>NC_086241.1:68427986-69152986 GCF_036321145.2 Pelmatolapia mariae
TTAATCAATTCAGTGTTACATCTTAGTTTTACTTAAGACCAACACATTAACACAAAATTTACCCAACATTATACATTTTAGGGCCACCAGACCTTGTTTACAAAAAATACACCCTGTTTTTTAAGCGAAAATAAAACAAGAAAATGAAATATTTAATTGTTTCGATAATTTTGAGTATCTGACTAACTACAGAGTGCTGTATGTTGAACTTTAGTGAGAAATTTTTTTTTGAACCATTTAAAATTTTTAAATGGCAGCACATAATCACACCTGTGGTCCTCAGGGGTCAAAAATGTCCCCACTTCATTTGACTGTTTTTTAAAATATAAAGTATACTTTGTCAATCAATTCAGTGTTACATCTTAGTTTTACTTAAGACCAACATATTAACGCAAAATTTACCCAACATTATACATTTTAGGGCCACCAGACCTTGTTTACATAAAGTACACTGTATTTTCGAGTGTAAATAAAACAAGAAAATAAAATATTTAATTGTTTCGATAATTTTGAGTATCTGACTAACTACAGAGTGCTGTATGTTGAACTTTAGTGAGAAAGTTTTTTTTGAACCATTTATAATTTTTAAATGGCAGCACATAATCACACCTGTGGTCCTCAGGGGTCAAAAATGTCCCCATTTAATTTGACTGTTTTTTAAAGTATAAAGTATAAATTGTCAATCAATTCAGTGTTACATCTTAGTTTTACTTAAGACCAACACATTAATGCAAAATTTACCCAACATTATACATTTTAGGGCCACCAGACCTTGTTTACATAAAATACACCCTGTTTTTGAGCAAAAACAAATTGAGAAAATAAAATATTTAAATGTTCAGATAATTTTGACTATCTAACTAACTACAGAGTGCTGTATGTTGAACTTTAGTGAGAAAGGTTTTTTTGAAGTGTTTATAAATTTTAAATGGCAGCACATAATCACACCTGTGGTCCTCAGGGGTCAAAAATGTCCCCCATTTAATTTGAGTATTTCTTAACGTATAAAGTATAAATTGACAATCAATTCAGTGTTACACCTTAGTTTTACTTAAGACCAAGACATTAACACATAATTTACCCAACATTTTACATTTTAGGGCCACCAGACCTTGTTTACATAAAGTACACTGTGTTTTCGAGTGGAAATAAAACAAGAAAATAAAATATTTAAATGTTCAGATAATTTTGAGTATCTGACTAACTACAGAGTGCTGTATATTGAACTTTAGTGAGAAAGTTTTTTTTGAACCATTTATAATTTTTAAACGGCAGCACATAATCACACCTGTGGTCCTCAGGGGTCAAAAATGTCCCCATCTGGTTTGATTGATACTTAATTACTATGAAGTGGATTTTTTCCCCACTTTTAATTAAAACTTAATTCAAACATTTTGACACATTTTTTTTATTCCATTTCAAATTTAACTCTGATAAAAACCTTATAAAAATGAATTTTTTCTTTGTTTTCGGGTAAAAAATAACTCAAATCATCAGTTATTGTGATTATCGTTTCACAACCAGAGTCGGTTGCTTTAACAGATGATCACAGACGGGTTTATGTCAAAGTTAATTTAGAAAGCTGTTTTTAAACTACTTCAAGATTTTTACTGGCAGCAAATAATCACATCTGTTGTCCTCTGGGCTCAAAAATGACCCCGTCTGGTTTGACTATTTATAAAGCCATAAGTATAAAATATCATCCATCTCTGTGTTTCAAGGTTTTATTCAACTTTATTCCAACTCATTACCTGACAGTTTTCTATATTTTGGCATGGTAGGACACCAGGGCATGGGTCTGAGTGAAGGCAAACTTTCATGAGAACAAAGGTGTGTCCATATTTGACACAAGTGCAGGAGGAAGCTCAGGTTTATTCCTCTGTACTGGTCCCATCATGGACAGCTTTCTTTTCTGCAGTTGCAGGCAAGGGTCATATACAGTAAACAAGTTGTTACAGGTGATTGTTTTCTTTTGGAAACCTGCAATGTTAGGGACAACTCGCGTGTCCTGACTGCAGGCCAGACGGTTTGCCATCGTACACTAGCATGTTCCATGTACAGCTGGACCTGGCATCACATACTGCCCATGTTTTTATCTCATAGTTCCCGGTTTACTTGGGATGTTCTGTTGGAATGGACAGAGTCCTCTGAAGGGGACTTGGTGCTCATACAGTCACATCAGTACCAGGATCTTACATCATAGCAGGAGAAACACCCACTTGTTCCATACACCTCAAATGGTAGCACGTTTGTGTCATGAACGATGATCATCTATTGTGTCTTTATCAAGAAATAATATCACTTTTGTGCTTCTATGATTAATCTTGTGTCACCTTTAAAACTTCTCTACCAGACTCAGGATGTCATAAACTGGTCGTAGCGACTTTACTGGATGCACGGCAGTAAGAATCAACACACCCACGTATGCCTACAGCTGCATTCGATCCATTTTTCTTCCTCTCTCGTTGTCCCTCCTTGTTTGTCATTGAGTTGGCTGTAGAGCAGCTCATCAGCTAATTGGATGGTTGTTGGTTCAATCTCTGTGTGCTCTAGTCTGGAGTTCTTACCAAGGTGTCCTTGGGCAAGTTACTGAACCCCAACTTGGTCTCTGATGCATCCATCGGCATGTGAACGTTAAAAAGCAGAATACAAGCAGAATACACTGTGTGTAATGCTTTCAGTACTCGAGTAGAAAAGCCACTGAAGGAATATGGAACCTGGCATATGTGCTTGGACTGTGATAGAATATTTTTCTCTGTGGCACATGAGAGAGTCATGCATCGTCTGTCACTGGGAAGGATAGAAGACCAGATCAATGTTTCCTCACATTACTGCAAATATTCCTCTGTCTCAGCTGACTCCTCTTTCCTGCTTGATTCTTTGTCTTCATCATAATTGAAATGGAAGATGTGTAGTCCTCTGACACATCTTCTATTTCAGTTTCACATTCTGAAAACTCAAGAAACTTCAAGAAGCCCAGTCACTTTCTTTCCAAGCTCCTCAGACTACCATGTCCTGGATGCCTGAGAACCTACTTGAATATAGTTCAGATTCTTCATCACTTTTCTTCACTTCATAGCCTTCTTCCACTTCTGCAGGTGGGTGATGTGCTTTTTCAGAGAAAGGGTAGCATGTGCTCTAAATATAGACAATATTTTCTGTATCTTCTAACCCTGGATCTTCCTGAACATTGATTCTCCCTCCTCATTATACTAGAGGACAATATGTGCTTTGTCCTACTGGTCATTGCTTTGCACAACATGGTAAAAAAAAGTATGCTCATCAAAGTATGCAAATCTCTAGTGCAATGGAGGCTTGTGAGCATACTTTCTGTGTATGTATTATTGTAGGGTCTACCTTACAATACGAATCACTTTGATGCGACTGTTGTTTTGATTTGGCGCAGTATAAATAAAATTTCAGTGAATATAGAGCACCTGCCTCCTCATTGTGTTGCCTGTTGTTGTTGTTGTTGTGGTTGTTATGACCAGTGCTTGACCCCGCACATCAGTGATCCAAGATCAAAGATGTTTGAAAGCAGTATGTTGTGAAAATACGGCCTTTTGCAACACTTTGTACTTTGGGGTCATTTTTGTCCACGAGGACCACAGGTGTTATAAAATCCAATAAAAACCCCATAAATAAATCAAATTACTTAAAACTTATTCCAATCATGCATAGTATAGTAATGAATAACTTCTGTTATTTTCAGACCATTTGATGAATAAAAAACACATTTTTGATAGCAAAAGATTTCTTTAGAGGACAAAAATGACCCAAGGACAACACAAGGGTTAAACAGAAGCCCCAGGTACACCACCAACCTGTTTATGTGTCTAACAGTTTTCCCCACTCGGCGACACACCCGCCGGGGGTCAAACTCTGGTAACTGGTGATTCTGTTCTCAGACATGTGAAGCTAGAGACACCGGCAACCATAGTCAATTGTCTTCCAGGGGCCAGAGCAGGCGACATTGAAGGAAATTTAAAACTGCTGGCTAAGGGCAAACGTAAATTCAGTAAAATCATAATTCATGTCGGCAGTAATGACACCCAGTTACGCCAATCGGAGGTCACTAAAATCAATATTGAATCGGTGTGTAACTTTGCCAAAACAATGTCGGACTCTGTAGTTTTCTCTGGTCCCCTCCCCAATCAGACCAGGAGTGGCATGTTTAGCCGCATGTTCTCCTTAAATTGCTGGCTGTCTGAGTGGTGTCCCAGAAACGATGTGGGCTTCATAGATAATTGGCAAACCTTCTGGAGGAAACCTGGTCTTGTTAGGAGAGACGGCATCCATCCCACTTTGGATGGAGCAGCTCTCATTTCTAGAAATATGGACAAATTTATTAAACCCCCCAAAATATGACTATCCAGAGTTGGGACCAGGAAGCAGAGTTGCAGTCTTACACGCCTCTCTGCAGCTTCTCTCCTCCTGCTACCCCCCCAAAAACCCATCTCCATTGAGACGGTGTCAGCTCCCAAACAGACAAAAAACAAACTAAAAACCAGCAACAAACAACTTAAACATAAAAAATCACAAAGAAAGAACAATACAGTATCCACATCTGAACCAAAGAGTAAAACAGTGAAATGTGGATTATTAAATATTAAGTCTCTCTCCTCCAAGTCTCTGTTAGTACATGACTTAATAATTGATCAACAAATCGATTTACTCTGCCTTACAGAAACCTGGTTGCAGCAGGATGATTATGTTAGTTTAAATGAATCAACACCCCCGAGTCATTCTAACTACCAGAAACCTCGAAGCACAGGCCGAGGGGGCGGTGTGGCAGCAATTTTTCACACCAGTCTATTAATCAACCAAAGACCCAGACAGACTTTTAATTCATTTGAAAGCCTGATGCTTGTCCACCCCAGCTGTAAAACTCAGAAACCAGTCTTACTTGTTATCATCTATCGTCCACCTGGGCCTTACACAGAGTTTCTCTCTGATTTCTCAGACTTTTTATCTGATTTAGTGCTCAGCTCAGATAAAATAATTATTGTGGGTGATTTTAACATCCATGTAGATGCTAAAAATGACAGCCTCAACATGGCATTTAATCTGTTATTAGACTCAATTGGCTTCTCTCAAAATGTAAAAGAACCCACCCACCACTTTAATCACACTCTTGATCTTGTTTTAACATATGGTATAGAAACTGAACATTTAACAGTGTTTCCTGAAAACCCTCTGCTGTCTGATCATTTCCTGATAACATTTACATTTACAATGATTGATTACACAGCAGTGGAGAGTAGACTTTATCACAGTAGATGTCTTTCTGAAAGTGCTGTAACTAAGTTTAAGAATGTAATCCACCCACTGTTATCATCTTCAATGCCCTGTACCAACACAGAGCAGAGCAGCTATCTGAACGCTACTCCATCTGGTCGATTATTGCTGTATAGCCTGGTAGTGTGTATCAGTGAATCGATGTCTCGTTCACTCTTGGCATACAGCTTGATGTCATCCATGTACAGGAGGTGGCTGACAACTGCTCCATTCCGTAGTCGGTATCCGTAACCAGTCTTGTTAATGATCTCACTGAGGGGGTTCAGGCCTATGCAGAACAGCAGTGGGGACAGAGCATCTCCTTGGTAGATCCCGCACTTGATGGTGACTTGTGCTATGGGCTTGGAGTTGGCCTCTAGTGTTGTACGCCACATCCCCATTGACCCTCACAGCCTCCAAGAGGCCTTTTGTAATCCCAACTCAAACCCAGCAAACTCAAAGCTAAGAGGAATAAAGGTTTGAGAGATTTACTGTAATATTATACTGCAGGTATTTGATCTGTTATATTTGTCAAAGCCTTCAGTTATAGCTGAAATTTTAAAGAGGTGGTCACTTTGTGTAACATGATCTGTTCTACATGCACCTGTGTTTCACATCATCTACTATGGGTATTCAAACAATGTGGGAACTATGTGGTCACCCAAACAACACAGAGACCAAAGACCAGCCCATCGTTTTCTTGAGATACTTCACTTGCCAACATCTACTGCCTCAAAGGTCATCTTAGGCAGTGTTTGCTAAATTTGACTGCCCAGATGAGGACAGATGACAACCATCCCTAGTTCTCATGTTGGAAGGAAGTTAAGGAGTTTGCTAGAGAATTTGATTTTCTGCATATCACTTCAAGTCCGCACAACCCCCAAGCAAATAGACACACAGAAAAAGAAAGAAAGCACAAAGAATCTTAAAGCAGAAAGATCCTTTGCTTTCCCTCATGTGTTTCCACAAGGGTAAGCTCAGCTGTTTGTTTGGGTTCTCTCCAGGTACTCTGGATTCCTCCCAAAGACATGCAGTTCATGGGGATAGGTTGACTGGGGATTCTATATTACCCATAAGTGTGAATGTGAGTGTGTATGGTTGTCTGTCTCTCTGTGTTAGTGACCTGTCCATGGTGTACCCTGTCTCTTGCCTTATGACATCTCGAATAATAATAAAAATCACTCTTTTTATTAACTTAAAATATTGAGGGAAAGGATTTCCAGTTAATGAATGTCTTTCTATTTGCATTATTTCTGTTGGACTAGCACACTTTGTGTAGGTTGGATTAACTCAGTTAAAATAAGTTAGACTCAACTGCAATAAATAAGTTGTTTCATTATGAATAAATTAAGTTGGTCCAACACAAGTACATTAAGTTGGAATAAAAGAATTGTAAAATGCTAAAATAAAGCAATTTAATGATGTGGAAACTCTTTCCACGTGTATGAGTCATTGTGCGTCTGTGACCTAGTGTTTCTGGGTGAATGAAATCTGAGTTATTCATTAGTATTAGTCTCATTACCTGCTGCGAACCTGTTAAATCAGATCCCAAATGTAAGGGGCTGGGTATGTGACACAGCATTTTGAGTACATTTTGTATTTTGTGATTTCTTACATTATTTTTTTGGAAATATCTTAAGTTCTTGTGTTGCCATTATTAGTTAGGGTTTAGTTGATTTTTAGTTTTACTAGTTTTACTTCATGTCAAGTCAAATCATCTTTATTTATATAGCACATTTAAAAGACATCAAGTGTCGGCCAAACTGCTGAACAGAGGGATAATATAATAAAAAGAATTAAAATAGATAAGATGAAATAGATTATAGAAAACATTGTGAGACATCCATATATGTTTGTAAAAAATATGTGTACATGCAAATATGCACATATATATACAAAAATGTACACATTCACACACAAGCACACATACATGAACATAAATACTGCACACGTGTATACACATGCAACCATCATCCAATGAGATAAAAGACCAGAATAGCTAAAGCAGAATAAAAGAGAGAGCCGAAAGCCTTGAAAATTTGAAGGCTTCCAAGGATGAAGAGAATTTTATAAAAAGAGGGAAGACTGATCGGGGCAGCAATTAAGAAACCCTTTTCGCCTCTAGATTTGAACTGGGAGCATGGAACTAATTAAAGCATCTGACTGGGGGAGCGCAGAGTTTGAGTGGGTAGGTGCAGGCTAAGGAGATGTTTAAATGTTCCCAGGAAGATCTCAGCCTGGGCGTCTATTGTCTTGTGTAGTCTGGAAGATGAGTGGATGATGGGGTGGGTGCAGTTTTCTCTGTGGTGGGGTCGGGTGGACTGTCCCGGGCTCTGTGGGGCCGGGTGGCGCTACTGCACTGGGCCCCGGTCCGGATGGGCCTGGGCCCCCTTTCCCTGGCGGGTTGCGGAGTATGGGGGTGCCTACTGGGGTCAGCGGGGGAGCTGGCCCCAGGGAGGGGTCACTTGCCCCTCCCTTCCTTCCCTCCCCATCTCCAGCTGCCTCCCTCTTCCCGCTCCACCACAATCACCCACACATGCAGGGCCTTGGGGTAGGGGTGTGTCACCAGGGTGCAGAGGAGGCATCCCCCCCCTCTGTCCCCTTCTGGCTGCCTGTGTCTCAATTTTATCTCACAACTTAGACATTCACATTACTCACACTCTCATTACACATACATATAGGATCTTGGGGGTGGGTACGCTACACGGAATCCAAATTACCATCAGGGTGTACAACCTCACCCCTGGCGTCGTTGCCCACCTCTCAATTTTAAATACACGTAGACATTGAGGGCTATCAGGAGGGGCTATGCGCTTACCTGCTGCTCTGGCAGGTAGCTCCATGCCCTCATGGGTTTTAAATGCACCTTAGAACACACATACATCAACACTACATATGAGCGGGCGGAGGGAGGTTTGGAGTCTTCTCACACCCCCGTTCTCTGCGGCCTGCTGGAGCGGGGGGGGCTAGGAGGAGGAGTTGGCCGTCCGACTGGGGTCTGGAATGTGGGGCCTCCCTGCTGCTGCGGAGTCGGGGCGGTCTGCTTCTCTCCACCGCAGGGAAAAGTGTAACACCACCTGGGTCTGGGTGCAGTTTCCCCCTCCAGGGGCAAGGGTACCTAGACCCGGTTCTTAGAGTACGCTTGGGGAGTGTGATTGTGTGTACAGTGTCTCTTTATGTCTGTCTCCACGTTGGTTGAGTGTGGAGTAATTGCCTATGAGAGCATGAGGGTGGGAATGGATGTTTGTATCTGTGTGTGCCTGTATGTCTGTGTCTATATGTCAGGTTGGGTATCAGACGCCACCTCTCTGGGGACATCTCAGGTCCTCCAAGGTTTGGAGGCCTATCTCCCCCCACCACTTCCCCTGCCGGTGGCGGACGCCCTCAGACATCGGTGCGTTGGTGGTTCTTTGTGTCCGGGGGTGGGCGTCCAGATACACACCGGCTCACTCCTTGGCGGCTGCTTATCGGGGCCTGGAGCCTGGGGCTCGCTCGGGCCACTTCGGAGGTGGGGTGCCCTCGGCCTCTCGGCCCGGGGCTCGGTCACTCTGGCGCAGCCGGCTGCCGGCGGAGCTCACGGGTACGTCACTGCAACCCCCCCTGGCTTCTGCTCCGCGGCTGCTGAGTGACCCCTCATCTGGGACTCTCCTCAGCTCTTTCTGGGACAGTGGCGCGGCTGCCCCTCTGTTGGTCTTCCTTGGTCTCTTGTGTTCTGGGGGCCTCTGGATGTCTGGAGTTTTGATCTCCTCCATACCTGCTTCATGCCCTGGAGGACGGGGCTGTGGCCCCCCCCCACACCCTCTAGCAGATCATTACATGAAGGAACCTTTTAAAAAAAATCAAGCGCGTCCATGTCCACAGGTGTACACACGGGTGATCACACACACAAACTACACCCTTTTTGGCTCCTACCTCAAAGCACACTGTGCGCTGTCAATCTTACGTGCTGCACAACAATGTTTAACATTTAATATTTACTGCCATATTCCCATATATCATTGTGATGTTGTTTATTCTATTACTCTTGTTTTCTTCTGCTTGTTTTCTTTTTTCTTTCTCAACAGGTGATCCAGGTGATTGATATATGTATTTTTTTGTCTGCTTATTCTGTTGGTTTTTGTTTTTTTTGCCCTTTTCCCCCGTCCTTCTTCCCAGCTGTTTTTCTTTCCCTCTTTCTTTCTCCCCTTTCTTTCCCCCAGTAAAGTCTGTCCCGCATACAACAAGTAAAAATAAAATAAACAATAAAAGGTGAATCAAATAGACCATTACGGCAAGGCTGGGATGGTCCATTTGGTAAAGTAAATCCGTTGGGCATCTTTCTTCGCCTTTAGACAATAATTCTGATGGCAAAAGAGTCAAGCGGGACAGGCAAAAAAAAATAAAATAAAATAAAAATAAATAAATGTTCCTTGTTTAAAAACATGTTTAAAAATAGAGTATTAGAAAAATATATGAATCAAGAATGAAAAGAGCAAAAATAATAATACTGAAATTCTTGGTTGTTTTGCTTTGATTGTTTTAATGAAATTTTATTTAATGTAGTTGCTCATCTAAAAAAGTTTCTGGAAAGTTTTTTTATTTTGTTTTTTGTTTGTTTGTTTGTTTGCTTTGTTTTGTTTTATTCTTTGCTTTGAGCCATGTGTACATGAGCTGCATGCTAAAAGATCTTTTGTTAAAAGGGTTGGCGTAATAAGCATATGCTTCAGCCAATACCTTTTGATTAGCCTTGTCTCGTGCTTTCTTGCTTTGTGGTAATCTTGATTCTGTATTTACTGAGATATTTGAATGCTAATCAAATCAATCAATAAAAAAAAAAAAAAAGATCTGAAATTTAACCTGGAGCCAAACCATGGAGAGTTTTAAAAACAAATAATAAAACCTTAAAATCAATTCTATATTTAACTGGCAGCCAATGTAGAGATGTGAGTATCAGAGTAATACTCTCTCTCTTTCTGGTACCCATCAGGAGCCTTGTGGCTGCATTTTGAACAAGTTTCAGGCGGGACAGGCTTGAGTGACAGATGCCTAAATAACGTCTTCTATAGCTCCTGATTTATACGTCTTTTCTTGTCATCAGTATCAATATGTCATGTGTTTCTTGTCTGCCATGTCTCCGTGTTCCAGGTCTCTTTGTATTCACGCCAAATTTCATGTTTTTTTTTTTGTTTTTTTTTTATCTTCCCAGTTTAGAATAGAGTAGAATAGAATAGACCTTTATTATCACACGGATGAGAAATTTCGGTGTTACAGAGCTCTTACAGCAAGGGAAAATAAAATATGAAAGGAAGACACAGGGTGGTCCTATAAACATAAGCAACTGTATAAGTTCGTATATACAGGTATATACAGGTAATAATGTACAGAATATGTATAGAAAAATTGAAAAAAAAAACTGTACAGAGATATGTATAAAATGTACAGTAATCAAACAAGCTGGTGAGTAAGATGACCAAAAGAATGTTAAGCTGCATTATAGAGTCTGACAGCTGCTGTAAGAATGACCTGCGGTAGCGCTCCTTCCTACACTGTGGGTGTAAAAGTCTACTGCTGAACTAGCTGCTCAGTGCTCGTACAGTCTCATGCAGGAGGTGTCCAACCTGCTCGATGGACTTCAGCGGACAGTCCAGGACAGAGCTGGCCCTCCTAACCAGTTTGCTGTTTAGGTAACGTTTCTTCTCATTTTTGCTTGCCTTGTGCATTGCTATATATTTCTACATCACCCATATTAAACGACTAGTTTTTTGTTAATTCAAGTTTTGTTCCATGTTCCTTTGTATCTGCATTTCAGTCCACTATTCACAATACATACAGTCTTCTACTGCATACTGTGATACCAAACCTACTGCAAATGTGTCACATAATTGTATCTTAATGGTTCCCTTATCATCAGTAAGCAGGTCTAATGTAGCTCTAAATGTTCATTTAGGCAAACAAAGCAAAACCAAATTTTATGATTATGGCCTTGCTTAGATAATAAAAGTTTCCCTGGACTCAGCCTTTTCTTTATCAACTTGTCAATAAAGATAACTTTTATAATGACTGACTCCTTTCCATTGATATCATATTTTAATTCCATATAAACTTTGACATGTCTGAGCCACAAAAACTGCTCTGTGATTCATTCCGGGACAACATGTGCCCACACTAATTGGAGTTACGCAAGCTCTTGCTAATGGTGAGAGTCAGCAAGGGGCCATCGTACAGCGGCCAGACTCTGCAGTCTCCACTGATGTTGCCTCACCAACCCTCTGTGTCAAAATTAAATAGAGAATTGGGAGAATTTAGCCATAGACCAAGTTTGTTGAGTTTGTAAACTGGAGAGTTTTGAATTGTGAATAAGCTTAATGTTCTTATGGTCTTATAAGCGCACAGATTCATGTTGCAAGTTTGAGCTAATTAATAACAGTACAATAACAGTACACTAATCTGTGTGCTGTCATCATTTCACCACTTGCAGTAGAAATAACTAAAGAGCTCCTCATGAAGGTGATGAGCCAACACTTTTATTTCAAGAACAGCTGCAATTAAAAGTACCTTTGAAAACATGCAAAGTCAGTCTAATTGGAATTCCAATTGCAATCGGCATATTTGAAGTGTTCTTGTACAGCTGATCAGTGTATCAGAGGCCTCAGTAGGTCTCATTTCTGCTGATAGAGCAGAAACAACAGAGTAACTTCTACCAGCTTCACACGCTCAAACTTTCCTGTTTATCACATCAACACAGGAACAAATGTGATCTTATTATTCAGATATAGACTGTGTACAATGTAGAAGAGCTACTGAACCTTTGCTCCATTTTTGTATTAAAATTAACACTTTGTACAAATCAGATGATATGATGGCTCCTGTTGAAAACTTTGTCTAAAAAGATCGTGTCTAATTTGCTAAACTGTGATGAAATAACTTGTTACATCTGGGGTGGACAACATATTGGAAACACTGGTGAACCACTGAACATCCTCAGCTTTATCAGAATTAATCACTTAAAACCTGATGTGGGTTAAATGTAACATAGAAGTCTCCACAACAATTTCCCAATTTGTCACAAATATAGTAATTAGTGCAAATATTTGTGCATGTGGACAACATTACATTGATACAGGGTCTTTTCCTGGCAAGATGGCGCCTGTGTTTGGCTTCGCCACCTGTGCCGCCATTACAGCTTTTTTTAAAAAAAATTTTTTATTATTATTTGCACAAAATATAATGTACAACAATTATGGCAATCTCTGCAAAGATTCTATTTTCCCAACATGAAATAGTATCAGAACAGGCTGAAGTCCAACATATAGAAGATAGATAATGAACAGGAAGTACAAACAACAACAACAACAACAACAACAACAACAACAACTAAATAAATAAAATAAAAACAAACCCCAAACAGAATCAAAGCAACAAACAAACAAACAAACAAACAAACAAACAAACAAACAAACAAACAAACAAACAAACAAACATAATTAAAAAACATAAAATAAGTTATACCTTAGGGGTTTTCTAGCAGATCTAGTTCAATATTCATATGATTCAGATCCAGAGCTTGTTTTTTGTCCATAAATTTTACAGATGAGAGGAAGAGGCAGAGTTCTTTGTGAAAAGTAAAAAAGGACAGCTTTGTTTTCAGAAAACGACATTTGTGAATGAAGATTTTGCCCATAATAATTATTACATTTAAAACATTTTCAAGCTTCTATTCTTTTCTTAGAGAACCAAACATAATATCATTTTTAGAACATTCAAATCTTTGGGAAGAGCCAGTAGTGCACATCGTTCCACAGGGCTTTACAGAATGTACAATCATAAAATAAATGTTCTGTTGATTCAATATCCCCATTACAGAAAGAGCAAGAATTATTATCAATAGCAAAGCGACGTCTGAGAAATTTGTTAGAAGGGACCAGAGAGGATTTTGTAGTGGACCTCCTTAGCATTCGGAGGAATGGGAAGTTTTAGATATTTTTTCTGATCTCTTTCTTTTGAAAGAGATCGAGTGAGATAGAATTTGGATTGGATTTATAAGGGAAAAAAAATTAGTAAATAATTTGGGAGTTTTTTTAGACTGTTAGCTGTAATGGCCCAGACTGTCTTTCCTATGAGTGTCAATTTTATTACAAGAGTTTTTAAATAGTAAGGCTACCCCAGCTGATTTGTTAGTACCGTGACAAAGAATTATTCTTTTCCCCTACTGACTAGACCAAAAATTTTCATCTGCCTCCACAGAGTGTGTTTCTTGTAGCAGTATACAGTTCGCACTTACATTTTTACAGAACAAAAATACTGATTTTCTTTTAACACTGTCTCTTAAGCCCCTGGTATTTAAAGACACACAGTTAACATTGGAACTAAGGAATTGTTATGAAATGGCTGTGTGCAGGCAGGAAAAGGACCCAAAGTGCAGACTCCGGAGACAGACATGAACTCAAAAAAACAGCTTTAATGCTGAACTTAAAGTAACAAACTTCCAAAGTACAAAAATAAACTCAGGCAAGCAGACAGAAACACACAGCATAGTAAACGGTAGATCGCAACACAGACACAGAGAAACACAGGGCTTAAATACACAGAGGGAGCAATCAGGGAATGAGTAACAGGAGGGAAACACAGCTGGGGCAAATCAGGCCTAACGAGACAGGGGAAGACTCACAGGCAGGCACTACAACAGAGGGAACAGAGACGTGGGACCAGGGCAGACAGACACTGACTGGACACGGGGATATAGCAGACAGGGGAGACAGCAACTATGGATCACAGACAGAAAACAGAAAGCACAAATCTGACACTGAAACCAAAAAACTAGAAATGATAAATAATATAATAAACTCAAAACTCTGGGTCAATGACCCAGGCATCCTAACAGGAATGACATAAAAAGGAAGTGAGAAAGCAAAATAAAAAGGTTGACTGTACTTCAAGTACCCAGATAAAAGTAGAACTCTATAAAACTGGGAGCATTTAATCCCTTAAAACTGAGTTCACAAAGTGCAAACGACCTCTATGAACAATCATTATAGTAACGTACCAAATAGGTAATATAAACAGTAAGTATTGAACCTGCCTATTTAAAACTTTTGGCATTCTTAAAGAACGAAATAGAATTGTTAGCAAAACGCATTGTACTCATAGAGTAATATGCTGACTGGTTATTTTGAATAGTTCGACAGTCACCCAGGGAATACCTGAACTCCGTTGAGGTAACCGGCGTGCCTTCGGTAGTAGACGTTCTTCCCTTTAGCTCTGGCTCGCTCCATTTTGGGCCAAACTGGAGCTCTTGCCTCCCGGTCTAGTTTGCAGAAATCTTGCTTGAAGTAGACGCCTAGCTCCTTGCACACCTGGGAATCCTTGGTCAGTTTCCAGAAAGCGTCTCGGTAGTGCCTCATGGTGAACTGAACTATTATTTGTCGATGTCTACCTGCTTCTTTTTTCCCTAGACGATGGACGGTATCCACAGCGTTGCCCAGTGAGGAAGCCCAATGTGGCGTGATCTTAGCCAAGATGTGAATAACTTCTTTGCGGGTATCTTCGTCATTTTTTTCTTTCCAGCCCTGGATTTTCAAGTTCCAGCGACGCATGTATCGTTCTAGCTCCAACATTCTCTCTTTCAGCTCTGTGTTTTCTTTGTTTAGAGCAGGAATGTCTTTTTCCAAACCAGACAGTTTAGCCTTACAGTCTTTTATATCGGCTGCGTTCATTTCAGCTAGCTTGGTAATGTTAGCCACCATTATCATGTTGTTGCTTAGCTGCACGCCGAAGTCATCAATCTTGTTTGTTAGCTTGTTAATGGCTTTTATTATGGAGTTGTTGGTTTCCACACTTTGGGACACAGTTCCCTTGCTAGGTGGTGTGGGTGTTTTGGTGGGCGTAGGTGGAGTTTTTCTTTTGACTGACGGTGTTGAAATCTCCATTGCATATTCGTGGTTAGTGGGTGCGGAGCACTTGGAGGCTACCGCTGGCTTAGCTGAAGCTTCTGCTTTTTCCTGCATCATCTTCTTCTCCATTAAATGGCAGATTGGGTCAGTTCAAAAGGTTTTGAGATGTGAATCAAGTCCTTAAAACTATAGGCAAAAACAGCAACCTATTTGGTATTCAAAAGTAGAGGTCTAAACAGGTCCACCGGGATTAGTGCACGACGGCTTAAAAGAAGTTGCCTGCCCCGACAGCCATCTTGCCGGACTCAAGATCACCGCCAGTACAGCTCGCTGGTATAGTTTTATACTGGCCACTATTGTCGCTTGCAATATTATTTTTACCGTTTTGTGTCCTGATTTTGTCTCTGCCACCAATATTTATGATCGGGGCACGCTGTTGTATATTAAAGACTCAATGGAGAGCTACTTTGACAGCTGGGACAGTTACAGGAATTTTTTTCCTCCACCTTTTGTGTGTTCCTCACCTGAGTGCATGTTTCCGTACATATCATTGGGATTCAACACGAAGAAAAGAAGGAGGGGAACCAGGGCCGGTGTCCAAGTGCGACTGAGAAGGTACTGAAGATTAGCTTTTTGGATGTGTGAAGATTCCCGGTGCCTACGACCAATTCAGCTACTGTCACCTGGTGCCGACGCTACACTTCAGTTCCAAGCCCGGAATCTATGGTCTGATGGCCCCATGTTCACCTTGCGTCTGTCGTCCGACCACCGTTTTGATGGCAGAGATGATGTACTTCCATGGATATTAGCTTCAGCTAGCCCTGAAGTCACCGCCCGGCGTAACAGGTGTAGTGGTGCGCACAGGTGTTTAATTCGAGTGCCACTGCAGTCAGCTGTTGAGTGCACCAACCAAACGTCATCAATCAGGGTTGCCCCGCTCAACACTCGCTCAATCACAAACAAATTGTTTATTTTAAACAATCTTTTTTTAAAGGAAACTCTCAACTTCATGTGTTTAACTGAGACGTGGCAACAAAACATGGATTATATACATCTGAAGGAAATTTGACCGACTGGCAGCTCCGTCATCGGAACTCATCGTCTTTCGGGATGTGGCGGAGGTCTCGCTGTTGTGCGCCAGGACAGATTCACATGCAGACTGATGAAATCGGATTCCTTCACTTGATTCGAGCTGCAAATAATCATGGTCGGCTCTTTGCACACCTTTTATTGTATTTTAATCTACCGACCCCCTGGACCTGCCGGAGTCTTTCTAACTGAATTTAACGACCTCCTGTCATCCACTAATAAATTAGAGAAGGTGGTAATGTTGGGAGATTTTAACCTTCATATTGATGATTCAATTCAATTCAATTCAATTCAATTTTATTTATATAGCGCCAAATCACAACAAAAGTCGCCTCAAGGCGCTTTATATTGTACAGTAGATAGCACAATAATAAATACAGAGAAAAACCCAACAATCATATCATATGACCCCCTATGAGCAAGCACTTTGGCGACAGTGGGAAGGAAAAACTCCCTTTTAACAGGAAGAAACCTCCGGCAGAACCAGGCTCAGGGAGGGGCGGCCATCTGCTGCGACCGGTTGGGGTGAAAGAAGGAAAACAGGATGAAAGACATGCTGTGGAAGAGAGACAGAGATTAATAACAGATATGATTCGATGCAGAGAGGTCTATTAACACATAGTGAGTGAGAAGGTGACTGGAAAGGAAAAACTCAATACATCATGGGAATCCCCGGCAGCCTACGTCTATTGCAGCATAACTAAGGGAGGATTCAGGGTCACCTGGTCCAGCCCTAACTATATGCTTTAGCAAAAAGGAAAGTTTTAAGCCTAACCTTGAAAGTAGAGATAGTGTCTGTCTCCTGAATCCAAACTGGAAGCTGGTTCCACAGAAGAGGGGCCTGAAAACTGAAGGCTCTCCCTCCCATTCTACTTTTAAATACTCTAGGAACAACAAGTAAGCCTGCAGAGCGAGAGCGAAGTGCTCTAATAGGGTGATATGGTACTACAAGGTCATTAAGATAAGATGGGGCCTGATTATTTAAGACCTTGTATGTGAGGAGCAGGATTTTGAATTCAATTCTGGATTTAACAGGAAGCCAATGAAGGGAAGCCAAAACAGGAGAAATATGCTCTCTCTTTCTAGTCCCTGTCAGTACTCTTGCTGCAGCATTTTGGATTAACTGAAGACTTTTCAGGGAGTTTTTAGGACATCCTGATAATAATGAGTTACAGTAGTCCAGCCTGGAAGTAATGAAGGCATGAACTAGTTTTTCAGCATCACTCTGAGACAGGATATTTCTAATTTTAGAGATGTTGCGCAAATGGAAGAAAGCAGTCTTACATATTTGTTTAATATGTGCCTTGAAGGACATGTCCTGGTCAAAAATGACTCCAAGGTTCCTCACAGCATTACTGGAGGCCAAGGTAATGCCATCCAGAGTAAGGATCTGCTTAGATACCATATTTCTAAGATTTTCAGGGCCGAGTACAATAACCTCAGTTTTATCTGAATTAAGAAGCAGGAAGTTAGCGGCCATCCAGGTCTTTATGTCTTTAAGACATTCCTGCAGTTTAACTAATTGGTGTGTGTTACCTGGCTTCATGGATAGATAGAGCTGCGTATCATCTGCATAGCAGTGAAAATTTATGCTATGTCTTCTAATGATGCTACCTAGGGGAAGCATGTATAATGTAAATAGAATTGGTCCTAGCACTGAACCCTGTGGAACTCCATAATTAACCTCAGCATGTGAAGAAGACTCTCCATTTACTTGAACAAATTGGAGTCTATTAGATAGATATGATACAAACCACTGCAGTGCAGTACCTGTAATACCTACAGCATGTTCTAATCGCTCTAATAGGATATTATGGTCGACAGTATCAAACGCTGCACTGAGGTCTAGCAGGACAAGCACAGAGATGAGTCCACTGTCAGAGGCCATAAGAAGATCATTTGTAACCTTCACTAAAGCTGTTTCTGTGCTGTGATGAGCTCTGAAACCTGACTGAAACTCTTCAAATAAGCCATTCCTCTGCAGATGATCTGTTAGCTGTTTGACAACTACTCTTTCAAGGATTTTTGATATGAAAGGAAGGTTGGAGATTGGCCTATAATTAGCTAAGACAGCTGGGTCTAGAGATTGCTTTTTAAGTAAGGGTTTAACTACAGCCACCTTGAAGGCCTGTGGTACATAGCCAATTATTAGAGATAGATTGATCATATTTAAGATTGAAGAATTAATTAATGGCAGGACTTCTTTGAGCAGTTTTGTAGGAATGGGGTCTAAAAGACACGTTGATGGTTTGGAGGAAGTAATTATTGAAGTTAACTCAGAAAGATCGATTGGAGAAAAAGAGTCTAACTTAACATTAATGGTACTAAAAGTAGCTGTAGACGATATTACATCTGTGGGATGATTATTGGTAATTTTTTCTCTAATGATAAAAATTTTATTTCTGAAGAAGTTCATGAAGTCATTACTAGTTAACGTTAAAGGGATTGTTGGCTCAGTAGAGCTCTGACTTTTTGTCAGCCTGGCTACAGTGCTGAAGAGAAACCTGGGGTTGTTCTTATTTTCTTCAATCAGTGACGAATAGTAAGATGTTCTGGCTTTGCGGAGGGCTTTCTTATAAAGCAGCAAACTATTTCTCCAGGCTAAATGATGATCCTCTAAATTTGTGACACGCCATTTCCTCTCCAGCTTACGAGTTATCTGCTTTAGGCTACGTGTTTGAGAATTATACCACGGAGTCAGGTACTTCTGATTTGAGACCTTAGTTTTCACTGGAGCTACAGTATCCAGAGTCGTACGTAGTGAGGAGGTAAAATTATTAACAAGATAATCGACCTCTGTTGGAGTAGCGTTCAGATAGCTGCTCTGCTCTATGTTGGTACAGGGCATTGAAGATGATAACAGTGGGTGGATTATATTCTTAAACTTAGTTACAGCACTATCAGAAAGACATCTAGTTTGATAAAGTCTACTCTCCACTGCTGTGTAATCAATTATTGTAAATGTAAATGTTATCAGGAAATGATCAGACAGCAGAGGGTTTTCAGGAAACACTGTTAAATGTTCAGTTTCTATGCCATATGTTAAAACAAGATCTAGAGTGTGATTAAAGTGGTGGGTGGGTTCTTTTACATTTTGAGAGAAGCCAATTGAGTCTAATAACAGATTAAATGCAATTTTGAGGCTGTCATTTTTAGCATCTACATGGATGTTAAAATCACCCACAATAATTATTTTATCTGAGTTGAGCACTAAATCAGATAAAAAGTCTGAGAAATCAGAGAGAAACTCTGTGTAAGGCCCAGGTGGACGATAGATGATAACAAGTAAGACTGGTTTCTGAGTTTTACAGCTGGGGTGGACAAGGCTAAGCATCAGGCTTTCAAATGAATTAAAAGTCTGTCTTGGTCTTTCGTTAATTAATAGACTGGTGTGAAAAATTGCTGCCACACCGCCCCCTCGGCCTGTGCTTCGAGGTTTCTGGTAGTTAGAATGATTCGGGGGTGTTGATTCATTTAAACTAACATAATCATCCTGCTGCAACCAGGTTTCTGTAAGGCAGAGTAAATCGATTTGTTGGTCAATTATTAAGTCATGTACTAACAGAGACTTGGAGGAGAGAGACCTAATATTTAATAATCCACATTTCACTGTTTTACTCTTTGGTTCAGATGTGGATTCTGTATTGTTCTTTCTTTTTGATTTTTTATGTTTAAGTTTTTTATTGCTGGTTTTTGGTTTGTTTTTTGTCTGTTTGGGAGCTGACACAGTCTCAATGGAGATGGTTTTTTGGGGGGGTAGCGGGAGGAGAGAAGCTGCAGAGAGGCGTGTATGAAGTCAGCATCCTGTGAAGTCAGCATCCTGTAACATGGCTGCTGACTTCATGACTATCACAGAGTCTTTTAACTTTAGGCAGCATGTTTCTGGCCCTACACATGTAAAGGGTCACACATTGGATCTTGTTTTCTCCTTGGGTTTAAATATAAATGACATTCGTGTGGAAGATGCCCATGTGAGTGACCATAGCTGCATATATTTTAAATTGTCATTTTATTTGGAGCCTCCGGCTCCCAAAATAATGATTGAAAGGCGAATTAAAAACCAGAATACTACCCAAAGGTTCTCTGCCATGTTTGACGTTGAAATTACTTATAATGATTTGGACTCCCTTGTCTCATCCTTTAATAATCAGTGTAATTCTAGTTTAGTGGCACATCTGAAAAAAAGTACTGTGCTATGTTTGAAATCTCATCCTTGGATAAATGAAAACATTCGTAATTTCAGGAAATACTGTCGCAAGCTAGAACGTTTGTGAAGGGCTTCCAAGCTTGAGGTTTAAAGGTTACACCTTAAAGAATCTATCTTCTTACTAAATGACATGTGGAAAAGTGCCAGAACAGAGTATTTTTCCCACCTCATAGCTTCAAAAATGAAAGACCCTAAAATCTTGTCTAAAACAATCAAGAGTATTGTTTCTCCTGATGCTCCTTGTGCACCAGTTCACTCAACGTCTAAATGCAATGAGTTTATGAAATATTTCACAAGTAAGGTCACTGCCATCAGGTCAAATATCTCCCCATCACCTTTTCAATATCAAACTTTGCTCAGCTCTGATACTTGGTCCTCTGTTACTCCTGTTACATTACAAGACATCAGAGTCCTGCTTTGTCATATAAAACAGCCTTCAAGCCCCCTTGATGTCCTTCCATCTTCACTTTTCATTATTGTGTTTGACTCTATTGGTCCCTGTATTATGGAAATGATAAATATTTCTCTTCATACTGGCTCAGTTCCAAGCTTCTTTAAACAAGCTGTTGTTGAGCCAATATTAAAGAAACCTCAGCTGGATCCATCTCTTCCTAACAGTTATAGGCCAATATCCAAATTGTCTTTTATAGCGAAGATTTTAGAAAAAGTAGTAGTACAACAACTTAACTATTTCCTGGATAAAAATGCTGTTATGGACACTTTCCAGTCTGGTTTTCGTAAATTGCATTCCACTGAAACGGCCTTACTTAGAGTATCTAGTGATATCTTGATGGCAGCAGACTCTGGAGAATACACAGTTCTGGTCCTGTTGGATCTCAGCTCTGCTTTTGATACTGTAGATCACAGTATCATGATAAACAGACTCAAGAACTTGTTTGGGATTACTGGTGTTGTTTTAAAATGGTTTATGTCATATTTGTGTGAAACATCTTTTACTGTTTGCATTAGGGATGCACCGATACCTCTTTTTGGAAAACGAGTACGAATACGAGTACTTGCATTTCAGTACTTGCCGATACCGATACCGAGTACTTACTCATTGACAAATGCCAGCCATTTGACTTTCTGGTAGTAATAAGGGAAATGTATTTCATATTATATATATTGCATACATTTGTATTTGTGTATTTTAGTTACAAATATATAATATTTCAGATGGAAAATAATCTTACATTTAGTACTGTAGTTTATCATTGAATACCTATAGCACGCAGACTTTACCTTGGGTCAAGTATGGTGGAGATGAAGTACAGTGGGTTGGTCTTGACGTCACTGAAGCGCTTCTTGACAGCTGCCAGTAAGGTTGCTTTCATTGTCTTGATGCCGTGGTCCTCGTCTGTTTCTCTGTTTAGAAGTCTCACTAGCACAGTCACAGCTGGGATGACATCAGAGGCTAGTGCGTTGTAGCTGCTCACCTTTTTAGTTAGTTCCTCAAAGGGGGCGAGGATGGCAACAGTCGTCTCCAAGAGCCCTTTGGTGAGCGGTGAGAGAGTCAAGGAGTTCATGCTCGGACACATACACCCCGAGCACTCGCTTTTGCTCAATGAGGGACTGGAGCATGTAATAGGTGCTGTTCCAGCGCGTCTGTACGTCCTGCTGCAGTCTCTTTATTGGCTGGTTGAGCTGTCCCTGAATGTCCTCGAGGCGGGAGTAGGCCAAGGCGGAATGTTTACAATGCCCAACTATTTTCCGCCCCACTGCTATAGCATCAGCTATGCTCCTCTGTGCTAATAAGCATGGGTAAATAAGCGTGGGTAAACTCTTTGTACTCGTTGTCGTGTTAGGATTTTAAGTGCTTGATTAAATTACTTGTGTTAAATGCGCTACCTTTTGAGCCTCCTCTGGACAATTTCGCTGAGCACAATTTGCAGTCTGCCTTTGTTTTCGCGTCTTCATTCACTTTGAAATAGTTCCACACGGCTGACATGTCTCGCCTCGCCTTCTCCCCGCTCTTAGCTGCAGCCGGGGCCTGGGGACGGGCACTCTGTGCCTGTGATTAACCCTTTACATGCCGCTCAAACATAGACAGGTCTCAGACCGTGGTATCGGTTCCCGGTATCGGGAGACTTTTAACGAGTACTTTAGAAAATGTGGTATCGAGGCCGATACCAGATACCGGTATCGGTATCGGTGCATCCCTAGTTTGCATGAATCATGTGACGTCAGAATCAACAGTTTTGCCGTGTGGGGTACCTCAGGGATCTGTCCTGGGTCCAATTCTCTTTCTACTTTATGTATTCCCCCTAGGCCAAATTATTAAGCACTATAAAAATATCTCCTATTATCTTTACTGCTGATGACATCCAACTATACTGTTCCTTCAGGATTTCTGAGTTTTATAAATTGTCTAATTTAAGTAATTGCCTGACAGAAATCAACCAATGGTTGAATGACAATTTTCTCCAACTAAACTCTGATAAAACAGAAACTCTAATTATGGCTCCAGACCACATGGTCTCAGAAATTAGGCAGCATATCAGCTTCTTAGACCCTTCTGCCTCAGAAACCTCGGTGTCATATTTGACAGCTCGATGTCGCTCGAGCAGCTGGTCCGAAACTGTTTTTATCATTTACGGAATATTTCTAAACTCAGACTAATGGTGTCAAAGCCTGAACTTGAGATGATTATTCATGCTTTTACTTCCTCTTGTTTAGACTACTGTAACGGACTTTTTACTTGTTTTAACAAATCAGCCTTAAATCGTCTTCAGACTGTGAACAAGAGAACACACCAAATAAGACGGGAAGGAATTTTAGAGGCCGGAAACACAAAGAGCACATGAAGTACAGTCAGTGGATGATGGTGGAGCAGTAGAACAAATCCAGGAAACAAAAAAGCATCATTAGATTACATTACACTCCATCATCATTAGTTTACATTAGATTCAGTAGATTCAGAATTTAAGAAATAAACAACATCAGACTCTAATCAACAGAAGACTCGTTAGAAGTCAGTTCAAAAGCAGAGATCCCTGCATCTTTAAACCAGTTCTCAGGAGCAGAAACAAAAAACAAACCATCAGCGTGGGCTCATACAAGTTAGCATTTCACAGTGGATGATAAAAGAAAGACAGATATACTGAGTCCCAAGTAGATTTGTGCAATAATGGTCACAATGGAAAGTAGCTTGCATAAAACCATCAGCACACTTAACCCTTTGAGTCCTATCCTGGCCATTTGTGGCCACTTTGCTTTTCCCTTTTCAACCATTTTTGTTCTGTTAATGCAAATGGAATGAAACTTCCCAAAGGTGTGTATTTCTTTCAGATTTTTTAATTTTCAACATCAGCTCCTTAATAATGTCAATAATATTCACTATACACTAAATTGTTCCTCTTGATTCTATTGTGGCCATTTGTGGCCAATTGAAACCCATTATAACCACCTTTTTTGATTCCTTGTTACTGACAGTACTATTATGCGATTTAGGTAAAATTGCTTTCATTCTAAACTCAACACATGAAAATTGTAGTTTTTAATGTTTTTTACCAAATTACATCATTTACCCATTTTTGGCCAAGCAAGCAATTTCATGTAATATTCTGAGTTTCTAGTAGCGGCCTTTGATGGCTTACCACACTCCAATGGACCAAAATAATGAAACAATTTTGACATAGGTTTGATCTTAAGGATCTAATAGTTTGTTTGTGCATGACATTGCAGTACAAACATGTATTTGCAAGATAGACTGGAATAAATTCAAACATTACATAGGCTGCAGTGAATTTCTGTGGATGCAGGATATTGAGCTTTGAGGTTCCCAGTCAAACTTAGCTTTGAAGCACATGTTAAAAGCACTTTTACTCTTGTATTTTTCATCAAAAGATACCATACCCAAAATATTAACTCTAGAAACAAAAACAAAAAAACCCCCAATCACAGGACATTTTGCAGAGTTCAAACCTGCAGCTGCAGCTGGAGCGCAAACAACAACAAACACTGTTTGTAAACGTGTCCTGGAGTTTATGCAGGTGCAGACAGAGCCTAACAGCTTCCAGATCATTTATTCTGGCAATATGGCAATTAGATCATCACTGCTTCAAGCACTGCCTATATGATCTGGTCAGAGAGCAAGGACAGCAAGCAGTCCTCTGCCCTTGAAGAAAATACATCTGCCCAAGATGAAGAAACCTCCTCTCCAGAAGATGAGGGGACAATCTTCAAAGAGGCTGACTGCATCACCACTGATGTTGAGTTCTAGCCAGTGCCCGAATCCTCTTCTTTGGGGGAGGATTGGGGTTGGGGGGCATGGAGGTGGAGCCCCCCCCCCCCCCCCAAAAAAAAGAACATAGGAGCATTTTCTGAGACCGAGGAGCCGGCGACTCAGTGGATCCGCCATGAAAGGAAAACCATGTGGGTCCCACTACTGAAGAGAGACTGCACCACAATCCAGTACCCACTGGTATCAAACTAGGGGTCACCCTGTATGCAGTTTCCTGCATTAGCAGCCTGAGATCTGCTTTTGACTTTTTTATAACAAAGGAGATCTTTTAGCTGCTGTGCACCCTTACAAACCTGCACGGGAGGCCAAGGTGTGAGGATTGGAGGATTATAGATGAAGTCGAGATAAAACCTACACCAGAATAAAGCAATACATAGCATGTTGGATGAAAACACTGGAAGTTCTCAGGAAGTAAAAAAGGCATGGGGTTCAGACTCCAACTGACGGAGGAGCTCCGAGGACAACGTCTTTCCTTCGGTCACATTGGCAGAGGAACTCCTCAGATGAAAACCGGCACAGGGGAAACAACCCAGAGCTTCCTCCTCAGCTCCTCCAGTTGCAACAGAGGAAGATTTTGTTGTCTGTCTTTGGCTTCACCAAAACTACCACAGCAATATCCCACATGCCAAAGCAACGGAGGAATATGCTTCTTTTGACAGCAACACACAAGGAACCAGCAGTCGGTGATGGGGAATAAAGGATGCGTGAAAGGAACGGAACAGCAGCCCCTTGAACCAGGTGTAGAAAGTGTGCCTACAAAAACCACTCTAATGTGGTTAGTACATCTTGCTGCTAATGAGGATGCACACAGAAGCACACAGATACTGGAATATAAATTTTGATCATTTTATTGGTGATTGCAGGGATTATTTGGTCATTAAATTGCCTTTCTGGCCACTAACACACCATGTGTGACATTGCTTTTGGCCATTCATCCCCCCCCCCAAAAAAAAGAAAGAATAAATAAATAAATAAATAAAGTAAAAATAAATCATTGTAACAGTTACTGTTACTGACCTGCAATGATGATAAAAAACATATTAGGTTTCACCATTTATATGCTAAAAGATGTGAACTTTATTACTATTTTTACTATAATAATACATAATTTGACTGGTATTCAAAGGGTATAATATCAGAATTTGAATTATATTTTGGTTTTTATGACTAGAAGCGGTGCTAATTTAAAAAATCAAGTCAATGAAAGTAGAAAAATGTTTTAATATATATGAATTTTATAGCATTTTGTAAATGTAAACAGGGGGTGGCCATTTTTGGCCACGAACAAGCTGAGAGGGATTTTTTTTTGTTTTTCTCTCACTGCACAAAAAAACAAAGATGCATAAAACTCATTGATACTTTTAATTATTGCTATGCATCTAACCTCCATCATGGTTAGAAAATAAATCAGTTTGCATGTATTATTTAGAAAAAAAATTGGGATTTTATGATTTTCTCTATTTATGAGTTGTTATGATTATGTGCTCTAACTGGTATTTAAAGGGTTAAATTTCAGAATTTTAATGAAATTTTGATTTTCATGAACAGCCCTGATGCTAATCTAAAAAATCATGTAAAAAAAACTGGACATTTTTCTTAATATATATGAATTTTATAGCATTTTGTAAATGTAAACAAGGTGTGGCCATTTTTGGCCACAAACAGTCTGAGAGGGAGTTTTTTTGTTTTTCTGCCACTGCAGAAAAAAACAATGTTGCATAAATGTCATTGATGCTGTTAATTATTGCTATGCATCTAACCTTCATCATGGGAAGGAAGTATTATTTTTTGTTATTTTTATTATTTCCATTTATTATTTTATTTTTATTAATTCTATTTTTATTATTTTGTTATTACTGTTATTACTGTCATTACTGTTGCATCATAATCATATAGCAAGCCTTTGCATTGACACATTTATTGAAGTATTGATACTGCATTCATAGGTGTAAATATATTAGCCTTTAGTACAGGTCTAGTAAGAATCACTTTAAATTGCTGAGCTGCAGGGACAGGAAATATACTCTGTGCCAAAAGGAGACAGGAAACACTTCTGCAAGGCTTGCAGAAGGGAAACTGAAAGCAGAGTCTGAGTTGGTTTGTCATTTTATTATGCATTTATATCTCTGATTAAGCTTTGATTAAGTTTTAAGTAGTGGTAGATTGAAACATTTGTTTTATATATTTTACATAGAAGTTAAGATCACCACACAGGATGGCCTTAGCCTGGTTGCCTAAGCCGAGGTCAACTAAGGTGCAGAGAGCATATGCACACTCTGTGCACGCACAGACAGACATACACACACATACATACACATACTGTTAGGGTGTAGGTGAAAGTTGAGCATGCTTCCTTTGACTGTTTGATGAAGAAGCAGATGCACGATGCGAGAGCTGGCGTACGGGAAACCACCGGGGAGAGGCTGGAGGCCAGTGTACTTTGATGGTGTCTCAAGTTGTCAAATAGAACATTTGTGGTTTTGAAGCTGATGTACTGACGCAATGAGGGGGCGTCACTAAATATACTCTGATGCATATAAAACTGTATTTTGATGTTTGGAGGATGAGATTTTGGGTCTGTCTGCTCATAGAGTCCGCTCATTCTCCCACGTGTGTCATTTCATTAAAATCATCGTCTTTACCCTTTGGACCAGTGTGGTTACTTGCATTCCGCCTGTATTTACTTCCCTATATTTTTGAACCTTAACATTAGCAAATAAATCAGATGGCATGTATTATTTAGAAAAAAAAACTGGGATTTTATGATTTTCTCTATTTATGAGTTGTTATGATTATGCGCTGTAACTGGTATTTAAAGGGTTAAATTTCAGAATTTTAATGAAATTTTGATTTTCATGAACAGCCCTGATGCTAATCTAAAAAATCATGTAAAAAAAACTGGACATTTTTCTTAATATATATGAATTTTATAGCATTTTGTAAATGTAAACAAGGTGTGGCCATTTTTGGCCACAAACAGTCTGAGAGGGAGTTTTTATGTTTTTGCTCTCTCTGCACTAAAATAACAATGCATTATAATCAATGTTGATGTGAATCAATTATATGCCCCAGACTCTACTATTAATAATACAAGAAATTTCAGTAGCAATGCAATTATATAAAATTGCGAGATTTGAGGTTGTCGTCCAGCTGGTGCAGTGGACAAACAAACTGGTGTTTAAAGGGTTAAAAAATAAAAAAGTAATAATTATTTTATATTTATGGAAAGAACTGAAGTTACTTAAAAGCTTTATGCAAAAAAAATGGCAAAAAAACAAAAATAATAAAAATTACAGACCTAATCTGTAGGTGGCCACTTTTGGCCACGAACAAGCTGAAAGGGTAGTGATTTTGATCAGACTCAGAGGGTTAATAAAATAGACAGTAATCAATCTGATGAAAGTATGTGCTTGTTGATCAGCCATAAAATAAGTTGATGCATGTTGTATCCTGTCAATAACACCTCCACCCACACACAGAATGAACTCCACAAGTTATTCATTAGTATTATTCTCATTACCTGCTGTAAAGCTGTTAAAACAGGTCCCAAACCTACTCCAAATGCGTCACATAATGAAACACTTTCATTCTCACTGTTCTGACTCTGCTATGAAATATTATTTCAGTCTTCTTTTGCACTTCAGGGACAATGCAGAGCTCATTTTTTATTTTCACAATTCAAGTCAGGGAAGTTAAAAACATACAGTCAAATTTAAATAGTTCCAAAAATGAGTCATTTTTCTCTGTATTTCCTCTACTGGTTTACATCAGGATCTTATTATTAGTCCTTCTTGAAATCTTACTGACTTTGTAACTTAATGGTTCCCTTATCATCAGTAAGCAGGATTAATGTAGCTCTAAATGTTCATTTAGGCAAACAAAGCAAAACCAAATTTTATGATTATGGCCTTGCTTAGATAATAAAAGTTTCCCTGGACTCAGCCTTTTCTTTATCAACTTGTCAATAAAGATAACTTTTATAATGACTGACTCCTTTCCATTGATATCATATTTTAATTCCATATAAACTTTGACATGTCTGAGCCACAAAAACTGCTCTGTGATTCATTCCGGGACAACATGTGCCCACACTAATTGGAGTTACGCAAGCTCTTGCTAATGGTGAGAGTCAGCAAGGGGCCATCGTACAGCGGCCAGACTCTGCAGTCTCCACTGATGTTGCCTCACCAACCCTCTGTGTCAAAATTAAATAGAGAATTGGGAGAATTTAGCCATAGACCAAGTTTGTTGAGTTTGTAAACTGGAGAGTTTTGAATTGTGAATAAGCTTAATGTTCTTATGGTCTTATAAGCGCACAGATTCATGTTGCAAGTTTGAGCTAATTAATAACAGTACAATAACAGTACACTAATCTGTGTGCTGTCATCATTTCACCACTTGCAGTAGAAATAACTAAAGAGCTCCTCATGAAGGTGATGAGCCAACACTTTTATTTCAAGAACAGCTGCAATTAAAAGTACCTTTGAAAACATGCAAAGTCAGTCTAATTGGAATTCCAATTGCAATCGGCATATTTGAAGTGTTCTTGTACAGCTGATCAGTGTATCAGAGGCCTCAGTAGGTCTCATTTCTGCTGATAGAGCAGAAACAACAGAGTAACTTCTACCAGCTTCACACGCTCAAACTTTCCTGTTTATCACATCAACACAGGAACAAATGTGATCTTATTATTCAGATATAGACTGTGTACAATGTAGAAGAGCTACTGAACCTTTGCTCCATTTTTGTATTAAAATTAACACTTTGTACAAATCAGATGATATGATGGCTCCTGTTGAAAACTTTGTCTAAAAAGATCGTGTCTAATTTGCTAAACTGTGATGAAATAACTTGTTACATCTGGGGTGGACAACATATTGGAAACACTGGTGAACCACTGAACATCCTCAGCTTTATCAGAATTAATCACTTAAAACCTGATGTGGGTTAAATGTAACATAGAAGTCTCCACAACAAACGAAAACAGAAACAGGAAAAAACTGAGAGACTGAGAGACAGCTTTTTCCATCAGCCCATAAGACTGCTGAACACTTCATAGACACCTCACCATCACTTACCAGAACTTCGACATTATGCACTCCATACTGTATATAATTCAATTTGTTTTGCACATTTCCAACAACTGACCTCTGTATATTTTATTTCATATATATGTGTACACACACACCCACCCACACACACACATATATATATTTTTATATATATTTTTATATATCTATTTGGTATACATATTCAGTAATGCACATGCATATATATTAATTATTGCAATTCTCAGATTCCCATTCTTATATTTTGCTTTATTCTTGTGTTATTTGTATTTTGCACACCTTTGTTGCTTGTAAAGCTTGCACACAAGAGTTTCACTCGCATGTGCTTTACCAGTGTACCAGCACATGTGATGTGACAATAAAAGTGATTTGATTTGATTTGAAAAGTGTGCATGTCATCTACTCATTCCTACATCAACAGTTGATGCCACTGCGGCAAAAGCTACCAATGATACATAAAAGAGGCTGTCTCGGTCTGCTTTTGCAAAATGTCATGTTCTGTGGAATAAAACCAGGAGGTCAATCATGGCTCTGAATCAGAATCAGAATCAGAATGGGTTTTATTGCCAAATGTTGAGCAGGTTTACAACATTAGGAAATTGCTGCGATACTTAGTGCCAAAACATACTGTCAGACAACGCTTAAATAAACATAAAAATTAAAATTAAAAAGTGCTACGTAGATAGATACATGAGTGCAGGTGGTGATCAGTGCCAGGGTTAGGGTCATGAGTTAGTGGTGGGAACAGTCATATGTTCATGAGTCCGACAGCAGAGGGGAAGAAACTGTTCTTATGGTGCCTGAGGGGAGCAGGTCAAACAGAGGACTCTCCATTTACATGTACAAATTGGAGTCTATTAGACAGAAATGATACAAACCACTGCAGCACAGTACCTGTAATACCTACAGCGTGCTCTAATCGCTCTAATAGGATATTATGGTCGACAGTATCGAACGCTGCACTGAGGTCTAGCAGGACAAGCACAGAGATGAGTCCACTGTCAGAGGCCATAAGAAGATCATTTGTAACCTTCACTAAAGCTGTTTCTGTGCTGTGATGAGCTCTGAAACCTGACTGAAACTCTTCAAATAAGCCATTCCTCTGCAGATGATCTGTTAGCTGTTTGACAACTACTCTTTCAAGGATGTTTGATATGAAAGGAAGGTTGGAGATTGGCCTATAATTAGCTAAGACTGCTGGGTCTAGAGATGCTTTTTAAGTAAAGGTTTAACTACAGCCAGCTTGAAGGCCTGTGGTACATAGCTGATTATTAGAGATAGGTTGATCATATTTAAGATTGAAGCATTAATTAATGGCAGGACTTCTTTGAGCAGTTTTGTAGGAATGGGGTCTAAAAGACACGTTGATGGTTTGGAGGAAGTAATTATTGAAGTTAACTCAGAAAGATCAATTGGAGAAAAAGAGTCTAAATGAATATCAATGGTACTGAAAGTAGCTGTAGATAATATTACGTCTGTGAGATGATTATTGGTAATTTTTTCTCTAATGATAAGAATTTTATTTGTGAAGAAGTTCATGAAGTCATTACTAGTTAACGTTAAAGAGATGCCTTACTCAACAGAGCTCTGACTGTTTGTCAGCCTGGCTACAGTGCTGAAGAGAAACCTGGGGTTGTTCTTATTTTCTTCAGTCAGTGATGAATAGTAAGATGTTCTGGCTTTGCGGAGGGCTTTCTTATAAAGCAACAAACTATTTCTCCAGGCTAAATGATGATCCTCTAAATTTGTGACACGCCATTTCCTCTCCAGCTTACGAGTTATCTGCTTTAGGCTACGTGTTTGAGAATTATACCACGGAGTCAGGTACTTCTGATTTGAGGCCTTAGTTTTCACAGGAGCTACAGTATCCAGAGTCGTACGTAGTGAGGAGGTAAAATTATCAACAAGATAATCGACCTCTGTTGGAGTAGCGTTCAGATAGCTGCTCTGCTCTGTGTTGGTACAGATCCCCCTGAAGTTCGAGCCCAATCTCTTCTTGAAGAGGGGAAACCCCACACCAGTCAGCCAATCATCTCCTGATGATTTACCTGTCCAATCCTACACGAGTGTTTCTAACATTTTCTGTCTTTGTCAGCACAGGAACCACCTGAGAATTCAGCCTGAAGACTCTCTGCAGTGAGACGGCCTCTGACCCTCAGACTCATCTACATGAGTGTATTTGAAACATATTTTTAATAAACCAAACATTTTGCTTCCCAATGGTCCAGTCTTTGTTTCTAAAAGACACATTTGTTGTTTATTTGACTCCAACGCTGAGACTGTTCTTTCTAAATTAAGCCAATCATTTCCATCCTCGTGGTTTCCGTGGACAGCGGTACATTAGAGAATTAATGGTCACAACTAATTGCAAGGTAAAAGACAACATTCATAAATCAAATACATTTATATGTGAAAAACTTAAACATATAGATTAATACCATAAAGTCTCTTATAATGAAGAGTGTCGTGGTCCTCCTGTGCTTCCCGCCCTTCAGTCTTTCTCTCTGTATCTGTGTGAATGTGTGTGAGCATCTAACCATGCCATTGTCTTGCTGTGCAGGACCACCTTCCTGCCCTTTGTTTGTTTCACCTGAAGTTAATGAGCTCACCTGTTTGTCATGTTAGTCACCATGTTAGTGAAGTTAGCACTTTACATTAATAAGCTGACTCTGTTTTACTTGCAGTCAACCTCATTTCACCACCTCACAGCCCTGGTGTTACCCTGAGAGAGAGAAAACTATCTAAGAGAGAATCTGTTGAGGAGTTTTCTGACTCTGACCTGTCAGCGACTGAGCTCTGGGGGATCAACACCTACACCCTGCTGCTCATCAGATACCCTGCTGGGATGATAAGATTCAGTAAAAGGACTAGATGTTACAGTCCCTGATAATGCACTGCTTTAAATGGAGAAAATCTTGAGGGATGGCTGTTATGAGGAGAGGCAGCCCAGAAACTTTACCAGCGGCACCCATCGTTGTGTGCCTCAACTTTCGGTCTTTTACCCAAGCTAATCTGCCATTTTTTTCCTTGGTTAGGTTGACGGGATGATCAGCAGGTGGAATCCAGTTTCTGACAGCTGCCAAAAATAAAAATAAAAATCTTTAAAAGAGCAATCCACGCCTTTAACACAACTCGATTAGTATACTGTAACTCTTTGTGTGTTAGTGCTGGCAGTCCTCCCTGTCTCACCTTTAGCAGGTGCAAAACGCTGCTGCCTGGTGTTTAACTGGAACATGGAAGAGAGAGCAAACTACTCTCTGTCTGTCCATTTTTACAGGGCAGCTTTGTAAAGTGACCTGTGCCAAATGGCCCCCAGCTTTGACTGGGTGCCAGTCCAGTTCCTTTAGACTGGTGCCAACTCTGAAGCTGCCTCTAATAGTGGTGAAACAGAGCGTTCTCATTCCCAAGGCGTAACATACCGACAATTTGTCATGGCCTGATGCATGTCATAGTAACACGAAAGCTAGCCTTCCGTGTCCTGATGAGACGCTCCGGATGCTCAACAGAAGCTTTCTATGTGCTTCACGTTTTATTCGCTTCGTGGCTTTCTATTGCAACCCTAACCCTAACCTTAACCATGCTGAATCTTAACCACAACCTGAACCCTATGTTATGGTCCAGTTAAGGTTAGTGTTCGGCGTTAAGGTTAGGGAAGGGGCGGAAATGTTCTTAGGGTGGCATGGAAATCATATGGGGTGGCAAAATCAAAGCCATTTTTTTAACACATGCAGCTGTTACATATGGAGTCAAATGCAGTAAGTATACATGTTTCAAATAACTATAGTCTACCTACGGCTACATTAACCATCATGGACAGGTCCACACAAATGGAAACTCCAGGAACTGGAGCCCCTGCTGCAGCTGCAGACAGAGTAGCCCAGTATTTTATTTTAGACTGAAAAGCTTATTTCTTCTTGCTGATGATCTCCAGGTTGATGTTGGGCATGGCAAACAGCAGAGCATCTCTCTTGTGTGCAGGAAGTTCTCTCTCTAAGGTCTGATGTAAGAGAGAGAAATCGTACAGGTGGAGCTCAAAGCTGGACACCAGGAAGACCTGTGGAGACTCGATGCCTTGTCTCTGAAGACCTGAGTTATTAAAGAGACACAACAAGATTCAGAGTTTATGATTGAGAATCAGTAAGATTAGTAAAATGGTATTTACATAAACCATGTGTGGGGGAAAAAGAGCAAGCACATGTACAATGTGACTTTAATATTCAGTTTGCAAAATTAAACATTAAACAAATGATCCTGCACACCTCACTGTGGCTCAGTGAAACAAGAACCCAATAATAAAGTTCAGATTTTAGAAACGAAACACAGAGGCTGTAGATTACGATGCAAACAAGACTGAATTCAGTAGTTTGATGTGATTTTTAGTTTAATATTGTAATCTGTTGGGTGTTGTTCAGTGTTAATACAGAAAACAAACCTTAAAAAGAGCTTTTGCTTGTGAGAAATAGCTTTTTTAACACAGAAATGATTAACAAGGGAAACTCACGTGATTGCTACCTGAGTTGGATGATGGACAAACAAATTCATCTCACTTAGAATCAGAAAGGGGTTTTATTGCCAAATAAACCATTGCAAAACAACAAAAACTGATAATCAACTTAATTGAGGATATTAAAGAATTAAGAAGGCAAAGTGAGGAAAAGGACAAGAAGATTGCTTTGTTGGAAGTACGAGTGGCAGAATTGGAACAATATTCGAGAATATCAGATGTAATAGTAACGGGTCTGGAAACCAAGCACCAGACATATGCACGAGCAGCAGCAGAAGAGAGAGGGGAGCCGCCTGAGCAAGAGTTGCGCTCCCTGGAAGAACAGGTAATGGCCTTTTTCAATAGTAAAGGCATTGAAATGGATAGTAAGGACATTGAGGGGTGCCATACTCTTCCAAGGAAAAACAAGAATCAAAAACCTGCCATTATTATAAGATTTGTTAATAGGAAGCAGAAAAAAGAGCTACTGAAGCAAGGAAGAAAGTTGAAAGGAACGAATGTGTATGTTAATGAACACCTAATCAAGAAAAACGCAGATATTGCAAGACAAGCAAGATTATTAAGAAAACAGAAGAAAATACAGTCAACCTGGACATCAGATTGTAAGGTGTTCATTAAGTTAAATGGAACACCGGAGCAGGCAAAGGTCTTAGTCATTAAAGAGCTGACGGAATTAGAAAAATACGGCTGATAAAATGTAAGGCAAAGCATTGGGATGGTCGATGATACTTTCAATGAATTGTCAAATTGGTTGGTACTTGCTTAGGCAAAGTATTGTTAAAGGTGATGGTGTGTGGATAAGATATATAATAAAGTCAGATGTCTGACAGATTTCAAGTAACAAATCAAATGGATGTTGAAACTGGGACACTGGGGTATGATAGCAATATAGATCCTGACTGTAATTTTTTTACCAAAATGTTAAAGGACTGTAACTATTATACAATGGAACAATTTAATAGGAACATAGAGCGGGGTAAGAATATAGCCATGGTTCATTTCAATAGTAGAAGTCTATATGCAAACTTTCAATTTATTAAAGAATATATAGCACAGTTTAATCAACCATTTGATGTGATAGCAATATCAGAGACTTGGATAAACACTGGAAAAGAAGAGGATTTTGAGATAGAGGGATATGAATTCCTCCATTTAGATAGGACTAATAAAAAAGGAGGTGGGGTGGCACTTTATGTTGATAAAAATTTAGGGTTTGAAAAAATGAGTAGAATGACGAGGGTGGTAGATGGAGTGATGGAATGTATAACAGTGGAAATAAATATGAAAAAACAGAAAAATATAATTGTCAGTTGCATATATAGAACACCAGGGTCAAAGATTGAGACTTTTAAGGACATTATGGAGGACTTGTATACAAATCTGAATCAGAAAAGAATGTTTATTTGTGGAGACTTTAATATTGATTTATTGAACCCAAATCATAACAAAAGTATTAAAGAATTTATTGATTCAATGTATTGTATGGGATTATTTCCCCTGATAACAAGACCGACGAGAATAACCACTCATGGTGCAACTCTATTAGATAATATTTTTACAAATGTAATGGAAGAAAATATAAAAGGCGGGATATTGATAAATGATATAAGTGACCACTTACCAGTTTTTGTAACTTATGACTGTTGCTATAAAGTTCACAGAAATGAATGTAAGACGATATATAAAACAATTAGAACAGAAAAGACAATGCAGTGTCTTAAAAATGAGTTAATAAAACAAGATTGGACTATTGTATATAAACACAAGGATGTCAATAAAGCCTCTGAGGCATTCTTAAGCATATTCATGGCCTTATTAGAGAAAAACAGCCTACTCATTGAAGTCAACAGGAAAGATAAGTATACAGGAAGACCATGGATGACGAAGGGACTGCAAAATGCCTGTAAAAAAAAGAACACCTTATATAGAGATTTCATTAAAAAGAGAACTACAGAATCTGAAAAGAAATATAAAAAGTATAAAAATAAATTAACTAACATAATGAGAACTTGTAAAAAAGAATACTTCATCAAAAAGTTAGAAGATAATAAAGATAGCATGAAAGGGATATGGAAGGTATTAAATAGTATAATAAAAAATGGACCAAGGACTAATGACTACCCTGGGTATTTTATGGAAGGGACAAATACTATTAGTAAAATGAACGAAGTAGTAGATGGATTCAATGATTTTTTTGTAAATATAGGGCCAAAATTGGCTGCGGAAATAAAGGTTGATATGATAGAAAGGGAGACTGGAGGAAATATTGAAAGGAATTCAAGTTCAATGTTTTTAAGAGCAGTGGAAGAGAAGGAGATATATGATATTGTCAGTGGACTTAAGAACAAAACAAGTACTGACTGTCATGATATTGATATGGTAACGGTAAAGAGAGTAATTGATGGTATTGTAAAACCGCTACAATATATTTTTAATTTGTCTTTCCAGGAAGGGGTTTTTCCACAAAAAATGAAAGTTGCAAAAATTATTCCCATTTATAAATCAGGTGAAAAGCATTGTTTTACAAATTATAGACCAGTGTCGGTACTCTCTCAGTTTTCTAAGATACTGGAAAAACTATTTCTAAAGAGATTTGATAACTTTGTGGATAAACATGAATTGTTGGCAAATTGCCAGTATGGGTTTAGAAATAACAGATCAACAGTTTTGGCATTGATGGATTTAATGGAAGAAATAACTGAATGTATGGATAAGAAGAAGTATGCACTTGGAGTCTTTCTAGATCTAAAAAAAGCATTTGATACTGTTGACCACAAAATTCTAATAATCAAACTGGAAAAATATGGGTTTAGGGGTGTGGTATTAGATTGGATAAAAAGCTATGTGATGAATCGACAGCAATATGTACAAATAAATGAGTTTAAATCTAAACTGATGGATATTGAATGTGGAGTACCTCAAGGATCAGTATTGGGACCAAAAATGTTTATTATGTATATAAATGATATTTGTAAAGTATCGAAGATACTAAAGTTTGTAATTTTTGCAGATGATACCAATATACTTTGTTCAGGTGTGGAATTTCAACAGGTTTTGGAGGTGATCACACAGGAGTTAAAGATGTTAAAGAAGTGGTTTGATAGAAACAAATTGTCCTTAAATTTAAATAAAACAAAATTTATGTTATTTGGAAACTATAAGAAAAACATTAATATTGAAATTTGTGTTGATAATGTATATCTAGAAAGGGTTAATACCATAAAATTTCTTGGTGTGATCATTGATCATAAGGCCTGTTGGAAATCACACATCACTTATGTGAGGGGAAAGTTAGCACGGGGCATTGCTGTCTTGGGGAAAGTAAAACAATTTTTGGATAGGAAAACATTGTATATGTTATATTGTGCTTTACTATTACCATACATGAGTTATTGTGTAGAGGTTTGGGGAAATACATATAAAAGTAATATTCAGACTATAATTGTAATGCAGAAAAGGGCTATTAGACTAATAAATCAGGAGGGGTATAGGGCTCACACAAACCCGCTCTTTATTAAGACGCAAGCTATAAAATTCCAGGATCTGGTGAAGTTTAAAACAGTGCAAATAATATATAAGGCAAGGAAAGGGATGCTCCCAATCGAAATAAGTAAATGGTTCTTAGAAAGAGAAGGGAGGTATAATTTTAGAGGGAAGTGGAATTTAAAATTACAAAAAGTAAGAACAACATTGAAAAGGATGTCTATTTCAATAGCGGGAGTTAAATTTTGGAATGAGTTAAAAGAAGAAATAAAGGTCAGTAGTGATATAAACCAGTTTAAAATAAAACTCAAAAAAGAAATTTTAAATAAGTATAAGAATGAAGAAAATGCAATTAACCCAAGACAGCAGTCAAACTGATGTTTATTTTCTTGATTTTCTTGTTGAACATGACAATTTTTTTTTATTTTATTTTTTTGTGATGTTATTATGTTCTAAGTTGAAGGCATTGTAAACGTTTTGTTGTTCAAATTTAGATGATGAGGATGTAAACCTGAGGGGGTAGGGCTAAATAAGTATATACTTCAGCCTACTCCTTTTCAAACAACTGCATGGAATGATTTTATGAAATGTTGGTGAATGTATATGTTTGAAATAAAAATGAACTGAACTGAACTGAACTGAATGTTGAGCAGGTTTACAATATTAGGAAATTGCTGCGGTACTTAGTGCAAACATACTGTCATATAAGGCTTAAATAGACATAAAAATAAGAATTAAAGAATTATAAGTGCTAAGTAGATAGATATATACATGAGTGCAGGTGGTGATCAGTGCCAAACATGAAATGATGCAGTGAACGCAGTGTAGGGTCATGTGTTAGTGGTGGGAACAGTCATATGGTTATTGTTCAGGAGTCCAACAGCAGAGGGGAAGAAACTGTTCTTGTGGCGAGAGGTTCTGTTGCGAATGGACCGAAGCCTCCTGCCTGAGGGGAGCAGGTCAAACAGACTGTGTCCAGGGTGAGAAGGGTCAGCTGTGATCCGAGCTGCACGCCCCAGTGTCCTTGAGGTGTACAGGTCCTGCAGAGATGGGAGTCTGCAGCCAATCACCTTCTCAGCAGAGCGCACAACACACTGCAGTCTCTGCTTGTCCTTGATAGTGGCTCCAGCGTACCACACGGTGATGGAGGAGGTGAGGATGGACTTGATGATTGCAGAGTAGAATTGCATCATCGTCCGTGTTGGCAGGTTGAATTTCTGCAGCTGCCTCAGGAAGTACATCCTCTGCTGGGCTTTCTTTATGACAGAGGTGATGGTGGGCTCCCACTTCAGGTCCTGGGTGATGGTGGTACCCAGGAAGTGGAATGAGTCCACAGAGGTGATGAGGGTGTCAGTCAGGATGATGGGGGGGAGTGGGGCTGTGTGCTTCCTGAAGTCCACAATAATCTCCACTGTCTTCTGGGCATTCAGCACCAGGTTGTTGTGGCTGCACCAAGACACCAGACGTTCAATCTCCCTCCTGTAGGCAGACTCATCCCCATCCGAGATGAGTCCAATAACGGTGGTGTCATCTGCAAACTTGATTAGCTTGACAGACTGTTGGGTGGAGGTGCAGCAGTTGGTGTACAGGGAGAAGAGCAGAGGAGAAAGAACACAGCCCTGAGGGGAGCCGGTGCTGATGGTCCGGGAGTCCGAGACATTCTTTCCCAGCCTCACATGCTGCTTCAGGAGGTCAGTGATCCACCGGCAGATGGGATCAGGCACATTCATCTGGGAAAGCTTGCCTTGGAGATGGTCTGGAAGGATGGTGTTAAAGGCAGAGCTGAAGTCCACAAACAGGATCCTGGCGTAGGTTCCTGGGGAGTCCAGATGCTGCAGGATGAAGTGTAGAGCCATGTTGATAGCATCGTCTACAGACCTGTTGGCTCTGTATGCAAACTGCAGGGGGTCCAGGAGGGGGGCCGTGAGGGTCTTGAGGTAGGAGAGAACCAGGCGCTCAAAAGACTTCATGACCACAGATGTCAGAGCCACAGGTCTGTAGTCATTTAGTCCAGTGATCCTAGGTTTCTTGGGGACAGGAATTATGGTAGAGGACTTGAAGCAGGCATGCACATGACATGCCTGCAGTGAGGAATTGAAAATGCCAGAAAACACTGGGGCCAGCTCGTTTGCACAGTGTCTGAGGGTGGCAGGAGACACACCGTCTGGGCCAGGAGCTTTTCGAGCATTCAGACTCTTAAACTGCTTCCTCACATCTTCCTCACATCTAGATCACAAGATGGCGCCGAGTATGGCAGCCTCGTCGCGAGCTCCCCCAAGCAACAGCTGTTTTTTGTGTTTAATTTTACTTTTCCTTTATTTTTTCACGAGTAGCACATATCGCCTTGTGTACGACCGACAAACCTTACTGGACATAAAAGACGGACTTTCTCATCACTTTCCGGAGTTCAAGTTTTGCAACACGGACCCTCCGTTTGCAGACCCCCCATTCATCTCACCTGAGACGCCTTTGTTCTTTGGCCCTGGAGGCCGCAAACGCCGACGCAGAGGGAGAAGATCTGGCGTTCTGGTTCGACTGAGACGGCGCACTAACAGACCACCGTTACCCAGTTTATTACTGGCTAATGTGCAGTCTCTGGAGAACAAGCTGTGCGAGCTTCGGGCATGGATCTCATTCCAGCGAGAGATGCGGGACTGCTGCGTGATCTGCCTCACAGAAACCTGGCTATCGGACAAGGTACCGGACTCCGCAATACAACTACTGGGGTTCTCTGTGCACCGCGCGGACAGGTCACAGGAGCTTACTGGGAAAAGCAGAGGCGGTGGTGTATGTTTCATGATCAACAACAGCTGGTGTGATTATGCGAACGTGCACCCGGTCAAATCCTTCTGCTCACCGGACCTGGAGTACCTGATGGTTAAGTGCCGGCCATTCTGGCTACCGAGGGAATTTACAGCAGTGATTATTACGGCTGTTTACATTCCCCCACAAGCCGACACTGACCGAGCACTCAGGGAACTGTACAGCGCGATCAGCAATGAGGAAACCGCACACCCAGAGGCGGCATTTATCATGACCGGGGACTTTAATAAGGGTAACCTGAAGAAAGTTTCACCAAAACTCCACCAACACATCCATTTCAACACTCGTGGAGACCGGCTTCTTGACCACTGCTACACCTCCTTCCAGGATGCGTACAAAGCCCTCCCCCGCGCCCCATTCGGCCAATCAGATCACCGCTCCATCCTGCTCCTGCCCGCCTACAGGCAGAAGCTGAAACAGGAAGCTCCAACCCTGAGGGCGGTGCATCGTTGGTCGGACCAATCGGAGTCTACGCTGCGGGACTGTTTTGATCACGCGGACTGGGAAATGTTTCACGTGGCTGCTAAAGACATTGATGAGTACACAGACTCAGTCTGCGGATTTATCAGAAAATGCGTGGAAGATGTCGTCCCATCCAGAACAGTTAAATCCTTCCCAAATCAAAAACCCTGGATTAACGGAGATGTTCGCACGGCACTGGCGGCACGGAGCACCGCTTTTGCCTCCGCGAACACATTGGACTACAAACACGCACATTACCAACTCCGGAAGACGATCAAAGCAGCCAAACGTGAGTACAGGGACAGGGTGGAGCAACAGTTTGACAACCCTCGGAGTATGTGGCAGGGACTAAACACAATCACAGACTTTAGAGGGAAAACCAGCACACCGCAGACCACGGCCTCTCTGTGTGAGGATCTAAACGTATTCTACGCTAGATTCGACACAGCGAAGATCGAAGATGGCGCCAGTGTGTACGGCGAGCCGTCTCTGGATCCGTCTTCCTGAGTGTTGTTTACTCTTTGCCTTACTATTTTCTATATGCTTTCCGGATGTTACTGCTCTAATTGCCTATGATCGACAAACTCTTTTAAATCTTCGACCCTTGAATCATCAAAAGTCGGATCTATATTGGAATTTAGGGAATTTTTCCCAGTCTCGAACGGATACTTCCGCCTGCACATACTACCTGCCTTTTCTTCCACCACACAAGAAACGACATAGGAAACGGGGTAAACGGAGTGGTTTTCGCGTTCGTATTAAAGCCTATTTAAAAGCACATGGAGTGGTTAATCACCGCTCCATCATAGACATCTTGCGGCCCTCCCAGTATACTTTCAGACTGTGTCGCCATCGATGGATTCGCTATGCAGGCCAGCAAGCCCACTCGGTCCTACCAGTTGAGTGCTGACCTGTATGGAGCTGGAAGCGGGTCTCTGGAGGAGGTGTGGATCACAGCAATCTTCGCCGGCTGGGACGCGCTCCTAGTAGCGTTAAAGTGGCTACGCTCCGAATGGCTCTGCTAAACACTAGGTCACTGGTGAACAAGTCCTTCGTTGTAAACGACTATTTTCTCACGTCAAGGCTGGACGTCCTGTTTCTAACGGAGACCTGGATTCGCCCCGGTGAGTCCTCTTCCTTTTCGGAACTTCTTCCTCTGGACTGTGCTTTCTTTAACTCTCCTAGGACCGTGGGCAGGGGTGGAGGGCTAGCCTCGGTTTTTAGAAGTAAATTCCGAGTGAGGCAACTGCCTCCTGCCTCGTATTCCAGCTTCGAAGTACAACTACTGGAGCTGTCCGGTTCCCCCCGGACCCTCTGCGCGGTGGTGTATCGACCTCTGAAGCGCAATAAGGATTTTATCCGTGAATTTGCTGATCTTTTAGGATTTATCTTTTTAAATTTTGATCGTGTTCTTATTTGTGGTGATTTTAACATTCATATATGCTGTGAGGCGGACTTATTGGCTAAGGATTTTCTTGCCCTTATTGACTCTTTTAATCTCACTCAGTGGGTGAGAAAATCAACCCACACTAAAGGGCATATGCTGGACTTGGTATTGTCGTATGGACTGGATATTTGCATCACGGACATTAATGATGCTGGGATTTCGGACCATTTCCCAGTTATGTTTGATGTTCAGTTATGCAATATGGAACTGAACTCTGAGGGTCCACAGAGCCTATCGCGTCTGATTAATTCTGAGGCTGTTGCCCTTTTCTCTGCGGCCTTTGCTAACTCTGCTTGTTACGATGACATCAGTAATGCACCTCTCTCGGTTGATGGCGTAGTCAACTCTTTTATTTCTACATGCTCTTCTATTTTGGACACTGTGGCTCCAGTAAAGACTAAATGCCGTAAAACCTCTCGCCAACCCTGGCTAAATGAATCCACCCTTGCTCTTAGGCGTGAATGTCGTCGAGCTGAGAGGAGATGGAAAAAAGATCAACTTCAGGTGTCCCTTGACATCCTGCATATGAGCCGGTCTAAATTTCAGAAGGCTGCCAAAATGGCAAAAACTTCTTTTTTGTCGAACATTATTGCAACTAATAGTCACAATCCTCGAGTTCTGTTTAAAATCTTTAACTCAGTGGTTAATCCCCGCTCTGATGTTTCGATGGGTGCGTCCCCGGCCCTCTGCGAAAAATTTCTAAATTATTTTATAGATAAAATCTCAGTGTTAAGGGCCCCACATTCTCTAGTAGTAAATCAAGCCCCAGTTTCCGAATGTTCAACGGTCTTTCAACAGTTTGAACCTGTGTCATTCTCGACTTTAAAGGAAATAATTAATAACCAGAGAAGCTCAAGTTCTCTGCATGACATTATTCCTTCTCGTATCATTAAGGATGCATTAAATACAATCGGGTCCTGTATCTTATTTTTAATGAACTCATCACTGTTATCTGGCTGTGTTCCGACTGTCTTTAAACATGCAGTCGTGCAACCTGTTATCAAGAAAAGCAGCCTTGATCGTAACACCCTAGCAAATTACAGGCTGATTTCTAAACTCCCTTTCATGTCAAAAATTTTAGAGAAAATAGTGCTTCAGCAACTACAGACCCACTTAGAGAGAAATGGTATAAGTGATAAATTCCAGTCTGGATTTAGACAGCGTCACAGCACCGAAACTGCCCTACTAAGAGTTTTCAATGACCTTCTTCTAATCGCTGACTCTGGGCGCTCTGCGGTCTTAGTTCTATTGGATTTGACTTCAGCCTTTGACACGGTTGACCATGATATCCTTTTGGCAAGGTTGGAACAAGTAGCAGGCCTTAAAGGAAATGTCCTATCATGGTTTAAATCATATTTCTCTGAGAGGTCGTTCTCTGTCATGATGGGAAAATATTCCTCTTCTTCTGCCCCTTTTTGCTGTGGTGTGCCCCAGGGCTCGGTATTGGGTCCTGTGCTGTTTTGTCTGTACATGTTGCCCTTGGGCTCCATTTTTGAAAAACATAATGTCTCTTTTCACTGCTATGCTGATGATATTCAAATCTACCTCCACCTGACTGGGGATGTTTCATCTTCACTACATCCCCTGTTTGATTGTCTGAGGGATGTCAAAGACTGGTTATCACGTAACTTTCTTACTTTAAATGAAAAGAAGACAGAAATTATCGTTTTTGATAGAAATATGCCTCTGGGACAACTGATTGGCACACTCGGGCCTGTTGCTAATCACCTCACTGAAGCTGCTAGGAATCTTGGAGTTTTCACGGATAGTTCCTTCAAACTAGATAAACAGGTTTCTAATGTGGTAAAAAACAGCTTTCACCAACTGCGCCTAATTTCTAAGGCTAAACCGTATATACCACGCAAAGATCTGGAGAAACTCATTCATGCTTTCATCACTTCAAGACTGGATTATTGTAATTCTCTCTACTTGGCCTACAATCTTCTCTTCTTCAGCGATTGCAGCTGGTCCAAAATGCCGCAGCACGTCTCTTGACCGGCACTAGAAAGTATGATTCTGTCACCCCTGTTCTGGCCAACTTACATTGGCTTCCTATTAAATATCGAATTGATTTTAAAATTTTATTGTTTACTTATAAAATCCTAAACAATATGGCACCTGACTACCTAGCTGATCTCCTCTGTCTGTATAGCCCTAAGAGAGCACTAAGACCATCGGGCCAACTGCTCTTAGTGCAACCTAGGTCTCGGCTGAAGACCAGAGGAGACCGTGCCTTTGCCGTTGCCGCACCCAGGTTATGGAATACTCTTCCTCTTCATATTCGTGCATCAGATTCCATCCAGTCTTTTAAATCACGTCTAAAAACGTATTTGTTTAACCTGGCATTCAAGGCTAATTAGGGTAATTTACATCTGGCTTTGCATTTAGATTATGTAATTATTTTATATTCTATTTATTATTTATATCTGTAATTTATATTTTATATTGTGATTTTTATCTGTATCATGATTTTACTGGAAAGCACTTTGGTGTACTTCGGTCTTTAAAATGTGCTATATAAATAAATTTGATTGATTGATTGATTGATTGATTGAACACCATGAGACCAGACAGTGTGCGCACCGCGGATGACGTCAGTGCGCACACTATGTCTGAGGAGGATGTGCGGAAGTGCTTCAGGAGGGTGAACGCACGCAAAGCTACTGGTCCGGACGGGATTCCCGGCCGCGTCCTCAAGTCATGCGCGGCTCAGCTGGCTGGAGTGTTTACACACATCTTCAACCTTTCCCTCTCTCTGTCTGTAGTCCCAGCCTGCTTCAAAATGGCCACCATCGTCCCTGTACCCAAATCCTCCACCATCTCCTCATTGAACGACTGGCGACCCGTAGCCCTGACCCCCATCGTGAGCAAATGCTTCGAGAAGCTGGTCAGGGACTTCATCTGCTCTGCACTACCCGACTCACTGGACCCTCTACAGTTCGCATACCGCCACAACAGGTCCACTGATGATGCCATAGCCCTGACACTCCATGCTGCCCTGTCACACCTGGAGAAGAGAGACACGTATGTGAGAATGCTGTTTGTAGATTACAGCTCAGCATTCAACACCATCGTTCCCTCGAAGCTGGACAGGAAACTGCAGGATCTAGGACTGAGCAGCTCCCTCTGCAGCTGGATCCTTAACTTCCTGTCTGACAGACGCCAAGTGGTCAGACTGGGCAGCACCACCTCATCCCCCATCACACTGAACACTGGTGCTCCACAGGGGTGTGTACTGAGCCCTCTCCTGTACTCACTCTACACCTACGACTGCACGGCCACTAGAAACTCCAACATCATTGTGAAGTTTGCGGATGACACTACAGTGGTGGGTCTTATTACCAACGGTGATGAGACGGCCTACAGGGAGGAGGTCAGCGCCCTGACCCACTGGTGTCAAGACAACCATCTCACCCTCAACGTCGCAAAGACAAAGGAGTTGATAGTGGACTTCCGGAGGTGCAGAGAAGTACACACGCCCATCACCATCAACGGCGCCGCTGTGGAGAGAGTGAGCAGCTTCCGCTTCCTTGGTGTACATCTGGCTGAGGATCTTACGTGGTCAGTACACACAAACAAAACAGTGAAGAAGGCGCAGCAGTGCCTCTTCTTTCTCAGGAGACTGAAAAGATTCGGCATGAGCCCCCGCATCCTCAGGACCTTCTATCGCTGTGCCATTGAGAGCATCCTCACTGGATGCATTACCACCTGGTATGGCAACAGCACCGCTTACAACCGCAAAGCTCTCCAGAGAGTAGTGTGGTGTGCTGAACGGATAATTGGAGGTGAGCTTCCCTCCCTCCAAGACATCTACAGGAAGCGGTGCCTGAGGAAAGCGGGGGGGATCATCAAGGACTCCAGTCACCCCAGCCATAAACTCTTCAGACTACTTCCATCAGGAAGGAGGTTCTGCAGCATCCAGTCCCGTACCAGCAGACTGAGAGACAGCTTTTTCCACCAGGCCATCAGACTGCTGAACACTTCATAGACACCTCACCTTCACTACTGGAACTTCAACATTATGCACTCCATACTGTACATTAATGCCACTGTTTTGCACATGTCCAACTACCAACCTCTGTATATTTTATATATCTTATTTTATTTGTTTACTCTATTTCATTTGTAAAATATGTATATACACACTCACATACACACACACACACACACACACACACACACACATAGAAAAACATATTTAGTATACACATCCAGTAATGCATACACGGTTTTATTGTACATATATTTATTACGTTCAGATTTTACCATTCTTATATTTGCTTGTTTTATGTTATTGTATTTTTGCACAACTCTGTTGCTTGTGAAGCTCGCACACAAGAATTTCACTCACATGTACTGTACCAGTGTACCTGCACATGTGACATGACAATAAAAGTGATTTGATTTGATTTGATTTGACATCTGCTTCATGAATATGAAGAGTTGTGGTGGTAGAAGGTGGTGTGAAATCGTCCTTGGTGTGGGGTGTGGAGGGAGGTGTTGTAGGTGAAGTGTTTGATGGTGGTGATGGCTCTATGGAGGGGGGAGAGGTTTTCTTTTTTAAATCAGACTGAACGTTTTTCTTTCTGCTGTGAAGTTTAAACTTCTTAAACTCACTGCTGGAGCCTCTGGTGGATGCTACAGGAACTGCAGCTTTTAATGCTAATTAAAAAATATGAAAGTTTTTTTTTCTAGCTGTTTTTATACTATTATCAACTGATGATTTATAGAAATAATTTACTGATTCAATTGTTTGAAGTTTGTAACAAAATAAATATTCTGAGACACATGAACGTTTGTAATGTAGCAACTGGGAGTTATTTTCATTTCTAGTTGAAGCCATTAAAACCCAAATATTTCTATTCACGTATTAACTTTAAGAAGATGTCACCCGTGCTTGTAAATTAATTGTCTTGGTTCTGAAAATGTTTAATTTTTCTTAACTTGATTAATTGACCATTTGCAGTGCTGTCTTGTTGCACACATATTTCTTCAGACAGATCATAACTGCATGTCTCACTAACACATGTGTGATGTCTGCTGTCGTGAATATGCAGCTCAGCTCGTTTCAGAGGGAGACGTTCCTCTGTGGAGGTTCGAGAGCTGAACGCACCGTGAGGTTAAAAAAGCTTCAAATTTACAGGAAGAAATCTGCTGTTTGCAGATAAGCTGAGACTAAAACTGGCAGTCATCAGAATGAGCTTCACTGACAAATAGGCAAACACATCTGCAACAGCTGGATGCTTTCATTCACTCAGTAAAAAAAAAATGAAAATAGAGAAAGAAAAATCTGTTCAGGTCACAGTTTGGATACCTGAACCTTCCTCCTTAGGCCATCAGCTTGTACGTGTGCAGGATGTTGTTGGGGTCACGTGTGATTTTAAGGTCCCGCCCTCTCTCTGTTTCACGGAGAAAAGAGAGCAGCAGCAGCAGCATGAGGATTTAATTTCTTTCTGATCAGGTTTTTAAATTATTAAAAAATACAGGTAACTACACCTGTGGGGGTCGTTTGGGGTTGAGCTAAAGAGATGGATGAACTGTCTTAGAGTAAAAGATAAAATACATTAAAATGTTGGATGAAAAGCTTGGCAAGACTTGTGACCCGTGGGACAAAAATAGGTTATAACCAAAAAAAAAAAACAAAATAAAAAAATGGTCAAATAATTAAAAAGAAATAAAGCAGTAATAATAAAATTCTGAAAAGTTTATACAAACCATAGAAAGAAATCTGAAATACAAAACAGTAATATTATAAAGCCAAAAGCTAGAAGTCTTTAGCCTTTTACTAAAGGAGAATAAAAATGAAATATCAAAAATAATCATACCCTAGTTTTGCATTTTTTAACCAACAGATTTAATTTAATTTACATAAACATTTAAATAAATAACAATGAAGCATTTAGCAGATGACATTATATTTATAAAGCATTTAATTACATTATTTATTAATGCTGCAAAATATTTGACTAAAACATTTGATGATTAGTCAGTAATATAACACCTCCACCTGCTGGTCATAGCAGCACAGGACTGATGAACATGCAGGTCTCTGAGTCCATGTGAGAACACAGCAGCTATGTTGAGTTATGGTGTTATAATGATTAATTTGACTTTAATCATCTGCTGCAGTCAGTGTTTCCGTGCATGAGCACGAGTCTGTCACAGGTCGATGAAAGCTTTAAGTTTCCATGAAACTTTATTCTTATATACAGCTTTTATTTTTGATGATGAGATAATAATAATGTACACTTTTATTGATCCCCGTGGGGAAATTCTTCTCTGCATTTAACCCATTCACTCAGTGAAGCAGTGGGCAGCCACCAGTACAGCGCCCGGGGAGCAGTGTGTGGGGATGGTACCTTGCTCAGGGTAGCCATTCAGGGGATTCGAACCCCTGACCTTCCGATCATGGGGCAACCGCTTTACCTACTGAGTAGGGGTGGGTTTTAATAATCGATTCATCGATTAAAATCGATTCTGGCTTGGATAACGTGAAATCGATTCATTAAAATCCTGAATCGATTTTTTAATATAAATTTATTTTGCCCAAAACGCCAGAATCTCAGGTGAAACCTCACAAAATTTCAACAACCACCAAACAGCTAAGACAGTAAATGAGAACAGGTACACGATTCTGCACAACGACGTAAACACACAGCGCGGACCCGCGGATCAGAATCAGTGAGATGTCGCCTTTCTCACCCGACGGGTGCTGCAGCTTTAAGCGGCTGCGCGCGCTCCCGCGGACGGCAATCACTTTCTGGCAGACAATCACTTTCTGGCACAACAACTGCACGGACACGGTCGGGGCTGAAAGCCGACAGCTCGCTGATTCTGATCTGTCGGCGGGTCCGCGCTTTGTGTTCACGCCCTTTTTGCGCTGATTCTAAAGCTGTTAGTTTTATCTCTCTCCAAACAATATTGACCGAACCAGCAGCAAAAGAAGATCCAAACTACGCTTCACATAAACATCGTCATGAAATCACTCTGACTTTTACTGTTTTGCTTCCACCACGATAAAATCACACTTCATGCACAGCTCTCTCTCTCTCTCTGTACTTGAAGAACAGTTTCCCATCTAAAAATCTGTTTTCTGCATTATTTGCTTGCTTGTTACGCACAAGTCTACCGTTGTTTACAGCGCTGTCGCCGCGCTTTTTTTTTTCATTTTACATACTTACTATACATAATCGAATCATGGATCAAATCGATTTGGGACCTTGTGAATTGGAAACGAATCGATTCTAGAAATCAGTGACGATACCCAGCCCTACTACTGAGCTATCCCTGAGATGATGAGATAGCCTTTATTTGTCAGTTGGCCACAACCGAGAAGACAGACCTTGCCGCCCATACATACAATACACAAATATCACAGTGGGGAGACAGTTCAGGCTGGGTAGCAAGGGGAAAAAAACAGTGAAATGTGTAACGCAAAAGGATAATACAGGAATGTACAGATATCAACACACCGTAACACAATAAAACTCAAGCAAGCAACATGGGAGAGTGTTCCAGTGTGTACAGCTGATCTGCTGTCCACATCGGATGGGAGGTAAGCATGAGAGGAGGGGTTGATTCGTAGGAGGGAGGGTGACAGTGAGGGTGTATCAGTATCAGTGTACTTGTTTCGTGTGTGTGCCTGTGTGTGTGTATCCCGTGTTCAGCTGAGAGAAAGTGTCACCACGCCCGGTTAAGCGAAGGTCAACAGTCTCCAGTGGACCCAGGCGGCCTTGAAGGAGGGACAAAGAGTTCTGACAACAATCCTGTTATCATGGAGACTTTTGTTGTTGCAGTCAGCTTCCACCTTGGCAGGCCTTCAGCTGGAGCCAGTGGGATAGCCGCATGAGTGAAGATGGTGAATGGTTGGGTTTAGTGCGAACAACTGCATCCAATTTCCACAGTTAGCCTAATGTCCGTCACTTTTCACCAATCATCTCAGTTGCCGTTGTTCTTCTCCAAGATCATATCCATATGGCGTTCAAAACACAGTCCTCACAGCCAATCGTCTATCATGTCGGGCAGCCTTGTGGGATGTCAAACAGCTGTAGCCGCTTCTTGTTCTTCAATAAGCCAGGTCCGAGCCGGCTCCAATCAGCCAGAACTCTGTTATCGTGGTTCCAAATTGGTAGATGTCGTTCAATGTCCTCCATCGAGAGTGTCGCCAGACACACGACACAACCGACCATCGAGTATCCGGCAGCAAACGTCTCCGCAGGACAATCGGGCTCTTCCAAGCCCAGCAGGGTGTCAATTCCATCAATTCCGTTACGGGACCAGTTGATCAAATCCATAAGTCTTTAGGTTTTGAGGGTTAGAGTTAGATGAGACAAGACAAACACATAGAAGCAGCAGCAGGGAAAATAAGGAAGAGGGAGAGGGGGAAAGATGCATCCGCCTGCTCCGAGAGCCAAAGAAACTCTCTTTTGACAGTTCATGACTGAGTGTGAAGCCATCAGCTTCCTCGTGTCGCGACGCTCTGACCTCCACAGCAGCAGCATGAGCCCATATAGAGTCGGAGTGCCAACCTCTGTGGCTGAAATAAACTCAACGCATGAGTCCACGACCTGCACGTGTTATACAAGAGATGCTTTTTAATGGTCGATTATATATAAATAGATATTATATTGAAGACATTTAAACTAAAGTTTGAATATTTTTACTTGAGTAAATTCAAATATTGATCACACACAAGTGAACAGATGAGTAGCTCACCTTGAACGCAGCTCTCTGATTTTGTACTGAACTCTCTCGTTCTTACCTCAGGACTGACATCGCTGTCGTCTCTGAGACACAAAAAACTTTTTCAGCAGGTACTCGTCAGCTGAAACTTGAGTGTACAGATTCCTGGAAGATGGCTGGATTTCAAAACTGGGACTGACTCTGTTGTTTCTGGTCTGATCAGAGGGAATAGAATAGAATAGAATAATCCTTTAATTGTCCCACAACGGGGAAATTTGGTTGTAACAGCAGCAAAAAGACACATATACAAACAAACAGTACACAGGACACAGAACAGAAACATACACAATTTTTCTTAAATATTTACATTAAGGACAATGGTTACTATATACAGAGTATTGTACAGTTATTAAATTAAATAAAAATAACTACAGATAAGAGGCAAACCAGGTTGTAGTGCGAATCAGTTGGTTAACTTATTGCAGTTACAGTGCTGATGTAAACATTATGTTTGTTGGGAGCAGTTCTGATTGTACAGTCTGACAGCTGCAGGGAGGAAGGACCTGCGGAAACGCTCCTTCATGCATCTAGGATGCAGCAGTCTGTCACTGAAGCAGCTCTGCAGTTCAGCAACATTTACATGCATGGGGTGGGAGACTCTGTCCATCAGAGATGTTATTTTGGCCAGAGTCCTTCTGTCTCCCACCACCTGCACTGGGTCCAGGGTGCATCCCAGAACAGAGCTGGCCTTCCTGATGAGTTTATCCAGCCTCTTCCTCTCAGCTGCCGATAAACCGCTGCTCCAACATACAGCACTGTAAAAAATGACAGATGCCACCACAGAGTCATAGAAGGTCTTTAAAAGCGCTCCCTGTACTCCAAATGACCTCAGCCGCCTCAGCAGGTAGAGTCTGCTCTGACCCTTCCTGTAAAGAGCATCAGTGTTGTGGCTCCAGTCCAGTTTATTATTCAGGTGAACACCCAGGTACCTATACGAGTCCACTATCTCAATGTCCACTCCCTGGATGTTCACTGGTGTCAGTGTGGTGGGTCTGCATCTCCGGAAGTCCACCACCAACTCCTTGGTTTTCCCGGCGTTGATCAGCAGGTGGTTCTGCTGACACCAGTCCACAAAGTCCAGAGTCCACTGTCTGTACTCTGAGTCGTCCTCACCTGTGATGAGGCCGACTATGGCAGAGTCGTCAGAGAACTTCTGTAGGTGGCAGCGTGGGGAGTTGATGGAGAAGTCTGCAGTGTAGAGGGTGAAGAGGAACGGTGCCAGCACAGTTCCCTGTGGGGCCCCCGTACTGCAGACCAGCGTGTCAGAGACACAGCTCTGTGAGGTAGTCCAGTATCCACTGGGACATGTGGTGGTCCACTCCCGATAGCTCCAGCTTGTCTCTTAGGAGTCGTGGCTGGATGGTGTTGAAAGCACTGGAGAAATCAAAGAACATGATCCTCACAGTGCTTCCAGGCTTCTCCAGGTGAGTCAGAGCTCGGTGCAGGAGGTAGATGATGGCGTCCTCCACCCCAATGCCAGGCTGGTAAGCAAACTGCAGCGGATCCAATGAAGACCTCACCAGGGGGCGCAGATGGTTTAGAACCAACCTCTCGAGGGTCTTCATCAGATGCGATGTCAGGGCTACCGGCCTGTAGCTGCTCAGGTCCTTGGGATGGGAGGTCTTTGGTACCGGTACCACACAGGAGGTCTTCCACAGCTGTGGTACTTTCCCCAGTGACAGGCTCAGGTTGAACAGATAACCTAGGATGGCACACAGTTCATCTGCGCAGCATCTCAGGAGCCTGGAGCTGACGCCATCTGGACCTGCAGCCTTACGCACCTTGATCTTGCGAAGCTCGTTCCTCACTTGAAGTGCTGAGATGGAGAGAGGGGGTTTCAGGGGAGGGGGGGGTATGTTGGAGTCCACAGAAGCCGGGGGTGGGTGTAATGACTGGGAGCTGGGAGGTGTGAAGCTGAGAGGTGTGAAGTCCTGAGATGAAGGACAGGCAGTTCCTGAAGATGAAGGAGATTGCAGCAGGGGGGACGATGCTGTGGGAGGGGTGGGTGGTTGATCAAACCTATTAAAATATTTATTTAGGTCATTCACCCACCCCAAGTCTCCTGCAGCCTGGGGGGTTGGTTTTTGTCCTGAGATTGTCTTCAGGCTGTTCCAAACCCCTCTGATGTTGTCCTGTTGCAGCTGCTCTTCCATCTTCCTCCTGTAGTTTTCCTTTCCTTGCCTTATCTTCCATTTCAGCTTCTTCTGAACAACTCTCAGCTCCTGTTTGTCTCCAGATCTAAAGACTCTCTTCTTCTCCTTGAGGAGAGCCTTAATTTCAGGATTTATCCATGGCTTGTTGTTAGAAAAACACCGTACCTTTTTGATGGGTACGGTGTTGTCCACACAGAAGTTCATATAATCCGTAATGCAGTCTGTGATGCTGTTGAGGTCATCCTCCAGGGGGCTGCAGAGGTTGTCCCACACAGTAGAACGGAAACAGTCCCTCAGGGCCTCTTCAGTCTCTGCCGACCATTTCCTTACTGTGCGTTTCACTACTGGTTCTCTGTGTACTAGAGGTTCATACACAGGCTGGAGATGAACCAGATTGTGATCTGAGCCCCCCAGGGGAGGAAGAGGTGATGAGCTGTATGCCTCCTTGGTGTTGGCATACAATAAGTCCAATGTTTTATTGTCTCTGGTGTGGCAGGTAACATACTGGGTGAAGGTGGGGAGAGTGGAGGACAGGGAGATGTGATTAAAGTCCCCAGAGATCAGGAAAAGGGCCTGAGGGTGCTGTGTTTGGAGTCTGCTGGTTACAGTGTGCAGGACCTCACAGGCTGCTGCAGCGCTAGCAGAGGGCGGGACATACACAGCTATCATAATCACGTGTGTAAACTCTCGCGGTAGATAGTACGGTCTCATGCTAACCGCTAGCAGCTCAATGTCCTTACAGCATAGCGTCTCTTTGATAGATAAATGCCCAGAGTTACACTATCTATCGTTCACAAACACAGCCAGACCCCCTCCTCTCTTCTTACCACTCTCCGTTGTTCTGTCGGCCCGGATCAGATGAAAACCATCCATGTTTACGTGTGAGTCCGGAGTTAGCGCAGTTAGCCACGACTCTGTGAAGCACATCAGGCTGCACTCCCTGTAGCTCCTCTGATGTCCTGTAAGGGCTGCCAGTTCGTCTGCTTTATTGGGGAGAGATCTCACATTCCCCATAATAATAGATGGAATCGCTGGCCGGTACCTCCTAACTTTACTGCGACGCCCGATCCCGGCCCGAGTACCGCGTCTCTTCCTCCTCACTTCGCGGGGGATGTTAGCTTGCTCGGCGGTAGGCATGGCAGCGGAGGCTCCGAGGGCTAACAGCTGATCTCTGCTGTAAACAATGGGAGGTCGGACCTCCACGCGCTCTCCGGACAAAGATGCCGTAAAAAATGTAATAAAGAATACCATTGTCCATAGAATTCTGAGCTCCATTGTGGGGGACAGCAGTCCACAATAGAAAAACAAAAACAATAAACACAAAAACAACAGAGAAACATATATTAAAGAGAAAAAGGGACTCGGTCAGGTCGGAGCTGCTGATACTGGCTGTTAGCTCGGAGCGGCGCCGGAGGCTTCTGATACAATGATCACTGATCACTGAGGTGTTCAGATCCAGAACTTTTTAAAATCACTTCCTGAACATCATCAGGAGGCGTGATGATCATAAAGTCTTTGTGGTTGCTGTGAAAGAGAGGGCCACTGATGCTGCAGTTACTGTGTGCTTCCTCTGCTGCCGTCAGTGCAGCTGTGGGACCTTCAGGAGGTTTTATGATGCAGACAGTGGTGAACAGCACACCATGCTGTCAGAGAGTCTCTGCAGAGACGAGACATTAAGACCAAGCCCGAGCACATAATGTGTGTGACAGCACCAACATGCTGGAGTACTGGGGTATGCAGGTCTGGTCTAACTGGGCAGTTCAGGAGTTGGACTAATTGTCTTTAACAAAGTCCCACAGAAACACTGGTTACATCCAAGTGCTTTCCAGTCTTAATTCAGTGCAGACATAGTTGAATGGAGTCAATGAAGTCATAGATCACTATAGAAACAGTCACAACAGCGTCACTTTCTTGGAACCAGCAACAACTCACAATGTCCACAAGAGGTCACCGTAGACCTTAAATAGCACGTGGTGGCAAAACAGTTTAATTAAACAGTGGAACGGTCCTTTAACTCATTCCAGAGGGGTTACGGGGGGTTATGACCTCCCCAATAATCAGACCCAACCAATATAACCTCCCCAAAAAAATAATGAATTATCTCGCATAATTAGGCTGTTGCTCTTCTTTACTCATTTCAGGTATTACCAGTATTAAACCCCGATTCTTTTGTCCCCATGATAGAACAGAGAAAATGACTCATAGTGTGTCAAAATATTGATTTTTCTTTTTATTCAATCATCTTCCGGAAGAGAGAGACCCCCGCAAAGCTCAAACGCCAGTTGCAAGAGCTCTCTGACATTAGAATCATAAACTGTGCCTCACATAGGTTTTATTTTGGTACTTTACACGTCACACAGTCTCAAACATTGCTTATATGGAAAGTTTCTCTTTTCTGTGTCTTATCTATTAATATGCCTGTGCACTAAAACTTCCTGTTTTTCAGTCTGGCTGAGCACTTAGTTTGTGAGTCAAAAGTGGCCTTGCTCTACAAGCCTTCATTATTAAAGTACATAAAACAATATAATGAGCAGATACACATTAAAAAATATTTATTTTATTCCTAACAGTCCCCCTTTTTGTGTTTTGTAAGAAACACAACATAATTCCTGATTTATCACATTAAGTTTACTTCAATACAATCCAATTGATTTTTATTTATATAGCGCCAAATCACAACAAAAGTCGCCTCAAGGCGCTTCATAGATACAGAGAAAAACCCAACAATCATATGACCCCCTATGAGCAAGCACTTTGGCGACAGTGGGAAGGAAGAACTCCGGCAGAACCAGGCTCAGAAAGGGGCAGCCATCTGCTGCGACCGGTTGGGGTGAGATAACAGAGACTTAGAGGAGAGAGACCTAATATTTAATAATCCACATTTCACTGTTTTACTCTTTGGTTCAGATGTGGATACTGTATTGTTCTTTCTTTGTGATTGTTTATGTTTAAGTTGTTTATTGCTGGTTTTTAGTTTGTTTTTGTCTGTTTGGGAGCTGACACAGTCTCAATGGATAAGGGTTAACCCTAACCCAATGCAGAGAGAGCTGAGGGGACTGATAAGGAATGGGAAGGACAGCTACAGGCAGAAGATGGAGAACCAGCTTCAGCAAAACAACGTTGGTGAAGTCTGGAGAGGCCTCAGAACCATCTCAGGCCACAAACATCAGACCTCTCTGCCTGGGAGGGATGTGAGGTGGGCAAATGAACTGAATCATTTCTTCAACAGATTTGATTCATCCATGAGGCAGTCTCCAACATCGGCTGCAGACTCACCCACCCCCACTGCTGCTGTTTCACCTCTGACACCTCAGACACTTCACACCTCCTCTATTCACCCTGCTCACTCCTCCCCACCCCCAACAACAGCATCCAATACACAATCAACACAAGGCTCCAGCCTGTCTCTCTCAACCACCCAGGTTAGGAGGGAACTGAGGAGGATTAAAGCCAAGAAGGCAGCGGGTCCAGATGGCATCAGCTCGAGGGTCATCAGGTCCTGCGCGGACCAACTGTGTGGTGTGATGGAGCACCTCTTCAACCTGAGCCTGAGGCTGGGGAGAGTCCCACAGCTCTGGAAAACCTCCTGTGTTGTACCAGTGCCAAAGACTTCACGCCCCAAGGACCTCAACAGCTACAGGCCGGTGGCTCTGACATCCCACCTGATGAAGACCCTGGAGCGGCTGGTCCTGGCTCAGCTTCGGCGCCTTGTGAGCTCATCACTGGACCCACTTCAGTTTGCCTACCAGCCTGGCATTGGGGTGGATGATGCCGTCATTCACCTCCTACATCGTTCCCTCGCTCACCTGGAGACCGCTGGAAGCACTGTGAGAATCATGTTCTTTGATTTCTCCAGTCCCTTCAACACTATTCTTCCCTCGGTTCTGAAGGACAAGCTGGAGAACTCTGGAGTGGACCATCTCCTCACTACCTGGATTTTGGACTACCTCACCGACCGACCACAGTATGTGAGGACTCAGGGCTGTGTGTCGGACAGGGTCGTCTGCAGTACGGGGGCCCCACAGGGAACGGTTCTGGCTCCATTCCTCTTCACCATCTACACTGCAGACTTCTCCCACAACTCCACCCAGTGCTTCCTGCAGAAGTTCTCTGATGACTCTGCTATAGTCGGCCTCATCACTGATGGGGACGACAAGGAGTACAGAGGACTGACTCAGGACTTTGTGGACTGGTGCCAGCTGAACTACCTCCAGATCAATGCCAGTAAAACCAAGGAGCTGGTGGTAGACTTCCGCAGGCACAAACATCCTCCACTGCAACCACTGAACATCCAAGGTATGGACATTGAGGCTGTGGACAGCTACAGATACCTTGGTGTTCATCTGAACAGCAAACTGGACTGGACTCATAACTCAGGCGCCCTCTACAGGAAAGGGCAGAGCAGGCTGTACCTGCTGCGGAGACTCAGGTCGTTTGGAGTGGAGGGCCCACTCCTGAAGACCTTCTATGACTCTGTGGTGGCCTCAGCCATCTTTTATGGTGTGGTCTGCTGGGGCGGCAGCATCTCTGCTGGGGACAGGAAGAGACTGAACAGGCTGATCCGAAGGGCCAGCTCTGTTCTAGGATGCCCTCTGGACCCAGTGGAGATGGTGAGTGACAGGAGAATGGTGGCTAAGCTATCATCCCTGTTGGACAACATCTCCCACCCCATGCATGAGACTGTGACAGCACTGAGCAGCTCCTTCAGTGGGAGACTGCGGCACCCACGGTGTGGGACGGAGAGATTTCGCAGGTCTTTCCTCCCCACTGCTGTCAGACTCCACAACAAAGACTTTAACTGCTCAAACACACACATCCACAAATGTGCAATAACACTAATGTGCAATAATCTTTTCTGGCATCATTGTATCTTTACTCAGTTGTATATAGCATTTGTATTCTATTTTTATCTTATTGTATATTTTATTCTATTTTATTCTACTGTATATAGTATTTTATTTTATTCTATTCTGTACAGTTGTGTACTGTATTTATTCTTATTTTATTCTAATTTTGCTTCATAACTTTTGCACTGTCCACTTCCTGCTGTGACAAAACAAATTTCCCACGTGTGGGACTAATAAAGGTTATCTTATCTTATCTTATCTTATCTTTTTTTCACGGGGTAGCATCAGGAGAGAAGCTCCAGAGAGGCATGTTCCATGTTAAAAGCTAAAATATACTAAACAAACAAAACCTTTCAATTGCCCAACCCTATCTGTCCCCTCAACGGGTTGTATGTTTTCAATGTTTCCTTATTATTTTGTCATAAAAATAAATCAAACAAATAAATCAAGCTGTGAGACAGCACCTTGCGTTTACGCCGGGCTGTGAGCTGCCCTAAACCCCCTTTTCAACTAAAATCCCAGTTTAAAACTATTCCTGACTTCCCTCAGTGCACACTGTAAAGTCGAAACAGATACAATTAGCTTTTCCTGGTAAAAAGTCCTACATTATTTTCTCAACCTTTGGAAACATCCTCTATAGAGTTAAACCGTTTCATCTTTAAAACTTAGGCCTGATTTCTTCGCCCCCTTTAATGGGTAGCGCACTGTGTTTGGGCAATTTACGTAACATAAAAATCCTGCAGCTATTCCCTAAGTCCCTCTCATTACTTTTATGCTCCCATTATAACCTGTGTCTAACAAGCTTTTAGTCTTCTTTGCAATGTAAACAACCAGCAAAATAGTTGCATGTTTAATCATCTGGGAATTTACCCAGATTTAATTATTTATTTAGACTTCCCCCCTCCCCCAAATGTGCAGCACAAAGTTACACCAATGTTCTTAATACAGCTGGATATAATTATTGTGGCCACTGATATTGAATTTGTACTAAATATAACGGGTATAACCACAACCACACGAAGTTGGGTTAAAACAGCGATGCTGTGCAACCGAATATCGTAGTAACACAAAGAGGTAACGAAGCAGAATCTGGTAGAAGGAGGACGATGTTGCAGCAAAGTTGAGGAAGATCAGGTGATTGTCTGGCAGGTAAACAGCAGGTCTGAACTGGCAGCCATTGCCTGCCCCCACTGAGGCCTCCCCTAAACTGTTTTCTCAGTTCATGTTTCTCTATCAGTGACGGTCAAATCTAAACGAGGATGTGGTCTCAGCTCGTGAAATCAAACTGAATCAAATGTAAATGTCACTAAATGTGTCCTTGTTGGTCAGTCATAGACGGAGGAGACACTCTGTATCGTCCAGCCTCAGAGTGGACGTGAACTAATTTATGGACAAGTCATTCATATTTACTCAAACTCACTGCACTCAGCGTTGTTGGCTGCTCTGTATAAATATGCCTCTGCCCTGCTTGTGGTGCTGTTTGTCTATGATGCAGCTGTCATATAGATGTTGGTCTGCCACACAAACTATGATAAACATCTAAATGGCCTTTACACAGATGGCTGTAAAACCTGGTTTTACTGCAGTTATTAATTGTTAATCATTAGCTGAGTGCAGCATGCTGGTCTGTAACTTTATGTTGGTAAAGAATAAATTCAGTGTAAGTCAAACACAAAAGTTTCAACTTTGTTCACTTAGTGATGAAGCTGCTCTTCATCACTAAGTGAACAAAGTTGTACTGAGGAATGAAGAACACACGAGGAGGCCTCTGCTGTTTGACATGAGCAGTGTCACTGATGCTCCTCTGTGTCTGCACTTATTACCTGCAGCTCTTTGTGCTCCACCTGTAGCTGCAGCTCATCCATCAGCATCTAACAGGTCACTTTCAGTGTTTCAGGCCCTGCAGGATTGTGTTTTTAGTGCATGTGTCTGTTCTAGAGCAGTGATCATTTTAGAACCGCTGACAGCTACAGAGACAACCAAAGATCATCGTGAGCTGTTTTCAGGGGGCGGAGCTACAGGCCACACATACAGGTGGGAACAGAGTTCACTCTATAGCTCTATAACAGACTGACCTCCACCATCAGACTCACTGTTGCATGCAATACATCATCAGCATAGCACGCAGGTAAACCTCCATCAACTTTCTAAGTCCTGTCTGCAGGATTAAATTCCAAAAGCTCACATCTACTGTGACGGTCCTGGGTCAGTTTACGTTTTACTCTTTGAATGATGGTTTTCTGTCGTATTATATTTATTGTTCCTGGTTTCTGTTCTGCTCATGTTTCCATGTCTCAGTGTCTAGTCTGCGCCATCTTGAAATTCTCATGCTTCCTGTTTTATTGTGATAGTCCCTTGTCCTGCGTTCAGTGTATTGAGTTTTGCTTCTCTGCGGCGCGTTATGTCAGATTTGTCCCATCTGTGTTCCCACCTGTCCCCCATCCTCTCAGTGTCCTGCTTGTGTATTTAAGCCCTATGTCTACTTTGTTTATTGCTGGTTCATCTGTTCATCATCCCGTTCTTCATCCTCTGCTTTCCTCCAGGCTTTTATAATGTTTTATAATTTCCTCATGTTCTTTAGTTTAGCTTTTCCGTTCCCCCGTCATTGTTGCTTTGTAGTATTTCTGTTTAGCCAATGTAAAGGCTCACGTTTCGTTAATACCCACCTCATCCCCGTGTGTCTGTGTTTGGGTCCTCCTCTCTCATCTCCACACGGTCTGCCTCACAGACTGTGATATCGTCTCACCTGTTCTTACTCTGAACATGTCGTGTTTGTCTCAAATACGTACGATGTGTACAATCATTTGTGTGTAACTGTTGAGGACTCACAAGTGCGTGCTTCAATCCACACACAAATACGAAACAATCTGACCACAAAACTATTTTATTTTATATTATTGTGATTAACAAAGAATTTAAATTATAGTTTTAATAAAATAAGAAAAATCACAAAGTTTAAATCATGTTTCACTGAAACAGTCTTCAGTCTTTACATTAGACTGTTTTTCATAAGTCATCAGGGACCAGCGTGAGTCTTCAGCCTGAGTGCGAATCACTTACAAGAGAAATGAAGAAAGCTCTGCAACACACTGACAGACCATCAGATGTTGGAAAGATCATGGAGTCACTACAGGACAACAACACCCAACTAGATATCGCCATCACAGGAGAATCTGGCTCTGGCAAATCCACCTTTGTTAACGCCCTCAGAGAGCTGTCCGATGGTGACGAGGGAGCTGCTCCTACTGGTGTTACAGAAACAACCTCAGAGGTCACACCGTACCCCCATCCAAAGTATCCCACTGTTATCTTGTGGGATCTTCCTGGAATCGGCACCACCAAGTTTCCAGCTGATAAGTACCTGGAGCTTGTTGGATTTGAGAAGTTTGACTTCTTCATCATCATCTCAGACAGTCGCTTCAGAGAAAATGATGTGAAACTTGCTCAGGAGATTCAGAGGATGGAGAAGAAGTTCTACTTTGTTCACTCAAAGATCGACAACGATTTAGAAAGAAGTCAGAGAGAGTTTAAGGTGGAGAAGACTCTTTCACAAATCAGACAAGACTGCATTCAAGGTGAGTGTCACATGAGATCATTTATATGAGTGAGACCAGTTTCTGGATTTAATGATGGTGATGCAGTTGTTGGAGAGTTCAGGCCACAGTTGGACAGTTAAACTCTGTTAGTTTTATGACTGTGTGGCTGCAGGATGCTGGAGGATGGACTGCTTTAGTTGATCCTCCATTAATCTCCTTCCTTTAGGCCAACTTTCTGCTGATTGGCTGCCCCTCACTGACACGCACGTGCACGTTTCTTTCCTTCTCTGACGCAGGACTCAGAGGATTAGGCATCAAGACTCTGCAGGTCTTCCTGGTGTCCAGCTTTCAGCTCCACCAGTATGACTTCCCCCTCTTACGCAAAGCCTTGGAGAGCGGCCTTCCTGAAGTCAAGAGAGATGCTCTGCTGTTGGCCACGCCCAGTATCAGCCACGAGATCATCAGCAAGAAGAAAGAAGCTTTCAAGGTATGATTGTACTGTCAGCCTCTCTGTCTACAGCTTTACTGGAGTCTGATCAGCATACTCAAGGCTTTTTTTCCTAATCTGTCCTCACTCTTCATAACATCAGCATTCACTCGAACAAAGGAGGTTATCAGCCAAGGTTTATCAGTCTAAGAGCAAATTCATATAAAAGAGGCCATGGTGACACCATGCAACAGACCTGAACATGTCTGATTCTACAAATAAAGAGAAAACTATGATGTTAGAAACATAAAAAGAGACGAAGAGAAGAAGAAGAAGAAGCAGAAGGAGATGATCTCAGTGAGATGATCCATGTGACGAGTCTGAGGTTCACATAGAGGCTTATACAGTTTATGGGTGAAAATATTTACCTCTGTTGTGGGGACATCACCTTTTATAAATCTGATACAACTGTGTCAACATGAAGACACTGATTGTCTTTCAGCAGAATCATAATAAACATCTCAATTTTCTTAAAGCCCCAAAAGCACAACATACGATGTAAGACGGGCTAATCTTGTTTGTTTTTGTGCAAAATTAGCATGAAATCTTACATAATTAAAATTACTACAATATTTCTACTATGCTATAATTATTATATAATTATTATTACTCGTTGCCTCTTATTATAGTATGCCTTATTTAAGTATTTGTAAGTAATAACATTATAATTTCAAATAAAATGCATTACAATTCTTTTTAATTACAGAGAACATTTGCTTTTGATTGGGGAAATTTTCATAAACTGTTATTGAAATTTGTTTTTAGAATAAATTTCAATATTTCGGTGCTTGAAAACTGTAAGTTGATTTTGTATCAACATAATTGGCTCCAAAATATAATAACGGTAAACACAGACAGACCTAAAGGTGCGTGATGCACATGAATATAATAAAATACAATAAAGTGGCTCAGTTCACAGCATGCTAAGCTATTGTAGTCAATTCTTTGTGGAATATTAAGCAGAACGTGTCATGTTTTGTGTGATGATGTAAGATTAAATAAAGCAAATGAACCCGAAAACAAAAAAGCCCCAAAGTTTAAAGTTTATCTTCTTTTTTCATTCCAGGTATCAGAGACAAGCACAGACAACCAATTTGAAATTGAAACTGTGAGAGAAGAAATTAAAGAAGCTCTGCTGAAAAATGACAAATCGCTGGCTATCACAAAGATCAAGGAGTTACTGGACAAGGAGAGGAACACTCCACTGAATATCGCCATCACAGGAGAATCTGGCTCTGGGAAATCCACCTTTGTTAATGCCTTCAGGGGCATGGACAACAGAGAGGAGGGAGCGGCTCTGACTGGTGTTACAGAAACAACCTCAGAAGTCACACCGTACCCCCATCCAAACTATCCTAAGGTTACTTTATGGGATCTTCCTGGAATCGGCACCACCAAGTTTCCAGCTGATAAATATTTGGAGCGTGTTGGATTTGAGAAGTTTGACTTCTTCATCATCGTCTCAGCCGATCGCTTCAGAGAAAATGATGTGAAACTCGCTCAGGAGATTCAGAGGATGGAGAAGAAGTTCTACTTTGTTCGCTCAAAGATTGACACCGATTTACGACCCGAGAGAAGAAAGAGAAACTTCAGCGAAGAGGAGACTCTTAGGAAAATGAGGGAAAACTGCATTCAAGGTGAGATTGATTTGTGTGTTCATCATCTCATACCGAAAATGTTTGTTCACCAAAGCTTACTGAGAGAAAGCTGCTTAACATCACCATCCATTCTTACCAACAACCCAGGTTGGGGTGGTTGAAGCTGTGTCAGCTGTCACAGGGTGATAGACGAGGTACAGCCCAGACAGGAGGATGATTGTCCTGATGACGGTGACACAGCTGCTGAAGAAGTCAGGCAGATGCTGGATAGATGAACTTTATTATAAGGAAACTTTATTATACTTATTACAGTGTTTGGGAGGAGCTGCTCTTGTCTCTTGCAGTCTGATATCTTCAGGTGATTTTGTATTAAGATAGTTCTCGATGAGCTTTAGTCACAGACGTCAAAATCACTTTTGTTGCAGTCGGTAGTTTAAATGTTACACATAAAGTGCCACAGTGTATTTTAAAATATAACTATATATAAGCTTAATAAGGAATATATAGCAACAGTAAACTATAAAATCATCAATATGAAAACACGACCCCAGTCTGTACGTGGTGGCTTACACAGTTTCACTATGAGTTCAAATCCTTTACACATCTATAAAGTCAGTCGGCTCACTGAATCTGCTGAATGATAAAGTCCAGTTTTAGATGTTTTTATTACTTTATATCTTATCATCATACTGTGTTTTTTCTGTGCCAGGACTCAGAGATTTAGGCGTCGAGTCTCCGCAGGTGTTCCTGGTGTCCAGCTTTGAGCTCCACCTCTACGGCTTCTCTCTCTTACATGAGACCTTAGACAGAGACCTTCCTGAACACCAAAGACATGCTCTGCTGCGCGCCATGCCCAACATCAGCCTGGAGATCATCGACAAGAAGAAAAAAACTTTCAAGCGCCGATTGTATTGGTTGTCCGCTCTGTCTGCAGCTGTAGCTGCTGTTCCAGTTCCTGGTCTTTCTATTGCTGTTGACATAGGGGTGCTAGTTGGTGCTGTCACAGATTACGTCTTTGGGTTTGGTCTTGATATCAAGTCTCTGCAGAGACTGTCTGCCAGCACAGGCGTGCCACACGCCGATCTGCATGCCGCCATCGTTTCTCCGCTGGCTGCGGTGAAAATATCGAAAGAGCTCCTCCTCAAGGTGTTGCGCCAAATTGCAGGAGCAGCTACATTTATGGCACTGGAGGAAGTTTCCAGATTCATTCCAATAGTTGGAATCCCGCTGGCAATGGTATTCTCTTTTACCACAACTTACAGACTTTTGAATTTCATCCTCAACCAGCTCGCTGAAGACGCCCAGAAGGTATTTAAAAAGGCTCTGGGACTGAACACCTCAGTGTGATTTAAATAGAGAAAGGTGATAAAGTGACACGTTTGAAACAGAAAGGTATGAAATAAAATTCCTAAATCATTGAGTATGCAGTGAATCCAGCTGTAAAACAGCATCCTTACAGCTGATCAGTGTATCAGAGGCCTCAGCAGGTCTCATGTCCTCTGAAACAACAGAGGAACCTCTCCCACCTTTACACATGTGACCTTATATATCCATCCATCCATCCTGCATCCATCCATCCTGCCTCCATCCATCCATCCATCCATCCATCCTGCATCCATCCATCCATCCATCCATTCTGCATCCATCCATCCATCCTGCATCCATCATCCATCCATCCATTCTGCATCCATCCATCCATCCTGCATCCATCATCCATCCATCCATTCTGCATCCATCCATCCATCCATCCATCCTGCATCTATCCATCCTGCCTCCACCCATCCATCCATCCTGCATCTATCCATCTATCCATCCATCCATCCTGCCTCCATCCTGCATCCATCCATCCTGCCTCCATCCATCCATCCTGCCTCCATCCATCCATCCATCCTGCATCCATCCATCCATCCATCCTGCCTCCATCCTGCATCCATCCATCCTGCATCCTGCATCCATCCATCCATCCTGCCTCCATCCATCCATCCATCCATCCATCCATCCAGCCTGCCTCCATTCTGCATCTATCATCCACCCATCCATCCATCCTCCATCCATCCAGCCATCCATCCATCCTGCCTCCATCCTGCATCCATCCATTCTGCATCCATCCATCCATCCATCCATCCATCCATCCATCCTGCCTCCATCCTGCATCTATCATCCACCCATCCATCCATCCTGCATCCATCCATTCTGCATCCATCCATTCTGCATCCATCCATCCATCCTGCCTCCATCCATCCTGCATCCATCCGTTCTGCGCAGGAGCGTTCGCCCTCCCTGCACGGCACCTCAAACCACGCCCCACCACACATATAGATAGGGCTGGATCAGGAGACCCTGAAATTACGCTGTGTAGCAGGGGTGTGGTCTCTGGCTCTGCTGCAGTGGAGGGGTGGTGCAGCGGGCTCGAGGGGCAGTGCCAGGGAGGTTGAGAGTCAGGTGGAAGGAATCACATCATCCATCCATCCATCCATCCTGCATCTATCCACCCTGCATCCATCCTGCATCCATCCTGCATCCATCCTGCCTCCATCCATCCATCCTGCATCCATCCATCCATCCATCCATCATCCATCCATCCTGCATCCATCCATCCATCCATCCATCCATCCATCCATCCATCATCCATCCATCCATCCTGCCTCCATCCATCCATCCTGCATCCATCCATCCATCCTGCATCCATCCATCCATCCTGCCTCCATCCATCCATCCTGCATCCATCCATCCATCCATCCTGCATCCATCCATCCATCCTGCATCCATCCATCCATCCATCCTGCATCCATCCATCCATCCTGCATCCATCCATCCATCCTGCCTCCATCCATCCATCCACCCATCCTGCCTCCATCCATCCATCCATCCTGCATCCATCCATCCATCCTGCCTCCATCCATCCATCCTGCATCCATCCATCCATCCATCCTGCCTCCATCCATCCATCCATCCATCCTGCATCCATCCATCCTCCATCCTGCCTCCATCCATCCATCCTGCCTCCACCCATCCATCCATCCTGCATCTATCCATCTATCCATCCATCCATCCTGCCTCCATCCTGCATCCATCCATCCTCCATCCTGCCTCCATACATCCATCCTGCCTCCATCCATCCATCCATCCATCCAGCCTGCCTCCATCCTGCATCTATCATCCACCCATCCATCCATCCTCCATCCATCCAGCCATCCATCCATCCTGCCTCCATCCTGCATCCATCCATTCTGCATCCATCCATCCATCCATCCATCCATCCATCCATCCATCCATCCATCCATCCATCCATCCTGCCTCCATCCTGCATCTATCATCCACCCATCCATCCATCCTGCATCCATCCATTCTGCATCCATCCATCCATCCTGCCTCCATCCATCCTGCATCCATCCGTTCTGCGCAGGAGCGTTCGCCCTCCCTGCACGGCACCTCAAACCACGCCCCACCACATATATAGATAGGGCTGGATCAGGAGACCCTGAAATTACGCTGTGTAGCAGGGGTGTGGTCTCTGGCTCTGCTGCAGTGGAGGGGTGGTGCAGCGGGCTCGAGGGGCAGTGCCAGGGAGGTTGAGAGTCAGGTGGAAGGAATCACATCGATGAACTCTGTTCCTTCTTTAGTGACGCCGAGGACAGGCAGTGGAGCGTGCAGACAACTGGAAAATTGGCCACAGAGAAACAAGAGGTGGCGAGCTGGAAGCACTGTGTTTGCTATAACGTTAAATAAAAGAAAGAAACAGTTACAGAACGCTGTGTGGCTTCGAGTCTTTCACACGTTGGAACAGCTGTAGGCTGCTGGGGGATTCCCATGATGCACTGAGTGTTTCTTCTTCTGTATAAATAAAACTTTAATTGAATTGTTGTTAGATTTTCTTTTCTCCATTTTCAGATTTGTGCTGCGTTCTTTTTTCTCTCCTTTGCATCCTCCCACAACCAATCACAGGAGAGAGTTCATCCTCCCCGATTTTAGTTCTGCTGGAGGTCTCTTCCTGTTAAAAGGGAGTTCTTCCTCCCCAAAGTGCTCCTCATCATCTGATTGTTGAGGTGTTCTCTGTAACATTGTAGGGTCTTTACCTTTTTGTCAGTGAAGATATCACTGTGACGCAGACTGAATGGTTACCGCGCTGACATCGAAACTATGATAAGACTCTACATTGTACTCATACAGCTGGCTGTAAAACCAGGCTTTAAGCATTCAGTGTTTACAGTAGCTGATACTAAAACTTAAATTACTCTTACTGTTCATCATTAACTGACTTTTTTCAATGATTAACTTTCCTTTTCAACATTATTGGACATAATCAGTCTAAGCCACTGCTGAAACCATCAATACAGCACAGTTTCTTCACTGAGAGATGGAAGTCAGCTTCATCACAGATACTGAATTGAAGACATTAACAACACAAGACATCAGTCAGCAGCAGTCCTGTTACAAGTTGGTTAGATAGTAGATCCCACAGGGTGAGGAGCATCTCTAAAGTACTTATCAGAGTGGATATTTCACAGTGGATGATGGTAGAAAGACAGATTTACTGAGGAGTCCCAGTTACACTAACTACTCAGTGGTTATTTAACACAAAGTAGTTATGGAGCCAGTCTGTATCATTTAAATAAAAAAAACAAGGAAAAAAGAAAAACAGTCTGGATTTTAAGAATCACTTTTTTAAAAGCATATTAAGAATCAAAGAATTGTGTTTCTGGAGGAATTAAGCCTCCAGAGGGTCCTGCACAGCTCCAGCTGTCAGAGTCTGAGCCTGAGGGTGCTGCCTGAGTCGAGGCCCTGATTTCCAGCACCTAGACTGGACGGCAGACGTCCTGCCAAGTCACGCGGGTTTCTCCACTGTCTTTATCACCGGCCGCCTGCCCAGCCCTCAGACGGTCTTTGCCACCTTTGTTCCTGGCCTCCTCCAAAGCCCCCAGAGTGAATGACACTGCTGAACATAACACACACTCAGAAAAATAAATTATTACATAACTGATGTCAACAGGCATCAGTTCACTGGCATTTTGCACAAATGACAGGGTGAGGTCAAGGACTATTTCCCAGCCATCAAAACCTCCCAGAAAAGCCGCCTTTTAACAAATTGATTTGAAATGATTGAGTAAATTATTTACAGAGCTAAAATTGAATTCATGAAGAACATGAATAACACAGTTACAAAAAGCTGGCAGTTCACAGGCTCCAGGGATAAAATCTCACTATTAACTTTGAGTTTCAAGTCTCTGCAGAATCTGCTTACAGTGCTTTGTGCGCGCTCGCCTTTGGAGCAGTAATCATTTCTTAATCACTCACAGCTACAGGAAGGACCAAAGATCAGACATGCTTTGCGGTTTTCAGGGGGCGGAGCTACAGGACGCACATATAGGTGGAGGTTCAGAGTTCAGAGACCAGTACACACAGTGACTTCCACCAGCTCCATCCATCACCAGACTCACTGCTGCGTACAGCTCTTATCATCACTGCAACAGCACGCAGGTAAACCTCCATCATATGATCATACTTTCTGCAAACTTCTTGCTGCTGTCACGTGTCCCTGCTCTTGATTCGTAAACTTAAAACATTAAGATTAAACTGGCAAAATTTCAAGGGTCGTTCTTGTGTTTCTGTGTCATTAATGCAGCAGATTTAATTCAGATTTAATTTAATTCTTGCTGTTCCTCGTTTCACTGTGGTTAATATTTACAATGGAAACTGTGCACGATACGCTTCATTAGCCACATATACACTTCTTCTTCTTCTTCTTCTTTTAAGAAAGGTCATTCCTGAATCGGCCATAAAAGGAGCATCATGGGAGATAATGTGGAAATAAGAAATAACTGATTTTTTCATTAATTTAGGTTGGAGTGATCTTTAAATGTGATTAAAAAATTGCACAGCACACTGAAATAAATAATCAAATAATCTACAGACGTCTCAGTAACTGTGCTTTATAAACTAATATGAATCAGCACTGACCCGCCTTCAGTCTTATTAATGACCTTTACTAGATTTCTTCTAACATCCAAGTTTATGGTCTGTTTCATGTCTAAAAGCCTCACATTAAACAAGAACAGTCACTACATGACTGATGATACACTCACAGCTCGTGCTTCTTATGGAGCAACATGTTAAACTAGTTTTGTTTTTATTCCAGTGGCCTCCTAAAACTTAAAATAGAAATAGTCCAAAAACTGAGATCCCACCTCAAAATCAACTTTAAAGATAGAACTTCAGGTTTCGGTTTAATCTGATCATAAAGAATGACTAAATTTAAATGTCAAATTAAAGTAGCTAAGTACAAATTCTGCAGTTCAAGAAAAAAGTCACATTTTCCACATTTTTCCTCTTTTGTTTAAGGATCAGCATGGAGGACCCAGATGACTGATATATGGAAGACGTTCCTGGAGTTAAAGAAGCCCTGCAGAAAAACAACAACGCTGCAGCAGCTGCAAAGATTGAAGAAAATTTAAAACAACAAAATAATATCCCACTAAATATCGCCATCACAGGAGAGTCTGGCTCTGGGAAATCCACCTTTGTTAATGCCTTCAGAGGACTATGTGATGATGAGGAGGGAGCTGCTCCTACTGGTGTTGTGGAAACCACCTCAGAAGTCACAGAGTACCCCCATCCAAACTATCCCAATGTTAAATTATGGGATCTTCCTGGAATCGGCACCACCAAGTTTCCAGCTAAGAAGTACCTGAAGCTTGTTGGATTTGAGAAGTATGACTTCTTCATCATCATCTCAGCCACTCGCTTCACGGAAAATGACGTGAAACTGACTCAGGAGATTCAGAAGATAAAGAAAAAGTTCTACTTTGTTCGCTCAAAAATTGACAACGATATAAATGCAGAGAGAAGAAAGAGAGACTTCAATGAAGAGAAGACTCTCAAAGTAATCAGAGACGACTGCGTTCACAGTGAGTGTCTGATCACTTACAGCTCAGTGAGATCACTTTATGGATTCACTTTCATATTCAGGTCTTAGCTTTACATTATTTGTTACATTACATTATGTGTAATATCCTGAGAGGCCAATCAGGAAGTGGAAGCAGGTGTGCTGATCGTTGAAGGTCAGCTGATTGTCTGGCAGGTTTGGGTCTGACTGCAGTTCTTAATCTAACATTCAGTTGTGACTCTGTGCGCACACACAAAATATAACTCACTAAATAAAGCCAATAAGAAAACTGAAGCTTCCTCATGTTTCATGTTTTCTAATCTGATCTCAAACATCAAGAACACAAAAGGAAACTTCTGTTTGTTCTTATTCCTGTTTCCAGATGGACATCTGCCCCAACAAGCTGCTTATTTTCATCTTTACTCTCCAAAATCAGCCAAATAACCATCAAACCTGGGACGTGTATCACGTCAGCTTGTTTGTACATAAGGAAAAAACTTGTATGCAAAACACTGAGTCAGACCAAAAGTGAATACATCACCACAAAATCAACACAAGCCTTTGTTCACCCACAGACAGACTTTAACCAGCAAACATCATGTCAGGAAGAAAGCTGAACATCAGAGAGTCTGAGGGGAGGACGAGCATCTTTAAACCACTGATCAGGAAGGAAAAACTCTCAGCAGTGGCTCACATATATCAGCATTTCACAGAGAATGATGGAGAAAGAAAAACCCTGTTAATGATTAGTTGTAACAAACTGCGATGACGAAGAGAACGATGTCACATTTTGTCAGAGCTCTGAGTTCAGGAGCTAAAAGCAGAACCAGAAAGTAGACAGGAAAAGGTTTGACCGCAAATTTATTTCTTCTTCTAGGTCTGAAATTTCAATTATTAAATGCTGAAAAGTGTTTACATTATTTCCTGAAATGAGTCAAAGGCAACGAACCCAATCATTAAAAACAAGAACCCTAAAATAAGCAGTTCATTCATAAAAACATTTCAAAGCACCGCTATAAAAGAGAGTTCAAGTCCTTTGGTGTTCAGACTAAAGGCAGGAAACTCAGTGAGGTATAAATGAATATTTACATTTTTAATGTTTGTTTGTTTGAGTTTCTTCCTCATTTAGTTTAATTATCACTGGAGGATGATGAGCGTTTAGATCTTTATGTAATATTTGAGTTTTGCTTCTTCTACATTATTCAGTGCTGCTGAAGTTTGCATTTGTGGGTTTAGTTCCTCGTTTTGAATTTACTGTTTCTGAGTTCATTCCTATTAGTTCGACTGATTATTCAGGATGTTATATGTGAGCTGTCCACTCCTGGACGAGAGGGGAAACTGCTGCACTTCTCCAGACATAGAGTGATATGGAACACCAAACGACCCACAGCTCAGAGAAACACTGGTTTTCCTCCAGTTTACAGCTCGTCTAAAAATGGTGAAATTTGTGAGGAATGCTAGATTTTAACAATACCACACTGAGGTGGTCAAACTCAGAGCCCTTCTAAACACCCTCTCAGCATCATCGGCGAGCTCACTGAGGAAAAGCTGCAGAGCTCGACTGGTTATAGTGAAAGAGAAACCAGCTGTCAGCAGGGATCCAAACAGTGGAATGAATCTGCACACGTTATCTGCTCCCATTATTTTAGCTGTGCTAGGAAGTGTCGTCAACTCATCCAGGATGAGATCTGTAGTTATGGTGTTTGTGGCCAGCAGTGAATTGATGACAGCGCACAGATCAGTGTAGGAGACACCTGTGATGGCAGCAAGTCTCTTCAGAGATGGGCTGTCAAGACCAAACCCAGCTACATACCCTGTGACGGCAGCCTTTAAGGTGCTGTCAACCAGAGCAGAAATCCCCAGAGGAGCTGTACGTACAGCTGCAGACAGAGTAGCATAGAGTGTTATTTGGGCCTGAAAAACTTCTTTCTTCTCCTTGATGATGTTGCATATACCAAACAGCAGAACATCTCTCTGGTGTTCAGGAAGTTCTCTCTCTAGGGTCTCATGTAACAGAGGGAAGTCGTACAGGTGGAGCTCAAAGCTGGACACCAGGAAGACCTGCGGAGACTCGACGCCTAAATCTCTGAATCCTGCGTCACAGAAGAAACACACGGTTTGGGGGTAAGTGAGGGAAGGACGGGTAAGTGACGGAAGTGACGGACAAGGTAAGCGACTCATGTTGTAACTGACGTCAGACGCTGGAGATTTTGGCGGAAAATTAAAGCAAATGGTAGTTTAGATTTGAACAAATTCCTTTAAGCTTCAGTATTACCAAATACACTCATAAATTGTCTTATAACTAACAATATTTGTCTAAATCATCTCCAACACCCTGGAGAACAACGGGGAGAGTTTAGAGGCTCTCCAAGATTACATTGATCAGTACTTCCAGGATCTCGTGATGAAGAAGGCCCAGAGTGCAGCTTCCCCGGCCAAACCTGAGACGCCGTCGTCGAAAAGACTTCGCCCGGCAGATTCCCCCGGCACAACATCGCCAGCCAGCAAAGATATTGTCGACATACTGGAGTCAATCGACCAACGATTGTCCAGTTTCAATGCAAGGCTGTCCTTGGTGGAGATTCTTCACCGGGAATTTAAATCCTTGCGAGAGTCCCTAGAGTTCAGCCAGCAGCAGGTGGAAACGCTCGCTGCTGAAAATGCCACGCTAAGGGAGTCGGTGAAATGTCTCTCAGACAATGTTACTCAGCTAAATAGAGAAAATAAAAAAAATAAAAGAAACAGTTATAGATCTACAAGCTCGTAGCATGCGTGATAATCTGGTATATTCTGGTATTCCAGAAGCCGCTGGAGAGGACGCGGAGACCACGATAAAAAGCTTAATCAAAACCCACCTGAAGCTGCCCGAGGACACGGTGAAGAACATCATCTTCGATAGGGTGCATCGCCTCGGCCCCATTCGGGCTGCGGCCGGGAGACCACGTCCTATCGTGGCCAAATTCGGCCACTTCAAACAAAAGGAACTGGTGAAAAGCCGCAGCAGGGAATTAAAAGGAACGGACTTCAGCGTGAACGACCAGTTCCCCAAAGAGATCCTGGAACGATGCAGGGTCCTCTTCCCAATCCGACGCGGCTTCATCCAGAAGGGCTCCCGCGCTGTCATCGCTGTGGACCAGCTGTACGTGGACGGACAGCTCCACCGCGACCCCGACATCACTCCGTGGCTGTATTAACTTCACACCAGATAAGAATCCGCTACACCCTTTCCCCACCCACTCACACTAACTTGCATTAACATCTGTTTAACTTACTAGTATCAAATCGCATCTTAGGTGTGATATCATAGCAGAATTAACACCGTCACTCTCTGTCAATAGTTTGATTGGAATGTTTCCGGGTTTTTTTTCCTTCTCGTTTTTTTGTTCTCTTTTCCCCCTCTTGTTTTTATGCTGCTCACCCTTGTCCTTGGTTTCTTTCTTTCTTTTTTCTTTCTTTCACTGCTTTGATCACCTGCTTCCAGACTCATCCACAAACAACATCCTTTATTTGGACACATACGCACAGCACGATCACGCACAGCCATGCGCTCAACGGCAGCACATTTACATCAGACAGCGCACAGTCGTATAGGATACACACACTTAAGTCAAGCGTACTCATATCAGTAAATATGCACACACATAGTCAGACTCAGGGAGCATCTCGCCACACATTTTTTTCTCTCTCTCCTTCTCTTTATTTACGAACAAGTGATGTACTCTCTCCACCTGTCTAAGCGACACACACAGCGTACACCCCTAGTTATACACAGACATCTATGGGTGCACTAAGATTCGTTACATGGAATGTAAATGGAGCTGGCTCCAGAGAAAAGAGGTTAAAAATATTTAACCAACTCAGAAAACTACAGGCAGATGTTGTGCTTTTACAAGAGACCCACAGACCTCTTAGAGGTTCGAATGAACTTAAAACACCTGAGTTTCCTAATGTGTTCTCAGCTTGTTATAATTCTAGACAAAGGGGAGTAGCAATTTTAATCCATAAAAAAATTAATTTCACAGTACTCGATACAATTATAGATCCAGAGGGCAGATTCTTAATCATTAAACTATCTATACGTGATTAAAAGCTATGTATTGTAAGTGTATATGGTCCATATGTTGATGATCCCTCATTCTTTCACGGTTTTTTCAGTGCACTCTCTGAACACTTAGATGGCACACTTGTTCTTGGAGGCGACCTCAACCTTGGACTAAATGAAGAAATGGATAGGCTGAATACAGCAGGAACTCAGCGTAATTGGCAGTCCATAAATATAATCAAACAGTATATGAGCGACTTTGGCCTTTGCGATGCAGGGCGCTCCCTTCACCCCAACAGTAAAGAATATACTTTTTTCTCACATGTTCATCACTCCTACTCTCGTCTGGATTATTTTTTGGTCAGCAACTCACTGCTGAGTGACATTTCAGACACTGAGATTCACCCTATAGCTGTCAGCAATCATGCTCCTGTATCTTTAACACTAATGCAGAAGAATAATACTACACCAAGTAAAAACTGGAGATTTAATACATCACTGCTTAAAGATGAAGACTTTATTAAATATTTTAAAAAAGAGTGGACTTCATATTTAGACTTCAATGACACTCCCGGAACATCAGCTTCTGTTCTATGGGAAGCAGGGAAAGCTGTGATGAGAGGTAAAATAATTTCTTTCTCATCACATAAAAAGAAAACAGAAAACAAAAATATTCAGGAATTAGAAAAAACCATCAAATCCCTAGAAGAAGACTACGCGTCCCACCAAGATCAGGAAACATTGAACAAAATACGCAAAACAAAACTAAATTAAATGAGATAATTGATAAAAAAACAAAATTCTTAGTACAAAGACTACGCTTACAAAATTATGAACATAGTAATAAATCCGGTCAATTTCTAGCAAACCAGCTAAAAATAAATAAAGAAAAAACAACTATATGTGCTGTTCAAGATTCATCTGGGAACACAATACATGACCCGAAACAAATAAACAACATTTTCAGGGATTTCTATAAAACATTGTATTCACCAGAAATAAACCCATCTAAAAAGGAAATTGATCAGTTTTTAGACAACATAACTCTACCAAAATTATTAGACTCTCAAGCAATAGCACTGGATTCACCACTGACATCAGGTGAACTCCAGGAAGCCCTGATAAGTATGCCCAATAATAAGGCTCCAGGTCCAGACGGCTTTCCTGCAGAATTCTACAAAGAATTCTGGACGATTTTAGCCCCAATTTTTTACAGAACGCTGTTGGAAATCAAAGAAAATGGCAGACTCCCATCAAATATGAATTCTGCAAACATTAATCTCCTGCTAAAACCAGGCAAAGACCCTGTATATCCCTCAAGCTATCGTCCAATATCCCTTATAAATGTAGACCTTAAAATAATCTGCAAAGCTCTCTCGAAGAGACTAGAGAAAATAACCCCCCTCTTAATTCATCCTGACCAAACTGGTTTCATAAAAGGTAGGCACTCATCAACAAATACACGTAGATTACTTAATTTGATAGACTACTCATACAGTAAAAACCTTGAAACTACAATATTTTCTTTAGATGCAGAAAAAGCGTTTGACAGAGTTAACTGGAAATTTCTATTTACAACTTTACACAAATTTGGTTTTGGATCTTCTTTCATCAACTGGTTAAAAATATTATATAATTCCCCAACAGCTTGTGTCAGAACAAATGACCAGACATCCTCCAGCTTCTGTCTCCTGAGGGGCACCAGGCAGGGATGCCCACTCTCTCCTTCACTGTTTGCAATTTTTATTGAACCACTAGCAGCAGCAATTAGACAGAATTCAGTAATTAAGGGCATAAAATGCAAGAACGTGGAACATAAAATCAGCCTTTATGCGAATGATGTGCTACTCTTTCTCCAAAATTCACAAACCAATATCTCTGGGGTGATTGAATTGATAAACTCTTTTGCAAGAATATCAGATTACTCAATTAACTGGTCAAAATCTACAGTTCTTCTGATTAATTGCTCCTTCCATAATTCCTCTTCTACTCCACTGCAATCGGGAAATATAAAATATTTAGGTATTAATGTTTCTCCCAAGCTTGCAGATCTAACTAAATTAAACTATATCCCACTTTTAAAGAAAGTAGAAGGCGATCTGGCTAGGTGGAAATGTCTACCCATATCACTCATGGGAAGGGTTGCTGCTATAAAAATGATGGTCTTACCAAAAATAAATTATTTATTCTCAATGATCCCAACTAAACCGCCACAAGATTGGTTCAGATCTCTAGATACATATATGTCCAAATTCCTTTGGAAAAATAAGCCCCCACGTATAAGCTTAAAAACACTACAAAAGACCAAGGATAAAGGAGGATTAGAACTACCTAACTTTCAGCACTACTTCTTAGCCAACAGGCTCCCATTTATCTCAGGATGGCTAAAACATACCCTCTTAGATGAACCTTGGCTAGATGTAGAACAAGCACTTTGCAATAATCTAGAGATTTCAGATCTACCATTTATCAGCTCAAACATTCAACGACATGAATGCTTCAAAAGCGTCAACATTAGCTCTTCTCTGACAGCATGGTGGGAGTTTCTGAAGTTGACAGAGTCTTCATTAATCCCATGCAAACGTACACCTATCTGGAACAACCCTGACATATTACAAAACAATAATATGATAAACTTTTCAGATTGGAGTGGTAAAGGAATCAAATATTTAGAACATATACTAGAAGGAACAGAATTTATTTCATTTGACAGACTAGTTACACAATATGGGATCAACAAGAAAAGATTTTTAGAATATCAACAAATTAAATCCATAGTAAAAAAGAAATTTAAACCGGGTCAAGTTGAACTACAAACACCACCAAGTGTGGTTCAATTTCTTACTCTTGAAACCCCCAAATTACTTTCCAAAATATACAGAATGCTTTCTAAAACAGATGAATCAATATCACTTCCTATTGCAAAACGGGAAGCGGATTTATCAGTTAACTTAGACCAAAACTTCTGGTCTCAGATTTGCTTAAAAACCTTTCATCTAATTAGAAATCCCAGTCTTCAATTAATTCAATACAAAATACTACATAGAGTGCACTATACAGGTCATCGGATGTTCAAGATGGGCTTTACGTCTACCAACAACTGCTCACACTGCCAAACCAATTCACCGGACAATTATATCCACGCTCTTTGGTTCTGTCCACCAGTTCAGAAGTTTTGGCGTGAGATATGTGAAGACTTATCGAAGTGTCTGAAATGTAACATTCCAACTTCTCCTTTAGTATGTTTGTTGGGCAGCTTAGATAATGTCACTACAGAAAAGAATATAGCCCACATGGTTTTCACTGCCCTATGCATAGCCAAGAAAACAGTCCTCATGAACTGGAAAAATAAAAATAATCTTAATTCTAACCAGTATAGAAATTATCTATTAGATTACATTAGTCTTGATACAGCCTCTGCCACCACATCAGATCAATTGCTCTGGGCTCCTTTGATCAGCTCCATCACCTAGCGGGGGTGGGGGGTCATAATTTGGTCCCACCTTCACTGTTGTGATTGGTGTGGGGGTAGGGACAGGCTTAGGGCGTCGGGGGGTTCCCCAGGAGCATCTTCCTTGGGGGGCTCAACCCGGGGTAGCGGTCATGGCCAATTAAGGGCTCTGTTGGCTCTTAGGTGATGGTTTCCTCGTGGCTGCGTGCAGCGGGGCTAGGGGAGGGTCTGTGCTGACGGACGTGGGTTACTGACCTGGTAGCCTGGCTGCCCCTGGGTGGGTCCGGGACGGGCGTGAGGTTCTGGGGGCGCTCCGTCTCTGGGCTGGGGCCCTGGCCGGGCCTCGGGGGCTCGGGTCCTGGTTGGTGTGTTGCTGGGGTTGTGGGCGGGTGGGTATATGGGGGCCCAGTCCTGGCGCAGGGCGCCGCCAGTGCATCGAGCCACCTGGGGGACTCTTCAACTGGTGGGGGAGGTTGTCACATCTTGCAGGAGCTTTCCTCTCCTCAGGAATTCTCTCTGCAGGAGGGGGAGATACAGGAGAGGTGGAGGAAGATCTCAGCCTGGGCGTCTATTGTCTTGTGTAGTCTGGAAGATGAGTGGATGATGGGGTGGGTGCAGTTTTCTCTGTAGTGGGGTCGGGTGGGCTGTCCCGGGCTCTGTGGGGCCGGGCGGCGCTGCTGCACTGGGCCCTGGTCCGGATGGGCCTGGGCCCCCGTTCCCTGGCGGGTTGCAGAGCATGGGGGTGCCTACTGGGGTCAGCGGGGGAGCTGGCCCCAGGGAGGGGTCACTTGCCCCTCCCTTTCTTCCCTCCCCATCTCCAGCTGCCTCCCTCTTCCCGCTCCACCACAATCACCCACACATGCAGGGCCTTGGGGTAGGGGTGTGTCACCAGGGTGCAGAGGAGGCATCCCCCCCCTCTATCCCCTTCTGGCTGCCTCTGCCTCAATTTTATCTCACAACTTAGACATTCACATTACTCACACTCTCATAACACATACATATAGGATCTTGGGGGTGGGCTCACAACACGGACTCCAAATTACCATCAGGGTGTACACCTCACCCCTGGCGTCGTTGCCCACCTCTCAATTTTAAATACACGTAGACATTGAGGGCTATCAGGAGGGGCTATGCGCTTACCTGCTGCTCTCTGGCAGGTAGCTCCATGCCCTCCTGGGTTTTAATTGCACCTTAGAACACATATACATCAACACTACATATGAGCGGGTAGAGGGAGGTTTGGAGTCTTCTCACACCCCCGGTCTCTGCGGCCTGCTGGAGCGGGGGGGCTAGGAGGAGGAGTTGGCCGTCCGACTGGGGTCTGGTGTGTGGGGCCTCCCTGCTGCTGCGGAGTCGGGGCAGTCTGCTTCTCCCCACTGCAGGGAAAAGGGTAACACCACCTGGGTCTGGGTGCAGTTTCCCCCTCCAGGGGCAAGGGTACCTAGACCCGGTTCTTAGAGTACGCTTGGGGAGTGTGATTGTGTGTACAGCGTCTCTTTATGTCTGTCTCCACGTTGGTTGAGTGTGGAGTAATTGCCTATGAGAGCATGAAGGTGGGAATGGATGTTTGTATTTGAGTGTGCCTGTATGTCTGTGTCTATATGTCAGGTTGGGTATCAGACGCTACCTCTCTGGGGACATCTCAGGCCCTCCAAGGTTTGGAGGCCTATCTCCCCCCACCACTTCCCCTGCCGGTGGCAGACGCCCTCAGACATCGATGCGTTGGTGGTTCTTTGTGTCCGGGGGTGGGCGTCCGGGTACACACCGGCTCACTCCTTGGTGGCTGCTTATCGGGGCCTGGAACCTGGGGCTCGCTCGGGCCACTTCGGGGTGGGGTGCCCTCGGCCTCTCGGCCTGGGGCTCGGTCACTCAGGCACAGCTGGCTGCCGGCGGAGCTCACGGGCACGTCACTGCAACCCCCCCTGGCTTCTGCTCCGCGGCTGCTGAGTGATCCCTCATCTGGGACTCTCCTCAGCTCTTTCTGGGACAGTGGCGCGGCTGCCCCTCTGTTGGTCTTCCTTGGTCTCTTGTGTTCTGGGGGCCTCTGGATGTCTGGAGTTTTGATCTCCTCCATACCTGCTTCATGCCCTGGAGGATGGGACTGTGGCCCCCCACACCCTCTAGCAGATCATTACATTAAGGAACCTTTTAAATACAAGCGCGGTCATGCTCACAGGTGTACTCACGGGTGATCACACACACAAACTACACCCTTTTTGGCTCCTACCTCAAAGCACACTGTGCGCTGTCGATCTTACGTGCTGCACAATAATGTTTAATATTAAGTATTTAGTGTTATATTCCCATATATCATTGTGATGTTGTTTATTCTATTACTCTCGTTTTCTTCTGCTTGTTTTCTTTTTTCTTTCCCAACAGGTGATCCAGGTGATCGATATATGTATTTTTTGTCTGCTTATTTTGTTGATTTTTGTTTTTTGCCCTTTATCCCCGTCCCTCTTCTTCGCTGTTTTTTTTCCCCCTCTTTCTTTCTCCCTTTTCTTTTCCCCTGTCCCGTGTCTAGCAAGTAAAAAAATAAATAAATAAATAAAATAAAATAAACAATAAAAAGTAAATCAAATGGACCATTACGGCAAGGCTGGGATGGTCCATTTGGTAAAGTAAATCCGTTGGGCATCTTTCTTCGCCTTTAGACAATAATTCTGATGGCAAAAGAACCAAACGGGACAGGTTTAAAAAAAAAAAAAAAAAGGAAGGACTGTAGATTTTGACCAGTTAATTGAGTAATCTGATATTCTTGCAAAAGAGTTTATCAATTCAATCACCCCAGAGTTGTGAGTTTTGGAGAAAAAGTAGCACATCATCCGCATAAAGGCTGATTTTATGTTCCACGTGCTTACATTTTAGAATTCTGTCTAATTGCTGCTGCTAGTGGTTCAATAAAAATTGCAAACAGTGAAGGGGAGAGTGGGCATCCTATCCATTTCTTCATTTAGTCCAAGGTTGAGGTCGCCTCCAAGAACAAGTGTGCCATCTAAGTGTTCAGAGAGTGCACTGAAAAAACCGTGAAAGAATGAGGGATCATCAACATTTGGACCATATACACTTACAATACATAGCTTTTTATCAAGTATAGATAGTTTAATGATTAAGAATCTGCCCTCTGGATCTATAACTGTATCGAGTACTGTGAAATTAATTTTTTTATGGATTAAAATTGCTACTCCCCTTTGTCTAGAATTATAACAAGCTGAGAACACATTAGGAAACTCAGGTGTTTTAAGTTCATTTGAACCTCTAAGAGGTCTGTGGGTCTCTTGTAAAAGGACAACATCTGCCTGTAGTTTTTTGAGTTGGTTAAATATTTTTAACCTCTTTTCTCTGGAGCCAGCTCCATTTACATTCCATGTAACGAATCTTAGTGCACCCATAGATGTCTGTGTATAACTAGGGGTGTGCGCTGTGTGTGTCGCTTAGACAGGTGGAGAGAATACATCACTTGTTTGTAAATAAAAAGAGGGGGAGAGAGAAAAAATGTGTGGTGAGATGCTCCCTGAGACTGACTATGTGTGTGCATATTTACTAATATGAGTACGCTTGACTTAAGTGTGTGTATCCTATACGACTGTGTGCGCTGTCTGATGTAAATGTGCTGCCGTTGAGCGCATGGCTGTGCGTGATCGTGCTGTGCGTATGTGTCCAAATAAAGGATGTTGTTTGTGGATGAGTGTGGAAGCAGGTGATCGAAGCAGTGAAAGAAAGAAAAAAGAAAGAAAGAAACCAAGGACAAGGGTGAGCAGCATAAAAACAAGAGGGGGAAAAAAGAGAACAAAAAACGAGAAGAAAAAAAAAAAAAAAAAATCCGGAAACATTCCGATCAAACCATTGACAGAGAGTGACGGTGTTAATTCTGCTATGAAATCACACCTAAGATGTGATTTGATACTAGTAAGTTAAACAGATGTTAATGCAAGTTAGTGTGAGTGGGTGGGGAAAGGGTGTAGCGGATTCTTATCTGGTGTGAAGTTAATACAGCCACGGAGTGATGTCGGGGTCGCGGTGGAGCTGTCCGTCCACGTACAGCCGGTCCACAGCAATGACAGCGCGGGAGCCCTTCTGGATAAAGCTGCGCCGGATTGGGAAGAGGACCCTGCGTCGTTCCAGGATCTCTTTGGGGAACTGGTCGTTCACGCTGAAGTCCGTTCCTTTTAATTCCCTGCCGCGGCTTTTCACCTGTTCCTTTTGTTTGAAGTGGCCGAATTTGGCCACGATAGGACGTGGTCTCCCGGCCGCAGCCCGAATGTGGCCGAGGCGATGCACCCTATCAAAGACGATGTTCTTCACCGTGTCCTCGGGCAGCTTCAGGTGGGTTTTGATGAAGCTTTTTATCGTGGTCTCCGCGTCCTCTCCAGCGGCTTCTGGAATACCAGAAAATACCAGATTATCATGCATGCTACGAGCTTGTAGATCTATAACTGTTTCTTTTATTTTTTTATTTTCTCTATTTAGCTGAGTAACATTGTCTGTGAGACATTTCACCGACTCCCTTAGCGTGGCATTTTCAGTAGCGAGCGTTTCCACCTGCTGCTGGCTGAACTCCAGGGACTCTCGGAAGGATTTAAATTCCCGGTGAAGAATCTCCACCAAGGACAGCCTTGCATCGAAACTGGACAGTCGTTGGTCGATTGACTCCAGTATGTCGACAATATCTTTGCCGGCTGGCGATGTTGTGCCGGGGGAATCTGCCGGGCGAAGTCTTTTCGACGACGGCGTCTCAGGTTTGGCCGGGGAAGCTGCACTCTGAGCCTTCTTCATCACGAGATCCTGGAAGTACTGATCAATGTAATCTTGGAGAGCCTCTAAACTCTTCCCGTTGTTCTCCAGGGTGTTGGAGATGATTTAGACAAATGTTGTTAGTTATAAGACAATTGATAAGTGTATTTGGTTATACTGAAGCTTAAAGGAATTTATTCAAATCTAAACTACCATTCGCTTTAATTTTCCGCCAAAATCTCCGGCGTCTGACGTCAGTTACAACATGAGTCGCTTACCTTGTCCGTCACTTCCGTCACTTACCCGTCACTTCTGTCACTCTACAATCTACAGTCCTTCCGATTAATTGCTCCTTCCATAATTCCTCTTCTACTCCACTGCAATCGGGAAATATAAAATATTTAGGTATTAATGTTTCTCCCAAGCTTGTAGATCTAATTAAATTAAACCACATCCCACTTTTAAAGAAAGTAGAAGGTGATCTGGCTAGGTGGAAATGTCTACCCATATCACTCATGGAAAGGGTTGCTGCTATAAAAATGATGGTCTTACCAAAAATAAATTTATTTATTCTCAATGATCCCAACTAAACCGCCACAAGATTGGTTCAGATCTCTAGATTCATATATGTCCAAATTCCTTTGGAAAAATAAGCCCCCACGTATAAGCTTAAAAACACTACAAAAGACCAAGGATAAAGGAGGATTAGAACTACCTAACTTTCAGCACTACTTCTTAGCCAGCAGGCTTCAGTTTATCTCAGGATGGCTAAAACATACCCTCTTAGATGAACCTTGGCTAGATGTAGAACAAGCACTTTGCAATAATCTAGAGATTTCAGATCTACCATTTATCAGCTCAAACATCCAACGACATGAATGCTTCAAAAGCGTCAACATCAGCTCTTCTCTGACAGCATGGTGGGAGTTTCTGAAGTTGACAGAGTCTTCATTAATCCCATGCAAACGTACACCTATCTGGAACAACCCTGACATATTACAAAACAATAATATGATAAACTTTTCAGATTGGAGTGGTAAAGGAATCAAATATTTAGAACATATATTAGATGGAACAGATTTTATTCCATTTGAAAGACTAGTTACACAATATGGGATCAACAAGAAAAGATTTTTAGAATATCAACAAATTAAATCCATAGTAAAACAGAAATTTTAACCGGGTCAAGTTGAACTACAAACACCACCAAGTGTGGTTCAATTTCTTACTCTTGAAACCCCCAAATTACTATCCAAAATATACAGAATGCTTTCTAAAACAGATGAATCAATATCACTTCCTATTGCAAAATGGGAAGCGGATTTATCAGCTAACTTAGACCAAAACTTCTGGTCTCAGATTTGCTTAAAAACCTTTCATCTAATTAGAAATCCCAGTCTTCAATTAATTCAATACAAATTAAAGCTGCAAGCAGCGTTATGAGGGCCCTCGCACCCCCAGCGCATCGAGGCCCACTCAATAACTAAAACCAGCACGTCTTATCTGATTTCACATTGATGGAATTCATGCATTTAACCACCAGCTAACATTTCATCTCATTCAATCATGATTATAGTCGTCCCACTAGGTGGCTCTCTAATCATTACTGACAAATGGCATAACAAACATTTCCGAGCTCGAGTCTCATCATAACTGTGACCTTTGGGAGAGATTGGACATTGTGTTTTTGAGTGACAGCAGATTACTGCTTTTTGGCGAGCGATTGAAACTCCACGTGCCGGCATGACCACACCGTTTCCCAGAACGTAAAATGCTTTGCAATTTAACATCACAAAGGTCGTTAGATTCCACAGACAGGAGATCGCGGCAATATGATGAAATCCCTTGGAGGAGTTCGTCAAAGAACGGTGCCTGAAAAGAAGGGAATTTGTCGCCAAAATTACACATTCATTTTAAAATAGCTGACTTCCTGTTGGATTTGGGATATTGCTCCAAGAGAATTTTTTGTACATCTTGATATCTCCCATAAGCTTACCAGGTTTCAGACTCATAGATAAAACACAGAGCAGGGGCTGTTGTTTTGAAATTTTTTTAGGGGGCGCTGTGGAGCCATTTTGCACGATTCAAGGAAAGTGATCACATAACAAGAAAGCCCTCATCACATTGGAGGAGTGGCCCAAGTTTCAAGACTTTTTAAACTTTGCAAGCCCCTCAAAATCCACTTCATCTTTCATGGTGAACTGCGTTGCCACCAGGGTGCGCCGTTCAGTTTAAAGTCACAATTTTCTCACTGAAGCATCAAGAGGGACTGATGGTGATATTCATCGCTTTTCAGGTGGCCACGATGAACCTGTGAAAATCAGTACAACAAAATGAAATACATGACATTTCCTGGTGCCACTAGGTGGCGCTCTGCGTATTCCTGACAATGGGCACATCAATCTGTTCAGGGCGGGTCTGACATCATGCCTGTAAAGTCTGGTTCTGATCAGACTGGATTTCATTGAGTTATACTAAGTTGTTTCTTCATGGCGAGACATCAATGTTCGCCATGCTGCTGGGGTCACACCCTTTCGCGAAAAGTCACAGTTTTCACTGTAACCCAAGACCAACTCCTTAAGGCTTTCCTGTAGAAATTTGAGGCTGCAGATCTCACCCATCACAATACTGTACCCCAAAGTGTAAAACATGACATTTCCTGTTCCCACTAGGTGGCGCTCTCCCTGATGCCAAATATGGCAGTTGAAATATGTTCAGGGCTGGAGCCTTATCATATGTGTGCTCTGTGGTCCAGGTCGGACCATGTATGACAGAATGAGTGGCAATAAGATTTTCATGGCGAGTCATCGAAATTCGCCATGGTACCACCGCTTCACCGTATCGCGAAAACTCAAAAGCTCCGCAATTTAACATCGCCCAGGTGTGTAGTTGACACTGACCAAAGATGAAGCTTGTACAACCAAATCCCAAGGAGGAGTTCGAAAAAGTTCGAGGCATGGAAATGGCAAAATTAGAGCCAAAATGTCACCTTCACTTCTAAATTGCGGACTTCCTGTTGGGTGTGCGTCAATGGGCCCGCAGACTTTTTTGTTCGTCTTGGCATGATACACATGTGTGCCAGATTTCATACATGTAGCTCAAACGATGTGTTCATAGGGCTGCATTTAACAAGGCATAGGTGGCACTACAGAGCCATTTCCCAATGCTCATATGTAAAACCATTAAAATACGAAATTTTTCACCAGACCTGGCATGTGTGCAAAATTTCAAGAGTTTTTGAGCATGTTAAAGCCCTCAAAAAGGCAATTCATTTGCCGTAATAATAATAATAATAATTAAAGCTGCAAGCAGCGTTATGAGGGCCCTCGCACCCCGGCATGTCGAGCCACGCCCAACTCCTACAACCAGCACGTCCGATCTCATGTCACATTGATGGAATTCATGCATTTAACCACCAGCTAAAATTTCATCTCATTCAGTCATGATTATAGTCATCCCACTAGGTGGTGCTCTAACCATTACTGACAAATGGCATAACAAATATTTTTGTGCTCGAATCTCATTATAACTGTGACCTTTGGGAGAGATTGGACATTGTATTTTTGAGTGACAGCAGATTACTGCTTTTTGGCGAGTGATTGAAACTCCACGTGCCGCCATGACCACCCCGTTTCCCTGAACGTAAAAAGCTTCCCAATTTAACATCACAAAGGTCTTTAGATTCCACACACTGGAGATTGGGTCAATATGATGAAATCCCTTGGAGGAGTTCGTCAAAGAACGGTCAATGAAAAGAAGGGAAATTGTCGCCAAAATTACACATTAATTTCAAAATGGCTGACTTCCTGTTGGATTTGGGATATTGCTCCAAGAGACTTTTTTGTACATCTTGACATCTTCCATAAGCTTACCAGGTTTCAGACTCATACATAAAACACAGAGCAGGGGCTGTTGTTTTGAAATTTTGTCGGGGGCGCAGTGTAGCCATTTTGGGCTATTCAATGAAAATGGTAAAATAACAAGAAAGCGCTCATCACATTGGAGGTGTGCGCCAAATTTGAAGACTTTTCAAACTTTCCAAGCCTCTCAAAAGCCACTTCAATGGTCATGGTGAACAGCGTTGCCACCAGGGTGCGCCGTTCAGTTTAAAGTCACAATTTTCTCACTGAAGCATCAAGAGGGGCTGATGGTGATATTCACCACTTTTCAGGTGGCCACGATGAACCTGTGAAAATCAGTACAACAAAATGAAAGCCATGACATTTCCTGTTGCCACTAGGTGGCGCTCCTCGTATTCCTGACAATGGGCACATCAATCTGTTCAGGGCGGGTCTGACATCATCCCTGTAAAGTCTGGTTCTGATCAGATTGGATTTCATTGAGTTACACTAATTTGTTTCTTCATGGCGAGACATCAATGTTCGCCATGCTGCTGGGGTCACACCCTTTCGCGAAAACTCACAGTTTTCACTGTAAGCCAAGACCAACTCCTTAAGGCTTTCCTGGAGAAATTTCAGGCTTCAGATGTCACCCATAACAATACTGTACACCAAAGTGTAAAACATGACATTTCCTGTTGCCACTAGGTGGCGCTGTCCCTGGTGTCAAATATGGCAGTTGAAATATGTTCAGGGGTGGAGCCTTATCATATATCTGCTCTTTGGTCCAGGTCGGACCATGTATGACAGTTTGAGAGGCAATAAGATTTTCATGGCGAGTCATCGAAATTCGCCATGGCGCCACGGGCTCACCGTATCACGAAAACTCAAAAGCTCCGCAATTTTACATCGCTCAGGTGTGTAGTTGACACTGACCAAATATGAAGCTTATACATCCAAATCCCAAGGAGGAGTTCGAAAAAGTTCGAAGCATGGAAATGGCAAAATTAGAGTCAAAATGTCACCTTCGCCTCTAAATTGCGGACTTCCTGTTGGGTTTGCGTCAATGGGCACACTGACTTTTTTGTTCGTCTTGGCATGATACACATGTGTGCCAAATTTCATACATGCAGCTCAAACGATGTGTTCGTAGGGCTGCATTTAACAACACATAGGTGGCGCTACAGAGCCATTTCCTAGTGTTCATGTGTAAAACCATTAAAATACAAAATTTTTCACCAGACCTGGCGCGTGTGCAAAATTTCATGAGTTTTTGAGCATGTTTAGGCCCTCAAACAGGCCCTTGTTTTGCCTGAATAATAATAATAATAATTAAAGCTGCAAGCAGCGATATGAGGGCCCTCGCACCCCAGCACGTCGAGCCAAGCCCAACACCTAAAACCAAGCACGTCCGATCTGATGTCACATTGATGGAATTCATGCATTTAACCACCAGCTAAAATTTCATCTCATTCAACCATTATTATACTCGTCCCACTAGGTGGCACTCTAACCATTACGGACAAATGGCATAACAAACATTTCCGAGCTCGAGTCTCATCACACTTGCGACCTTTGGGAGAGATTGGACATTGTGTTTTTGAGTGACAGCAGATTACTGCTTTTTGGCGAGTGATTGAAACTCCATGTACCGCCATGACCACCCCGTTTCCCTGAACGTAAAAAGCTTCGCAATTTAACATCACAAAGGTCTTTAGATTCCACAGACAGGAGATCGCGCCAATGTGATGAAATCCCTTGGAGGAGTTCGTCAAAGAACGGTGCCTGAAAAGAGGTGAAAATGTCCCCAAAATTACACATTCATTTAAAATTGGCTGACTTCTTGTTGGATTTGGGATATTGCTCCAAGAGACTTTTTTGTACATCTTGACATCTACCATAAGCTCACCAGGTTTCAGACTCATAGATAAAACACAGAGCAGGGGCTGTTGTTTTGAAATTTTGTAGGGGGCGCTGTGGAGCCATTTTGCACGATTCAAGGAAAGTGATCACAAAACAACAAAGCCCTCATCACATTGGAGGCGTGCGCCAAATTTTAAGACTTTTCACACTTTCCAAGCCCCTCAAAAGCCACTTCAATGGTCATGGTGAACTGGGTTACCACCAGGGTGCGCCGTTCAGTTTAAAGTCACAATTTTCTCACTGAAGCATCACGAGGGACTGATGGTGATATTCACCGCTTTTCAGGTGGCCACGATGAACCTGTGAAAATCAGTGCAACAAAATGAAAGCCATGACATTTTCTTTTGCCACTAGGTGGCGCTCCTCGTATTCCTGACAATGGGCACATCAATCTGTTCAGGGGGGGTCTGACATCATGCCTGTAAAGTCTGGTACGGATCAGATTGGTTTTCATTGAGTTATACTAATTTGTTTCTTTATGGCGAGACATCAATGTTCGCCATGCTGCTGGGGTCACACCCTTTCGCGAAAACTCACAGTTTTCACTGTAAGCCAAGACCAACTCCTTAAGGCTTTCCTGGAGAAATTTGAGGCTGCAAATGTCACTCATCACAATACTGTACACCAAAGTGTAAAACATGACATTTCCTGTTCCCACTAGGTGGCGCTGTCCCTGGTGTCAAATATGGCAGTTGAAATATGTTCAGGGGTGGAGCCTTATCATATGTGTGCTCTTTGGTCCACGTCGGACCATGTATGACAGAATGAGAGACAATAAGATTTTCATGGCGAGTCATCGAAATTCGCCGTGGCGCCACGGCCTCACAGTATCGCGAAAACTCAAAAGCTCCGCAATTTAACATGGCCCAGGTGTGTAGTTGACACTGACCAAATATGAAGCTTATACGACCAAATCCCAAGGAGGAGTTCGAAAAAGTTCGAGGCATGGAAATTGCAAAATTAGAGCCAAAATGTCACCTTCACTTGCAAATGGCGGACTTCCTGTTGGGTTTGCGTCAATGGTCGCACAGACTTTTTTGTTCGTCTTGGCATGATACACATGTGTGCCAAATTTCATACATGTAGCTCCTACGATGTGTTCGTAGGGCTGCATTTAACAAGGCATAGGTGGCGCTCTAGAGCCATTTCTCAGTGCTCATATGTAAAACCATTAAAATACAAAATTTTTCACCAGACCTGGCATGTGTGCAAAATTTCATGAGTTTTTGAGCATGTTTAGGCCCTCAAAAAGGACCTTGTTTTGCCTGAATAATAATAATAATAATAATAATAATAATAATAATAATAATAATAATAATAATAATAATAATAAGAAGAAGAAGAAGAAACAGAGCAGATACAATAGGGCCTTCGCACTCTCGGTGCTCGGGCCCTAATTAAAGCTGCAAGCAGCGATATGAGGGCCCTCGCACCCCAGCATGTCGAGCCACGGCCAACATCTAAAAACCAGCGCTTCAGATCTGATGTCACATTGATGGAATTCATGCATTTATCCACCAGCTTAAATTTTATGTCATTCAACTATTATTATAGTCATCCCACTAGGTGGCGCTCTAACCATTACTGACAAATGGCATAATAAACATTTCCGAGCTCGAGTCTCATCACACCTGCCATCTTTGGGAGAGATTGGACATTTTGTTTTGGAGTGACAGCAGATTACTGCTTTTTGGCGAGGGATTGAAACTCCACGTGCCGCCATGACCACCCCGTTTCCCTGAACGTAAAAAGCTTCGCAATTTAACATCACAAAGGTCTTTAGATTCAACACACTGGAGATTGGGTCAATATGATGAAATCCCTTGGAGGAGTTCGTCAAAGAACGGTGCCTGAAAAGTAGCGAAATTGTCGCCAAAATTACACATTAATTTCAAAATGGCTGACTTCCTGTTGGATTTGGGATATTGCTCCAAGAGACTTTTTTGTACATCTTGATATCTTCCATTAGCCTACCAGGTTTCAGACTCATAGATAAAACACAGAGCAGGGGCTGTTGTTTTGAAATATTGTAGGGGGCGCTGTGGAGCCATTTTGGGCTATTCAATGAAAATGGTAAAATAACAAGAAAGCGCTCATCACATTGGAGGTGTGCGCCAAATTTCAAGACATTTTAAACTTTTCAAGCCCCTCAAAAGGCACTTCATTGTTCATGGTGAACTGCGTTGCCACCAGGGTGCGCCGTTCAGTTTAAAGTCACAATTTTCTCACTGAAGCATCACGAGGGACTGATGGTGATATTCACCGCTTTTGAAGTGGCCACGATGAACCTGTAAAAGTCAGTACAACAAAATGAAAGCCATGACATTTTCTTTTGCCACTAGGTGGCGCTCTTCGTATTCCTGACAATGGGCACATCAATCTGTTCAGGGCTTGTCTGTTATCATGCCTGTAAAGTCTGGTTCTGATCAGACTGGATTTGATTGAGTTATACTAATTTGTTTCTTCATGGCGAGACATCAATGTTCGCCATGCTGCTGGGGTCACACCCTCTGACGAAAAGTCACAGTTTTCACTGTAACCCAAGACCAACTCCTTAAGGCTTTCCTGAAGAAATTTGAGGGTGCAAATGTCACTCATCACAATACTGTACACCAAAGTGTAAAACATGACATTTCCTGTTGCCACTAGGTGGCGCTGTCCCTGGTGTCAAATATGGCAGTTGAAATATGTTCAGGGGTGGAGCCTTATCATATGTGTGCTCTTTGGTCCACGTCGGACCATGTATGACAGAATGAGTGACAATAAGATTTTCATGGCGAGTCATCGAAATTCGCCGTGGCGCCACGGCCTCACAGTATCGCGAAAACTCAAAAGCTCCGCAATTTAACATGGCCCAGGTGTGTAGTTGACACAGACCAAATATGAAGCTTATACATTCAAATCCCAAGGAGGAGTTCGAAAAAGTTCGAGGCATGGAAATGGCAAAATTAGAGCCAAAATGTCACCTTCAATCCAAAATGGCGGACTTCCTGTTGGGTTTGCGTCAATGGTCCCAATAACTTTTTTGTTCGTCTTGGCATGATACACATGTGTGCCAAATTTCATACATGTAGCTCAAAAGATGTGTTCGTAGGGCTGCATTTAACAACGCATAGGTGGCGCTACAGAGCCATTTCTCAGTGCTCATGTGTAAAACCATTAAAATACAAAATTTTTCACCAGACCTGACATGTGTGCAAAATTTCATGAGTTTTTGAGCATGTTAAAGCCCTCAAAAATGCAATTCATTTCAATGAAAAATAATAATAATAATAATAATAATAATAATAATAATAATAATAATAAACAGAGCAGATACAATAGGGCATTCGCACTTTTGTGCTCGGGCCCTAATTAAAGCTGCAAGCAGCGATATGAGGGCCCTCGCACCCCAGCACGTCGAGCCAAGCCCAACACCTAAAACCAGCACGTCCGATCTGATGTCACATTGATGGAATTCATGCATTTAACCATTAGCTAACATTTCATCTAAGTCAACCATTATTATAGTCGTCCCACTAGGTGGCGCTCTAACCATTACTGACAGATGGCATAACAAACATTTCCCAGGTCAAGTCTCATCATGCCTGCGACCTTTGGGAGAGATTGGACATTGTATTTTTGAGTGACAGCAGATTACTGCTTTTTGGCGAGTGATTGAAACTCCACGTGCCGCCATGACCACCCCGTTTCCCTGAACGTAAAAAGCTTCGCAATTTAACATCACAAAGGTCTTTGGATTCCACGCATTGGAGACCGCGTAAATCTAATGAAATCCCTTGGAGGAGTTCGTCAAAGTATGAGGCCTGAAAAGAGGGGAAAATGTCGCCAAAATTAGACATTAATTTCAAAATGGCTGACTTCCTGTTGGATTTGGGATATTGCTCCAAGAGACTTTTTTGTACATCTTGATATCTCCCATAAGCTTACCAGGTTTCAGAATCATACATAAAACACAGAGCAGGGGCTGTTGTTTTGAAATTTTGTAGGGGGCGCTGTGGAGGCAATTTTCACTATTCAAGGAAAATGGTAAAATAACAAGAACGCGCTCATCACATTGGAGGTGTGCGCCAAATTTCAAGACATTTTAAACTTTCCAAGCCCCTCAAAAACCACTTCATTGTTCATGGTGAACCGCGTTGCCACCAGGGTGCGCCGTTCAGTTTAAAGTCACAATTTTCTCACTTAAGCATCATGAGGGACTGATGGTGATATTCACCGCTTTTGAAGTGGCCACGATGAACCTGTGAAAATCAGTGCAACAAAATATAAGACATGACATTTCCTGTTGCCACTAGGTGGCGCTCTACGTATTCCTGACAATGGGCACATCAATCTGTTCAGGGCGGGTCTGACATCATCCCTGTAAAGTCTGGTTCTGATCAGATTGGATTTCATTGAGTTACACTAATTTGTTTCTTCATGGCGAGACATCAATGTTCGCCATGCTGCTGGGGTCACACCCTTTCGCGAAAACTCACAGTTTTCTCTGTAAGCCAAGACCAACTCCTTAAGGCTTTCCTGGAGAAATTTCAGGCTTCAGATGTCACCCATAACAATACTGTACACCAAAGTGTAAAACATGACATTTCCTGTTGCCACTAGGTGGCGCTGTCCCTGGTGTCAAATATGGCAGTTGAAATATGTTCAGGGGTGGAGCCTTATCATATATCTGCTCTTTGGTCCAGGTCGGACCATGTATGACAGTTTGAGAGGCAATAAGATTTTCATGGCGGGTCATCGAAATTCGCCGTGGCGCCACCGCTTCACCGTATCGCGAAAACTCAAAAGCTCCGCAATTTAACATGGCCCAGGTGTGTAGTTGACACTGACCAAAGATGAAGCTTATACGACCAAATCCCAAGGAGGAGTTCGAAAAAGTTCGAAGCATGGAAATGACAAAATTAGAGCCAAAATGTCACCTTCACTTGCAAATGGCGGACTTCCTGTTGGGTTTGCGTCAATGGGCCCACAGACTTTTTTGTTCGTCTTGGCATGATACACATGTGTGCCAAATTTCATACATGTAGCTCAAACGATGTGTTCGTAGGGCTGCATTTCACAACGCATAGGTGGCGCTACAGAGCCATTTCCAAGTGCTCATATGTAAAACCATTAAAATACAAAATTTTTCACCAAACCTGGCATGTGTGCAAAATTTCATGAGTTTTTGAGCATGTTTAGGCCCTCAAAAAGGCCCTTGTTTTGCCTGAATAATAATAATAATAATAATTAAAGCTGCAAGCAGCGATATGAGGGCCCTCGCACCCCAGCATGTCGAGCCACGGCCAACATCTAAAAACCAGCGCTTCAGATCTGATGTCACATTGATGGAATTCATGCATTTATCCACCAGCTTAAATTTTATGTCATTCAACTATTATTATAGTCATCCCACTAGGTGGCGCTCTAACCATTACTGACAAATGGCATAATAAACATTTCCGAGCTCGAGTCTCATCACACCTGCCATCTTTGGGAGAGATTGGACATTTTGTTTTGGAGTGACAGCAGATTACTGCTTTTTGGCGAGGGATTGAAACTCCACGTGCCGCCATGACCACCCCGTTTCCCTGAACGTAAAAAGTTTCGCAATTTAACATCACAAAGGTCTTTAGATTCAACACACTGGAGATTGGGTCAATATGATGAAATCCCTTGGAGGAGTTCGTCAAAGAACGGTGCCTGAAAAGTAGCGAAATTGTCGCCAAAATTACACATTAATTTCAAAATGGCTGACTTCCTGTTGGATTTGGGATATTGCTCCAAGAGACTTTTTTGTACATCTTGATATCTTCCATTAGCCTACCAGGTTTCAGACTCATAGATAAAACACAGAGCAGGGGCTGTTGTTTTGAAATTTTGTAGGGGGCGCTGTGGAGCCATTTTGGGATATTCAATGAAAATGGTAAAATAACAAGAAAGCGCTCATCACATTGGAGGTGTGCGCCAAATTTCAAGACATTTTAAACTTTTCAAGCCCCTCAAAAGGCACTTCATTGTTCATGGTGAACTGCGTTGCCACCAGGGTGCGCCGTTCAGTTTAAAGTCACAATTTTCTCACTGAAGCATCACGAGGGACTGATGGTGATATTCACCGCTTTTGAAGTGGCCACGATGAACCTGTAAAAGTCAGTACAACAAAATGAAAGCCATGACATTTTCTTTTGCCACTAGGTGGCGCTCTTCGTATTCCTGACAATGGGCACATCAATCTGTTCAGGGCGGGTCTGTTATCATGCCTGTAAAGTCTGGTTCTGATCAGACTGGATTTGATTGAGTTATACTAATTTGTTTCTTCATGGCGAGACATCAATGTTCGCCATGCTGCTGGGGTCACACCCTCTGACGAAAAGTCACAGTTTTCACTGTAACCCAAGACCAACTCCTTAAGGCTTTCCTGAAGAAATTTGAGGGTGCAAATGTCACCCATCACAATACTGTACCCCAAAGTGTAAAACATGACATTTCCTGTTGCCACTAGGTGGCGCTGTCCCTGGTGTCAAATATGGCAGTTGAAATATGTTCAGGGGTGGAGCCTTATCATATGTGTGCTCTTTGGTCCACGTCGGACCATGTATGACAGAATGAGTGACAATAAGATTTTCATGGCGAGTCATCGAAATTCGCCGTGGCGCCACGGCCTCACAGTATCGCGAAAACTCAAAAGCTCCGCAATTTAACATGGCCCAGGTGTGTAGTTGACACAGACCAAATATGAAGCTTATACATTCAAATCCCAAGGAGGAGTTCGAAAAAGTTCGAGGCATGGAAATGGCAAAATTAGAGCCAAAATGTCACCTTCAATCCAAAATGGCGGACTTCCTGTTGGGTTTGCGTCAATGGTCCCAATAACTTTTTTGTTCGTCTTGGCATGATACACATGTGTGCCAAATTTCATACATGTAGCTCAAAAGATGTGTTCGTAGGGCTGCATTTAACAACGCATAGGTGGCGCTACAGAGCCATTTCTCAGTGCTCATGTGTAAAACCATTAAAATACAAAATTTTTCACCAGACCTGACATGTGTGCAAAATTTCATGAGTTTTTGAGCATGTTAAAGCCCTCAAAAACGCAATTCATTTCAATGAAAAATAATAATAATAATAATAATAATAATAATAATAATAATAATAATAATAATAATAATAATAATAATAAACAGAGCAGATACAATAGGGCCTTCGCACTTTTGTGCTCGGGCCCTAATTAAAGCTGCAAGCAGCGATATGAGGGCCCTCGCACCCCATCACGTCGAGCCAAGCCCAACACCTAAAACCAGTGCGTCCGATCTGATGTCACATTGATGGAATTCATGCATTTAACCACCAGCTAACATTTCATCTAATTCAACCATTATTATAGTCGTCCCACTAGGTGGCGCTCTAACCATTAATGACAAATGGCATAACAAACATTTCCGAGCTCGAGTCTCATCACGCCTGCGACCTTTGGGAGAGATTGGACATTGTGTTTTTGAGTGACAGCAGATTACTGCTTTTTGGCGAGCGATTGAAACTCCACGTGCCGCCATGACCACCCCGTTTCCCTGAACGTAAAAAGCTTCGCAATTTAACATCACAAAGGTCTTTAGATTCCACACACTGGAGATTGGGTCAATATGATGAAATCCCTTGGAGGAGTTCGTCAAAGAACGGTCAATGAAAAGAAGGGAAATTGTCGGCAAAATTAGACATTAATTTCAAAATGGCTGACTTCCTGTTGGATTTGGGATATTGCTCCAAGAGACTTTTTTGTACATCTTGATATCTTCCATAAGCTTACCAGGTTTCAGACTCATACATAAAACACAGAGCAGGGGCTGTTGTTTTGAAATTTTGTAGGGGGCGCAGTGGAGCCATTTTGCGCTATTCAATGAAAATGGTAAAATAACAAGAAAGCGCTCATCACATTGGAGGTGTGCGCCAAATTTGAAGACTTTTCAAACTTTCCAAGCCTCTCAAAAGCCACTTCAATGGTCATGGTGAACAGCGTTGCCACCAGGGTGCGCCGTTCAGTTTAAAGTCACAATTTTCTCACTGAAGCATCAAGAGGGGCTGATGGTGATATTCACCACTTTTCAGGTGGCCACGATGAACCTGTGAAAATCAGTACAACAAAATGAAAGACATGACATTTCCTGTTGCCACTAGGTGGCGCTCTACGTATTCCTGACAACGGGCACATCAATCTGTTCAGGGTGGGTCTGATATCATCCCTGTAAAGTCTGGTTCTGATCAGATTGGATTTCATTGAGTTACACTAATTTGTTTCTTCATGGCGAGACATCAATGTTCGCCATGCTGCTGGGGTCACACCCTTTCGCGAAAACTCACAGTTTTCACTGTAACCCAAGACCAACTCCTTAAGGCTTTCCTGGAGAAATTTCAGGCTTCAGATGTCACCCATAACAATACTGTACACCAAAGTGTGAAACATGACATTTCCTGTTGCCACTAGGTGGCGCTGTCCCTGGTGTCAAATATGGCAGTTGAAATATGTTCAGGGGTGGAGCCTTATCATATATCTGCTCTTTGGTCCAGGTCGGACCATGTATGACAGTTTGAGAGGCAATAAGATTTTCATGGCGAGTCATCAAAATTCGCCATGGCGCCACGGCCTTACCGTATCACGAAAACTCAAAAGCTCCGCAATTTAACATCGCCCAGGTGTGTAGTTGACACTGACCAAATATGAAGCTTATACATCCAAATCCCAAGGAGGAGTTCGAAAAAGTTCGAGGCATGGAAATGGCAAAATTAGAGTCAAAATGTCACCTTCACCTCTAAATTGCGGACTTCCTGTTGGGTTTGCGTCAATGGGCCCAGAGACTTTTTTGTTCATCTTGGCATGATACACATGTGTGCCAAATTTCATACATGTAGCTCCAACGATGTGTTCGTAGGGCTGCATTTAACAACACATAGGTGGTGCTACAGAGCCATTTCCCAGTGCTCATGTGTAAAACCATTAAAATACAAAATTTTTCACCAGACCTGGCATGTGTGCAAAATTTCATGAGTTTTTGAGCATGTTTAGGCCCTCAAAAAGGCCCTTGTTTTGCCTGAATAATAATAATAATAATAATAATAATTAAAGCTGCAAGCAGCGATATGAGGGCCCTCGCACCCCAGCACGTCGAGCCAAGCCCAACACCTAAAACCAAGCACGTCCGATCTGATGTCACATTGATCGAATTCATGCATTTAACCACCAGCTAAAATTTCATCTCATTCAACCATTATTTTAGTCGTCCCACTAGGTGGCACTCTAACCATTACGGACAAATGGCATAACAAACATTTCCGAGCTCGAGTCTCATCACACTTGCGACCTTTGGGAGAGATTGGACATTGTGTTTTTGAGTGACAGCAGATTACTGCTCTTTGGCGAGTGATTGAAACTCCATGTACCGCCATGACCACCCCGTTTCCCTGAACGTAAAAAGCTTCGCAATTTAACATCACAAAGGTCTTTAGATTCCACAGACAGGAGATCGCGCCAATGTGATGAAATCCCTTGGAGGAGTTCGTCAAAGAACGGTGCCTGAAAAGAGGTGAAAATGTCCCCAAAATTACACATTCATTTAAAAATGGCTGACTTCCTGTTGGATTTGGGATATTGCTCCAAGAGACTTTTTTGTACATCTTGACATCTACCATAAGCTCACCAGGTTTCAGACTCATAGATAAAACACAGAGCAGGGGCTGTTGTTTTGAAATTTTGTAGGGGGCGCTCTGGAGCCATTTTGCACTATTCAAGGAAAGTGATCACAAAACAACAAAGCCCTCATCACATTGGAGGCGTGCGCCAAATTTTAAGACTTTTCACACTTTCCAAGCCCCTCAAAAGCCACTTCAATGGTCATGGTGAACTGGGTTACCACCAGGGTGCGCCGTTCAGTTTAAAGTCACAATTTTCTCACTGAAGCATCACGAGGGACTGATGGTGATATTCACCGCTTTTCAGGTGGCCACGATGAACCTGTGAAAATCAGTACAACAAAGATAAAGACATGACATTTTCTTTTGCCACTAGGTGGCGCTCCTCGTATTCCTGACAATGGGCACATCAATCTGTTCAGGGGGGGTCTGACATCATGCCTGTAAAGTCTGGTACGGATCAGATTGGTTTTCATTGAGTTATACTAATTTGTTTCTTTATGGCGAGGCATCAATGTTCGCCATGCTGCTGGGGTCACACCCTTTCGCGAAAACTCACAGTTATCACTGTAACCCAAGACCAACTCCTTAAGGCTTTCCTGGAGAAATTTGAGGCTGCAAATGTCACTCATCACAATACTGTACACCAAAGTGTAAAACATGACATTTCCTGTTGCCACTAGGTGGCGCTGTCCCTGGTGTCAAATATGGCAGTTGAAATATGTTCAGGGGTGGAGCCTTATCATATGTGTGCTCTTTGGTCCACGTCGGACCATGTATGACAGAATGAGAGACAATAAGATTTTCATGGCGAGTCATCGAAATTCGCCGTGGCGCCACGGCCTCACAGTATCGCGAAAACTCAAAAGCTCCGCAATTTAACATGGCCCAGCTGTGTAGTTGACACTGACCAAATATGAAGCTTATACGACCAAATCCCAAGGAGGAGTTCGAAAAAGTTCGAGGCATGGAAATGGCAAAATTAGAGCCAAAATGTCACCTTCACTTGCAAATGGCGGACTTCCTGTTGGGTTTGCGTCAATGGTCCCACTGACTTTTTTGTTCGTCTTGGCATGATACACATGTGTGCCAAATTTCATACATGTAGCCCCTACGATGTGTTCGTAGGGCTGCATTTAACAAGGCATAGGTGGCGCTCTAGAGCCATTTCTCAGTGCTCATATGTAAAACCATTAAAATACAAAATTTTTCACCAGACCTGGCATGTGTGCAAAATTTCATGAGTTTTTGAGCATGTTTAGGCCCTCAAAAAGGCCCTTGTTTTGCCTGAATAATAATAATAATAATAATTAAAGCTGCAAGCAGCGATATGAGGGCCCTCGCACCCCGGCACGTCGAGCCAAGCCCAACACCTAAAACCAGCGCTTCCGATCTGATGTCACATTGATGGAATTCATGCATTTAACCACCAGCTAACATTTCATCTCATTCAACCATTGTTATAGTCGTCCCACTAGGTGGCGCTCTAATCATTACTGAAAAATGGCATAACAATCATTTCCGAGGTCAAGTCTCATAACGCCTGCGACCTTTGGGAGAGATTGGACATTGTGTTTTTGAGTGACAGCAGATTACTGCTTTTTGGCGAGTGATTGAAACTCCACGTGCCGCCATGACCACCCCGTTTCCCTGAACGTAAAAAGCTTCGCAATTTAACATCACAAAGGTCTTTAGATTCCCCACCCTGGAGATCGGGTCAATCTGAGGAAATCCCTTGGAGGAGTTCGTCAAAGTACGTTGCCTGAAAAGAGGGGAAAATGTCGCAGAAATTACACATTAATTTTAAAATGGCTGACTTCCTGTTGGATTTGGGATATTGCTCCAAGAGACTTTTTTGTACATCTTGATATCTTCCATAAGCTTACCAGGTTTCAGACTCATACATAAAACACAGAGCAGGGGCTGTTGTTTTGAATATTTGTAGGGGGCGCTGTGGAGCCATTTTGCGCTATTCAATGAAAGTGATCACATAACCAGAAAGCCCTCTTCACATTGGAGGTGTGGCCCAAATTTGAAGACTTTTTAAACTTTCCAAGCCCCTCAAAAGCCACTTCATTATTCATGGTGAACCGCGTTGCCACCAGGGTGCGCCGTTCAGTTTAAAGTCACAATTTTCTCACTGAAGCATCATGAAGGATGGATGGTGATATTCACCGCTTTTCAGGTGGCCACGATGAACCCGTGAAAATCAGTACAACAAAATGAAAGACACGACATTTCCTGTTGCCACTAGGTGGCGCTCTACGTATTCCTGACAATGGGCATATCAATCTGTTCAGGGCGGGTCTGACATCATCCCTGTAAAGTCTGGTACTGATCAGACTGGATTTCATTGAGTTATACTAATTTGTTTCTTCATGGCGAGACATCAACGTTCGCCATGCTGCAGGGGTCACACCCTTTCGCGAAAACTCACAGTTTTCACTGTAACCCAAGACCAACTCCTTAAGGCTTTCCTGGAGAAATTTGAGGGTGCAAATGTCAAGCATCACAATACTATACCCCAAAGTGTAAAACATGACACTTCCTGTTGCCACTAGGTGGCGCTGTCCCTGGTGTCAAATATGGCAGTTGAAATATGTTCAGGGGTGGAGCCTTATCATATGTGTGCTCTTTGGTCCACGTCGGACCATGTATGAGGGAATGAGAGACAATAAGATTTTCATGGCGAGTCATCGAAATTCGCCGTGGCGCCACGTCCTCACCGTATCACTAAAACTCAAAAGCTCCGCAATTTAACATGGCCCAGGTGTGTAGTTGGCACTGTCCAAATATGAAGTTTCTATGACAAAATCCCAAGGAGGAGTTCGAAAAAGTTCGAGGCATGGAAATGGCAAAATTGGAGCCAAAATGTCACCTTCACTTCGAAATGGCGGACTTCCTGTTGGGTCTGCGTCAATGGTCCCATTGACTTTTTTGTTCGTCTTGGCATGATACACATGTGTGCCAAATTTCATACATGTAGCTCAAAAGATGTGTTCGTAGGGCTGCATTTAACAACGCATAGGTGGCGCTACAGAGCCATTTCCCAGTGCTCATATATAAAACCATTAAAATACAAAATTTTTCACCAGACCTGGCATGTGTGCAAAATTTCATGAGTTTTTGAGCATGTTAAAGCCCTCAAAAAGGCAATTCATTTCAATGAAAAATAATAATAATAATAATAATAATAATAATAATAATAATAATAATAATAATAATAATAATAAACAGAGCAGATACAATAGGGCCTTCGCACTCTCGGTGCTCGGGCCCTAATAATAATAATAATAATAAGAAGAAGAAACGGAGCAGATACAATAGGGCCTTCGCACTCTCGGTGCTCGGGCCCTAATTAAAGCTGCAAGCAGCGATATGAGGGCCCTCGCACCCCAGCACGTCGAGCCAAGCCCAACACCTAAAACCAGTGCGTCCGATCTGATGTCACATTGATGGAATTCATGCATTTAACCACCAGCTAACATTTCATCTAATTCAACCATTATTATAGTCGTCCCACTAGGTGGCGCTCTAACCATTAATGACAAATGGCATAACAAACATTTCCGAGGTTGAGTCTCATCACGCCTGCGACCTTTGGGAGAGATTGGACATTGTGTTTTTGAGTGACAGCAGATTACTGCTTTTTGGCGAGCGATTGAAACTCCACGTGCCGCCATGACCACCCCGTTTCCCTGAACGTAAAAAGCTTCGCAATTTAACATCACAAAGGTCTTTAGATTCCACACACTGGAGATTGGGTCAATATGATGAAATCCCTTGGAGGAGTTCGTCAAAGAACGGTCAATGAAAAGAAGGGAAATTGTCGGCAAAATTAGACATTAATTTCAAAATGGCTGACTTCCTGTTGGATTTGGGATATTGCTCCAAGAGACTTTTTTGTACATCTTGATATCTTCCATAAGCTTACCAGGTTTCAGACTCATAGATGAAACACAGAGCGAGGGCTGATGTTTTGAAATATTGTAGGGGGCGCTGTGGTGCCATTTTGCGCTATTCAATGAATGTGATGAGAGAACCTGAAAGCACTCATCACATTGGAGGTGTACGCCAAATTTCAGGACTTTTTAAACTTTCCAAGCCCCTCAAAAGCCACTTCATTGTTCATGGTGAACTGCGTTGCCACCAGGGTGCGCCGTTCAGTTTAAAGTCACAATTTTCTCACTGAAGCATCAAGAGGGGCTGCTGGTGATATTCACCGCTTTTGAGGTAGCCACGATGAACCTGTGAAAATCAGTACAACAAAGTGAAAGACATGACATTTCCTGTTCCCACTAGGTGGCGCTCTACGTATTCCTGACAATGGGCACATCAATCTGTTCAGGGCGGGTCTGACATCATGCCTGTAAAGTCTGGTTCTGATCAGATTGGATTTCATTGAGTTATACTCATTTGTTTCTTCATGGCGAGACATCAATGTTCGCCATGCTGCTGGGGTTACCCCCTTTCGCGAAAACTCACAGTTTTCACTGTAACCCAAGACCAACTCCTTAAGGCTTTCCTGGAGAAATTTGAGGCCGCAGATGTCACCGATCACAATACTGTACCCCAAAGTGTAAAACATGACATTTCCTCTTCCCACTAGGTGGCGCTGTCCCTGAGGTCAAATGTGGCAGTTGAAATATGTTCAGGGGTGGAGCCTTATCATATGTGTGCTCTTTGGTCCACGTCGGACCATGTATGACAGAATGAGAGGCATTAAGATTTTCATGGCGAGTCATCGAAATTCGCCGTGGCGCCACGGCCTCACCGTATCGCGAAAACTCAAAAGCTCCGCAATTTAACATGGCCCAGGTGTGTAGTTGACACTGACCAAATATGAAGCTTATACGACCAAATCCCAAGGAGGAGTTCGAAAAAGTTCGAGGCATGGAAATGGCAAAATTAGAGCCAAAATGTCACCTTCAATCCAAAATGGCGGACTTCCTGTTGGGTTTGCGTCAATTTGCCCACAGGCTTTTTTGTTCGTCTTGGCATGATACACATGTGTGCCAAATTTCATATATGTAGCTCCAACGATGTGTTCATAGGGCTGCATTTAACAACACATAGGTGGCGCTACAGAGCCATTTCCCAGTGCTCATGTGTAAAACCATTAAAATACAAAATTTTTCACCAGACCTGGCATGTGTGCAAAATTTCATGAGTTTTTGAGCATGTTTAGGCCCTCTAAAAGGCCCTTGTTTTGCCTGAATAATAATAATAATAATAAGAAACGGAGCAGATACAATAGGGCCTTCGCACTCTCGGTGCTCGGGCCCTAATAATTAAAGCTGCAAGCAGCGATATGAGGGCCCTCGCACCCCAGCACGTCGAGCCAAGCCCAACACCTAAAACCAGCGCTTCCGATCTGATGTCACATTGATGGAATTCATGCATTTAACCACCAGCTAAAATTTCATCTCATTCAACCATTATTATAGTCATCCCACTAGGTGGCACTCTAACCATTACTGACAAATGGCATAACAAACATTTCCGAGCTCGAGTCTCATCACGCTTGCGACCTTTGGGAGAGATTGGACATTGTGTTTTTGACTGACAGCAGATTACTGCTTTTTGGCGAGTGATTGAAACTCCATGTACCGCCATGACCACCCCGTTTCCCTGAACGTAAAAAGCTTCGCAATTTAACATCACAAAGGTCTTTAGATTCCACAGACAGGAGATCGCGCCAATGTGATGAAATCCCTTGGAGGAGTTCGTCAAAGAACGGTGCCTGAAAAGAGGTGAAAATGTCGACAAAATTACACATTCATTTTAAAATGGCTGACTTCCTGTTGGATTTGGGATATTGCTCCAAGAGACTTTTTTGTACATCTTGACATCTCCCATAAGCTCACCAGGTTTCAGACTCATAGATAAAACACAGAGCAGGGGCTGTTGTTTTGAAATTTTGTAGGGGGCGCTCTGGAGCCATTTTGCGCTATTCAAGGAAAGTGATCACAAAACAACAAATCCCTCATCACATTGGAGGTGTGCGGCAAATTTTAAGACTTTTCACACTTTCCAAGCCCCTCAAAAGCCACTTCAATGGCCATGGTGAACTGGGTTACCACCAGGGTGCGCCGTTCAGTTTAAAGTCACAATTTTCTCACTGAAGCATCACGAGGGACTGATGGTGATATTCACCGCTTTTCAGGTGGCCACGATGAACCTGTGAAAATCAGTGCAACAAAATGAAAGACATGACATTTTCTGTTGCCACTAGGTGGCACTCCTCGTATTCCTGACAATGGGCACATCAATCTGTTCAGGGGGGGTCTGACATCATGCCTGTAAAGTCTGGTAAGGATCAGATTGGATTTCATTGAGTTACACTAATTTGTTTCTTTATGGCGAGACATCAATGTTCGCCATGCTGCTGGGGTCACACCCTTTCGCGAAAACTCACAGTTTTCACTGTAACCCAAGTCCAACTCCTTAAGGCTTTCCTGGAGAAATTTGAGGGTGCAAATGTCACTCATCACAATACTGTACACCAAAGTGTAAAACATGACATTTCCTGTTCCCACTAGGTGGCGCTGTCCCTGGTGTCAAATATGGCAGTTGAAATATGTTCAGGGGTGGAGCCTTATCATATGTGTGCTCTTTGGTCCACGTCGGACCATGTATGACAGAATGAGAGACAATAAGATTTTCATGGCGAGTCATCGAAATTCGCCGTGGCGCCACGGCCTCACAGTATCGCGAAAACTCAAAAGCTCCGCAATTTAACATGGCCCAGGTGTGTAGTTGACACTGACCAAATATGAAGCTTATACGACCAAATCCCAAGGAGGAGTTCGAAAAAGTTCGAGGCATGGAAATTGCAAAATTAGAGCCAAAATGTCACCTTCACTTGCAAATGGCGGACTTCCTGTTGGGTTTGCGTCAATGGGCCCACAGGCTTTTTTGTTCGTCTTCGCATGATACACATGTGTGCCAAATTTCATACATGTAGCTCCTACGATGTGTTCGTAGGGCTGCATTTAACAAGGCATAGGTGGCGCTCTAGAGCCATTTCTCAGTGCTCATATGTAAAACCATTAAAATACAAAATTTTTGACCAGACCTGGCATGTGTGCAAAATTTCATGAGTTTTTGAGCATGTTTAGGCCCTCAAAAAGGCCCTTGTTTTGCCTGAATAATAATAATAATAATAATTAAAGCTGCAAGCAGCGATACAAGGGCCCTCGCACCCCAGCACGTCGAGCCACGCCCAACACCTAAAACCAGCACGTCCCATCTGATGTTACATTGATGGACTTCATGCATTTAACCACCAGCTAACATTTCATCTTATTCAATCATGATTATAGTCGTCCCACTAGGTGGCGCTCTAACCATTACTGACAAATGGCATAACAAACATTTCCGAGGTCAAGTCTAATCACGCCTGCGACCTTTGGGAGAGATTGGACATTGTGTTTTTGAGTGAGAGCAGATTACAGGTTTTTGGCGAGTGATTGAAACTCCACGTGCCGCCATGACCACCCCATTTCCCTGAACGTAAAAAGCTTCGCAATTTAACATCACAAAGGTCTTTGGATTACACACACTGGAGATTGGGTCAATATGATGAAATCCCTTGGAGGAGTTCGTCAAAGAATGAGGCTTGAAAAGAGGTGAAAATGTCGCAGAAATTACAAATTAATTTCAAAATGGCTGACTTCCTGTTGGATTTGGGATATTGCTCCAAGAGACTTTTTTGTACATCTTGATATCTTCCATAAGCGTACCAGGTTTCAGACTCATACATAAAACACAGAGCAGGGGCTGTTGTTTTGAAATTTTGTAGGGGGCGCTGTGGAGCCATTTTGCGCTATTAAAGGAAAATGGTAAAATAACAAGAAAGCCCTCATCACATTGGAGGTGTGCGCCAAATTTCAAGACATTTTAAACTGTCCAAGCCCTTCAAAATCCGCTTCATCTTTCATGGTGAACTGCGTTGCCACCAGGGTGCGCTGTTCAGTTTAAAGTCACAATTTTCTCACTGAAGCATCACGAGGGACTGATCGTGATATTCACCGCTTTTGAGATGGCCACGATAAACCTGTGAAAATCAGTACAACAAAATGAAAGACATGACATTTCCTGTTGCCACTAGGTGGCGCTCTATGTATTCGTGACAATGGGCGCATCAATCTGTTCAGGGCGGGTCTGACATCATGTCTGTAAAGTCTGGTACTGATCAGACTGGATTTCATTGAGTTATACTAATTTGTTTCTTCATGGCGAGACATAAATGTTCGCCATGCTGCAGGGGTCACACCCTCTGACGAAAACTCACAGTTTTCACTGTAACCAAGGACCAACTCCTTAAGGCTTTCCTCGAGAAATTTGAGACTTCAGATGTCACCCATCACATTACTGTACACCAAAGTGTAAAACATGACATTTCCTGTTCCCACTAGGTGGCGCTGTCCCTGTTGTTAAATATGGCAATTGAAATATGTTTAGGGGTGGAGCCTTATCATATGTGTGCTCTTTGGTCCAGGTCGGACCATGTATGACAGAATGAGAGGCAATAAGATTTTCATGGCGAGTCATCGAAATTCGCCATGGCGCCACGGCCTCACAGTATCACGAAAACTCAAAAGCTCCGCAATTTAACATGGCCCAGGTGTGTAGTGTACACTGACCAAAGATGAAGCTTATACAACCAAATCCCAAGGAGGAGTTCGAAAAAGTTCGAGACATGGAAATGGCAAAATTGGAGCCAAAATGTGACCTTCAATCCAAAATGGCGGACTTCCTGTTGGGTTTGCATCAATGGTCCCAATGACTTTTTTGTTCGTCTTAGCATGATACACATGTGTGCCAGTTTTCATACATGTAGCTCAAACGATGTGTTCGTAGGGCTGCATTTAACAAGGCATAGGTGGCGCTCTAGAGCCATTTCCCAGTGCTCATATGTAAGACCATTAAAATACAAAATTTTTCACCAGACCTGGCATGTGTGCAAAATTTCATGAGTTTTTGAGCATGTTAAAGCCCTCAAAAAGGCCCTTGTTTTGCCTGAATAATAATAATAATAATAATAATAATAATAATAATAATAATAATAATAATAATAATTAAAGCTGCAAGCAGCGATATGAGGGCCCTCGCACCCCAGCACGTCGAGCCAAGCCCAACACCTAAAACCAGTGCGTCCGATCTGATGTCACATTGATGGAATTCATGCATTTAACCACCAGCTAACATTTCATCTAATTCAACCATTATTATAGTCATCCCACTAGGTGGCGCTCTAACCATTACTGACAAATGGCATAACAAACATTTCCGAGCTCGAGTCTCATCACGCCTGCGACCTTTGGGAGAGATTGGACATTGTGTTTTTGAGTGATAGCAGATTACTGCTTTTTGGCGAGTGATTAAAACTCCACGTGCCGCCATGACCACCCCGTTTCCCTGAACGTAAAAAGCTTCGCAATTTAACATCACAAAGGTCTTTAGATTCCACACACTGGAGATTGCGGCAATATGATGAAATCCCTTGGAGGAGTTCGTCAAAGAACGGTGCCTTAAAAGAGGTAAAAATGTCGCCAAAATTACACATTAATTTTAAAATGGCTGACTTCCTGTTGGATTTGGGATATTGCTCCAAGAGACTTTTTTGTACATCTTGACATCTCCCATAAGCTTACCAGGTTTCAGACTCATAGATGAAACACAGAGCGAGGGCTGATGTTTTGAAATATTGTAGGGGGCGCTGTGGAGCCATTTTGCGCTATTCAATGAACGTGATGAGAGAACCTGAAAGCCCTCATCACATTGGAGGTGTACGCCAAATTTCAGGACTTTTTAAACTTTCCAAGCCCCTCAAAAGCCACTTCATTGTTCATGGTGAACTGCGTTGCCACCAGGGTGCGCCGTTCAGTTTAAAGTCACAATTTTCTCACTGAAGCATCAAGAGGGGCTGCTGGTGATATTCACCGCTTTTGAGGTAGCCACGATGAACCTGTGAAAATCAGTACAACAAAATGAAAGACATGACATTTCCTGGTGCCACTAGGTGGCGCTCTACGTATTCCTGACAATGGGCACATCAATCTGTTCAGGGCGGGTCTGACATCATGCCTGTAAAGTCTGGTTCTGATCAGATTGGATTTCATTGAGTTACACTAATTTGTTTCTTCATGGCGAGACATCAATGTTCGCCATGCTGCTGGGGTTACCCCCTTTCGCGAAAACTCACAGTTTTCACTGTAACCCAAGACCAACTCCTTAAGGCTTTCCTGGAGAAATTTGAGGCTGCAGATGTCACCGATCACAATACTGTACCCCAAAGTGTAAAACATGACATTTCCTCTTCCCACTAGGTGGCGCTGTCCCTGAGGTCAACTTTTTAAACTTTCCAAGCCCCTCAAAAGCCACTTCATTGTTCATGGTGAACTGCGTTGCCACCAGGGTGCGCCGTTCAGTTTAAAGTCACAATTTTCTCACTGAAGCATCAAGAGGGGCTGCTGGTGATATTCACCGCTTTTGAGGTAGCCACGATGAACCTGTGAAAATCAGTACAACAAAATGAAAGACATGACATTTCCTGGTGCCACTAGGTGGCGCTCTACGTATTCCTGACAATGGGCACATCAATCTGTTCAGGGCGGGTCTGACATCATGCCTGTAAAGTCTGGTTCTGATCAGATTGGATTTCATTGAGTTACACTAATTTGTTTCTTCATGGCGAGACATCAATGTTCGCCATGCTGCTGGGGTCACACCCTTTCGCGAAAACTCACAGTTTTCACTGTAACCCAAGACCAACTCCTTAAGGCTTTCCTGGAGAAATTTGAGGCTGCAGATGTCACCGATCACAATACTGTACCCCAAAGTGTAAAACATGACATTTCCTCTTCCCACTAGGTGGCGCTGTCCCTGAGGTCAAATGTGGCAGTTGAAATATGTTCAGGGGTGGAGCCTTATCATATGTGTGCTCTTTGGTCCACGTCGGACCATGTATGACAGAATGAGAAGCATTAAGATTTTCATGGCGAGTCATCGAAATTTGCCGTGGCGCCACGGCCTCACCGTATCGCGAAAACTCAAAAGCTCCGCAATTTAACATGGCCCAGGTGTGTAGTTGACACTGACCAAATATGAAGCTTATACGACCAAATCCCAAGGAGGAGTTCGAAAAAGTTCGAGGCATGGAAATGGCAAAATTAGAGCCAAAATGTCACCTTCAATCCAAAATGGCGGACTTCCTGTTGGGTTTGCGTCAATGGGCCCACAGGCTTTTTTGTTCGTCTTGGCATGATACACATGTGTGCCAAATTTCATATATGTAGCTCCAACGATGTGTTCATAGGGCTGCATTTAACAACACATAGGTGGCGCTACAGAGCCATTTCCAAGTGCTCATGTGTAAAACCAATAAAATACAAAATTTTTCACCAGACCTGGCATGTGTGCAAAATTTCATGAGTTTTTGAGCATGTTCAGGCCCTCAAAAAGGCCCTTGTTTTGCCTGAATAATAATAATAATAATAATAATAATAATAATAATAATAATAATAATAATAAGAAACGGAGCAGATACAATAGGGCCTTCGCACTCTCGGTGCTCGGGCCCTAATAATAAGAAACAGAGCAGATACAATAGGGCCTTCGCACTCTCGGTGCTCGGGCCCTAATAATAATAATAATAATAATAATAATAATAAGAAGAAGAAACGGAGCAGATACAATAGGGCCTTCGCACTTTTCGTGCTCGGGCCCTAACAATAATAATAATAATAAGAAACGGAGCAGATACAATAGGGCCTTCGCACTCTCGGTGCTCGGGCCCTAATAAGAAGAAACGGAGCAGATACAATAGGGCCTTCGCACTCTCAGTGCTCGGGCCCTAAATACTACATAGAGTGCACTATACAGGTCATCGGATGTTCAGGATGGGCTTTACGTCTACGAACAACTGTTCACACTGCCAAACCAATTCACCGGACAATTATATCCACGCTCTTTGGTTCTGTCCACCAGTTCAGAAGTTTTGGCGCGAGATATGGGAAGACTTATCAAAGTGTCTGAAATGTAACATTCCAACTTCCCCTTTAGTGTGTTTGTTGGGCAGCTTAGATAATGTCACTTCAGAAAAGAATATAGCCCATATGGTTTTCACTGCCCTATGTACAGTATAGCCAAGAAAACAGTCCTCATGAACTGGAAAAATAACAATAATCTTAATTCTAACCAATATAGAAATGATCTATTAGATTACATTAGTCTTGATACAGCCTCTGCCACCACATCAGATCAATTGCTCTGGGCTCCTTTGATCAGCTCCATAACCTAGTGGGGGTGGGGGGTCATAGTTTGGTCCCGCCTTCACTGTTGCGATTGGTGTGGGGGTAGGGACAGGCTTAGGGCATCGGGGGGGTTCCCCAGGAGCATCTTCCTTGGGGGGCTCAACCCGGGGTGGCGGTCATTGCCAATTAAGGGCTCTGTTGGCTTTTAGGTGACGGTTTCCTCGTGGCTGCGTGCAGCGGGGCTAGGGGAGGGTCTGTGCTGACGGACGTGGGTTACTGACCTGGTAGCCTGGCTGCCCCTGGGTGGGTCTGTGTGGGGCCTCCCTGCTGCTGCGGAGTCGGGGCGATCTGCTTCTCCCCACCGCAGGGAAAAGGGTAACATCACCTGGGTCTGGGTGCAGTTTCCCCCTCCAGGGGCAAGGGTACCTAGACCTGGTTCTTAGAGTACGCTTGGGGAGTGTGATTGTGTGTACAGTGTCTCTTTATGTCTGTCTCCACGTTGGTTGAGTGTGGAGTAATTGCTTATGAGATCATGAGGGTGGGAATGGATGTTTGTATCTGTGTGTGCCTGTATGTCTGTGTCTATATGTCAGGTTGGGTATCAGACGCCACCTCTCTGGGGACATCTCAGGCCCTCCAAGGTTTGGAGGCCTATCTCCCCCCACCACTTCCCCTGCCGGTGGCGGACGCCCTCAGACATCGGTGCGTTGGTGGTTCTTTGTGTCCGGGGATGGGCGTCCAGGTAGTCACCGGCTCACTCCTTGGTGGGTGCTTATCGGGGCCTGGAGCATGGGGCTCGCTCGGGCCACTTCGGGGATGGGGTGCCCTCGGCCTCTCGGCCTGGGGCTCGGTCACTCAGGCACAGCTGGCTGCCGGCGGAGCTCACGGGCACGTCACTGCAACCCCCCCGGGCTTCTGCTCCGCGGCTGCTGAGTGACCCCTCATCTGGGACTCTCCTCAGCTCTTTCTGGGATAGTGGCGCGGCTGCCCCTCTGTTGGTCTTCCTTGGTCTCTTGTGTTCTGGGTGCCTCTGGATGTCTGGAGTTTTGATCTCCTCCATACCTGCTTCACGCCCTGAAGGACGGGGCAGTGCCCCCCCCACACCCTCTAGCAGATCATTACATGAAAGAACCTTTTAAAAACAAGCGCGTTCATGCTCACAGGTGTACACACGGGTGATCACACACACAAACTACACCCTTTTTGGCTCCTACCTCAAAGCACACTGTGCGCTGTCAATCTTACGTGCTGCACAATAATGTTTAATATTAAGTATTTAGTGTTATATTCCCATATATCATCGTGATGTTGTTTATTCTATTACTCTCGTTTTCTTCTGCTTGGTTTTCTTTTTTCTTTCTCAACAGGTGATCCAGATGATTGATATATGTATTTTTTGTCTACTTATTCTGTTGGTTTTTGTTTTTGCCCTTTTCTCCCGTCCCCCTTCTCAGCTGTTTTTCTTTCCCTCTTTCTTTCTCCCCTTTCTTTCCCCCAGTCAAGTCTGTCCCGTATTCAGCAAGTGAAAATAAAATAAACAATAAAAGGTGAATCAAATAGATTATTACGGCAAGGCTGGGATGGTCCATTTGGTAAAGTAAATCCGTTGGGCATCTTTCTTCGCCTTTAGACAATAATTCTGATGGCAAAAGAGCCAAACGGGACAGGCAAAAAAAAAGAAAAAAAAAAAAAAAAAAAAAGAAACACACGGTTTGAAGATTAAATGAGAAATGCAGACTAACACATCTGACTGTGGATTTCTTTGTGTGCTGCAGCCTGGTGTAACTTCTGGTAATGTTTGGAGAAACTGTCTCAGTAATTGATGCCACAGCCTGCTTACACCAACACATCCTTTCACCCCTCAGCCGTGAAAGGCTGATGGCGGATTGTCATCATCTCGGCGAGAACGACGAGACGTAGGACCTTCAGATGGACACCATAGTAAAAACCTCAGACAAGTACAAATCTCAGTGACCTTAACCTCAAGCTGAAGGTCAGAGGTCAACCTTTCTAAAAATCTTGTAAAGATGATAACACAAGAGGAAGTCAGCTGGGACTTTCACATTTATTCCACAGGTGCATCTACTCAGAGGCTGCAGGGTCACCAGTGTTTTTAAATCAGATACTGCAGTTTTACGTGATGTGTTGCTGAATGTTTTATGTTTTTGTGAAACATCTTGCAAAACTAACTGAAATATAACATTTCTGTGTTACTCAAAGGTTGCATGAAAATACAGTTTAGTCATTAGTATGCAGGGCTGTGGTGACGTTTACTGTGATGCACTATTGTGGACTGGTGCAGAGCAGCTGTGGTGTTCATGGTCAATGTTAGGGGGAGGATTAGATTAGATTTATTCATCTGCATCTTCCTTTTATAGTAATTAAACTGTCTACATGGGAGAAATTAACCATACAGCATATAAAATATCTGCTTATATATTGTTGTATTTAGTTAGCTCCATCTTAAGAGCAATCTACTCATACAGCGAGTTATGTGATTATTGCTGTGATCCTTCACGCTGCATCACTACACCTGATACATATATTTAAATTGGAGGCCAAAGCTCGGCAGCTAGAGCGTAGATAAATCTCACATCACTGATCTCACCCGTTCTGCCTGTTTCCATCTACGTAACATTAACAGATTACGTCCTTCTCTTTCCACCCAGTCTACGTCCATTCTTGTCCACAGTCTTGTTACCTCCCGCATTATTACCAGAACCCCTCCTACCAGCACATCACCCCAGTTCTCCAGGAACTTCACTGGCTCCCTGTGAAATTCTGGATAATATACAAACTTCTTCTGCTCACTTTCAAGGCCCTTTATAACCTCGCTCCTCCTCACCTTTCTGAGCTGTTAAGCACCACCTCTTCCACCCGCTCACTTCGAGCTTCTTCTTCTATCCAGCTTGCTGTGCCATCTTTCCGCCTCAGCACCATGGGAAGCAGAGCTTTCAGCTGCTCTACCCCCAGATATAAGAAACACTGATTCTCTCCCCCAGTTTAAAACTCAACTCAAAACCATCTCTTCAAATCTGCATATTCACTGTGAACCTGTTTGATTATGTTACTTTGTGCTTTTGTTTTCTCATTTTGTTCGTTGTTATTGTTCTATTTTGTGTTTTATTCTATTGTCAAGTGTCCTTGGATCTCTTGAAAAGCACTTTCAAATAAAATGTATTATTATTATTATTATTATTATTATTAAATGGAAATAATGTTTAGAGTGAAACAAATATATTAACTCTAATCTACAGAGAAGAACAAAGAAAAGAAGAAGCTCACCTTGGCTGCAGTTCTTCCTGATGGTTGAAAGCGTCCTCTCCACGTTGAACTCTCTCCAGGTTCTTTTCTCGGCTCGTATATCTTTGTCAACCTTTGACCGAAGAAAGTAGAACTTTTTCTTCATCTTCTGAATCTCCTGAGCGAGTTTCACATCATTTTCTCTGAAGCGAGAGTCTGAGATGATGATGAAGAAGTCAAACTTCTCAAATCCAACAAGTTTCAGGTACTCATCAGCTGGAAATCTGGTAGTGCCGATTCCAGGGAGATCCCACAAGATAACAGTGGGATACTTTGGATGGGGGTACGGTGTAACCTGTGAGGTGGTTTCCACAACACCAGTGGGTGCAGCTCCCTCATCTTCATCACCGATGCCTCTGAAAGCATTAATAAAAGTAGATTTCCCAGAACCCGACTCTCCTGTGATGGCAACATTTAGCGGCGTGTTCCTTTGCTTTAATCTTCTTTGAATTCTCGCAGCAGCTGCACCAAAGTCAGTGTTTTCCAGGTCTGCTTTAACTCCAGCAGTTTCTCCTGGACGTGACTCCATGCTCATCCTGGAGAAAAAAAAGTGTAAAAATCGCATATATCAAAGATCAGGACACTGTTGAATAATCTTACAATTTACTTCGAATTCTTCATTTTCATTTTAGCTACTTTCGGTCACTTTCTTTATTCAGAAAAGGCCGCCACAGCGGGGAGCTCGCCACGTTTGATTTAGCAGGTTTTTCATCAGCTGTCCTTCCTGATGCAACCCAAAAAGGATTTACAGTGGATAGAAAAAGTGTACACACTGCTGTTAAAACGATTTTGTGATGCTGAAACTGAGATCACAATGAATTTCTTTATGTGGGAGGGACAGATAACAGACTTTTTTCATTTTCACCGTTGTCCCATATTTTCTGAAATCAGACTTTCAGCTGTAATTTCAGGCATTTCTGCATTAACTGTTTATGAATAACAGACAGTTTTTATTCACTGTCCTCCATCTTCAGAGGGTCAGAATTTGATGGCCACACGAGGTCTGTTCCCTCTAAAACTGCTGAATAAATAAATCACATTAGCTGGTCTGATTAACAGGAAGATTAAACTCTGTTCTTTGTTTTCTTCTAGATCACAGATCAACTTCTGGCTGATTCCAGATTAACTGCTCTTCGACTGCCTGGTGAGGCTGAAACAGATGTGCATTCATTAGGGCCCGAGCACTAAAAGTGCGAAGGCCCTATTGTATCTGCTCCGTTTATTATTATTATTATTACGGCAAATGAATCGGCCTAAACATGCTCAAAAACTCATGAAATTTTCACACGCGTCAGGTCTGGTGAAAATTTACGTATTTTAATGTCCTCAGAAATATCAAGGGAAAATTGGCTCAGTAGCGCCACCTAGAAAAATGAAAAACGCGAGCCCCCGGTGTGGGTATGACCCACATGTATGAAACTCAGAACTCATATCTAACGTTAGGAGACGCACAAACCTAAACCTGTTGGGTTTAGGCCATGTACTAAACCCAACAGGAAGTCCGCCATTTGGACGTGAATATGACATTTTGACTCTAATTTTGCCATTTCCATGCCTCGAACTTTTTCGACCTCCTCCTTGGGATTTGGTCGTATAAGCTTCATATTTGGTCAGTGTCAACTACACACCTGGGCCATGTTAAATTGCGGAGCTTTTGAGTTTTCACAATACGGTGAGGCCGTGGCACCATGGCGAATTTCGATGACTCGCCATGAAAATCTTATTGCCTCTCATTCTGGCAAACATTGTCCCATCTGGACCAAAGAGCACACATACGTTAAGGCTCCAGCCCTGAACATATTTCAACTTCCATATTTGACACCAGGGACAGCACCACCTAGTGGGAACAGGAAATGTCATGTTTTACCCTTTGGGGTACAGTATTGTGATGGGTGAGATCTGCAGCCTCAAATTTCTCCAGGAACGCCTTAAGGAGTTGGTCTTGGGTTATAGTGAAAACTGTGACTTTTCGCAAAACGGTGTGACCCCAGCAGCATGGCGAACTTTGATGTCTCGCCATGAAGAAACAAATTAGTATAACTCAATGAAATCCAGACTGATCAGTACCAGAGGTTACTGGCATGATGTCAGACCCGCCCTGAACAGACTGATGTGCTCATTGTCAGGAATATGCAGAGCGCCATCTAGTGGCAACAGGAAATGTCATTGCTTACACTTTTTTGTATTGATTTTCACAGGTTCATCGTGGCCACCTGAAAAGTGGTGAATATCACCATCAGTCCCTCATGATACTTCAGTGCGAAAATTGTGACTTTAAACTGAACGGCGCACCCTGGTGGCAACGCAGTTCACCATGAATAATGAAGTGGCTTTTGAGGGGCTTGGAAAGTTTAAAAAGTCCTGAAATTTGGCGCACACCTCCACTGTGACGAGCGCTATTCTTTTATGTGATCATTTTCATTGAATAACGCAAAATGGCTCCACAGCGCCCCCTACAATATATCAAAACAACAGCCCCTGCTCTGTGTTTTATCTATAAGTCTGAAACCTGGAGGGCTTATAGGAGATTTCAAGATGTACAAAAAAGTCTCTTGGAGCAATATCCCAAATCCAACAGGAAGTCAGCCATTTTAAAATTAATGTGTAATTTTGGCGACAATTTCCCCTCCTTTCAGGCCTCATACTTTGACGAACTCCTCCAAGGAATTTCATCAGATTGACCCGATCTCAAGCGCGTGTAATCTAAAGACCTTTGTGATGTTAAATTGCGGAGCTTTTACGTTCAGGGAAACGGGGTGATCATGGCGGCACGTGGAGTTTCAATCACTCGCCAAAAAGCAGTAATCTGCTATCACTCAAAAACACAATGTCCAATCTCTCCTAAAGGTCGCAGGCGTGATGAGACTCGACCTCAGAAATGTTTGTTATGTATGTATGTTTGTCAGTAATGGTTAGAGCGCCACCTAGTGGGACGACTATAATCATGACTGAATGAGATGAAATGTTAGCTGGTGGTTAAATGAATGAATTCCATCAATGTGACATCAGATCGGACGTGCTAGTTTTAGGTGTTGGGCGTGGCTCGATGCACCGGGGTGCGAGGACCCTCATAACGCTGCTTGCAGCTTTAATTTGTTTTTGTTTTTTTAAAGAGGAAATGAACACTGTGAATATTTCATCTTTAATAATCTGTTTTCTTGTGAGTATGAGACAACAGCAAACAGCTGCTGCAGTGTTTATGATAAAAGAGCTTCAAGCTTAACTGAAGAACAACTAAACAGCCAGTTTACACTCCTGAAATATTCTTGGGTGTGTGTTTAGTAAACTGAAAATAATTGATTCACTCTGTCAGCGGCAGAGACACTGAGTGGATTTAATATCCAGTGTCTGCTTTAGTTGTAGGATGACTATCCTCACATGACGTCACTGAAGAACAATGAGGGCAACAAGAGCATCTCCCAACAGCTTTATTACCGCTGCCGTGATTCTGAACAGGCAGTCAGGGGACGACCATCGTTACACCGGAAACTCTTTTTAATAAAACAAAACGAGCAGTCTGCTGTCAACAAGCAAACAAATGATCGTTTTTGTTGTTTCTAATGAAACATACGCAGTGTTCGTTTCCTGGTTTGTCGGTAGCGGCTCGTGGCTGTGGTGACGTGAAACCTAAAACATGCTAAAAAGTTTTTCTTGTTCCACAGAAAAATGAACATTTCAAACCTGGACTTACAGGTTCGCGCTCTCCCGTCCATCACTGCTTTACCTCCGTCTGAAATGTATTCTGGGATATCTGACAGCGTCCAGTCCTCACAGGTACAAACACACCTGGACGTGCCCTCGGTAGAAGGGGCGGAGCCAGAGCACTGAGCACGAAGAAGAAGATACAGAGGGCCATAGGCGAGTTTATCAGAGCGCCCTGAAAATAACTGTTAGGTATTAATAGTAATAATAATCGAGTATTTTAGTATTATTGTGTGGAAGCTTTCCACTGACGACACAGGATAAAATGAAAACTGGTTTCATGTGTTGATGGTGTCGTGACGTCACTGCCTCGCACGCAGTGAATAAAAATACTTTTATTTTATTTAAAACACACTTTAACAGGAATACAGAAAAAGTTCAAACAGTTCTGATAATGTGGATATCACTGTGAGTCAGGAAGGGTCAGAAACGTTTGTTAATATAGCTCGAATATTAGAAGATATAAGCGACCATTAACCTTCTGATCCACGAGTCTGGATATCAGGAGCTGCCAGCTGATGTACTTTATTATTTTAGTTTGCTAAAACGTTTTGTTCCTGTTCTGGTTTAACTGGGCTTCAGTGTTTGTTTACAGCACAGCTCCAGATCCAGGTGACAGCAGGTCAAATGGTGTCACCTGTCTAAGATAAGATAAGATAAGATAAGATGACCTTTATTAGTCCCACACGTGGGAAATTTGTTTTGTCACAGCAGGAAGTGGACAGTGCAAAAGTTATGAAGGACAATTAGAATAAAATAAAATAAGAATAAATACAGTACACAACTGTACAGAATAGAATAAAAATAGAATACTATATACAGTAGAATAAAATAGAATAAAATATACAATAGGATAAAAATAGAATACAAATGCTATATACAACAGAGTGAAAAATACAACGGTGCCAGAAAGATTATTGCACATTTGTGTTATTGCACATTTGTGGATGTGTGTGTATGATCAGTTAAAGTCTTTGTTGTGGAGTCTGACAGCAGTGGGGAGGAAAGACCTGCGAAATCTCTCCGTCCCACACCGTGGGTGCCGCAGTCTCCCACTGAAGGAGCTGCTCAGTGCTGTCACAGTCTCATGCATGGGGTGGGAGATGTTGTCCAGCAGGGATGACAGCTTAGCCACCATTCTCCTGTCACTCACAACCTCCTCTGGGTCCAGAGGGCATCCTAGAACAGAGCTGGCCCTTCGGATCAGCCTGTTCAGTCTCTTCCTGTCCCCAGCAGAGATGCTGCCACCCCAGCAGACCACACCATAAAAGATGGCTGAGGCCACCACAGAGTCATAGAAGGTCTTCAGGAGTGGGCCCTCCACTCCAAACGACCTGAGTCTCCGCAGCAGGTACAGCCTGCTCTGCCCTTTCCTGTAGAGGGCGTCTGAGTTATGAGTCCAGTCCAGTTTGTTGTTCAGATGAACACCAAGGTACCTGTAGCTGTCCACAGTCTCAATGTCCATACCTTGGATGTTCAGTGGTTGCAGTGGAGGATGTTTGTGCCTGCGGAAGTCTACCACCAGCTCCTTGGTTTTACTGGCATTGATCTGGAGGTAGTTCAGCTGGCACCAGTCCACAAAGTCCTGAGTCAGTCCTCTGTACTCCTTGTCGTCCCCATCAGTGATGAGGCCGACTATAGCAGAGTCATCAGAGAACTTCTGCAGGAAGCACTGGGTGGAGTTGTGGGAGAAGTCTGCAGTGTAGATGGTGAAGAGGAACGGAGCCAGAACCGTTCCCTGTGGGGCCCCCGTACTGCAGACGACCCTGTCCGACACACAGCCCTGAGTCCTCACATACTGTGGTCGGTCGGTGAGGTAGTCCAGTATCCAGGTAGTGAGGTGATGGTCCACTCCAGAGTTCTCCAGCTTGTCCTTCAGAACCGAGGGAAGAATAGTGTTAAAGCCACTGGAGAAATCAAAGAACATGATTCTCACAGTGCTCCCAGCGGTCTCCAGGTGAGCGAGGGAGCGATGTAGGAGGTGAATGACGGCATCATCCGCTCCAATGCCAGGCTGGTAGGCAAACTGAAGTGGGTCCAGTGATGAGCTCACAAGGCGCCGAAGCTGAGCCAGGACCAGCCGCTCCAGGGTCTTCATCAGGTGGGATGTCAGAGCCACCGGCCTGTAGCTGTTGAGGTCCTTGGGGCGTGAAGTCTTTGGCACTGGTACAACACAGGAGGTTTTCCAGAGCTGTGGGACTCTTCCCAGCCTCAGGCTCAGGTTGAAGAGGTGCTCCATCACACCACACAGTTGGTCCGCGCAGGACCTGACGACCCTCGAACTGATGCCATCTGGACCCGCTGCCTTCTTGCCATTAATCCTCCTCAGTTCCCTCCTAACCTGGGTGGTTGAGAGAGACAGTCTGGAGTCTTGTGTTGATTGTGTATTGGATGCTGTTGTTGGGGGTGGGGAGGAGTGAGCAGGGTGAATAGAGGAGGTGTGAAGTGTCTGAGGTGTCAGAGGTGGAACAGCAGCAGTGGGGGTGGTTGAGTCTGCAGCCGATGTTGGAGACTGCCTCATGGCTGAATCAAATCTGTTGAAGAAATGATTCAGTTCATTTGCCCACCTCACATCCCTCCCAGGCAGAGAGTTCTGATGTTTGTGGCCCGAGATGGTTCTGAGGCCTCTCCAGACTTCACCAACGTTATTTTGCTGAAGCTGGTTCTCCATCTTCTGCCTGTAGCTATCCTTCCCATTCCTTATCAGTCCCCTCAACTCTCTCTGCACCCTTTTCAACTCCTCTTTGTCTTTGGATTTGAAGGCCCTCCTCTTCTGCTTGAGGACAGCTTTAATTTCCGGGGTAATCCAAGGTTTGTTGTTGGAGAAACACCGTACAGTCCTGGTAGGTACGGTGTTATCCACACAGAAATTAATATAGTCCGTAATGCATGTAGTAAGGCTGTCGATGTCCTCTCCGTGGTCGTCACAGATCACCTCCCACACAGTCGACTCAAAACAATCCTTAAGAGCCTCCTCGCTCTCCTGCGACCATCTCTGTACTGTGCGGGTGGCTGGTGGCTCCCTGCGCACTAAGGGCTCATACACAGGGACAAGGTGCACCAGGTTGTGATCAGATCTGCCCAGGGGAGGGAGAGGTGATGAACTGTATGCCTCTTCAGCATTGGCATACAGTAAGTCCAGTGTTTTATTGTCTCTGGTTGGGCAGGTCACATACTGGGTGAAGGTGGGCAGTGTGGAGTCCAGTGAGGCATGATTAAAGTCCCCTGATATTATGAGGAGGGCTCTCGGAGATTGTGTTTGCAGTCTGCTGACCACTGAGTGGAGAGTGTCACAGGCTGCATCCGCGTTGGCCGAGGGGGGGACATACGCTGTTATCGCGATAACATGCGAGAATTCCCGGGGCAGGTAGTACGGACGCATACTAACGGCTAACAGCTCAATGTCTCTGCTGCAGAGTTGTTCTTTTACAGTGATGTGCCCAGCGTTACACCATCTGTCATTCACAAACACTGCCAGTCCCCCTCCTTTCCTCTTACCGCTGTCTCTTGTCCTGTCCGCTCGGAGCAGCTGGAATCCCGGTAGTGTCACACTCGTGTCCGGAGTTAGCGGTGTTAGCCACGACTCCGTTAGCATCATGATGCTACATTGCCGGTACTCCCTCTGTGACCAGGTTAGCGACGTGAGCTCATCCAATTTATTGTGCAAAGACCGTACATTTCCAATAATTACAGAAGGAAGAGATGGTCGATAACGTCTCCTTCTCGGGCGACGGCGCTCCTTCCCAGCACGACACCCCCGTCTTTTCCTCCTCAGCTCGCTGGGAATGTCGGGTCTGTCCGCCGGCAGTACTGCTGTGGGACGCAGCGCTAACAGCTGATCCTTACTGTAAACAAAGGATCCCTGCTCTGGGTCCCCACACACGGGTGAAAAAAGTAGAAAAAAACTAAGAAAAACGACCAGAACTAGCACAAAACGGTAGAACATGGTTGCAGAGTCTAATTACTAATACGTTAGTTATAGAAAAATTACGAGAAGAAAAGATAAGAAAGAAAGAAACTCGGAATGAGCAGAGCTGCTGTAACAGGCTGCCGCACACGGGGGGCGCCGGAAGTGTGTCTATGTCAGCAGTAGGCTGCATTCAGTATGAATGTTGCTATAAACTGATATGGGTCAGTTTGTTTTTTATTTACTGTAACATTTAACTTTTGGGTGACGGCACAGAGAGAGGAGGACAGAGAGGGAGAGATCATACAGGAAGAACAAGGAGCAACAGTAAAGTTGGCTGAAAAACAAAATCATTTTTCACAAATTGATTTTTCATGTATTTCATGGATGCTTTTGCTGCTTTTTAGTAGCACACTTAAAAATGCCAGTGGACATTGTAAAGAGGCCACATTAATGTGACTGGTAGCATTCAGGATGGCTCCCACTACACTCATGTGACAGACTGCAGATTTATTCTCATGAAATTAGAGTACATGATGCTCCGTGCTGAGTCAGCGTAAGGGAGGGTTTGTATGAATTCACAAACTTTAATATAAAACAGCTGTTACCAGTTTGCTTCATGTACAGGTCTGTGGAGTGGCAGGTTGATTTTACAGTGTCTGCTTCAAGTGATTGTTGATTTGGTGGACCTCCTCTTTGTGGATGTTTCTCATCTGCTTTGCTTCACATGGTTCTTTAACTTCTTTAGTGACTAAGCCTTTGCCTCAGGGTCGATAACTAAAGGCTCCACCCTAAAACAGATGGATTAGAGTGGATGAGGGCACACTACTGAAGGTTTCTTTCTCGGCTTTAGTTCGGGGCCCACGCGTGTAGATTTCCAGCTGAACTCCAACACTCCGCTCCGGCCTCACTAAATCATAAAGGAAGAGAGAGAGCTCATTAATGAAACACCACACACCTGTCCCACCAACCACCCTGGCACCGCCCCTTGAGCTTACTGCACCACCCTGCAGCTGAGCCAGGGACCACATCTCTGCCACATCTGTCTTCATGGACAGATAGAGCTGGGTGTCATCTGCATAGCATTGTAAATGTATGCTGTCTTCTGATGATGCTGCCTAAGGGAAGCATGTATAATGTAAACAGAATTGGTCCTAGCACTGAACCCTGTGGAACTCCTGTAATACCAGACTGTTAATCAAAGCATCAGTATGGGGCAGGGGCAAAAATGAGCACACCATCTGAAGTTCAAAACACAAGGCTGAGAAGCACGATCCCCCTGAAGTTCGAACCCAATCTCTTCTTGAAGAGGGGAAACCCCACACCAGTCAGCCAATCCAGAAGTACTGTCCATCCAGCTGGCTAATAAAAACCACACCTCATCTCCTGATGATTTACCTGTCCAACCCTACACGAGTGTTTTGTTGGGTTCAAAATATTGGGAAGAAAATACAGGAGGAATGCAAGTAACCACACTGGTCCAAAAGGTGAAGTCAAACGATGATTTTAATGAAAGACACGCGTGGGAGAATGAGCTGACCCTGTACGCAGACAGCATCACAATCTCATCTCCAAAACTTCAGAACACAGCTTTATGCATCGGGGTATTAGAACGCCCCCTCTTGCGTAAATTACATGGATACGTCAACTCAAAACCACAAATATTCTATTTGACAACTTGTGACACAATTAAAGGACACTGGCTTCCATCTTCTCCCCGGTGGTTTCCCGCAAGCCAGCTCAGCTCTCACATCGTGCACCTGCTTCTTCATCAGTCACAGGAAGCATGCCCAAACTTTCACCTACCAATAAAACTCCCTAACTGTATGTGTATGTATGTGCTAACCCTCGCTCTTCACTTTACTTGACCTCAACTTAGGCAACCAGGCTGAGGCCATCCTGTGTGTAATGATCTTGACTTATATGTAAAATGTATAAAACAAATGTTTCAATCAAGAACCTCTACTGAAAGCTTAATCAAAGATATAAATGCATAATAAAATAACCTGCTCAAAATAACTTGCAGACTCTGCTTCCAGTTTCACTTCTGCAAAAGCATGCAAACATGCTGTTTCCTGTCAGCCTGCAACTCAGTCTTTCACACAGTCTTTTACACTGAAGTCCAGACTTCAGTGTAAGAATATAAAAAACATTCAAAAGCCTTTAGAATTATAGATTCAACTCAACAGTTTAAAGTGGTTCTTACTGGACCTGTACTAAAGACCAATATGTTTAAACCTATGAATACAATATCAATACTTCAATAAATGTGTCAATGCAAATGCTGGTGATATGATTATGATGCAACAGTAATAACAAAACGCGTAATAACAAAATAATAAAAATAGAATTAATAAAAATGAAATAATAAATGAAAATAATAAAAAATAACAGAAAAATAGTACTTCCTTCCTTACAGAACTCAGCAATTATTATCCTGGAACAGGACACAGTCTGAGGTCCAAATGTTTTAGATCTCAGTAAAATTGTTTCATATTTTTATGTACACCAAAGAATGAGAATTTAGAAACATTAGTTGTTGTAGTTGTGACAGACTGCAGATTCATGAATTTTCACTAATTTGCTCAAAGATTGTTCAGAGCTAAAAACAACTCACCAATGCTGAGAGAGCTGAATAACTCTCTATGTTAAAATATATTTCATTTAAAACACTTCTTAAATAGAGACATAAATGGTAAAAATGTTTATCAAGAACAATTTATTTATAAAAGCAGGAATAACATTGATAAACATTTGGATTCATATCAGTATTATTTGTGTGGTAGTTCCTCACTGTGACCACTGGAGGGCAGTGAACTCTCATTACAATCTACAGTCAACAGGACAAAAACACCACAGAGCAGTTTCTGTTCAAACACTCTGCATTAAAAGTATTTATTAAGCTGTAAGCTACAATATGATAAAAAAGCGTTTCATCACAAAGTAAATCAAACAGAGGAAATTCAGACGATGATGTTTCAGGAGTAACTATCACATCACCTGATCTGTAAACAGTGATGACATCACCTCATCAGGATTAGAAAAAACGTCAGTAGCTCCTCTGACCAGGTTTCATTTGAATAATAACATCACATTTGTTGCTGTATTGATGTGATGAGAAGAAATGAGACCTACTGAGGCCTCTGATACATTTATCAGCTGTAGTGCAGCTGCAACATGATTTGGTTTCAGTATATTTGTATTTAATGATTTCAATTAAATTCAATTGAACTCTTTTAAGTTTCATTCATCTTTTACTTTCAAATTCACACTAATGTGTTCAGACTAAAGCTCTTTCAAACACCCTCTGAGCATCTTCAGCGAGCTTATCAAGGATCAATTTCAGAATTTTGTAGGTTGTGGTGAAAGAGAGACCCGCTGATACTAGACTTCCAATAAATGGAATCCATCTGAATACTTCCTCTGCTGCAATTAATGCAGCTACGGCCACAAGTTGGGCTATCACCTTCAAGAGGAGCCCTGCAGTTATTTCTGCTGCAGCCAGTGGTGAAATGATGACAGCACACAGATCATTGTATTTCACACCTGTTCTGGCAGAAAGTCTCTTCAGAGACGGGATATCGAGACCAAATGCACGAACATAATGTGTGACAACACCAACCAGCAAAGCAGCATCAACTGCAATAGAAAGACCAGGAACTGGAACAGCTGCTCCAGCTGCAGACAGAGTAGCCCAGTATTTTACTTTGGACTTCAGAGCTTGTTTCTTCTTCCTGATGATCTCTGGGTTGAAGTTGGGCATGACGAACAGCAGAGCATCTCTCTTGTGTGCAGGAAGCTCTCTGTCTAAGGTCTGCTGTAAGAGAGGGAAGTTGTACAGGTGGAGCTCAAAGCTGGACACCAGGAAGACCTGTGGAGACACGAGGCCTTGTCTCTGAAGACCTGCGTCACAGAAGAAACACACAGTGTGAAGATTAAGTATGAAATAATAAATCATCTAAAACTAGGCTTTCCTATCAGTGGATTCATTAACTCCTCTGACTCTACAGAGTTATAAAGGATTATAGTTTAGTTGTGTATAGTTTAGAATAATCTTGGATCCTATCTGCTGCTGTTTGTCATGGGAATGATTAGAGTGTTTTTTTATGTAAGATTAATATGAAGAGAAACTGCAGCCCAGAGAGTCTGAACAATACCAAACAAACATCGAGTTAGAGATTAACAGCAGCAGGCAGCTGTTCTTCAAGAAACATCAAACAACTAAAGTATAATGTTTGTTGATGGAGACAAAAACTGGAGATAAAACTGACTTATATATGTATACATTGTTGACCCAACAAATGAATTTGATTGGACTGATAATTTTATCTTGTCAGTCACAAATGAACAAATAAATCAAAAATCTGTTCTCATCCTAAATTTTGGTGTCAGACTGAAAGAGACAGGAGCAGTGCATTTAATGAGTGATCAGTGTTATAAAGTTCAACTGTCCAATAAAAGCCTGACCTCTCCAGCAGCTGCAGGAGGACAGATCTAAATAACTTTATACACTTGAAACATTACATAAAGTTCATACGGCTTCCTCTCAGTGATTACTGATAATCAAATTAATTTGTAATTTTTCTGAGTATGCGATGATGCAAACAACAGAAAATAAAGTTTATTCCATTCACACACAGCCACAAAGTGAACATTTTTAAAGAACACATCCAGAAATTCATCTCACACTGGGATAAATGATCACTGAATACTCACCTTTAACACAGTCGTCTCTCATCTTTGTCAGAGCCTCGTCTTCATTGAAGTCTCTCTTTCTTCTCTCAGCTCGCATATTGTTGTCAATCTTTGAACGAACAAAGTAGAACTTTTTCTTCATCCTCTGAATCTCCTGAGCGAGTTTCACATCATTTTCTGTGAAGCGAGTGTCTGAGATGATGATGAAGAAGTCAAACTTCTCAAATCCAACAAGCTCCAGGTACTTATCAGCTGGAAACTTGGTGGTGCCGATTCCAGGAAGATCCCACAACATAACATTGGGATAGTTTGGATGGGGGTACGGTGTGACCTCTGAGGTGGTTTCTGTAACACCAGTAGGAGCAGCTCCCTCGTCATCATCACATAGTCCTCTGAGGGCGTTAACAAAGGTGGATTTACCAGAACCAGATTCTCCTGTGATGGCGATATTTAGTCTGATGTTTTTCTCCTTCATCATTAACTCAGTGATCTTTGCAGCAGCTGCTGGTCGGTCATTCTTCAGCAGAGCTTCATTAATTTCTTCTTTAACTAATGCAAATCCAAATTGGTCGTCTGTGCTTGTACTTAAAGTCTGAAACAGTAAAGGGGACAAAATTTACTTTGTGATTTGGGAGGCATGAAATGTAACTATCACAATCTAACATTATACATACAACTGGCCTAAAATTCAACAATTAAATAATTACACAAAAAAATAAAATATCTTAAATACAAGCTGGAGCCAAATTATGGAGATTCACAATTAATTTCTTAATATTTAGTTTTTTTCTGTCTCAGAGGACTGAAATATTTGTATTGGATTGAAATGGGCTTAAAATAAATCTGTGGTTGACATTTTCATCTCTGAACTGAAAAGTTAAAAAACAAAATGTTTATTAGGCTGGAAAGAAAATGATCCCAGCTCAGACCAGCACACAGTGTGTAAAAACAGTCTGAGTTGAGATGCTGTGTGAAGTTACAGGAAATGTTTGAAACCTCTTTCTTCACCTGGAATGTTCAAAAAACTATAATGCCTGTCACAGTTTGGATTTAAAGCAGCAGCCAATGATCTGATCAGTGTGTTTTCACACAGGCCACAGTTACAGTCATGAGAAAAACATTTTCTCAGTTCTCCTTCCTCAGGATTTACTAAGGTAAGCAGCAGCCAGGTACTGCAAACTGATCAACAGGACAATGATCCTAAACACAGCAGCAATACAATCTTACCTTGAAAGCTTCTTTCTTCTTGCTGATGATCTCCAGGTTGACACTGGGTGTAGCAAACAGCAGAGCATCTCTCTTGAGTTCAGGAAGTTCTCTCTCTAAGGTCTGATGTAAGAGAGAGAAGTCATACAAGCTGAGCTCAAAGCTGGACACCAGGAAGACCTGTGGAGACTCGATGCCCAGTCCTCTGACTCCTGTGTCACAGAAGGAAAACATGTTGTGACGATCATAAATAGAAAATAGAAAACGCTAGCTGTTCTTATTATTAGTTACAAAGAATTATCAGTTGATTCAGCTTCAGTTTCCTGCAACCCTGTGGAATTGCATTGTGAGTTTCAGGTTATTGTTTTGTCACAACATGCTGTTTGAATTCATTCATTCTGTTTCCTTCAAACAGGTGTTTTAAGATGAATTAATGAGATTTCATTAATTCATCGTCTAATGTTATATTTGATCACCGTAGCTCTGCCTGTGAGCACAGAAGCCCCACCCACCTCCTGTTCCAACAGTCTGTTAACGAGGGGCAGCCAATCAGAGCAAAGAGGTTGGAAGTGGCCTTAAAAGGGAAGGCTCCAAAACAGCTTATTTCAGGCAACAAGAAAAAGTATACAATCCCACGAAGGCTGAGTGTGTGATTTTTCAGGGGAGACTGAGGGAATAGAGGGGGTCTGACAACAGTAATATATGAACTCAAAGATGACGTCAGTGCAGAAGAACCTTAATAGACTATGTGCACCTTAGCATTTGCTACTTCCGGTGGGAAAACTCCTGCAGGGCGCTTCGTTTCCGGTGTGATATTCTTGACTTGTTTACGGTCGGGTTTTCCAAAAAAGTCAACCAAATCAACGAATCAAGCGGCGATTTACATTTCTCAAGATGTCTTGGGCATTTACCGAGTATATCTGTAGATGATGTTCATCGACTTGTCAATATTTTCCCTCGCGCCTCCGAGCAAAAGTGAGAAAGGATTGAAATTTCTCAGTATTTGTATACAGCGGTCCCTCGTTTATCGCAGGTGTTATGTTCTAAAAATAACCAGCGATAGGTGAAATCTGCCAAGTAGCCAACTTTATTTTATTTTTTACAATTATTTTAGATGGTTTAAGGCTGTAAAACCCGTCACTACACACTTTATACACTTTTCTCAGACAGGCATGGACAGTTTCACACTTTTCTCTCTTGTTTCAACTCTCAAAGTTCAAACCTTTGTAAAAAAAATAAAATAAAATAACACATACATATAGGATCTTGGGGGTGGGCACGCTACACGTCATCCAAAAGACCATCAGGGTGTACAACCTCACCACTGGCGTCGTTGCCCACCTCTCAATTTTAAATACATGTAGACATTGAGGGCTAGCAGGAGGGGCTATGTGCTTACCTGCTGCTCTGGCAGGTAGCTCCATGCCCTCCTGGGTTTTAAATGCACCTTAGAACACACATGCATCAACACTACATATGAGCGGGTGGAGGGAGGTTTGGAGTCTTCACACACCCTCGGTCTCTGTTGCCTGCTGGGGCGGGGGGTCTGGGAGGAGGAGTTGGCCGTCTGACTGGGGTCTGGTATGTGGGGCCTCCCTGCTGCTGCCGAGTCGGGGCAGTCTGCTTCTCCCCACCTCAGGGAAAAGGGTAAAACCACCTGGGTCTGGGTGCAGTTTCCCCCTCCAGGGGCAAGGGTACCTAGACCTGGGGCTTAGAGTACGCTTGGGGAGTGTGATTGTGTGTACAGTGTCTCTTTATGTCTGTCCCCACATTCCAGACCCCAGTCGGACGGCCAACTCCTCCTCCCAGCCCCTCCGCTCCAGCGGGCCGCAGAGAACGGGGGTGTGAGAAGACTCCAAACCTCCCTCCGCCCGCTCATATGTAGTGTTGATGCATGTGTGTTCTAAGGTGCATTTAAAACCCAGGAGGGCATGGAGCTACCTGCCAGAGCAGCAGGTAAGCACATATCCCCTCCTGATTGCCCTCAATGTCTACGTGTATTTAAAATTGAGAGGTGGGCAACGACGCCAGGGGTGAGGTGTACACCCTGATGGTAATTTGGAGTCCGTGTAGCGTGCCCACCCCCAAGATCCTATATGTATGTGTAATGAGAGTGTGAGTGATGTGAATGTCTAAGTTGTGAGATAAAATTGAGGTACAGGCAGCCAGAAGGGGACAGAGGGGGGAATGCCTCCTCTGCACCCTGGTGACACACCTTCACCCCAAGGCCCTGCATGTGTGGGTGATTGTGGTGGAGCGGGAAGAGGGAGGCAGCTGGAGATGGGGAGGGAAGGAAGGGAGGAGCAAGTGACCCCTCCCTGGGGCCAGCTCCCCCGCTGACCCCAGTAGGCACCCCCATACTCTGCAACCCGCCAGGGAAAGGGGGCCCAGGCCCATCCGGACCGGGGCCCAGTGCAGCAGCGCCGCCCGGCCCCACAGAGCCCGAGACAGCCCACCCGACCCCACCACAGAGAAAACTGCACCCACCCCGTCATCCACTCATCTTCCAGACTACACAAGACAATAGACGCCCAGGCTGAGATCTTCCTCCACCTCTCCTGTATCTCCCCCTCCTGCAGAGAAAGTTCCTGAAGAGAGGAAAGCTCCTGCAAGATGTGACAACCTCCCCCACCAGTTGAAGAGCCCCCCAGGTGGCTCGGTGCACCGGCGGCACCCTGCGCCAGGGATGGGCCCCCATACACCCACCCGCCCACAACCCCGGCAACACAACAACCAGGACCCAAGCCCCCGAGGCCCAGCCAAGGCCCCAGCCCGGAGACAGAGCGCCCCCACAACCCCACGCCCGTCCCGGACCCACCCAGGGGCAGCCAGGCTACCAGGTCAGTAACCCACGTCCGTCAGCACAGACCCTCCCCTAGCCCCGCTGCATGCAGCCACGAGGAAACCGTCACCTAAGAGCCAACAGAGCCCCTAATTGGCCATGACCGCTACCCCGGGTTGAGCCCCCCAAGGAAGATGCTCCTGGGGAACCCCCTGATGCCCTAAGCCTGTCCCTACCCCCACACCAATCACAATAGCGAAAGTGGGAGCAAACTGTGACCCCCCACCCCCACTAGGTGATGGAGCTGATCAAAGGAGCCCAGAGCAATTGATCTGATGTGGTGGCAGAGGCTGTATCAAGACTAATGTAATCTAATAGATAATTTCTATATTGGTTAGAATTAAAATTATTTTTATTTTTCCAGTTCATGAGGACTGTTTTCTTGGCTATGCATAGGGCAGTGAAAACCATATGGGCTATATTCTTTTCTGTAGTGACATTATCTAAGCTGCCCAACAAACACACTAAAGGGGAAGTTGGAATGTTACATTTCAGACACTTCGATAAGTCTTCACATATCTCGCGCCAAAACTTCTGAACTGGTGGACAGAACCAAAGAGCGTGGATATAATTGTCCGGTGAATTGGTTTGGCAGTGTGAGCAGTTGTTGGTAGACGTAAAGCCCATCTTGAACATCCGATGACCTGTATAGTGCACTCTATGTAGTATTTTGTATTGAATTAATTGAAGACTGGGATTTCTAATTAGATGAAAGGTTTTTAAGCAAATCTGAGACCAAAAGTTTTGGTCTAAGTTAACTGATAAATCCGCTTCCCATTTTGCAATAGGAAGTGATATTGATTCATCTGTTTTAGAAAGCATTCTGTATATTTTGGAAAGTAATTTGGGGGTTTTAAGAGTAAGAAACACTTGGTGGTGTTTGTAGTTCAACTTGACCCGGTTTAAATTTCTTTTTTACTATGGATTTAATTTGTTGATATTCTAAAAATCTTTTCTTGTTGATCCCATATTGTGTAACTAGTCTGTCAAATGGAATAAATTCTGTTCCTTCTAATATATGTTCTAAGTATTTGATTCCTTTACCACTCCAATCTGAAAAGTTTATCATATTATTGTTTTGTAATATGTCAGGGTTGTTCCAGATAGGTGTATGTTTGCATGGGATTAATGAAGACTCTGTCAACTTCAGAAACTGTATGTCTGTGTCTATATGTCAGGTCGGGTATCAGACGCCACCTCTCTGGGGACATCTCAGGCCCTCCAAGGTATGGAGGCCTATCTCCTTGGTGGCTGCTTGTCGGGGCCTGGAGCCTGGAGCCTGGGGTTCGGTCACCCGGAGCTCACGGGCACGTCACTGCAACCCCCCCGGCTTATGCTCCGCGGCTGCTGAGTGACCCCTCATCTGGGACTCTCCTCAGCTCTTTCTGGGATAGTTGCGCGGCTGCCCCTCTGTTGGTCTTCCTTGGTCTCTTGTGCTCTGAGGGCCTCTGGATGTCTGGAGCCTGGATCTCCTCCACACCTGCTTCATGCCCTGGAGGACGGGGCTGTGAACCCCCCACACCCTCTAGCAGATCATTACATGAAAGAACCTTTTAAATACAAGCGCGTTCATGCTCAGAGGTGAACACACGGGTGCTCACACACAAACTACACCCTTTTTGGCTCCTACCTCAAAGCACACTGTGCGCTGTCAATCTTACGTGCTGCACAATAATGTTTAATATTTAGTATTTACTGTTATATTCACATAGATCATCGTGATGATGTTGTTTATTATGTTGCTCTCGTTTTCTTCTGCTTGTTTTCTTTTTTCTTTCTCAACAGGTGATCCAGGTGATTGATATATGTATTTTTTTGTCTGTTTGTTTTGTTGGTTTTTGCCCTTTATCCCCGTCCCTCTTCCCCGCTGTTTTTATTTCCCTCTTTCTTTCTCCCTTTTCTTTTCCCCAGTCAAGTCTGTCCCGTATATAGCAAGTGAAAATAAAATAAACAATAAAAGGTGAATCAAATAGATCATTACGGCAAGGCTGGGATGGTCCATTTGGTAAAATAAGTCCGTTGGGCATCTTTCTTTGCCTTTAGACAAAAATTGTGATGGCAAAAGAACCAAACGGGACAGGCAAAAAAAAAAAAAAAAAGCATGCAAAATTGCACTAAAAGAATCCACGAAACAGCGAAGCTGCAAAAGGTGAACGGCGTTATAGCGAGGGACCACTGTAATTGTAAAGATAAGTCACAACATACCCTTTTACAACATACATTTTAGAGTTATATGACAGTATGTTTGCACTAAGTACCGCAGCAATTTCCTAATGTTGTAAACCTGCTCAACATTTGGCAATAAAACCCTTTCTGATTCTGATTCTGATTCTTTGTGAATACTAACATATAGAGACCCTTACCAGCAATCATTCATGTATTTTTTTATATCCTGTGGCTTTTTTTCACGGTTTGTTGACATGCTGTGTAGGTGTGTACTGATATCAACATAACGGGGAAACGTCTGTCTTTGACTGTTGTTCACCTGTAGTTTGAATGCTGAACATTTGCCTGTTTAAATCATAAGAACTGTCACTATACAGAGATGTGTCTTCTTCATGCAGTAATGCAGTTGTGCTTGTGTTCAGTGATGTAAACAAATTTTGATATCACACTGCGAGGTACAGAAGCAGTACATCCTCCAGCCACACAGTTAGTGTTCAGTGTAATAAAACTTCCTCAAAGCAGATTTAAATTATTTTATTGTCCAGTTGCAGCTGAAACTAACACCATCATTAAATCCAGAAACTGACCTCAGGTGCAAATCACACAGGTCTGCAACCAAAAAACTAAAGAGAAATTTTGGTTGTTTCTTATAGAATTTTACTGACTGAAACCGGGAAAAATATTTAAAAAAATCCATCTTATCAGGTTTTCTTGCAAAATGCTTTTAGTTTTTATTAAACGTAAAATTTTCCCCTTTTTAAACTGAAATCTGGTATCCTATACCTGAGTCAAAAAACATATCCAATAATGATTTCATACATTAATTAATGCAAAATGCAAATAGAAATTAGGGTGGGCGGTATGATGAAATTAGATGATCATGTCCCAACAGGTTTATTTTGTTAATGAATCTCAGAACAATTATGCATAATTAATTGTAATAAAACATTGATTTTTTTCATCGCTGTTGTGCTTTTTTTTAATGTAAGCTCCTCATGTTTTGCAAAGAAACTGTACGTGATGGAGGGACTTGGAGATCATTTTTTAATTCAGCATCATAAAAAACATAACATTTAACAAAAACATCCCATGCAGCTGAAATTTTTTACAGACCTGTGTTATTTTGCACCTGAATGAGGTCACTCACCTTGAACGCAGTCGTCTCTGATTTTTGTCAATGCCTCCTCTTCACTGAAGTCACTCTTTCTTTTCTCAGCATCTATATCGTCATCAATCTTTGAGCGAACAAAGTAGAACTTTTTCTTCATCCTCTGAATCTCCTGAGCGAGTTTCACATCATTCTCTCTGAATCGAACGGCGGAGATGATGATGAAGAAGTCAAACTTCTCAAATCCAACACGTTCCAGGTACGTGTCAGATGGAAAATTTGGGGTACCAACTCCAGGAAGATCCCAGAATTTAACATTGGGATAGTTTGGATGGAAGTACTCTTTAACCTCCATGGTGCATTCTGTAACACCAGTAGGAGCAGCTCCCTCATCATCATCACGCACACCTCTGAAGGCATTAACAAAGGTGGATTTACCAGAACCAGTTTCCCCAGTGATGGCGATATTCAGTGTGATGTTGTCCGTCCCCAGTGGCTCCTTGACCATTCCAACAGCTGATGGTTTGTGATGGAGTTGTAGAGCTTTAATTTCTTTTGTAACTGATTTACAGTCAGTTTGAACAGCCATCCTGATCCTCGATAACTGCAGTAAGAGAGATGTTGAAAGTTATTACACAATTGGAAAAATAATAATACCTATTTTTTTTTCAGTTAACATACAAAACTGTATGATGTCAAGACTATTTCAGTGTATTGAAATTGTCTTAATACATTGCATCTCAAGGCACTGAAAATTTAAAGTTCTTTAAATTTCCTTGCAGGTCTACTGCCATAATATCCGAGGAGTAGAGCTGGGCGATAGAACGATAACGATATGTATTGCGAAATAACTTTTTCTCAATAGAAAAATGAAACTATTGCAATAGACCTCATCTCTCTCTCTTCCTCTCTTAAAAAAAAAAGAACAGCCAATCCAAATTAAGTAGCGCAGAGCCAAACCAATCACAGCCGCAGCGTCACGTCACATGACTTGTTACATACAGCACAAGTGCCAAGCCGCACATGTGTATTTGTTTGGGAAGCAGCCAGCCGCCGTGCCGGCCGGATAATGGAGGAAATGAGTGTGCCGACTAGAGAAAAATCAACCGAGAGCGTGACCGAAGGTTACCGAAGAGAACACAGATGACGGTTCCAATGCCGGAGAGATTGTCGAAAGGAAAGGCCAGAGAAGTTGCATAGTGTGGAGGTATTTCGGCTATTTGAAGTCTGACAAAAAACTTAGTAACGCGCACTGTAAATTGTGCCGAAAGCAAGTCTGGAAATACAATAAACCTTTTTTATCACCTGAAGCAGTGCCACTCACTGGAGCACGCTCAATCTCTGACTGAAAGCGCTAATTCGTCATCGAAAACAACCAGGAGAATTCCTGCGAAGCAGCAACAGCCATTTAAGTCGGCTTTCTCCAGCGTCTTACCATATGACAAAAAAGCTAAGAGACAGCGACATAACGAATACCATAGTTCAGCGGTCCCCAACCTTTTTTGCGCCACGGATGCCAGACAATATTTTCACGGACCGGCCTTTAACGTGTCGCGGATAAATACAACAAAATAAAACTAGTACTGGTACCAAAAAAAAGAAGATTTATTCATAACACACGTGAAAAGACCAAGGAAAACCGAGTAAACGATAAAAACGATAACCGGTACCGGTCCATGGCCCGGAGGTTGAGGACCCCCGCCATAACTTACTGTCTTGCTAAAGACGTGCTACCAATAAACACGGTTGAAAATGAAGGATTCAAGCAGCTAATTAAGGTAATGGATCCTCGTTACCAACTCCCTGGACATAAACATTTCTCTCAGACAGCGCTTCCAAAGCTATATAGAGAGCACCATGAGGCTGTTGAGAAGGAGCTACAAACTGTGTTGTTCTTCGCTACTACATCCGACATGTGGTCAAGTCTCACGTCAGAAACTTACCTGAGCCTTACTGCCCACTATATCGACCAAGACTGGAATCTCTATGTCTCTTAGCTTTTTTGTCATATGGGCTACCTTTTGTGTAGTTTGCAATATTTGCCTTTATTTAGCTGAAAAAGTCTCATGTTCCTTAAGTACATCTACCCTGTTGAACTTATTATGGGAAATAAATATTTAAATCAAAACAAGCTGCTGATTATTTCACATTTTATTTGTGAGCAACGGCACATTTAAATCTTACAAATATAGTTATTTGGCTTATATCGTGATATATATCGTTATCGCCTGAAATGAAAAAACCATATCGTGATATGAAAAAATCTTATATCGCCTAGCTCTACCGAGGAGCTATGAAGGAAACAAAGGAGTTTAACATCTGTCAGTATAAAATTATTACTTGGTATTCAGTATAATCTTTTAATAATATAAGTTTACTTATGGTAGAATGCTGCATGTAATCATTTGTGTTTAGAAGTATGTAGTTGATGGCATATTGAAAGAATTTCTCATCCTAGGAGGTTTGTGTGATTCCAGAGTGTTCTGGCATTCACCCCCCACATTCTTGGAGTATGGTAAATGTCGTACCTTCTTTTATTGTTTTACGGTAGGATGAAAGGAATTCCACAGTCCCCTCCCCAAATCCTCGAGGTTCTGGGTGAGGGGCTTTAGTCTTTTATTGTAGATACATCTTATCTGAAAGATCTGTTTCTGTGTTGTAAGCGTCCTGCTTTTATGACCCTTTTGGTCAGCAGGAGGACACACACACACACACACACACACACACACACACACACACACCTAAACATCCACATTCCAATGTAAAGAACAAACGCCCACTGATGTATAAATAAAGACCAGGGCAGTCTCAGAGCGCGTGTCACAGAGCCCTGCTCTGTGCTGCCCTTGTATACAAGTAAAACTGTGTTTCTCCTCTCTGATTCTCATCTGAAGAAGTGTTTTAGAATAATTCTCCTGACAACATCACACACTCAATATGGCACACTAACAATTTCCTAGAAAACTTCCAAGAGGCCACAGGGTGACTTCTGTTAAGGTTCATTTTGAGGACAGAGAGATGTAGGAGATCGGAATAACACACTGACCCTGTCAGGTGGAGTCAAACGAAGATTTTAATGAAACACACGCAGCGTGTGGAGATGTAACCTGTACACAGACAGCATCAGATCTCGTCTCCAAACTTCAAAATACACTCTTTATGCATCGAGGTGTTTTTAGTGACGCCCTCTCCACGTCAGCACATGCATCAGTTTCAAAACCATAAATGTTCGGTTAACTTTTAACACAGTTTAAAAGAACACTGTCTCCATCTCCGGGCGGCAGATGCTTCCTGTCAGTGGCGGACGCCCACTAATCGTCTGAGACATCAGCAGCACGTCCTAAACTGAAACTTATACAGGCAAGAAAATGCAGCATGTGCACAGTAACCTAAGTGAAACTATATATATATAATCTATTGAATAAATGTTTTAATAAAGAACCACTACTAAAAGCTTAATCAAAGATATAAATGCATAATAAAATAACCTGCTCAAAATAACTTGCACTCACACTTTGCTTTCAGTTTCACTTCTGCAAAAGCATGCAAACATGCAGTTTCCTGTCAGCCTGCAACTCAGTCTTTCACACACTGAAGTCTGGACTTCAGTGTAAGAATATAAAAAATGATTAGTGATGATGAACCAAAATCTTGATAATAATTTAGTTACATGAATTTTTGTGTAGAACATTTCAAAGTTCCACATTGTAACGGCAGTCTGGCGAGGAAGGACTAGTAGGTCCAGAGGGGCCCGTGGTTTGAAGGTTAGCCGGACATCTCGGAGGTCAGTCAGTTAAACAAAATAACAGTCCTTTATTTGGCGTTAACAGAACAAGACCATACAAGCCAGGTCTCCGCGACTCTGCCCTGTTCATACATACGCACATGTGCCAGGGTTAAGTAGTCGCCGGCGCCATTTTACGTTCTCTCTAAACAGATGCACGGAGAGCAACGTGCTCACCTGTAATGGCGGCCGCTGCACTCACACTAGTAAACCTTCCAACTATTACAATAATAGGACGACACCCCGTAGCAGTATTATACCATAATAAGTGTTGTTGTAACATGTAGATCTAAATGTGTAGAAGTTTGAAATATTCAAAGCCCAAAGCAACAACAAAGTAAAGATTATGTAATGTAATCTGTACCAGAAATGTACCAGCTTTTAACAACCTCACCAGCTATTTGTGTAGAGATTGTTAAGTTTACGAGGCGCACCCAAAAGCATCACAGTCATTGCTTTTTCACTGAGTGCAGTGAGTCCGGGTTCATCTGCTGTAGATATGCAGTTTGTCAGTGAAGATATCACTGTGACCTGACTGAATGGTTACCATCCTGTCATCCAAACTATGATAAGACTCTACATTGTACTCATACAGCTGGCTGTAAAACCAGGCTTTAAGCATTCAGTGTTTACAGCAGCTGATACTGAAACTCAAATTACTCTTACTGTTCATCATTAACTGACTGCAACATCTTGGGATGTTTTTTACATCTCCTTTCTGCTTTAACATTTAAAATTACATAACTGATGTCAACGGGTTCAAGGGCATTATGCACAAACACAGAGGAGTAATTTCCAGCCTGGCAGTTCACAGACAAAATTCAAACCTCACAAGTCACTTTGAGTTTTCAGGTCTCTGCAGAATCCTGCTTGTAGTGCTCTGTGCACGCTCGTCTTTGGAGCAGAGACCATTTCTTTACCACTCACAGCTACAGGACACGTACAGGTATGTGTCCCTGCTCTTGATTGGTTTAGAGGGTCGTTCTTGTGTTTCTGTGTCATTAATGCAGCAGATTTCATTCTGCTGTCACAGAGAAAGCACGTACACACCGCTTTCAGGACATCTGTGGGTTTGTGGTTGTAATTAAGCTACGAATACAAAATTTCTACACACACACACACACACAACTGGTAAGACGTGGTAAGATTTTGAGTTTTTGCAGTGTGGGGCTGGAAAAAAAATTCTATTCATATTTGTTACGGCTTGTACGCGCTTCAGAGTTTGTAAGTGTTTTGCAGTTTTGTACGTGCTTTGTCTCCAGGGACCACCATGTTTTGTTGGGTCTAAAACGTAAACCCCGCTGACTCAGAGACCGATCCGTGTGAACAAAGCAAGACCACACAGCGCTCTTTGTCTTTTTACTTGCAGCAGAGATGTCCGGTCAGGGTCTCAGAGTTGAAAGCTCTTCACCTGATCTCAGCCAACTTTGAACCTGACTTGTTGCCTCTTTTATTGACAACAGCAGTTATAAAAACATCTCGTTAGTTATGTGACAGTTAAGGCACGCGTACGTGAGCAAGTGACTGTGTGTGTGTGACATTTCCTATCACACCACATATGGCGTGACCTTTCAATGAACCAACAAAGCAGAAGTGAGCGGTATAGCTGAACTTATAAAACAGGAACTTGTGGTTTCTTATGTGCAAAGAGACCACTCCCCACATCTTATGCATTCTGATGAAAAGGAAACTGACCCCGTAACTAACTGTAAGCACGTTGCAGCTGAGTCGAGGGCTAATAAAAATAAGACCATGTGGTGTCCAGCAGGACAATGTGTGCCGCGGGACAGTCCATGTGGGACATCTGAAAGACTCATTGTGTAACTCAGGGTGTAAGCAGCAACTCCTATATAGTAAACATAAGAAAGTAATGTGCAGTAGTTCGTGCTTTTTAAAACCGAGATTCCTGGGCTCATATTCCTCATGCTTACATGGTTTTCTTTTGTCCAAAAACAGGTTAGTTTGGCGATCCTGTAACTGTGTCCTTGACCTTTTTACTGGCTCGAGGAGATGGTTCCTAATGCTGGCTGGTTAAAATATTTAGGATGGGTCAAATGCCGAGTCTCCATATGGAAACAAAAGGATATTTCCCATGTTATATCTTAAATGTGTATAAATGAGATCTGTTGATGTCCAATAAAAGAAATAAACAATAAATGTAAATCAGTTTTTTTAAACTGTAGACTCGTTTACCTGCTTCAGTGAAAACAAACAAAACAAAACAACAATGATAGTGGTTTTAAAGAGATTATGAAAAAAATGCAATACATTTGTTTTTTGCTACATTAACAGCTCCTAACTTTTCCCATTTTTCCCAGTCTGATTTCCTGCAGGACCCACACAGACTTTAATTCAGAGTGAAATCCAGTTCAGCCACAACATTAACTGTGTTCAACCTTTCATGGTGCTGGAGGCTTTTTAATAAATATAAGAAGATGGTTAAAGTGAGAGATTACTATTCTGTCTTTTACATCGGTACAAAGGGAGGACTAAATGCCAAAAGAGAGAGATGTTTTTAAAAAAAATGAACAGTTCAAGTATCTCTGTGTTTAAGGAGAGAAGACAATAACTGCAATAAGAAACAGCAGAAACACATGGCCCACCTGAGCTGACCGGGTAGACACAGGGACCATGCCAGCTATAGATGAACTTAAGTCTGTTTTGAAAATATAAGTACTAGAAAATACAGATATTTGTTTAAAAATGTTGGGATTAAAAGGAAAAAGTTGTCAGAAATACAAATACTCAAGTAAAGCACAGATATTTTAAATTCTACTTAAGTACACTAACAAAGTATCTGTAAAGCCACTGTCATTATCATAATGCAAATAACTCAGCCTTTAACAAAAGGAAACTAGAACTAATATATTAGATTTTTGCCGTGTAGACACAAAGGTTTACATTTAACTACATATAACTTAAGTTATAGTTTCATATCTGGACTGATTATGAAGAATTTTGACACCACAGAAATACAAACTTACACGTACCTGCGTCTCCAGTTTCCTGAGCTCTTTCTGGTTTCAGTTTAGTTTCAGTTTATAACGACAATTATCAGCAGCAGAGGTTACTGTGGACCTCCAACCAATCAGAGCACTGCTGGATGTTTTATGGTACCATAATCATGTTTACTTTAAAGTTATTATAGTTCAGTGAAACTAAATACTAAGAAGAGATGTGGATCATTTTAGTGACCTAAAATAAAAAATAATTTTGGAAACAAAACAAATAATTTTGTGAACTCAGAAACTTAAACTAAAATAAGTTCTTCTTCTGTGACACACCGTAATGTGTGGTCACATTATGTGAATTCATTTTGTTTACCGTGTAAGTTTCCAGGTGTAGTTTTGTTAAAGAAGAGCCTTAATTTTGGGATTTTTGTTGGAGAGCCAACATGTTGTGTGATCCTAAGTTACGTGGGGCACCTAGTGAGATGGTTTATTGTGATATTACCGCTTGTCTTCAGATCTGACAGAAACGAGAGGAAAACACTGAATACCTGTCGTCATCTCATCACTACTACTCATCACATTAGCTTAAATGTTACACATAAAGTGCCACAGTGTATTATAAAATGTGTAAATATATAATAAGCTTAATAATGAATATATAGCAACAGTAGCTATAAAATCATCAATATGAAAACACGACCCCAGTCTGTACGTGGTGGCTTACACAGTTACACTATAAGTTCAAATCCTTTACACATCTATAAAGTCAGTCGGTTCACTGAATCTGCTGAGTGACAAAGTCCAGTTTTAGATGTTTTTATTACTTTATATCTTATCATCATACTGTGTTTTTTCTGTGCCAGGACTCAGAGATTTAGGCGTCGAGTCTCCGCAGGTGTTCCTGGTGTCCAGCTTTGAGCTCCACCTGTACGACTTCTCTCTCTTACATGAGACCTTAGACAGAGACCTTCCTGAACACAAAAGACATGCTCTGCTGCGCGCCATGCCCAACATCAGCCTGGAGATCATCGACAAGAAGAAAAAAACTTTCAAGCGCCGATTGTATTGGTTGTCCGCTCTGTCTGCAGCTGTAGTTGCTGTTCCAGTTCCTGGTCTTTCTATTGCTGTTGACATAGCGGTGCTAGTTAAATCCAGAATTGAATTCAAAATCCTGCTCCTCACATACAAGGTCTTAAATAATCAGGCCCCATCTTATCTTAATGACCTTGTAGTACCATATCACCCTATTAGAGCACTTCGCTCTCACACTGCAGGCTTACTTGTTGTTCTTAGAGTATTTAAAAGTAGAATGGGAGGCAGAGCCTTCAGTTTTCAGGCCCCTCTTCTGTGGAACCAGCTTCCAGTTTGGATTCAGGAGACAGACACTATCTCTACTTTCAAGATTAGGCTTCAAACTTTCCTTTTTGCTAAAGCATATAGTTAGGGCTGGACCAGGTGACCCTGAATCCTCCCTTAGTTATGCTGCAATAGGCTGCCGTGGATTCCCATGATGCATTGAGTTTTTCCTTTCCAGTCACCTTTCTCACTCACTATGTGTTAATAGACCTCTCTGCATCGAATCATGTCTGTTATTAATCTCTGTCTCTCTTCCACAGCATGTCTTTATCCTGTCTTCCTTCTCTCTCCCTAACCGGTCGCAGCAGATGGCCCCGCCCCTCCCTGAGCCTGGTTCTGCTGGAGGTTTCTTCCTGTTAAAAGGGAGTTTTTCCTTCCTACTGTCGCCAAAGTGCTTGCTCATAGGGGGTCATATGATTGCTGGGTTTTCCTCTGTATTTATTATTGTGCGATCTACTGTGCAATATAAAGCACCTTGAGGCCACTGTTGTTGTGATTTGGCGCTATATAAATAAAATTGAATTGAATTGAATAGATATGCGCCGAAGCCAGAAGAGATTTTTGAATAACCACTAAGTAATAGCGCAAGCTGTTTAAGGGTGTGCCTGACATGGTTATTTTGATCACCAGTTTTGTTTAGTTTCAATTTCTAAGGACAGTCGTCAGCAGCAGCTTCCTGTGGACCTCCAACTAATCAGAGCAAAGCTGGAAAAACCCCCACAGAGCCTGAAGTTTTCATGATCGTGTCCACTTCAAGGTTATTATAGTTTCTAGGTTATAATTAATGTAACCTGAAAGCTAAGACTACATGTGAAAAACTATTCAGTTAACTAAATGAAAACTAAAGTTTTAAAAACGATTATTTTAAGATAAAGTAAAAAAAACAAAAACAAAAAAACAAACAGAGGGTTTATTTTAGTGTTTATTATGTTGTTAAAATTTTGGTTTTTATTTTATTCCAACTTGCCTGGTGAAGCTTTCATGGATGTGTTTATACCTGTGCTGATTTTCCTAAATGTTACCTCTGACATGTGTCAGGGTTCTGGGTCTGAGCGACCCAGGATCCCTGGGCAGTCATGGACCTACTATATTATATGTATTTTTGGTGTTTTGCTGCCCCCTCTTCTCCGTCCTTGTAGATATGAGAGTGTGTGTGGGTGTGTGTGTGTGTGTGTGTATGGGTATCTGAAACCCTTGCTTACAGGCGCCTTCAGGCCTGGTGGGTATGGCTCTGCTAGGGGACTGGCCACACCCGAAGCCACGCACCTGCTGCTGATGAGGCCTCGTCGGGGGAGCTACTTAAGAGAGTCTTGGAGCTCCCACCGACGCGGGATAATTTCGTGAGACTTCCCGTCAGTTCTCCAGCTGGTCTGTTTGTGAGTGTGAGCTTACCAAGTGAACTGAGGGTGCTAACTACTGCCTCTATTTTCCCAGGAAGGATTGCTGGACGAGAGGGCAGCAGACACAGAGTGCACTGGCACGAGGGAGTCGACACATGAGCACAAACACTGGGAGAAGACACGGAGTGGAAGTCGGGAGCACACGGGGATGTATTATTGTTGTGTATCAGTTCGATCACTGTAAATAAACACACTGCTTGTACATAGAGCACCGTGCCTGGGTCCTCCTTCCCCACACCCCCCACGGTTTGCCATGCCAAACCGTGACAACGTGTGTCCTCCATACTTTAATAATTTAAAGGATGAAAACTAAAGAACCAATAAAATCCACAGTGGAAACTCACTCAAACTAAACTGAATTAACAACAAAAAGTGAAACTAGAAAATATAAAATATAGTAATTATGGTCCATCTGCCTAGGCAGGCTTCACTTGCATGAATGAGGGTGGGAGGTGTCAGGTCATTTGAAATGCAGCGTTTCTATGAGTTCAACAAACACACAAACTGTTTGTGTGCAGTGTGTCTCACGGTGTGTTGCAGCTAAAGGTCCTGCTGCTTATTTGACAGGGAGAGAAAAGAAAAAGAGCTAAGTTCACTCAGAGATAGAGAAAGTGTCACGGAGCAGTCGTAGTGTGCTGTGATGCAGGTAGGATGGAGGGCCCACACGCAGGACTCAAAACCAAGAGGTTAACCTAAAGTGTAGTTTATTCACTGGGATGACTCATCAGAGAAATAAACATTACCCAAACATGACCAATAAATGGTGAACAAAGAGAGGGAAGGTAGTCAGAACTGAGGGGATTGAACTACCAGAAGGCAACATTGCAGACATAGAGGACAGTTACAAGTACCTGGGGATCCCGCAGGCGAATGGGAACCATGAAGAGGCCGCTAGAAAAGCTGCAACCACCAAGTACCTGCAGAGTACTTGGTGGTTGCAGCTTATATATTTATATATATATAAATATATATATATATTTATATATAAATAAATATATATATATATATATATATATATATATATATATATATATATATATATATATATATATATATATATATATATATATATATATATAAATATCCTCAAATGTCCTTGAAAAAGTAGAAAGCAGGTCCAGCTTTACAGGACCAGCACATAGTTCCTCCAGTATCCGACATCTGAATGAACGACAGACTCCCCTCTGCAGTAAACTGGCCTTATCAAGGAGGCTGAGAAGCATGATCCCCCTGAAGTTGGAGCCCAATCTCTTCTTGAAGAGGGGAAACCCCACACCAGTCAGCCAATCCAGAAACACTGTCCATCCAGCTGGCTAATAAAAACCACACCTCATCTCCTGATGATTTACCTGTCCAACCCTACACGAGTGTTTCTAACATTTCCTGTCTTTGTCAGCACAGGAACCACCTGAGGATTCAGCCTGAAGACCCTCTGCAGTGAGACGGCCTCTGACCCTCAGACTCATCTACATGAGTGTATTTGAAACATGTTTTTAATAAACCAAACATTTTGCTTCCCAATGGTCCAGTATTTGTTTCTAAAAGACACATTTGTTGTTTGTTTGACTCCAACGCTGAGACTGTTCTTTCTAAATTAAGCCAATCATTTCCATCCTCGTGGTTTCCGTGGACAGCGGTACATTAGAGAATTAATGGTCACAACTAATTGCAAGGTAAAAGACAACATTCATAAATCAAATACATTTATATGTGAAAAACTTAAACAAAAAGTTTACCATAAAGTCTCTTATAATGAAGAGTGTCGTGGTCCTCCTGTGCTTCCCGCCCTTCAGTCTTTCTCTCTGTATCTGTGTGAATGTGTGTGAGCATCTAACCATGCCATTGTCTTGCTGTGCAGGACCACTTCTAGCTTCCTGCCCTTTGTTTGTTTCACCTGAAGTTAATGAGCTCACCTGTTTTTCATGTTAGTCACCATGTTAGTGAAGTTACTCTACGTTAATAAGCTGACTCTGTTTTACTTGCAGTCAACCTCATTTCACCACCTCACAGCCCTGGTGTTACCCTGAGAGAGAGAAAACTATCTAAGAGAGAATCTGTTGAGGAGTTTTCTGACTCTGACCTGTCAGCGACTGATCTCTGGGGGATCAACACCTACACCCTGCTGCTCATCAGATACCCTGCTGGGATGATAAGATTCAGTAAAAGGACTAGATGTTACAGTCCCTGATAATGCACTGCTTTAAATGGAGAAAATCTTGAGGGATGGCTGTTATGAGGAGAGGCAGCCCAGAAACTTTACCAGCGGCACCCATCGTTGTGTGCCTCAACTTTCGGTCTTTTACCCAAGCTAATCTGCCATTTTTTTCCTTGGTTAGGTTGACGGGATGATCAGCAGGTGGAATCCAGTTTCTTTCAGCTGAGACAGCTGACAAAAATAAAAAAATCTTTAAAAGAGCAATCCACGCCTTTAACACAACTCGATTAGTATACTGTAACTCTTTGTGTGTTAGTGCTGGCAGTCCTCCCTGTCTCACCTTTAGCAGGTGCAAAACGCTGCTGCCTGGCGTTTAACTGGAACATGGAAGAGAGAGCAAACTACTCCTGTTGTATCCTCACTGCATTGTCTGTCTGTCCATTTTTACAGGGCAGCTTTGTAAAGTGACCTGTGCCAAATGGCCCCCAGTCAAAGCTGGTGGCCGGTCCAGTTCCTTTACACTGGTGCCAACTCTGGATCTGCCTCTAATAGTGGTGAAACAGAGCGTTCTCATTCCCAAGGCATAACATACAATTTGTCATGGCCTGGTACTTGTCATATTAACACGAAACTTAGCCTTCCTTGTCCTGATGAGACGCTCCGGATTCTTAAATGAAACTTTTTATGTGCTTCGCTTTTTATTCCCTTCGTGGCTTTCTATTGCAGCTCTAACCCTAACCACAACCTGAACCCTATGTTATGGTCCAGTTAAGATTAAGTTAAAGTTAGGGTTAGGTTACGGGTGGAAATCATGTGGGGCGGCAAAATCAAAGCCATTTTTTAACACATGCAGGTGTTACATATGGTTAAAATGAGTCAAATACAGTAAGTATACATGTTTCATATAAATATAGTTCATAACGTAATTATTTTCTGTAGCCCACATAATTAAACACTTTAGTTACATAAAACATGTGAATTTTGATTTTATGTACTGTGTAGCCTGTATAATAAATAAATATGGGCCCAATAAGTATAAAATCCAGAAAGCTACACAACATGGGGTGCTTTAGCTACAAGCAAAGTCTAACTTAAGTTTGTAGTAAGTAGTTTTTTGTTAGAAAAGAAAATCAAATTGTTGCTTAAATTTACACTAAATGTCAGAATTCTAAGCTGTCATGGACAAAAACATATGCATTATATTCAGTTTTAGAATTTATATTCAGTGTTAACTGTAGCTGCACTCAAAGTGTTAATGCTACCTTATTTTAATAAACAACACAGTTATATGCCAAACTAGGGTGGAACTAGAGGAGGCAAGAGATCATTTTAGGGTGGAACATGTCACCCTTCTACATCCACCCCCGACCTTAACCCTCACCTTACATTTATAGATTCATTCCAGCCCGCTCTCATGCCTCTGTACGCGTAACATACCGACGATCTCTCACATAGTGTTGGTTTGTTAAGTGTTGTGATGAGAACGTGTTGGGTGAAAGTATGAGTGCATTTATTGATGACCCTTTGGACAAATTCTTCTGTAATTTAATGAGAGAAAACCAGAGATTCTTCCACTGCTTCTTAATTTGTCTATAGACCAAATATCTAAGAACCAATTAGCTTTGAAAGAAAATAACAATTAATTGCAGCAGCAGACTTTGTTATGTTTTATTTTGCTACATTAGGACAGAAAAAGCTCAAGTCTTTTTGTAGGTAAGAACAGTCAGTGTCAAACCAGTGTTTCTAATATTCTGTCCACCCGAGATAAGACTCATTATAATGTATTGTGTGGTGCAGTGGAATCTATTGTTTCATCAAAATCAGATACTCTTACTACTAATAACAATTAATGTTAATATCTTTATCAATAACATTTTATTATTAGCAGGCAGGAATAACGTTGATGAACATTCAGTCATATCTGTGTTATTTGTGTTGTAGTTCCTGACTGTGACCGCTGGAGGGCAGTGAACACTCATCACAAACTACAATCATCAGGACAAAAACTCCACAGAGCAGTTTCTGTTCTACACACCTCTGCTCATCATCAAACACTCTGCATTAAAAGTATTTATTATGCTGTAAGCTACAATATGATAACAAAAGAGTTAGTAAAGTAAATCAAACAAAAGAAGTTCAGACAATGATGTTTCAGGAGTAACTATCACATCACCTGATAGTGATGACATCACCAAATCACACAAATAATTAGAACAAAGCTCTTCTAAGCTTGTTTTATCTGAATAATAACATCACATTTGTTCCTGTATTGATGTGATGAGAAGAAATGAGACCTGCTGAGGCCTCTGATACATTTATCAGCTGTAGTAGGATAATGGCTCAAATGTGCAGCTGCAACATGATTTGGTTTCAGTATATTAATGTTTAATGATTTAAACTATTTTCATTTGTACTCTTTTAAGTTTCATTCATCTTTGATTTTTAAATTCAGAGTCATTTCAAACAGCTTCTGAGCATCATCAGCGAGCTTATCAAGGATCAAATTCAGAATGTTGTAGGTTGTGGTGAAAGAGAAGCCCATTGCTATTGGGATTCCAATAAAAGGAATAAATCTGGACACTTCCTCTGCTGCAATTAATGTAGCTATGTGTCCCACTTGGGTCAAAGCCTTCAGGAGGAGCTCTGTAGTTATTTCTACTGCAGCCAGTGGTGAAATGATGACAGCACACAGAGCAGTGTATGACACATCTGTTCTGGCAGAAAGTCTCTTCAGAGACGGGATATCGAGACCAAATGCAAAAACATAATCTGTGACAGCATCAACCAGCACAGCAGCATCAACAGCAATAGAAAGACCAGGAACTGGAACAGCTGCTCCAAGTGCAGACTGAGTGGCCAACCAATACAATTGACACTTGAAAGTTTTTTTCTTCTTGTCGATGATCTCCAGGCTGATGTTGGGCATGGCACGCAGCAGAGCATGCCTCTTGTGTGCAGGAAGTTCTCTCTCTAAGGTCTGATGTAAGAGAGAGAAGTCGTACAGGTGGAGCTCAAAGCTGGACACCAGGAAGACCTGCGGAGACTCGAAGCCTGATTCTCTGAGTCCTGGCACAGAAAAAACACGTTAAGATGATGTATAAAAAATGCAGAAGACCTTTATAAGAAATCATTTAAAACTTGGATCTGAATATGTTTAAAAAGTGAACTCAGATCTCACTGAGCTGTAAATGATCAGACACTCACTGTGAACACAGTTGTCTCTGATTTTTGTAAGAGTGTCCTCTTCATTGAAGTCTCTCTTTTTTTCAGCATTTATATCATTGTCGATCTTTGAGCGAACAAAGTAGTACTTTTTCTTCATCTTCTGAATCTCCTGAGCGAGTTTCACATCATTTTCTCTGAAGCGAGTGTCTGAGATGATGATGAAGAAGTCAAACTTCTCAAATCCAACAAGCTTCAGGTACTTCTTAGCTGGAAACTTGGTGGTGCCGATTCCAGGAAGATCCCATAATTTAACATTGGGATAGTTTGGATGGGGGTACGGTGTGACCTCTACGGTGGTTTCTGTAACACCAGTAGGAGCAGCTCCCTTGTCACCATTGGACAGCCCTCTGAGGGCATTAACAAAGGTGGATTTACCAGAACCAGTTTCCCCTGTGATGGCGATATTTAGTGGAATATTATTTTCTCTTTCTAAATATTGTTGAATCCTTGCAGCTGCTGCAGCGATGTCATTGTTTTCCAGTGCTTCTCTAACTCCAGGAATTTCTTCTGGAAGTGAATCATTTGGATCCCCCATGCTGATCCTTAAACAGAAGAAGAAAACCTGAGAAAACTTGCAAGGCTGCATTTGGGTCCAATTGTGCCTGCTGCAGACACCAACACTTAACAAGCTGGACCAGGAACAAGTCAGTTGTAGAGCTGCACAGAGGAATCTTTGGAAAAAGCTGCAAATAAACATAACGAACACTGCAGCATTGTGTTTGTGTGGGTCCTTAGTGTCACAGTGGTGCTAAAACCCAGTGCAGGATAACAGACCCGTGACCACTGCAGCCACTGGAAGTACTGGCAGAAATAGCCGCCATGCACTGGAAGCAGGCAGCGGTGCATCAAGATCAGCTCCCATAGCTACGGGACCGGGCCAAGCACCAGATCGTTTATACAGGTAATGAGTTGAGAAAGCTCCCAATATCAGCTTGTTACCTGTATAAAATACACCTAGGAGTCGGAAATCTTGCTGATTGATAGGGGATCAAATACTTACATCGTTCATAAAATTCAAGTTAATTTATAACTTTTTTTAAATGGATTTTTCTGGATTTTTCGGTTATTGTTTTATTTTTCACTGTTCAAATAAACCTACCATTGAAATTGCAGACTGATCATTTCTTTGTTAGTGGGCAAACTTATTAGAAAACCAGCTGATTTACGAAGTTTTTCCCTGACTGTATAAATAATGTAAGTTATTCTCCGTTGATCTAAATATTATATGACCGGATGCACTGAAACTGGCTTAATAATCAGCAGACTGTGTGATGATGAAGTAACACCCAAAGCTAAAAGAGGCAGTTTCCCTCACAGAGTCTGGTAAAAAGTTTATTTTGTCCATATAAGATCATATCAGAGACGGGGACAGGAAGTCATTCAGCAACCTCACCTGTATAATTATTAAAACGCACCAAATCCATAAAAAACTAGATTTTCTGACTTATCTCAAAAAATAAAAATGGTGACAATAGAAAGAAAGTGACTTTAGCTTAATTAAAGAGATAAATTAAAATAACTTACACTGGATTCCTGCTGAGGCTGAAAGTGAAGAGAGCAGCAAACTGCAGTCAGTAACAATGGGAGCAGTCGCAGTTTGACTTTGAGCTTTTGTGGTTAGTCACAGGAAAAAGCTCCACCCAAGATAATAATGAATGAACCAATCAGCGAGTCTTCCTGAGGGCCACAATAAGATATGTAGAAGCAGCTGATTTATAAGAAGTCATATTTCCACAGCAGAACTCAGTGTACTGTACAGTGGAGTGAAAAGATGTTTTTCTATTTTTTTGTGCTTGTCACACTTTAATGTTTCAGATCATCAGCACCAACTTCACACCCGATCAGATCTGCACACTGTTAGACCTCTGCCTCACCACAACATACTTCAAATACAACGAAGGCTTCTACAGACAAAAACATGGCTGTGCCATGGGCTCCCCCGTGTCACCTATTGTAGCCAACCTTTACATGGAGGAAGTGGAAAGGAAGGCTCTTGGCTCTTTCAAAGGAAGAGTACCCAGCCATTGGTACAGATATGTAGATGACACCTGGGTCAAAATCAAGACACAAGGAGTGGAATCCTTCACTGCGCACATCAACGCTGTGGATAAAAACATCAAGTTCACCAGGGAAGACACAAAGGATAACTGTTTGCCTTTCCTGGACTGCGCTGTGCACATTGAAGAGAATGGCAACCTCAACATCGAAGTTTACCGGAAGCCCACACACACGGACCAGTACCTCCTCTTTGACTCCCATCACCCTCTGGAACACAAACTTGGAGTAATCAGGACCCTACACCACCGGGCAGAACATGTTCCCTCTAAGCCTGAGGGAAAAAAGAAGGAACACACATGTAAAGGAAGCACTCAAAACATGCGGTTATCCTAACTGGGCGTTCATAAAGTCAGCAAAGATGCACAGAAAAGAAGATCAGACACCAGCGAGGGAGGATAAGAAAGACAGACGCAACAACGTTGTTATCCCCTATGTAGCCGGTGTATCAGAGAAACTCAGGAGAGTTTCCTCCAAGCACGACATCCCAGTGTACTTCAGACCCAGCAACACACTCAGACAGAAACTGGTTCACCCGAAAGACAAAACTCCAAAACACAGACTTAACAACGTGGTGTATGCTGTACAGTGCAGCGAGGAATGCCCAGACCTCTGTATTGGAGAGACCAAACAGCCACTTCACAAGCGCATGGCACAACATAGAAGAGCCACCTCCACAGGTCAAGACTCAGCAGTCCATCTGCATCTTAAGGATAAAGGTCACTCTTTCGAGGATGCCAACGTTCACATTTTGGACAGAGAGGACAGATGGTTTGAAAGAGGAGTGAAAGAGGCCATCTATGTCCACTGTGAGCGACCATCTTTGAACAGAGGCGGTGGTTTACGACACCAACTGTCTGCCATCTATAATCCAGTTTTGAGTTCCCTCCCCAGACGCTTTAATGCCCACTCACATCCTGGGCCATCTGACCTCAGGAATTCAAATGACAAGGTGGGGCCAGGTTTCACAATGAGCTCACCTGAAACCCTGGCTGATTAGGTCCCACACCCGCTTTCACACCTTGGCTCATGTGATTAGATCACCAGGGGGTCCTTTGTCCCTCTTTGGGGGGATACTCCCACTGGGTTTAAATCTGGGACTCTCGGCCATTTGACCTTAGAACTGAAGAAGCTTCTCGGATGAGAGGTGAAACGTCTTCAAGCAACTTAAAGAAGTCCAGACGCTTTTCTTTGCAAACTCCTTTGACGGCAAGGAAAGGATGTTTATATTGTCTAGTGTTCAACTGATCCATAGGGGACAAATCCTAATATGTGAATATATGTATTGTGGTACATAATTGGAAATTAGAACAAAATCCTGCTTTAAATAACATGTTTTTCTATTTAATGAAATGTAATATTTTTATATTGTACCAGGCACTTCTTCACCTGTTTATGATCCACCAGATAACCAGGATGTGGTGCCTTTTGAAACATCTTCTCCTTCAACATCATGCATGACACCAGGCCATCCACATGGTATTTAACCTCCAATCTTACTTTATAGATTAATATTGAAAGCCTTTAAAAACAAAATAATGATGTTGGGTAGTTAACATTGTGCAGTAAATATTTTATAATATTGATACTGTCATTTTTGCAAGAGATGTTCTAGATTAAAAACGATTTTTAAATTGAATCCTCCCATACTTAGATATATCTCAAAATCCAGCGGAGGGACCTAGACAGCCACACTTGAAGATATTTCCTCGAACAGTACATGGTGAAAAGAGGAGGGCCTTCAGCAAGACATGGTATTCACAACACAAATGGCTGGAATATTCTCAAAGTCGCGACTCTGTCTATTTTTTTGCATGTAGACACTTTTCCCTTCCAAATGCTTCTGAAACTCCTTTTACATCACATGAAGGGTACTCAAACTGGAAGAAGGCGATGTATAAAGATGGAAGTTTTAAGGGGCATGAGAAATCTGAAGGTCATACGAATGCCATGTATGCTTGGAGTGAACATAAGAACAACATTTTGACAGATTCATCTGTGCGTGATGCTTTGGACAAGGCATATAAAAAAAAGTAGAGGAAAATCGCATATATATCAAAACTGTTGCTGAAGTACTTCTCCTTACAGCTATGCAAAACCTCTCCCAAAGGGGGCATCTTGAGACAGATACATCACAAAATGGTAAATGGACTGGTTCTTATATAGCGCTTTTCTCCTCTTCTGAGCACTCAAATGCTTTACACATTTGTGCATTCACCCATTCACACCCATTCGCACTTCTAAGTAACATTCACACTCCGATGGATGCATTGGAGAGCAACATGGGGTTAGTATCTTGCCCAAGGATATTTGGTATGCAAACTGGAGCAGCCTGGGATCGAACCACCGACCTTCTGGTTAGTGGCTGATCTGCTCTGCCACCTGAGCTACAGCCAAAACAAAGGGAACTTTTTAGAGATAATGGAACTTATTTCTAAGCATAATCCACTGATTGCAAAAAAACAAAACAAAAACGAAAGCTGCAGGAAATGCAAAATATACCAGTAACACCATTCAGAATGAAGTAATGGAATGTCTGTCAGAGATGGTACGTGAAGACAATATCAGAGAAGTGAAGGAGAGGGAGTACTTCTCTGTGATTGCAGATGAAACAAAAGACCTAAAGAAAACAGAGCAACTGTCATTAGTACTAAGGTATTACTACAATAGGGCTGTTCAAGAGAGTTTTTTAGAGTTCCAGAGAGCAAGTCAGCTAGATGCAGCAGGGCTCACCCAAAACATCATACAGTGTCTGGAAAGGTATGGCCTTGAATATCGATCCAATCTTGTAGGCCAAGGATATGATGGGGCGTCAGTAATGGCAGGGAAATGCAGGGGTGTTGCAGCCAGGATCAAAACAGAGGCAAAACATGCATTTTATGTAAATTGCAATGCACATTGCCTTAACCTTGTTATCGTTGATGCAGTGAAAGCAGTCCCTGAAGCTGACTGCTTTTTTTCATTGTTGCAGAAATTGTATGTCTATATGTCAGGTTCATATGTTCACCAAAAATGGATCACAGTTCAAAAAGACATGTATCCAGAGGCTCCTAGAGAGCTTCAGAGACTTAGTGATGGGCATGTCGTTACAGTGCATGCAAAACTGTAATGGACAGATTAGCAGCTATATTAAGAGTGCTACATGAGATAGATTTAGAGAACAGTGGTGACAGATCAGTGGAGGCACGGGGTCTGTTGGCACAAATTGACCTCACATTTATTGGCAATTTATCCACATTTAGAAAAATTCTAGGGGAAATTAAGTTGCTTTCTGATGTACTTCAGTCTCCATCTCTTGATCTAGCAAAGGGTGTAGACCTAATTCATGCACTTCAAGACACCTTGGACCAATATAGAAGTGAATCCCGTTTTGATGAGCTGTGGCAAGACGCAATGGATATTGCTGAACAGTGTACTGTTTCCTTGATACATACAGACCAGCCAAGCTGGTCTGTATGACTGTGATATTGAAGACCTCAAACATAAGCTGTATCAAGCTAGTAAGGTTGTTCAAAGGAGAGCAGGGTGTGGAAATTGTTGGGTCTATTTCCACAAGCCCTGCTAGTTCTAGAGACTTATTCATCATGAAAGAAAACAAGACAGTCAGCGATCGATTGATTACTTGCGCAAGGGAGGCCTCATCTGTGTTCACCACGTAAATGACCCCAAATCCGGCCTCCTCTCGCTGCCTTTTATTGAGAACACAGTTCACATAAAACAATAGTACCTCCCTTCATAACCACTCTGCCAAGTAGGACTGTTATTGGAACAGTGCAGCCTGTTGCATCAATATATCCTGCTAATGTATTCAAAACTGACTGCCTCCCTACTGCATCAGTCCGCCCCATCCAGGCTAAGAGCTCAGGTGAGAACACACCTAAAAGTGAACAATGGGACCCACCTGTCGACTTGACTCACCTGAATGACCACCAGAGACAAGCCGTTAGTCAGATGTTAAGAGAAGAATCAGAGTCATTCTCTAAATCTGATGATGACATAGGCTGTGTTGACCAGGGTAAAGCATACCACCAGGGGTTCATGGGCAAAGAAAGTAAACACCTAACAGCTTTTGTGACCCCCTGGGGCCTGTATGAGTGGGTCAGAATCCCATTTGGACTGATGAATGCTCCGGCAGCATTTCAACGCTGCATGGAGGAGTGCTTAGAAGGGTTAAGGGATGAAATATGTGTGCCTTACCTCGATGATGTCCTTGTCTTTAGCAGAACGTTTGAGGATCATGTTGAGGACGTCAGGAAAGTGCTGCGCCGACTCAGGGAGTACGGGATCAAACTCAAACCAAGGAAGTGTGACCTGTTTCGGACAGAAGTGCGGCACCTTGGCAGGATTGTGTCAGCAGTGGGAAGCAGGATAGACCCCGCAGACACCGCTGCTGTGACAGCTTTGAAAAACAAACGGCCAGGTACTGTTGGTGAACTAAGAGCAATGTTGGGCCTACTAAGTTATTACAGACAATACATCAAGAATTTTGCCAGAATTGCAAATCCTCTGTATGACTTGCTCAAGGGACCTGCAGATGCTGAGACCCAGCGAAACACAAGATTAAAGTGGCAAACAAAGCGAAACAGGTGTAGTGTCCCTTCGAGCACACCTATTGAGTGGACCGACATGCACCAGTTAGCACTAGAACAGCTGATAGACTGTCTAACGCAGCCCCCTGTTCTAGGCTTTCCAGAATTTTCACAGCCATTCACCTTTCACACTGATGCGTCAAACCAGGGATTAGGTGCCGTGTTGTACCAAAAGCAGAATGGAAAGCTTCGTGTGATTGCTTATGGTTCCCGCACTTTAACTGCAGCTGAGAAGAATTACCATCTGCATTCAGGCAAGTTAGAGTTTCTTGCTCTCAAGTGGGCTATCACACCATTCTTCACCTTGTACACCGACAATAATCCACTTACCTATGTATTGTCCACTGCCAAACTGAATGCAACAGGGTGTCGATGGGTAGCAGAACTGGCAGATTTTCACTTCACAATTAAATATCGCCCTGGTAAAGAAAATGTGGACACAGACAGCCTCTCCAGGATGCTGGTAGACATGGAAACGTTTATGAATGAATGCACAGAGGAAATGGCATACGATGTAATTGGAGCAACCACACAGGCAGTGGAAAGGCAGGATGACTCCAATGTGTCATGGTCCATGGGTGTCTCAGTCAGGTGTTCAGCCATGGCCACAGATGTTTCCATCACTCCACTGACAAAAGGCCAGATCAAACAGGACCAGAGGAGTGATCCGACTATTGGACCTGTAATTCAGTGTAAACTAACACAGGAAAAACCATCACGTTCAGAATCAAGACAACTCAGCCTACAGGTCATATGTCTCCTGAGGGAGTGGGACAAATTGGAGATGGATGAGAATGGGATCTTGCACAGAAAAACAGCTAACAGAAAACAGTTGGTCATACCAGAAATACACAAAAGTACTGTACTAAAGGAGCTACATGATGAAATGGGCCATCAAGGTGTAGAGAGAACATTGTCACTGATACGGGACCGGTTTTACTGGCCCTATATGCAACGGGAAGTAGAGGATTATGTGACCAGAAGGTGTGTTTGCATAAAACAGAAGAAGCCGTGTCATGAGAGCAGAGCACCACTGACTAATATTGTCACTACTCACCCATTTGAACTTGTCTCAATCAATTTCCTGCACCTTGACAAGTGCAAAGGGGGTTATGAATACATGCTTGTAGTCATTGACCATTTCACACGCTTCGCCCAAGCATATGCCACAACTTCCAAATCAGCTAAAGCGGCTGCAGACAAAATCTTTAATGACTATGCTTTAAGATTTGGGTTTCCAGCACGAATATATCATGATCAAGGTGCTGAATTTGAAAATAATCTGTTTGCACAACTGAAAAACTACTGTGCAGTTGCTGGGTCCAGGACTACTCCCTACCATCCCCAAGGGAATGGACAGGTGGAGCAGTTAAATAGGACACTACTCCAGATGCTGAAAACACTCTCAGAGAGTCAGAAAACTAACTGGAAGGACTCGCTTAACAAACTGATTTATGCTTATAATTGTACCCGCAGCGAGGTAACTGGATTCTCCCCTTTTTACTTGCTATACGGACGCTCCCCACGATTGCCAATCGACATGCTGTTCAGCTTGACCTCAGAACAAGGAGATGGCAATCATCATGACTACATGGTAAAATGGAAACGGTTGATTGTGCGTCGATCCATTGCTAATGCCTCAGGGCTCCAGTAGGTGGGTTCGCGCGCCTCCTTTACTCACCTCTCCTCACTATTTCCCCTTTTTAAGGTAACTGCCATGCACAAATCTGTATAAATGTGTGTTACTGTCACTTTGTTATCATTGTTCATTGTAGCGAAAGATGTGAATTGCGGACTATTTTGCTGAGAAGTTCCAGTTAATCTCTGTTGCTGTGTATGCTAGTTTTCGCTATTACTCCGCCATATTGTGTGAAGATTTTTCTGTTACTACCTGTATAATTTAACTACTGAAAGACATGCAGTACTTAAAGTATTATTTCATTGCTGTGGAAAGTTAGTGACTGTGTCGGCTAACATGTGTGAGTTAAAAAGATGTTTTTGTCTAATGCTACAGTTCATGTTATCTAAAGTATTCTCATCAGCTAATGCAGCGAACAATATTGACTTAGTTTGGATACAGTTGTCCTGAGATTGAGTGCATCCATAAGAATATTGTTTTGGTTGTATTGCTTCTGAAACTCAATACAGACGAGTGAGAGTGAGAGCTGCGTGTCCGTGCCATTCTTTCACCTCTCCTCACTATTTCCCCTGTTTAAGGGCACAACAGCACTGATTGTATCTCTTGTACTTTATCAACACCATATCTAAAACTTTGCACTGTAGTGGTGAAAATCTTATTCTAATAAAAGTTAAAAGCGCATCCGGTTATTAGGTTTATAGTGTTATTGAATTATGGTTAACGGTTGGTAGAATTTTTTTTAACATTATCTGCCAATTACATCTGCCACCCTTCTCCAAATCTGTGCCCCTACCTGCCCCCCCGCATCAAAAATTTTCTAGACACGCCACTGCACAGATTTAGTAACATTAGCAAGTGGTGGAGGCCAGCAGGTGGATGAGGGAAAGGGGAGGCAGGAGGAGCAGAGAACCGAGGCGGCCGCCGGTCCGAGTGTCAGGTGAACTGAACTTCAGGTAAGAAGTTATGACCTGCAGTCTCTCTGGGTCAGATATAAACCAAGTTTAGTTTATTTTTGTTGTGCTGACTTTTTACAGTCAGTTACAATAACTCGTACTGCGTACTAGCTAGCATGACGGAGTTTCTATACAGCTGGGTGGGTGCTATGATGTCACTGATGTTGAACTTTATTTTGTTCATAAGGTTAGTTAGTAGAGTTGCCAACCGTCCCATAAAAAACGGAATCGTCTCGTATTCAGACAAAATATTTTGCGTTTCGTGTTGAGGTGAAAAGGACCACAGTTTGTCCCGGACTTCAGCTACAATGAAAAAGACAAAGCTGGAGTTATTCTGTGTTTACGCTGCAGCTGCCTCTTCTCCTCTCATTCTCTCCCCCTCCCTCTCCTGTTTCTACTTCAATCATGAAACTGATCAATGATCAGCTGATCGGCTTTTCTCTCTTGTTTGTTTATCGCCCACTTTGCGCCAGAAAGAGGAAGCCAGCTGATGTCATGCTAAACAACAGCAGCACGTTTAAGCTTGATCAGCTGTTGTTAGAATTTATTTAATATTACTTTCTAGTATCAGCTGATGTTTGCTGGAGCCACAGCTGTAAAGCTGCTGGTCATGATGTCGGTTTGGATATGTGGTGAGAGGGAAACATGAAGATGAAACCAGGAGATGTCCTTACTGAATCATCAGAGCTGAACAGGTGATGGAGAAACAGGTTTACCTTTCAGGTGACATGAATGAGTTGAAGTTATGAACTGTTTCTGAGAGACAAATAACACCAGGATCCTTTTCTAAGTAGCTGACAGCTGGTAACTGTGCAGGGGCGGGTCTAGCAAAGTGTTGCCAGGGGGGCAGGTACGGCATTAACAGGGAGAGGGGGGCTGTTGGGTCTGTCTAGCACAGGCCCACCGCTGGAACGAGACAATTTACTACACCGCAAAAGCATTGAACACCAAGTAGGCAAAGTTCGGTGGGCTATTCATGCATGAGGGAAGCCTGCCCAGAGCCAAGTGTCGTTCCACCCACTTGACCTCCGTCAGACTCTCAGCCAGGTTCCCCATAGCAGTCCTTTTATTGTGGGTACATGAATATGCATAGGGTCATTAACATATAACATCTTACATAGGAATACATGTGAACAAAGAATACTGCGTGTGTGTGTGTGTGTGTGTGTGTGTGTGTGTGTGTGTGTGTGTGTGTGTTCAAAGCGTGACCCCATAAATGACTTCCCTAAACCTGCTGGTCTGGAAAATTTAACAGTTCATCTATGTGTAAAAAGGCACTTAGACTAAAACTGACATAGCTATGTTTATCCTACCGTAAAACAATAAAACAAGGTACGACCTCTTCCCATGCTCCCAATGCACACCAAGCCTTTGCAGCCTGCTAAAGATCACACATCCTATCACTACACAATCGATTATACACCTCTACCAATCTACAACTGATTATAAAAGTCTAAGCATATATGGGTAGATATTTCTAAGCATAAATGACAATCACAATACAAATCCAACATTGGCACAAATAAATACTTTCTTATTCTCATTTAAAATGTCTAACTTTTATAAATTAATTATCTGAATCGTACAACCAAAGTTTTTATCTGATGTAAGATGTGTAGAAATCATACATATACACACAAAAATTTACATCACTGTCACAACAGCGTTTGTTTTCATTCAAAGGCTTTATGGCTGTAATACCTGGTGGGCCGGTCTCTAGTCAAAATGCCCGGGCCCATTTTTTTGTCCCAGTCCAGTCCAGCCCTGGGCACGACACACAGTGAATTCATCTGAGAAGATGCATCAAAATATAAATGGCCGCGCCAGCGCTGCACATCGCAAATTAGCTCGCATAGACACATTAGCTGTGTCACTTCTTAATGACGGTATCTTAGCTAACAACCCCAACTACCAGATTCAACTTGTAATTGGCTGAAAATAACATTGTTAGCTTTCCACATTCCGAAACTTCAAAAGCTTCAGGAGCTTTTTGCTCAGCACAGCATCAGCACCACGGAAAGACATGGATACATCCATAGGCTTGAGTCAAAAAGCATTTTTGGGACTTTCAGGTGTATGGACCAGTGTTTTCTTTTCTGATCAAACCAGAAAGCTTTAATGAGCAGCTAGATTTGTCTCACATTAACTGGCTGAGTTAATGCCAGTTAATGCAACATCAAAGCAGCTGGAATCCACAGCTGTGTGTGTTCATGGAGCTGCATTTTCACCTGCTGGACATCACTACCTGACAAGTTTAACTGTCTTCAGAACATTGCAGAGGCCTTATTGACAGTATTTGGCTCTACATATCTGTGTGAGCAGGTTTTCTCTCACATGAGTCCTCAGGTAGCGTCTGAATGCTGGACACTCGGAGACCTGTGTCTCTGAGTGGGAGACCAGAGATCACATTAACATGTGTGTCTCTGTATTAACAAACATGCCATGTTGGCCCAGTTTATTTTACTTATCATTGTTGTGAGGAGGCCATAAATAGCATTTGTATTTTCTGTTGTACAGTCCGTTTGCTGTTATGAATAAAAAGTGTCTTTTTTTTGTCTCAAAATAGCTCATAACAATTCGCTGATAGCTGCCAACATCTGCGAACAAATATAATCCTATAAAGTTGTTCTATATAGTTTGTAACTGTTCATATAGAGCGTTATTAAATTTATTGCTAATGCGATCATATGGCACACTGACTTCTGAGGAAATTTTAGATGCAGTCATCATCAGAAAGGTTGCCTAACCCTGCTTTAGAGGGTCGTTCTTGTGTTTCTGTGTCATTAATGCCGCAGATTTCATTCTGGTGAAAGCTCTTCACCTGATCTCAGCCAACTTCCAACCTGACTTGTTGCCTCTTTTATTGACAACAGCAGTTATAAAAACATCTCGTTATTTATGTGACAGTTAAGGCGCGCGTACGTGAGCAAGTGAGTGTGTGTGTGTGACGTTTCCTATCACACAACATATGGCGTGACCTTTCAATGAACCAACAAAGCAGAAGTGAGCGGTATAGCTGAACTTATAAAACGGGAACTTGTGGTTTCTTATGTGCAATGGAAAATTACAGCAAAGAGACCAGCCCCCACATCTTATGCATGCAAGAGAAGCTAAAACCTAATATGGAAAAAACATTTTATCAGCACACATGCAAGCAATGGTTCTGTGACTTTCCCATAATCTTTATGGTTTGATGGGAAATTGGTTAAATGATTGCTCAGCTTATGTCTGGATGACAGCAGATAATTCTGATGAAAAGGAAACTGACCCCGTAACTAACTGTAAGCACGTTGCAGCTGAGTCGAGGGCTAATAAAAATAAGACCATGTGGTGTCCAGCAGGACTACACGTGTGGCCGGACAGTCTATTTGGGACATCTGAAAGACTCATTGTGCAACTCAGGGTGTGAGCAGCAACTCCTATATAGTAAACATAAGAAAGTAATGTGCAGTAGTTCGTGCTTTTTTAAACCGAGATTCTTGGGCTCATATTCCTCATGCTTACATGGTTTTCTTTTGTCCAAAAACAGGTTAGTTTGGCGATTGTAAAATCTGTTTTTTTTAACTTTGTAGTCTCATTTACCCGCTCCAGTGAAAGCAAACAAAATAAAACAACAATGATAGTGGTTTTAGTTTATGAAAAAAAATGCAATACATTTTGTTTTTTGCTACATTAACAGCTCCTAACTTTTCCCATTTTTCCCACTCTGACTTCCTGCAGGACCCACACGGACAGTGGCTGTGTCCGAATTCAGGGGAAGGATGGTTAAAATGCCATATTTGGAGGCAATGACGTCAGAGCGACGCGACGAGGACTGTCCGAATTCAAAAAGCACTCAAAATGTGGCGACAAATGTGTCCTACTTTTCCGCGAATTTGAGGGTTAGTCGTGTCCGAATTCAGGGGAAGGATGCGCCAATGCCATATTTGGAGGCAATGACGTCACGGCGACGCGACGAAGGCTGTCCGAATTCAAAGAGTGCTCAAAATGTGGCGACAAATGTGTCCTACTTTGCCCTGAATTCTAAGGATGGTCCGATGTATCCTTCATGTCCTACTATATCCCAGGATTCATTGCGGGTGATAGAGGAGATTTGTTTCTGATAACGATGGTGGTCGAAGCGGGAGAGGAAAACTACGGTGGCCCCTAGAGGCAAAGCACGTACAAACTCCAAAACACTTGCAAACTCCAAAACACTTGCAAACTCCAAAACACTTGCAAACTCAAAAGCACTTGCAAACTCCAAAGCACTTGCAAACTCCAAAACACTTGCAAACTCAAAAGCACTTGCAAACTCCAAAACACTTGCAAACTCAAAAGCACATGCAAACTACAAAACACTTGCAAACTCCAAAACACTTGCAAACTCAAAAGCACATGCAAACTCCAAAACACTTGCAAACTCAAAAGCACATGCAAACTCCAAAACACTTGCAAACTCCAAAACACTTGCAAACTCAAAAGCACATGCAAACCCCAAAACACAACGGAAGTGCTCCAGGACGCTAGGGGCAGTGTTGAGCTTTTGTTAGCTAGTAACTACACAAACCATGAAGTACCGGATTTGGGCTGTAGGCCGCATTTTAAGGCCGATTACGTCACAGTGACACGACGAAGGCTGTCCTAATTCAAAGGCTGCTCCAACTGCGGCCCTCAAATGCGGTCCTTAATTTCCCTGAATTTTAAGGATGGGTCGGTGAAGCCTTCATGGCCCAACATACCCCAGATTTCATAGTGCGGCGGTGGTGTGGATAATTTTGCCGAAAAAACGGCGGAAGCGGAGCGGCCGAAGAGTAAACTTTCAGAAGTAAGTGCTGAATATTATGTCACTTATTTATGCGCAAATATTTTTATAATGAAGATCATTAAAACATTACTGTTGGCCACATGTTGGGAAAGTTATGTGACATTAGCTTGGTTTTAAAGCCTTTACTTAAAAATATTAGTCGACCTTAGTCTTACAGAGAATGTGAGGATTTCATGGATAATTAAAGTCAGTCATAAATCCACAAACACAACAAGCTGAAAGTCAGTGATGCTGCTCGGTTTGCAGTCCTGAATATCACGGCACAAGCAGGATCCACTGCACTGTTAATGTTAGCTATGTTATATTGCTGCCTCTGTTCGGTGGTGTCGAGCCAAACGGACTTTAACGTGTGTTTGAACGAGCTGACGGTTCACTCGTTAAGCTGAAAGAAAGATGCTTTAATCACAGGAGTCACACATGTGTCCACTGTACCATCTGGGAACTCTTCTTGTTCAGCACTCGTAATAACACAAACACTAAATCTTCCTTCTCTGTGCCGTTTTGTAGCAGTGTGTACACCTGAGACTGTCACCTGTCTGTCTGTCCTGCACGCTCTATCTGTTTCTTTCTCTCTGATTGTGGAATAAAAGTAGTTTACACAAGTTACACTTGTGTTTGAATCCTGCAGCTTATCACACATTTGATTTCCATGTGTGACAACTGCAAGTGTCCAGAATGAGGACAGACTGAGGGACCCACTGCTGCACATCATCTGTGAGGCTTTGCACCCCTGATGATCCACCAGGACAAACTCAGCAGTGTGTGAGGAAGAGGAGGAGGAGGAAGAGCCAGCAGCAGCTGACAGATGGAGAGAATAGACAGACTGTTCCCTGTTTGTGAAGGACTGCTAGGAAAGTTTAACATCACTAATGTCTGTCCTGAATCAGTCTTATTAGGTAATTTTCAAATAATGTTATCATTCCAGTTTTTTCAGTGTGGGAGAAAGTACTCAGGGCCTTCAAGTTACACACTATGAAAGGCAGCAACAAGTTTAATATTCAGAAACCTAAAGTATGTATCAGCAGCAGAATGGAGCTAAAAATAAATGTTTGTTTCAGTTCTATGAAGCTTTGAGTATTTTGGATTAGTAGTACTGCTGTGTTTGTTGCATCATGTTGCTGTGATTCTTTATATGCTTTATATATTCTGAGGTAAGTTGATCTATAGTGTTACACCATATTCTATAAGGATGTTATGTGTTTGTTTACTTTCTGCCCAATATGACCCATTTAGCAGAAGTCAGCCTGTTTAAGGCCCTGATATCTATTCTGTATGACTTAAAGCAGTTATGACATGGTCTGATTTTCTCACCCAATAAAGGAATATTTAATATATCAGTCTACTCTTCATTTTATCAGAAACAGTTATCACAGTTCATACATTTGCTTTTTACACACATATGTAAGCATTGAGCCAAATTTAGTAATGCCGACATACTGAAGCACCAACATTTGTCTCTTATATATGATACACCTATATATATATATATATATATATATATATATATATATATATATATATGCACTGTCAAAGATACTTGTCTTTGAGTGAAGATTTAAGGTGATAAGACATAAATAACTGCAACTTGAATCTGTAAGCTCAGTATTTAACACAGAGTTCATGTTAACTGCCGCAATAGCTAATAATGATCAATATAATAACTATTATATTGGCCATATTATATTTACATTACCAATGTGATATGACTTTATTCTCATAAACAACATTAGCAAATTGTTATTTATTAACTAATCTTAAATGACTGTTCAGTACAGAAATGAAGCCCAAAAATCATGTTTTACTGTCCTGTGGTCTCAGCCTCAGATACTTATCAAATCACACAAAGCTCTTGTAGAAACAAACAAACAAATGAACAAAATATGTTCTCCTTCATTTCTGTCAAACAAAGTTGTATGACTCGTTTCCAGTGGTTAGTATCATGGTTGCTAGGCAACCTGGGAAGCGCGACGGTCATTGGTACTTCATGGCTTGTGTAGTTACTAGGTAACAAAAGCTCAACACCGCCCCTAGCGTCCCGGAGCACTTCCATTATGTTTTGGAGTTTGCAAGTGCTTTGGCGTTTGCAAGTGTTTTGGAGTTTGCAAGTGCTTTGGAGTTTGCAAGTGCTTTGGAGTTTGCAAGTGCTTTGGCGTTTGCAAGTGTTTTGGAGTTTGCAAGTGCTTTGGAGTTTGCAAGTGCTTTGGAGTTTGCAAGTGCTTTGGAGTTTGCAAGTGTTTTGGAGTTTGCAAGTGCTTTGGAGTTTGCAAGTGCTTTGGAGTTTGCAAGTGTTTTGGAGTTTGCAAGTGTTTTGGAGTTTGCAAGTGCTTTGCCTCTAGGGGCCACCGTAGAAAACACTTTCAAATGTAAGTATATGAAAATCTGGTTGTACAAAAGTTAAATTGTTATAGTGGTCGTTTTGTTAAACTTTGGGCATCTGCATAGACATGTTTCTTTTATTTAAAATAACCGTAAACCAGTTTGTATGGGGGGGTCCCGCGATTTTTCATACAGCTAATTTAGATTTTTTCGAATTGGTGATATGTTGTGGGGAATAAAGACCAAACAGCTTAATTTATTAAAACGAGGAGAAAGCGATCACCTCTTCACTAGAGTGAAGAATTGAGCCGCTACGGCGTGGATGTACAAGAATAAATCATTTTACACATCATATTCATATGAGTGCGGTCCTATTAACCCTCATGCTGTACAGCAGCGGTCCCCAACCTTTTTTGCGCCACAGACCGGTTTATGTCAGACATGGAGCGGCCTTTAAGGTATCGTGGAAAAATACAACCACATAAAATGATCCAACCAAGACAAAAACTGTGGTATTTTGTAAATATAATAATAAACGTGAATGTACTGTGTAATTGTGTAACTTTATTAGCAGCATCCTCCTGAAAATGCGCCAATATTGACAGTAACATCCTCCTCTCTGCCGCTTAATGCTCTCTGGTCGCTATGGTAACGTGTAAATATTTCTTTCAAAATAAGACACAAAACTACAACAAGGGAAAGACTCAGGGAAACCGAGTTAACGATAAAACCCTGAAAACCATAAATTTCACACCAGAGCCTTAACTCTCGTGGCCCGGTACCAAACGACTCACGGACCGCTGCTGTACAGACCCTGCGATGTCCAGACGGTGTTCCTCTGGTGTTCTGCTGGGAAAACTTTTGGGTTTAGGGATTAACATAGTTGCCATGGTTTCCTTTCTTCTCTTATTTGTTGTGTGTGATCAGGACAATTCTGGAGAAGATGAGCCTGCAGGGGAAAGTCACCCGCTTGCAGGCCAGAAGACATGAGATAACTTTAAAGAATACAAAGTACGTACAAGTTAATAAATGTGCAATTACTGAGAGTTGTTGTGTTGTTTTTATTTGCCTGCTGTTATTTTTGATTTCCTCTGCCTTTAGGATTGCAAGTATCCAGGCTCAGAAGAGGGGGTCAGTGGGAAGCCCACTGCTGCTACTTGGCCCTGGTTTGCCCTCATGGATGAGGTGATAGGACAGAGGCCTTCCATTAAGCCTCCTGTCCTAATGTCCTCTCTCCCTGAGGACACTCCAGGGCCAAGCGCAGCAGTGGGTGACCAAAACGACAGCGATGACGAAGCGGCTCAGCCACCTACGACAGGGAGAAAGAGGAAAAGAGATGATGAGCTGCTAGACCTCATCAGAGAGGACATGAGGCAGCAAGGAGAGGCTGAGGAGAGGAGAGCAGGGAGAGGACGGACAGACTGTTTTCACTTCTAGAAAGATTAGTTCCAAAATGAGGTATCTATTGAGAAATTTATTTATTTGAATATATTTGTTACATTGTTATATGTGTTGCATTAGTTTAAAGGTTTTATGTTATTAATAAATTGATTCAAACAAACAGTAATTGTCACTGAACTCAATTTGATTTACAGGCATTTTTAACATGTATGAACATGACGCTAACTTTGAACAATATTACTTGGATATTTATTTGATATCAATAAAGTAAATAACAATAACAATTAAACAAGAATATTTCAAATACACAGTATGTAAAGATGGAAAAACAATATTTACAGTTGTTCACACTGGATTAACCTGAGTGAGCTGTTCCTGGACCGTTTCTTGAACAACTGTAATAGATTACTGGAAGTCTCTGGCAGTGTTGCTGAATCTGCCCGAGCAAGATCAGACGTGGATGAGCTGCTGCAACTGAGACCTGCGGTTTGTCTTTCCTGGTCGGCAAGTGGAGAATCACACAGGGTGGTCTGCAAAGAGCTTTAGGATGCTTCCTCACTGTCCACTGCATCGTCCATCCACAGGGTTTGCAGGGCTGGCTCACTGGTGGCTGCCACACCACTAAGATGTTTTCAGAAATATGCAAGCAGGAGATGGTGGATGCTATATTATTAGTATAATACTTGTAACTCTGTAGCAGACAACAGTTTGATAAAGTGCTATGTAAAAAAACAAACAAACAAAAGATTAGATTCTATACGTTTCAAAGATATTTAGTTCATATATTTTATATGATACAGTACATGTGTAAAAATGACCGATGTTGTGGCAAAAAATGATTGTCTGCCAAAAACTGATTTCCGGTTTTTGCCCTAAACTGATTGCTCGTATTTAACCTGCTATGAATAACTTGTTGGTCTATAATACGTGAAACATGTCAAATGTTTCCCTCATTAGTGATATCAAGTCACTTTGAGCCACCAGCAACATTCCTGTAACAAGGTAGAAGCTGCAATCAGTTTTTTGCAGTGACTTTTATATATCCTTTATTTATCCAGTTAAAAAAAAAAATCTTATTGACATTACAAATTTATTTTTTAAGAGTGATCTGGCCAAGAGGACAGCAGACAGCGCAACAAATATATCAATTGTACCTACATTATAACCAGAGGTATAAAGATACTTTAACAACAGGTAATTATTGTATGTATAAAACCCCTTAGTAAACCATGTTCACTGAAGTTTATTTACTAACATACATAACGATATTACACATATTACACATGGAAACATTGGAAATCAGTTTTGGCAGGCGAACACTTTTTTGGCACAACGCTGGCAATAATTCAATTATTATTTTACCTGGATATGATTGTCTCTGATGAGCCTAAGGTACAAAACTTTCAGGTGACGACGATAAGGTTTTTCTAGCTCCTCGAGAAATAAAATTGTCCAAACAACGGAGCGACATTTCTGGGTCCATTTTAAAGTTTTCGCGCTGTGGCGCTAGTGACCGGAAAAAAACACAAGTAATGGCGGAGTTGAAGGCTAGGAGGCTGTCCACAGCCCGTCTGTTATGTTGGATACTCATTGTTTGTTCAATAAAGTTTCTATGGAGAAAAAAGGGGGCTGTCCACAGCCGCTCACTTCCTGACTACCCGTCCGTCTAAGGACACTACCTTGTGACGTAGGTAGTGTCCTTATGAGCATCCTTCCCCTGAGTTCGGACACAGATATGTAGAGCCAAATACTGTCAATAAGGCCTCTGCAATGTTCTGAAGACAGTTAAACTTGTCAGGTAGTGATGTCCAGCAGGTGAACATGCAGCTCCATGAACACACACAGCTGTGGATTCCAGCTGCTTCAATGTTGCATTAACTGGCATTAACTCAGCCAGTTAATGTGAGACAAATCTAGCTGCTCATTAAAGCTTTCTGGTTTGATCAGAAAAGAAAACATTGGTCCATACACCTGAAAGTCCCAAAAATGCTTTTTGACTCAAGCCTATGGATGTATCCATGTCTTTCCGTGGTGCTGATGCTGTGCTGAGCAAAAAGCTCCTGAAGCTTTTGAAGTTTCGGAATGTGGAAAGCTAACAATGTTATTTTCAGCCAATTACAAGTTGAATCTGGTAGTTGGGGTTGTTAGCTAAGATACCGTCATTAAGAAGCGACACAGCTAATGTGTCTATGCGAGCTAATTTGCGATGTGCAGCGCTGGCGCGGCCATTTATATTTTGATGCACCTTCTCAGATGAATTCACTGCGTGTCGTGCCCAGGGCTGGACTGGACTGGGACAAAAAAATGGGCCCGGGCATTTTGACTAGAGACCGGCCCACCAGGTATTACAGCCTTTGAATGAAAACAAACGCTGTTGTGACAGTAATGTAAATTTTTGTGTGTATATGTATGATTTCTACACATCTTATATCAGATAAAAACTTTGGTTGTACGATTCAGATAATTAATTTATAAAAGTTAGACATTTTAAATGAGAATAAGAAAGTATTTCTTTGTGCCCCCCTCTCCCTGTTAATGCCCTACCTGCCCCCTGGCAAAACTTTGCTAGACCCGCCCCTGCACAGTTACCAGCTGTCAGCTACTTAGAAAAGGATCCTGGTGTTATTTGTCTCTCAGAAACAGTTCATAACTTCAACTCATTCATGTCACCTAAAAGGTAAACCTGTTTCTCCATCACCTGTTCAGCTCTGATGATTCAGTAAGGACATCTCCTGGTTTTATCTTCATGTTTCCCTCTCACCACATATCCAAACCGACATCATGACCAGCAGCTTTACAGCTGTGGCTCCAGCAAACATCAGCTGATACTAGAAGATAATATTAAATAAATTCTAACAACAGCTGATCAAAAGTGCTGCTGTTGTTTAGCTCGACATCCGCTGGTTTCCTCTTTCTGGCGCAAAGTGGGCGATAAACAAACAAGACAGAAATGCAGATCAGCTGCTCATTGATCAGTTTCATGATTGAAGAAGAAACGGGAGAGAGAGGGGAGAGAATGAGAAAAGAAGAGGCAGCTGTGCAGCAAAGACACAGAATAACTCCAGCTTTGTGTCTTTTTCATTGTAGCTGAAGTCCGGGACAAACTGTTCCTTTTTAGCTCTACACGAAACGCAAAATATTTTGTCTGAATACCATTTTTAAGGAGCCGTTGGCAACTCTACTAATTAACCTTATGAACAAAATAAAGTTCAATATCAGTAACATCATAGCACCCACCCAGTTGTATAGAAACTCCGTCGTGCTAGCTGTGAAAATAAACTCCACCTAAACTTGGTTTATATCTGACCCAGATAGACTGCAGGTGTCACGGTATGGCATAGCAGACCGTGGGGATGTGGGGGAAGGAAGGACCCAGTCGCGGTACTCTATGAGTAGACAGTGCGTTTATTTACAGTGTAGTAAATAATGATGCACAATTAATCCCCGTGCTCCCCAAGACTCCCGTGTGTGTCTTCCAGTGGCGTCCGTGTTCGTGCTCCCCGCTGTCGTGACTCTGCACACCCTGTGCGTGCTCTCCTTCCTCTCCACGCTCCTTCTGAGGGGAAAACAATGGAAGCAGCCGTTAGACACTGCGGGCAAACACGATCAGTACTTCCTGCACTAACACACTGACTTGAGAGTCTAACTCAATGATCCCGCGCCGGTGGGAGCTCCAAGACTCTCTTAAGTAGCTCCCCCGACGAGGCCTGATCAGTAGCAGGTGCGTGGCTTTGGGTGTGGCCAGTCCCCTAGCAGGGCCACACCCACCAGGCCTGAAGGCGCCTATAAACAAGGGTTCAAATGCACCCACACACTCATATCTACACGGATAGAGAAGAGGGGGCAGCAAAACACCAAAAATACATATAATAGGTCCATGACTGCCCAGGGATCCTGGGGCGCTCAGACCCAGAACCCTGACAGCTGGTCATAACTTCTTACCTGAAGTTCAGTTCACCTGACACTTGGACCTTTATCACTAGAATTACTGAGCCTTTTTTCCCTGGTGCAAGTCCCTACTACTAGATTTACTAGCCTGCGCAAATCTGCGTAAATTCCCCCCGACCTTAACACCTCTTGGCACCCCGCTGAGATTTTCACAGGTCTTCAGCTCCATTGTTCTCCTGCTTTTGTTGTGCAAACACACCCTCCCCCAACCCCTAACCATGAGAGATTCAGGTCTTTCCTTCCCTGCAAGGCTACTTTCCTTCCTTACCTGCAGCGTACTATACACCATGGTAGCTTCTATGTGCAATATTTCTCATATGCAATATTAGTTCTTGTCAATCCTTGTCACTACATTGGATGCCTGGCCATAAACATATATACACAGAGTTGTACATGTATTTATATAGCCACACCTTATATAATATGCATAAAGTCTAGTTATACACAAAGACACATCTATATCATATATATATCTATATATATATATATATATAGATATATATATTTTTTTGAATACTCATGTCCATATATATATTTCCAGATTGTTTGTATAGTGCACTTTCTATACCCTGCTCTGTTCACTTTTTTGCAATGACAATGCAGATTTTCCACTTGTGAGACAAATAAATGCAGATTTGCTGTGTGTGTGTGTGTGTGTGTGTGTGTGTGTGTGTGTGTGTGTGTGTATGTGTGTGTGTGTGTGTGTGTGTGTGTGTGTGTGTGTGTGTGTGTGTGTGTGTGCAACATTGGCATTTGTTTACTCAGATCCAAGGCAGGCCAAACCTCTGTCTTACAACCTACATACAAAAGACACACATTCACAATATATGGATACACAAGTCTGTTTTATTTCAAAGTGTTTCAAACTTTACAGCGTTTGCAGACCCAGTGTCCATCATCCCTGCATTTGGCACAGGGTCCTTTCCCAAGTAAGGAGATGCACTGCAGACATATTTGGTGTCCAAATCCGTGGCCATCCAGAACTTGATCCCGAATTTGTCTGGCTTGGTTGCAATATACTGTGTGAATGGACAATGAACCTTACAGCCATTCCCTACCAAGCATTTCTTGCAGCTGGCAACAACGGTCGTTCAGTATAGCTGTGACTTCCGCAAGAAATGTGGTCAAAATCTCATGAGTAAGTTGAAGCATTTCTACCAGGCATTTCTGAAAGTTGTAACACAGAGTTTTGGCCTGACTTGGATCTGAGCAACTCTGAGTGAGCAAATGCAAATGTGCCAGGCCTCAAGGACAATGGGTGGTTTGCACAACAAAAGCTGTAGGAGAAACAAGCTGACGACCTGTGAAAATCTCAGCAGGGGTGCTTAACACCTTGGGACTTGCACCAGAAAATAAAAAAGCCAGTAATTCTAGGGGGTGTTGGGTTTAGGGAAGTTACGCAAATTTGCGCAGGATAGTAAACCTAGTGTTATACCGTTAAAACAAAACAAAACATAGGCCCATAAAAACTAACAATCATGCCCGATGGTACGGCCAGTTCAGCTACGGTAGTGCCATCAGTTAACCCTTCGTGTGAAAAAATAAAATATATTTATTCACACAAAATGTAGTTTAATCTCAACCAAAGAGTTAAACTGGGAATTGTGAGGAGGGGGAGCGTTTGTCCTGTAACAGGCAAGCATTAATACACAGGTTATGTCTGTGGAAACAGTGTAGATTTCTTAGCTCTTTGTGCTCCACATGCAGTTGCTCCAAGTGATCCATCAACATCTTAAAATTTACTTTCGGTTTTTCCAGTCTGTAGTGTATCTTTTCTTTTTCTTTTCTTAACTACAGAAAACACAGCTACAGAAAGACCAAAGAGCAAGCCATCAAGGGGCGGGGCTACTCATATGGGTGGGAGCAGAGTGCAGCTGAGAGTAGTACAAGGCTGCACTCTGTACAGACAGACCTCCACCAGCTCCACCATCAGATTCACTGCTACAGACAGTACTTATCATCGCTTCAAAAGCACAGCGTGCAGGTAAACTTCCATCATGTGATTAGACTTTCTGTTCTTTACGTCAGTCTGTGGGCACATTTTCCGTGATCACGTAGAAAAGGAAAGAGTGCGCGCGGCTGGTTGTATCTGTCAGTGGTGATTCTAGACGGGCTTCAGTAACCTGGGCGGGACCTTGTTAGTGTTTTTGATTGTATTTATAACAGCACAATCACAACTGTTGTTGTGATTTGGCTGTTATAAATACAATTGAATTGAATTGAATTTATTACCAGCGGATACGTGTGTAAGTTAAGTTCTATCATTGTTGTTTGCATTATTGTGCCGTCTTTACCTTACAGTATGAAGTGCCTTGAGGTGACTGTTGTCACTGTTATTGTTGTGATTATATAAACACAACTGAATTGAATTGGGTTATTATTATTTTCTGTGGATTGTGAAGACCAGTATAGGCTGCCAGTCACTCAAACACTGACATCCAGTCCATACATTAACAAAACTGTTGTCGAAACCATACTGAATTTTGCCAGAGACACACCAGACAGCCATCTTAATTCGTCATACAATGAGAAAAGGACAATTCAACAATTGACACTGACTAATTAATATTAAAATCTGTAACATAATGTATTGTTTGGAGTTTAGTCTGTTACTGTTACTATTTTTACCATTTCTTCTTGGAGCAACTGTAACCCACATTATTTCTTTAGGGATTAATAAAGTATTCTGATTCTTATTGGATAATGGCAGGTCATCCTGAAACAATGACACATCTACTTACCTGCATCTTTTGCTCGTTTCTCCTCCTCTTTTCTATTTAACTTTGAACTTTTCTTGTCCATCTTCCATTGGTTTCAATTTTGCACTCCAGTATAAACACCCATCCCTCAACCCGAGGATCACCACAACATGATCTAACACACCTACACCTTAGTTCACAGATTCACTTTGTCTAAGGTGCATTTCTGGGATTTCGCACAACCCAGGATTTAAATCATGAATACATAATGGGCTTGGATTTACAACATTATGAATGAAATGTGCTCTATCTGGAAGCAGCCGCCCCCCTCCCCTTTCGACAGGTTGTGTGTGAGACTTTAAATCATCAAACTGTAAATTTTAAATTGTTATTGATCCCTTTACCCCTGGTCCTAAAGCGTATATTTATTTTCTTACTGTTCTTATATTAATTGTTTGTTTACTTGCACTGCTGTAACTGGAGCCTCGTCGTCTCGTCTCTCTATATACTGGACTGTATGTAGCGGAGATAACGATAAAGTTTACTTTCACTTCAGCAGCGAGCAGGAGCACCGAGGGCTCTCGCGCTCACTTTTCGCGTGTAGAATTTCGATCGGTGCAAATTATAAGTCTGTATCATAATGTCTGGTGTTTTCGTGTTTGTTGTTTTGTTTTTATTGCATTTTATTTTGCGAGTTGGTTATTAGATGCTGCTCCAGCCGGTCAGAGAATCCCCCTCCGCTCCGCCCTCTTCTCCTTGTGCAGCAAGCAGCAGCGCACCTCGCAAACGGAGGGCGCCCTTACTCCCAGCAAATGGGCGATAGAAAACTGATCGGTGCCTATGACATTCCCAATATGCGCTGGCATGACTTCGGGGCAGCGTGAGTACGAGCATTTTTTTTTTCTTCGCCGATGCCCGTGATGCCGCCCCCGGGCAGCCGTCGCCCGTATCAAAAACCGCTACTGCTGACATCCAAACAATAATTGTGTAAACAATAATCAAATATCTTCTTATTTAGAAAAAGAGAGAGGCCAGTGGGTGTGATACATTATCTAATTTTCACAGAGAGGGGCACACTGTGCTGCACATTTATTAAATGATCTCAATAGAAACCATCTGTGCTGTCTAGTGATGGGATTTCCGACTCTTTTTAGAGAACTAGCTCTTTCGACTCGAAACACTAAAAAGATGCGGTTCTTTCGGCTACGAACCAGATCTTCCGGTTGTTTTTTTTGCTTTAATTAATTTATTATTAACATTTATATAAAAGTATGCACAAAATGAATTACTAATGTAAACAAAGTGGTTTTATTTATATATGTTTATATATAAATATATGTGGTGGCCCCTAGAGACAAAGCATGCACAAACTCCAAAACACATTCCTAGCTTTAACTGAACTTCAAAACAGAGCTACCTAGATCACTTAAATTACACAATTGAAAGCATATGTGTATTGTTTGTGTATTTATAAACAAGCACTCATATATATTAAAATAATTTAAAAAAAAGTCCATTTACCTGTTACTACCACACAAATCCGGTCGTCAGTACTTGCCGACTTGTTTAGCCTCTAGGTAACAAAAGCTCAACACTGCGCCTAGCATCCTGGAGCACTTCTGTTGTCTTTTGTATGTGTTTTGGAGTTTTTACATGTTTTGGAGTTTTCACGTGTTTTGGTGTTTGTACGTACTTTGTCTCTAGGGGCCACCGTAAATATACTTTTATTTATTCACGCCACATAAAATGTAATAAATAAACCATATAATACAAAAACCAACTAGTCACAGTTCAACTTTTAACTATTTAAATTTTCAGCTTTTTCCTTTTAAACAAATTTAAAGTGAAACAACACAAAACACTGCAAACCACAACACAAATAAATATAAATTAAAGAAGAAAAAGAAGATGCACATTCTCTGTCATATGGGCCTGCATGAATAAACTTTCTGAATCCTTTATCATCTGTAACTGAAAATAGTTGTGGATGATTACTATACCTTTCTAATGTGACGTTGTTGTCCCTGGCTCTCTCTCTCTCTCTCTCTCCCGCTCTGTTCCTGTGCTCCCTCTGTAACTACCGCCCCTCCCCCCTCTGCCCAGCGCAAGCACAAGGCTCGCGTGCGGAGTGAAGCGGGAAAAAAGTGCGAGAGAGAGAGGGAGAGAAAGAAAAAAATCCCCACGGCTCGCGATAAGGAGCCGGCTCGCGTCGTTCTCGTCAAAGATCCGGCTCTAAGAGCAGTTTTGTTTGCGACCGACACATCACTAGTGCTTTCAAGAAAACAGTCATACAACTGACTGTTCTGTAGGTTTTTCTACTTTCGACAGAAAGTGTATTTGCAGCGTTAAATGGTTTCTGCGTCAGCTCAGCAACCTCTGAACCATGCCTCTGTCAGTGCGCCCCAGGGTGGCTGTGGCTGCAATGTAGCTGCCATCACCAGTGTGTGAATGGGTGGATGACTGGTTGTGTAAAGCGCTTTGGGGTCCTTAGGGACTAGTAAAGTGCTATACAAATACAGGCCATTTACCACTAAAACAATACTCCCACTCAGCACAGGCAGAAGCCGAAGGAGTGTTCATGCTGTTAAAATGTGCAAAAGTCTAAACAAAAATACAAGAAATTAATTAAAGTTTTTGTTTGTTTCTCACAACATATTGCATTTTTTCAGTCATACTTCTCTCAAGATATGTCATCCACAGCAGAATGCAAATAACTTTAAGGAAGGTTTCTTCATCCTCAGCTCAGCAACCTCTGGACCATGAAATGTTTGCGCAGAATTAACTGGTAGTGGTCAGTGTGAAACAGACTGTAGTATAATTTACCTATGGCAAAATAAATAATGCTGTCATTCCTACTTCTTAGAAAACATCTTTAGTCTTTGGTTTATATAAATAGTTACAGCTCACCCAGCCTTTCACTGGCTCTTGTACAAGTTGTTTTTGCAAACTCCTGTCCAAAGTTGTCTGTCTATGATGTCTGTGATATATTAAAAAAATCTGGTAATTGTGAAACATTTCATGCAGAGCTTTAATTGAAGCCCTCGAATTAATGCTGAAAGTCTGGCTTCAATCACAACTTGATTGTGTGGTTTAAAATCCTGTGGTGTACGACGACAACTTTAAAAAGCGTCTTTGTTCAAATACTTTTAGATCCAATTTTAGTTTCTGTGTTTCCTCATAATAGTGCAGTGATTTTAAATGCATCCTTTTCTTCTTCTGTTAAAGGATCAGCATGGACGATCTATCCAATCCACATCCAGAAGAAATTGCTCGAGTTAAAGAAGCGCTGAATGACAACGACACTGCTGCAGCAATTGCAAAGATTAAACAGTGTTTTATTAAGCAAGATAATATTCCACTCAAAATTGCCATTACAGGAGAATCCGGTGCAGGTAAATCCACCTTTGTTAATGCTTTCAGAGATATGGGTGATGAAGCAGAGGGAGCTGCTTCAACTGGTGTTACACAAACCACCTCAGAGGTTACAGCACACCCCCATCCAAACTATCCCAATGTCACTCTTTGGGATGTTCCTAGAGTTCAAACCCCACATTTTGATGAGTACCTGAAACTTGTTGGATTTGAGACGTTTGACTTCTTCATCATCATCTCAGACACTCGCTTCAGAGAAAATGATGTGAAACTCGCTCAGGAGATTCAGAGGATGAAGAAAAAGTTCTACTTTGTTCGTTCAAAGATCGACAACGATATACAAGCTGCAGAGAGAAGTCAGAGAGAGTTCAGTGAAGAGAAGATACTGGAACATATCAGGACAAACTCCATTCAAAGTGAATTTATTTTTATTTCTACAATATCAAAATTTGTTGAATTCATCCTGATTTTGTTTATAACACATCATCTTTGTGACTGACATGAGGTTTTATTGAGCCACAGTGAGAAATTGAGGCTCATTTGTAGGATTCTATCAGAAACAAGGGTGAAAGTGAGTTTCATGATCAAAATCATAAACTTTGAAACACATTTCTCTCTTTTTCACACCACAGGTCTCCAGAAACAAGGGTTTCGGTCTCCACAGGTCTTCTTGGTTTCCAGCTTTGATCCCCACCTCTACAACTTCCCTCTCCTACACGAGACCTTCAGGAAAGAACTTCCTGAACTCAAGAGAGATGCACTGCTGTTTGCCACATCCAACATGAACCTGGAGATCATTAACAAGAAGAAAAAAGCTTTTCAGTCCAACATGAAATACATCACTCTGCTGTCTGCAGCTCTAGCAGCTGTTCCAGTTCCTGGATTTTCTGTTGCTGTTGATCTGATCTTGATGTTCACATCATTCCTGAAATATGTTGCTGGGTTTGGGCTTGATAAGCCATCGCTGAAGAGAATTGCTGCCAGCTCTGATGTTCCATACACTGTTCTGAGCAATGCTGTCAGGTCACCGCTGGCTGCAGAAAAAATAGACAAATATTTTATCATGAAGGTGTTGATAACAGCTGCAGCAAAGGGAGCTTCCAGATTCATCCCAAAGTGTGGAATCCTAGCAGCAGTGAGCCTGTCTTTCATCATTCCCTACAGTTTTCTGAAGACGTTTCTTAATGTCTGTGCTGACGATGCTCAGAGGGTGTTTGAAAGGGCTCTGGGTTTGAGCACCTCAGAGTGATTTTCCAAAGTAAAAGTTAGTGTCATTAAGAGACACATTTAAAACTGAATCATATTAAAAAGCTATAAATATTTTTTTTTCTGAAGTAAAAACTGAAGTCATAATCGAGCTGCACATTTCAGCCCGTGTGCTGCTGATCAGTGTATCGGCCTTAGCAGGTCTCATGTATTTTCATTAATACACAAACAACAATTTAGGAAAAAAAACTGCAGTTGTGGATATAAAAAAAAGCTTTCAATTTTTACAAATACTACATAAATACTATGATTTTATCTGTCACCAAATATGCAGCCTCACTCTCACTGTAACCACAAAAACGGGTTACTATGGGATTCATGAGGAGTGGGAGTACTTGTCCTCTGAGACTGAGGAAATATTTGTAAAAAGAAAAAAGAGTTTTCTCTGTGTCAGAATAATAAAGACAAAGTTTCTGAAAAAAGCGACGCAAATGTCATGGTGTTTGTAATCTGAGGATTTTTTCTCTTCTGTCTTTTCTCCCTCTTTCTCACTGGTCTCCTACCTAAAAAGGGAATATTCACCTGCCTGCCCACTCTTCTTCACTTTCCTTCCACTTCATTCACAGAATTTGTTGGTTGTTCCTTATTGAAGAATAAGGCTTAGGGGGGACAGAGCCTTCAAATCTGTGGCTCCAAGACTTTGTAATAATCTCCCACTCTGAGTTCGTGTAGCTGACCCCGTGGACTTAAAAAGTAGTTAGAAATTAATTTTTTTAATTTAACAAAGCTTTCTGTTTAGAGTCTTATTAATAATAACAACTGTTTTTAAATATCCGCTTTTGTTTATTTGATCTTGTTCTGGGTTTTAAGTTGGCCTTGTATTGCTGTGCTATTCACTGTATTTTTGTTTGCTATTGCCTGTTATTATGATTATTCCCATATTAAATTTCTGTTTTGTAAAGTCCCCTTTTAAAGAAAATTTTACTTAACGATTGCTTCCTCTAAAACACCAGTGTTTCAATGTGGCTGTGATTAAAAAATACTTAAAAAGTTTCTAATTGTTCCGAATGGCGTAGCTAATTATTTGTAGAGCAAAGGTTTATTTGCAGACTTTTGCTCACGACGTAGAGTCATCATTTCATAACTGCTGACAGCTACAGAAAGGACCAATGATGATCAGGATGAACGTTTCTGTTTTCAGGGGGCGGCATAGCTGGACTGGCAATTATCCAGCTATGCCGCCCCGATGGTGATTTTTCATTTTTATGGTCCGATGTTTTGTTTTGTTTTTTGTAACAGTATAAACAATGAAAGCTGTTGGATTGGCCAGATGCTGGTCGATGTGTAAAAATAACTCAGTTGTTTGGTAGTGGCTAACGCGGAGCTTCCACGGAAAATAATGTGCAGTAATTAGTGCTTTTTTTAACCGAGATTCCTGGGCTCATATTCCTCATGCTTACATGGTTTTCTTTTATCCAAAAACAGGTTAGATTGGTGATCATGTAACTGTGTCCTTGACCTTTTTACTGGCTCGAGGAGATGGTTCCTAATGGTGGCTGGTTCAAATATTTAGGATGGGTCAAATGCCGAGTCTCCATATGGAAACAAAAGGATATTTTCCATGTTATATCTTAAATGTGTATAAATGGGATCTGTTGATGTCCAATAAAAGTCATAAACAATAAATGTAAATCTGTTTTTTTTAACTTTGTAGACTCATTTACCTGCTCCAGTGAAAGCAAACAAAACAATAATAATTCAGAGTGAAATCCAGTTCAGACACAACATTAACTGTGTTCAACCTTTCACGGTGCTGGAGGCCTTTCAATAAATATAAAAAGGTGAGAGATTCCTATTCTGTCTTTTACATCGGTACAAAGGGAGGACTAAATGCCAAAAAAGAAAGAGACGTTTTTTAAAAAAATGACGCTTTAAAACAGTTCAAGTATCTCTGTGTTTACAGAGAGACAGGAATAACTGCAGCGGAGGCTCTAAAAAGAGACGGTCGCTTCACTGATGACCTGGGCTACTTAGAGCTGGTTAACATCAATGACAAACAAGTTATTTATGACAGATTCTTCTTCTTAAGAGCTTCTCAATTCTCTTCATCCAGACTCATTGCACTCAGTCTGTACCTAATTTATTGGTGACAAAATGTTTCATCTGCGATGGAATTTGGTTTGAGTCACTAAATATGAAATGGAGATCTTAAAAACACCCTCAGGCCTGGCAAAAAATCTCCTGTATGCTGAGGTTTTGCTAGTTGCTGCCAAAAGTGAAAGGGAACCTTCAAAGAATCTCTTTAATATTTTCTGCTCATTATAGAATAGTGAGTGTAGAATTATGAGCAGAAAAATAATTTTAAGCAATTGTAGTACGTTGTAGCTGTTGTAGTTGTAATAAAGCTGAAAAAAGTGAAGGTCTAACTAGTTTCTGAACCCACTGCATGCATGTATGCATTTCTCTCTGATTTATTTTCACATGTTTGGTTTGCTTTTGTTGAATAAATGTAACTGTCTGTGTAGCTAAATCTGACATATTTTCATGTTAATTAATATACATTGTCTCTTTGGAATAAACTTTAACTAAAAACTTTAAATAAAGTAACTATGTCATCTGGACACAAGCCTTTCCTCTCTTCAGCTTCAGCTTTTAAAATTAGACTTCAAACTTTGCTTTAAAAAGCTTTTAGTTAGGGCTGGATCAGGAGACCCTGTCAGTAACATCAGTAACCACGCTGCTACATGAATGCTGGGAAACTTCCCATGAAGCAATTCATTTCCAATGATAACACAACATCCACTTAAACAGAGACAACTTTCAGGGATTTCCTTACCGAGATGACTGAGACACACATTTCACTCAAATCTGTCAGGAGACAGACACCATCTCTACTTTAAAGATTAGGCTTAAAACGTTTTGGTAAAGCATATAGTTAGTGCTGGATCAGGTGACCCTGAAGTTGACCTGATCAGGTGACCTGAGGGTCAGGTGGAAGGAATCACATTGATAAACTCTGTTCCTTCTTTAGTGACGGTGAGGACCGGCAGTGCAGACAACTGGAAAGTTGGCCACAGAGAAATCAGAGGTGGCGAGCTGGAAGCACTGTGTTTGCCATAACGTTAAATAAAAGAAAGACACAGTTACAGAACGCTGTGTGGCTCTGAGTCTTTTACACGCTGCAATAGCTGTAGGCTGCTGGGGGATTCCCATGATGCACTGAGTGCTTCTTCTTCTGTATAAATAAAAATTGAATTGAATTGTTAGATTTTCTCTTCTCCATTCTCCCATTTTCAGCTGCGTTCTTTTTTCTCTCCTTTGCATCCTCCCACAACCAATCACAGGAGAGAGTTCATCCTCCCTGATTCTAGTTCTACTGGAGGTCTCTTCCTGTTAAAAGGGAGTTCTTCCTCCCCATTGTACCAAAGTGCTCCTCATCATCTGATTGTTGAGGTGTTCTCTGTAACATTGTAGGGTCTTTACCTTTTAATATAAATCTCACTGAGCTTTTCCTGAGTTGGTGCTGTATAAATAAAATTGGAGCAAATGTAAACGTCATTATGTCCTTGTTGGTCAGCCACAGCAGGAGGAGACCTGCTTTGTATCCCCTCAATAACACCTCCAGCCTCAAATTGAAAACAAAACAAGAATGACGACTGACCACATGAGTCATTTATGACACATTATTCTTCTTAATTCTCTTCATCCAGACTCACTGAGTGCAGTGAGTCTGGGTTCATCTCCTGTAGATGTGCAGTTTGTCAGTGAAGATATCACTGTGACCTGATTGAATGGTTACCGCCCCGTCATTGAAACTATGATAAGACTCTACATTGTACTCATACAGCTGGCTGTAAAACCAGGCTTTAAGCATTCAGTGTTTACTGTAGCTGATACTAAAACTCTACTTAACCACTCACAGCTACAGGAAGGACCAAAAATCAGAAATGCTTTGCTGTTTTCAGGGGGCAGAGCTACAGGACGCACATATAAGTGGAGGTTCAGAGTTCAGAGACCAGTACACACACACTGACTTCCACCACGTCCATCCATCATCAGACTCACTGCTGCATACAGCTCTTATCATCACTCCAACAGCACGCAGGTAAACCTCCATCATATGATCACACTTTCTGCAAACGTCTTGCTGCTGTCACGTGTCCCTGCTCTTGATTGGTTTAGAGGGTCGTTCTTGTGTTTCTGTGTCATTAATGCCGCAGATTTAATTCTGCTGTCACAGAGAAAGCACGTACACACACACACACACACACACACACACACACACACACACACACACACACACACACACACACACACACACACACACACGGTAAGACGTGGTAAGATTTTGAGTTTTTGCTATGTGGGGATGTAAAACAAAGGTTGTATTTATATTTGTTGGGTCTAAAACGTAAACCCCGCTGTCTCAGAGACCGATCCGTGTGAACAAAGCAAGACCACACAGCGCTCTTTGTCTTTTTACTTGCAGCAGAGATGTCCGGTCAGGGTCTCAGAGTTGAAAGCTCTTCACCTGATCTCAGCCAACTTTGAACCTGACTTGTTGCCTCTTTTATTGACAACAGCAGTTATAAAAACATCTCGTTAGTTATGTGACAGTTAAGGCACGCGTACGTGACCAAGTGAGTGTGTGTGTGTGACATTTCCTATCACACCACATATGGCGCGACCTCTTAATGACATCTCCAGTCACACCATATATGGCATAACCTTTCAATGAACCAACAAAGCAAAAGTGAGCGGTATAGCTGAACTTATAAAACAGGAACTTGTGGTTTCTTATGTGCAAAGAGACCACTCCCCACATCTTATGCATGCAAGAGAAGCTAAAACCTAATATGGAAAAAAACATTTTAGCACACATGCAAGCAATGGTTCTGTGACTTTCCCATAATCTTTATGGTTTGATGGGAAATTGGTTAAACGATTGCTCAGCTTATGTCTGGATGACAGAAGATAATTCTGATGAAAAGGAAACTGACCCCGTAACTAACTGTAAGCACGTTGCAGCTGAGTCGAGGGCTAATAAAAATAAGACCATGTGGTGTCCAGCAGGACAATGTGTGCCGCGGGACAGTCCATGTGGGACATCTGAAAGACTCATTGTGTAACTCAGGGTGTAAGCAGCAACTTTTCAAGTCTCTGCAGAATCCTGCTTACAGTGCTTTGTGCGCGCTCGCCTTTGGAGCAGTGATCATTTCTTAACCACTCACAGCTACAGGAAGGACCAAAGATCAGGAATGCTTTGCTGTTTTCAGGGGGCGGAGCTACAGGATGCACATATAAGTATAGGTTCAGAGTTCAGAGACCAGTACACACAGTGACTTCCACCAGCTCCATCCATCACCAGACTCACTGCTACAGCTCTTATCATCACTGCAACAGCACGCAGGTAAACCTCCATCATATGATCATACTTTCTGCAAACTTCTTGCTGCTGTCACGTGTCCCTGCTCTTGATTCGTAAACTTAAAACATTAAGATTAAACTGGCAAAATTTCAAGGGTCGTTCTTGTGTTTCTGTGTCATTAATGCAGCAGATTTAATTCAGATTTAATTTAATTCTTGCTGTTCCTCGTTTCACTGTGGTTAATATTTACAATGGAAACTGTGCACGATACGCTTCATTAGCCACATATACACTTCTTCTTCTTCTTCTTCTTTTAAGAAAGGTCATTCCTGAATCGGCCATAAAAGGAGCATCATGGGAGATAATGTGGAAATAAGAAATAACTGATTTTTTCATTAATTTAGGTTGGAGTGATCTTTAAATGTGATTAAAAAATTGCACAGCACACTGAAATAAATAATCAAATAATCTACAGACGTCTCAGTAACTGTGCTTTATAAACTAATATGAATCAGCACTGACCCGCCTTCAGTCTTATTAATGACCTTTACTAGATTTCTTCTAACATCCAAGTTTATGGTCTGTTTCATGTCTAAAAGCCTCACATTAAACAAGAACAGTCACTACATGACTGATGATACACTCACAGCTCGTGCTTCTTATGGAGCAACATGTTAAACTAGTTTTGTTTTTATTCCAGTGGCCTCCTAAAACTTAAAATAGAAATATTCCAAAAACTGAGATCCCACCTCAAAATCAACTTTAAAGATAGAACTTCAGGTTTCGGTTTAATCTGATCATAAAGAATGACTAAATTTAAATGTCAAATTAAAGTAGTTAAGTACAAATTCTGCAGTTCAAGAAAAAAGTCACATTTTCCACATTTTTTCTTCTTTGTTTAAGGATCAGCATGGAGGACAAAGATTACTTATATATGGAATTGATTCCTGGAGTTAAAGAAGCCCTGCAGAACAACGACACTGCTGCAGCAGCTGCAAAGATTGAAGAAAATTTAAAACAACAAAATAATATCCCACTAAATATCGCCATCACAGGAGAGTCTGGCTCTGGGAAATCCACCTTTGTTAATGCCTTCAGAGGACTATGTGATGATGAGGAGGGAGCTGCTCCTACTGGTGTTGTGGAAACCACCTCAGAGGTCACACCGTACCCCCATCCAAACTATCCCAATGTTAAATTATGGGATCTTCCTGGGATCGGCACCACCGAGTTTCCAGCTAAGAAGTACCTGAAGCTTGTTGGATTTGAGAAGTTTGACTTCTTCATCATCATCTCAGCCACTCGCTTCACGGAAAATGACGTGAAACTCGCTCAGGAGATTCAGAAGATGAAGAAAAAGTTCTACTTTGTTCGCTCAAAGATTGACAACGATATAAATGCAGAGAGAAGAAAGAGAGACTTCAATGAAGAGAAGAGTCTCAAAGTAATCAGAGACGACTGTGTTCAGAGTGAGTGTCTGATCACTTACAGCTCAGTGAGATCACTTTATGGATTCACTTTCATATTCAGGTCTTAGCTTTACATTATTTGTTACATTACATTATGTGTGTAATCATGTTAACATGTTCCTTCTGTGAAACAGGACTCGGAGGATTAGGCATCGGGTCTCCGCAGGTCTTCCTGGTGTCCAGCTTTGAGCTCCACCTGTACGACTTCTCTCTCTTACATGAGACCTTAGACGGAGACCTTCCTTCAAACAAGAGGGACACTCTGCTGTTCGTCATGCCCAACATCAACCCAGAGATCATCAGGAAGAAGAAAAAAACTTTCAAGCGTCGATTATATTGGTTGGCCACTCTGTCTGCAGCTGGAGCAGCTGTTCCACTTCCTGGTCTTTCTGTTGCTGTTGATCTTGCTTTGCTGGTTGTTGCTGTCACACATTATGTTCATGCGTTTGGTCTCGATATCCCGTCTCTGAAGAAACTTTCTGACAGAACAGGTGTGCCATACGCTGATCTGTGTGCTGTCATCATTTCACAACTGGCTGCAGCAGAAATAACTACAGAGCTCCTCCTGAAGGTTTTGACCCAAGTGGAACACACAGCTACATTAATTGCAGCAGAGGAAGCATCCAGATTTATTCCCATTGTTGGAATCCCAGTAGCCATGGGTCTCTCTTTCATCACAACCTACAAAGTTCTGAATGTTATCCTCAGTGAGCTCGCTGAAGATGCTGAGAAGGTGTTTGAAAAAGCTCTGGGTCAGTAAAAGTCAAATGAAGCTTAGTGACTGTGTGCTGTGTGTAAATTCTCCTAAATGACTGAATCCAGGCACCAGTTCAGCTCACAGGTTCAACAGGTGACCACATGTGTGGCTAAATGCAGAGTCCTGGATTTGACCTTTGACCCTGATGTGTGTCTGCTCCACACTCTCACTCTCACTGCAATATTTAACAATATATATGTACTGAGTCACAGTCAGCTGCACATTTATCTTTCACAGTGATCAGAATAAACTTGATCCTGTTTTACAGATAAAACCTGTTAATAACGTAGAGGAGCTACTGAATCATTGCTGTGATGCTTTTTCACATTGTGTGTGTAATCAGCTGATATGATGGCTGCTGTTTTTATCTGAACTTGTATTTTATTTGTGATTTAGTAAAATGATAAAGCAGTTTGTGTTCACTGCCCTCCAGTGGCCTGCATCAGGAACTACAACTGATATAAACTGTTTATAACCATCAGCCATGTTAATAATAAAATGCTGTTTATAAACACATTAGCATTAGTGCAAGTGTGTTTGATTTGTTTTTAATTCAACAACAGATTTCACTGAATCAGTTTCAATTTAATTTTATTTATATGGCTCATTCACAACAACTGTCCAATTATTCATCTGTTAGAAAAGCACAGAAATGGCAGGAAAGTATTTTACAGACACTCTGGTAAAAGGTGGATGCTGATGGAGCAGCGATATAAATCCCGAGAGGCTGATCAGGAAGTGGAAGCAGGTGTGCTGATCGTTGAAGATCAGCTGATTGTCTGGCAGGTTTGGGTCTGACTGCAGTTCTTAATCTAATATTCAGTTGTGATTCTGTGCACACACAAAATATAACTCACTAAATAAAGCCAATAAGAGAGGAATCCTTTACAGGAAAACTGAAGCTTCCTCATGTTTCATGTTTTTTAATCTGATCTCAAACATTAAGAACACAAAAGGAAACTTTTCTTTATTCTTACTGCTGTTTGCAGATGGACATCTGCCCCAACAAGCTGCTTATTTTCATCTTTACTCTCCAAAATCAGCCAAATAACCATCAAAGTTGGGACGTGTATCATGTCAGCTTGTTTGTACATAAGGAAAAAACTTGTATGCAAAACACTGAGTCAGACCAAAAGTGAATACCCAGATACCCAGAACCCTCCCCCGCATCCTCTGATGTCTCCTTCCTCAACGAGCTCAACAACTTTTATGCTCGTTTTGAGCGAGGGAACCCCACAATCACAACCAAAGCAGACATGACGCTGGACCACCAACCTCTGACTCTCTCCCCCACCGATGTAGGAGCGGTGCTGAGCAGGATCAATGTCCACAAGGCTGCAGGTCCTGATGGCATCCCCGGGCGTGTTCTCAGAGCGTGTTCTGGGGAGCTTGCAGGAGTGCTCACAAACATATTCAATCTGTCCTTGGCCCACGCCGTGGTACCGGCCTGCTTCAAATCCACCTCCATCATCCCGATACCCAAAAACTCCAACCCATCAAGCCTCAATGACTACCGCCCAGTAGCACTCACCCCCATCATCACTAAGTGCTTAGAGCAGCTGGTCTTAGCACACTTCAAATCCTGTCTCCCCCCCACCCTGGACCCCCACCAATTCGCATACCGCCAGAACAGGAGCACAGAGGATGCAGTCTCCATCGCACTGCACTCTGTCCTCTCACACCTGGACAACAACAACACCTACGCCAGAATGCTGTTTATAGACTTCAGTTCAGCGTTCAATACAATCCACCCCTCACAACTCATCAGGAAACTGACAGACCTGGGCATCAGTTCCCTCATATGCAAATGGTTACTGGACTTCCTGACCAACCGGCCACAACATGTCCGGCTGGATAACCGCTGCTCATCTACAATTACAATGAACACCGGTGTACCACAAGGCTGTGTGATGAGCCCTTTCCTCTACTCCCTCTTCACCCACGACTGCAGACCTGCTGATGGTTCCAACACCATCATTAAGTTTGCAGATGACACCACGGTGATTGGCTTCATCAGCGACAACGATGAGACCGCCTACAGGGAGGAGGTGGATCGTCTGGCTGAGTGGTGCGACACCAACAACCTGCTGCTCAACACCGAGAAGACCAAGGAGCTCATCGTGGACTACAGGAGGAATGCTGACCCACATCCACCCATCTACATTAAGGGGACGGCTGTGGAGCGTGTGAGCAGCTTCAAGTTCCTGGGTGTCCACATCTCCGAGGATCTCATCTGGACGACCAACTGCTCCAAGCTGGTCAAGAAGGCTCACCAGCGCCTCTTCTTCTTGAGGACTCTGAGGAAGAACCACCTGTCCTCAGACATCCTGGTGAACTTCTATCGCTGCACCATCAAGAGCATCCTGACCAACTGTATAACAGTCTGGTACAGGAACTGCTCTGCCTCGGACCGGAAGGCGTTGTAGAGGGTCGTGAAAACTGCCCAACGCATCGCCGGAGCACCACTTCCTGCCATAAAGGACATCTACAGGAAGCGGTGTCTGAAAAGGGCTGGGAAAATCATCAAAGACCCCAGTCACCCATCACATGGACTCTTCACCCTCCTGCCCTCTGGGAGGCGCTACAGGAGCCTCCGGACTAAGACCACCAGGTACCGGAACAGCTTCTTCCCCACAGCTGTCAGACTCCTGAACTCTGACCCACAATAAACTCATGGACTGAACATACACACACCCACAACCACCTACACACACACATAATGGGCAAAACAAACAAATGGACAACTGTACCCTCAAACACACAATAATAACATGGACTGAACCACCACTCACAACCACCAGCACTTTATACAGCCTCTGTAGAAATTATCCACATATCTCACTTATCTTAACTGCACTACTGTATAGTTCTGTGTAAATAATCATTCTGTACAATACGATAATTTTTAATCCTACAACTGTTTATAACTTGCATAGTTCACATTTCTGTATAACTGTATATCTCATATTTCTGTATAGTTTTTTTTTTTCATATTTATATCCTGTTCATAGCTTGTACTCACTACAGTCTGTACATACTTATAGTTATAGCATATTCATAACATACTTCATACCGCGTACATTATAACATACCATAATAGACCCATTTCTGTAATATACTTACATATCTATATTATTGCTAATATACATTGTATAGGGTTGTATCTATATCATGGCTAAAGCACTTCTGGATGGATGCAAACTGCATTTTGTTGCCTTGTACCTGTGCATGTGCAATGACAATAAAGTTGAATTCTATTATATTCTATTCTATATAGAGTGATATGGAACACCAAACAGCCCACAGCTCAGAGAAACATGGGTTTTCCTCCAGTTTACAGCTCGTCTAAAAAGATTTTAACAATACCACACTGAGGTGGTCAAACTCAGAGCCCTTCTAAACACCCTCTCAGCATCATCGGCGAGCTCACTGAGGAAAAACTGCAGAGCTCCACTGGTTATAGTGAAAGAGAAACCAGCTGTCAGCAGGGATCCAAACAGTGGAATGAATCCGCACGTTATCTGCTCCCATTATTTTAGCTGTGCTTGGAAGTGTCGTCAACTCATCCAGGATAAGATCTGTAGTTATGGTGTTTGTGGCCAGCGGTGAATTGATGACAGCGCACAGATCAGTGTAGGAGACACCTGTGATGGCAGCAAGTCTCTTCAGAGATGGGCTGTCAAGACCGAACCCAGCTACATAAGCTGTAGTGGTGTGGTGACGTTTACAGTGATGCACTATTGTGGACTGGTGCAGAGCAGCTGTGGTGTTCATGGTCAATGTTAGGGGGAGGATTAGATTTATTCATCTGCATCTTCCTTTTATAGTAATTAAACTGTCTACATGCCTCTGTCAGTGCGCCCCAGGGTGGCTGTGGCTACGATGTAGCTTGCCATCACCAGTGTGTGAATGTGTGTGTGAATGGGTGGATGACTGGATATGTAAAGCACTTTGGGGTCCTTAGGGACTAGTAAAGCGCTATATAAATACAGGCCATTTACATGGGAGAAATGAACCATACAGCATATAAAATGTGTGCTTATATATTGTTGTATTTAGTTAGCTGCATCTTAAGAGCAATCTACTCATACAGCGAGTTATTATGTGATTATTACTGTGATCCTTCACGCTGCATCACTACACCTGATACATATAACTAAATTGTAAATGTCCATTGATATGAACATTCTCACTACCAGATTGGACAATATTCAGATTCCAGACCTCTATTCTACCCCTGATGATCTGTTGTTGTATTATAATAATTGTTTACTCAATGTCTCCTGTAAAAACTCTCTGTTTCCTTCGCTCGCTCTGCTCCCTGGTTTACCTCTGACCTCTGAGCATTGAAGGCCAAAGCTCGGCAGCTAGAGCGTAGATAAATCTCACATCACTGGTCTCACCCGTTCTGCCTGTTTCCATCCACGTAACATTAGCAGATTACGTCCTTCTCTTTCCACCCAGTCTACGTCCATTCTTGTCCACAGTCTTGTTACCTCCCACAGTGATTATTGTAATTCTCTCTTGCATGGTCTCCCCCAAAAATCCCTCCATAAGCTTTAACTGCTGCCCGCATTATTACCAGAACCCCTCCTACCAGCACATCACCCCAGTTCTCCAGGAACTTCACTGGCTCCCTGTGAAATTCTGGATAGTATACAAGCTTCTTCTGCTCACTTTCAAGGCCCTTCATAACCTCGCTCCTCCTCACCTTTCTGAGCTGTTAAGCACCACCTCTTCCACCCGCTCACTTCGAGCTTCTTCTTCTATCCAGCTTGCTGTGCCATCTTTCTGCCTCAGCACCATGGGAAGCAGAGCTTTCAGCTGCTCTGCTCCCAGGCTGTGGAGCTCTCTACCCCCAGATATAAGAAACACTGATTCTCTCCCCCAATTTAAAACTCAACTCAAAACCATCTCTTCAAATCTGCATATTCACTGTGAACTTATTGTTTATTTATGTTACCTTGTGTCACGGTCTGTGTTGGCAGACCGTGGGGAGGTGGGGAAGCAGGACCCAAACGCCGGACTCTTCAGTGCAACAGTGTTTATTTACAAGGTGGTGAAGTAAACAACAATAAATCCCCTAGTGTCCCAGACTCCGTGTCGTGTCTTCTTCCCAAAAAATCCCAGTGTAGTGCTCTCTGCTCCAGTGTCCCTGCACTCCCCGTGCTCACTGCTCCTTCTCATCCCACATTCCTCCTGAGGGAAAAACAATAGAGGCAGTCGTTACACACTTTATCCCAGCAGGCATACACTCACACTCACACTCACACTCACACTCTCTGACTATGATTGAAGACTGACGTGAAGTCAAACGCAATAATCCAGCGTCGGTGGAAGCTCCATCGCTCCTCTAAATAGCTCCCCCGACGAGCCCAGATGAGGAGCAGGTGTGTGGCAAGGACTTCGGGTGTGGCCAGCCCTCAAGGCAGGCCACGCCCCCAGGGCTGAAGGTGCCTGTAACTTGGCCACAGAAGAAAGGCAACACACACACACATATACCGGCCTACAAACAGATGCGCACAGGGGCAGTGCAGAGAACACCAAATAATAATAGTAATGATAATAATAATAATAACAATAATAACTGTCCCCACTGCTCACAGACCCCGAGTCCCCAGAGCCGGGTCCGTGACACCTTGTGCTTTTGTTTTCTTATTTTTCTTCATTGTTATTGTTCTATTATGTGTTTTATTCTATTGGCAAGTGTCCTTGGATCTCTTGAAAAGCACTTTCAAATAAAATGTATTATTATTATTATTATTATCATTATTATTATTATTATTATTATTATTATTATTATTAAATGGAAATGTGTTTAGGGTGAAACAAACACAATAACTCTAATCTACAGAGAAGAACAAAGAAAAGAAGAAGCTCACCTTGGATGCAGTTCTTCCTGATGGTTGAAAGCGTCCTCTCCACGTTGAACTCTCTCCGGGTTCTTTTCTCGGCTCGTATATCTTTGTCAACCTTTGACCGAAGAAAGTAGAACTTTTTCTTCATCCTCTGAATCTCCTGAGCGAGATTCACATCATTTTCTCTAAAGCGAGAGTCTGAGATGATGATGAAGAAGTCAAACTTCTCAAATCCAACAAGTTTCAGGTACTCATCAGCTGGAAATCTGGTAGTGCCGATTCCAGGGAGATCCCACAAGATAACATTGGGATACTTTGGATGGGGGTACGGTGTAACCTGTGAGGTGGTTTCCACAACACCAGTGGGTGCAGCGCCCTCATCTTCATCACCGATGCCTCTGAAAGCATTAATAAAGGTAGATTTCCCAGAACCAGACTCTCCTGTGATGGCAACATTTAGCGGCATGTTCCTTTGCTTTAATCTTCTTTGAATTCTCGCAGCAGCTGCACCAAAGTCGATTAACTGGATAGCAGAAGTGTAAGTGGATAAGTGACGGAAGTGACGGACAAGGTATGCGACTCATGTTGTAACTGACGTCAGACGCCGGAGATTTTGGCGGAAAATTAAAGCGAATGGTAGTTTAGATTTGAACAAATTCCTTTAAGCTTCAGTATTACCAAATACACTTATCAATTGTCTTATAACTAACAATATTTGTCTAAATAATCTCCAACACCCTGGAGAACAACGGGGAGAGTTTAGAGGCTCTCCAAGATTACATTGATCAGTGCTTTCAGGATCTCGTGATGGAGAAGGCCCAGTGTGCAGCTTCCCCGGCCAAATCTGAGACGCCATCGTCGAAAAGACTTCGCCAGGCAGATTCCCCCGGCACAACATCGCCAGCCAGCAAAGATATTGCCGACATACTGGAGTCAATCGACAAGCAATTGTCCAGCTTCGACGCAAGGCTGTCCTTGGTGTAGATTCTTCACCGGGAATTTAAATGCTTGCGAGAATCCCTGGAGATCAGCCAGCAGCAGGTGGAAACGCTCGCTGCTGAAAATGCCACGCTAAGAGAGTTGGTGAAATGTCTCACAGAAAATGTTGCCCAGCTCAATAGAGAAAATAAAAAAATAAAAGAAACAGTTATTGATCTACAAGCTCGTAGCATGCGTGATAATCTGGTATTTTCTGGTATTCCAGAAGCCGCTGGAGAGGACGCGGAGACCACAGTAAAAAGCTTCATCAAAACCCACCTGATGCTCCTTCAGTGACAGATTGCTGCATCCTAGATGCATGAAGGAGCGTTTCCGCAGGTCCTTCCTCCCTGCAGCTGTCAGACTGTACAATCAGAACTGCTCCCAACAAACATAATGTTTACATCAGCACTAACTGCAATAAGTTAACCAACTGATTCGCACTACAACTTGGTTTGCCTCTTATCTGTAGTTATTTTTATTTAATTTAATAACTGTACAATACTTTGTATATAGTAACCATTGTCCTTAATGTAAATATTTAAGAAAAATTGTGTATGTTTCTGTTCTGTGTCCTGTGTACTGTTTGTTTGTATGTCTTTTTGCTGCTGTTACAACCAAATTTCCCCCTTGTGGGACAATTAAAGGATTATTCTATTCTAAGCTGCCGGAGGACACGGTGAAGAACATCGTCTTCGATAGGGTGCATCGCCTCGGCCACATTCGAGCTGCGGCCGGGAGACCACGTCCTATCGTGGCCAAATTAGGCCACTTCAAACAAAAGGAACAGGTGAAAAGCCGCGGCAGGGAATTAAAAGGAACGGACTTCAGCGTGAACGACCAGTTCCCCAAAGAGATCCTGGAACGACGCAGGGTCCTCTTCCCAATCCGACGCGGCTTCATCCAGAAGGGCTCCCGCGCTGTCATCGCTGTGGACCGGCTGTACGTGGACGGACAGCTCCACCGCGACCCCGACATCACTCCGTGGCTGTATTAACTTCACACCAGATAAGAATCCGCTACACCCTTTCCCCACCCACTCACACTAACTTGCATTAACATCTGTTTAACTTACCAGTATCAAATCGCATCTTAGGTGTGATATCATAGCAGAATTAACACCGTCACTCTCTGTCAATAGTTTGATTGGAATGTTTCCGGGTTTTTTTTCCTTTCTTCTCTCCTTTTCCCTCTTGTTTTTATGCTGCTCACCCTTGTCCTTGCTTTCTTTCTTTCTTTTTTCTTTCTTCGATCACCTGCTTCCACACTCATCCACAAACAACATCCTATATTTCGACACATATGCACAGCACGATCACACACAGTCATGCGCTCAACGGCAGCACATTTACATCAGTCAGACAGCGCACACAGACGTATAGGATACACACACTTAAGCCAAGCGTACTCATACTAGTAAATATACACACACATAGTCAGACTCAGGGAGCATCTCGCCACACACTTTTTCTCTCTCTCCCTCTCTTTATTTATGAACAAGTGATGTATTCTCTCCACCTGTCTAAGCCACACACACAGCGCACACCCCTAGTTATACACAGACATCTATGGGTGCACTAAGATTCGTTACATGGAATGTAAATGGAGCTGGCTCCAGAGAAAAGAGGTTAAAAATATTTAACCAACTCAAAAAACTACAGGCAGATGTTGTGCTTTTACAAGAGACCCACAGACCTCTTAGAGGTTCGAATGAACTTAAAACACCTGAGTTTCCTAATGTGTTCTCAGCTTGTTATAATTCTAGACAAAGGGGAGTAGGATTTTTAATCCATAAAAATATTAATTTCACAGTACTCGATACAGTTATAGATCCAGAGGGCAGATTCTTAATCATTAAACTATCTATACTTGATAAAAAGCTATGTATTGTAAGTGTATATGGTCCAAATTTTGATGATCCCTCATTCTTTCACAGTTTTTTCAGTGCACTCTCTGAACACTTAGATGGCACACTTGTTCTTGGAGGCGACCTCAACCTTGGACTAAATGAAGAAATGGATAGGCTGAATACAACAGGAACTCAGCGTAATTGGCAGTCCACAAATATAATCAAACAGTATATGAGCGACTTTGGTCTTTGCGATGCATGGCGCTCCCTTCACCCCAACAGTAAGAAATATACTTTTTTCTCACATGTTCATCACTCCTACTCTCGTCTGGATTATTTTTTGGTCAGCAGCTCACTGCTGAGTGACATTTCAGACACTGAGATTCACCCTATAGCTGTCAGCGATCATGCTCCTGTATCTTTAACACTAATGCACAAGAATAATACTACGCCAAGTAAAAACTGGAGATTTAATACATCACTGCTTAAAGATGAAGACTTTATTAAATATTTTAAAAAAGAGTGGACTTCATATTTAGCCTTTAATGACACTCTCGGAACATCAGCTTCTGTTCTGTGGGAAGCAGGGAAAGCTGTGATGAGAGGTAAAATAATTTCTTTCTCATCACATAAAAAGAAAAAAGAAAACAAAAATATTCAGGAATTAGAAAAAACCATCAAATCACTAGAAGAAGCCTACGTGTCCCACCAAGATCAGGAAACATTGAACAAAATACGCAAAACAAAACTAGAATTAAATGAGATAATTGATAAAAAAACAAAATTCTTAGTACAAAGACTACGCTTACAAAATTATGAACATAGTAATAAATCCGGTCAATTTCTGGCAAACCAGCTAAAAATAAATAAAGAAAAAACAACTATATGTGCTGTTCAAGATTCATCTGGGAACACAATATATGAACCGAAACAAATAAACAGCATTTTCAGGGATTTCTATAAAACGTTGTATTCACCACAAATAAACCCATCTAAAAAGGAAATTGATCAATTTTTAGACAACATAACTCTCCCAAAATTATTAGACTCTCAAGCAATGGCACTGGATTTGCCACTGACATCAGGTGAACTCCAGGAAGCCCTGATAAGTATGCCCAATAATAAGGCTCCAGGTCCAGACGGCTTTCCTGCAGAATTCTACAAAGAATTCTGGACGATTCTAGCACCAGTTTTTTACAGAACGTTGTTGGAAATCAAAGAAAATGGCAGACTTCCATCAAATATGAATTCTGCAAACATTAATCTCCTGCTAAAACCAGGCAAAGACCCTGTATATCCCTCAAGCTATCGTCCAATATCCCTTATAAATGTAGACCTCAAAATAATCTGCAAAGCTCTCTCGAAGAGACTAGAGAAAATAACCCCCCTCTTAATTCATCCTGACCAAACTGGTTTCATAAAAGGTAGGCACTCATCAACTAATACATGTAGATTACTTAATTTGATAGACTACTCATACAGTAAAAACCTTGAAACTACAATATTTTCTTTAGATGCAGAAAAAGCGTTTGACAGAGTTAACTGGAAATTTCTCTTGGCAACTTTAAACAAATTTGGTTTTGGATCTTCTTTCATCAACTGGTTAAAAATATTATATAATTCCCCAACAGCTTGTGTCAGAACAAATGACCAAACATCCTCCAGCTTCTGTCTCCTGAGGGGCACCAGGCAGGGATGCCCACTCTCTCCTTCACTGTTTGCAATTTTTATTGAACCACTAGCAGCAGCAATTAGACAGAATTCAGTAATTAAGGGCATAAAATGCAAGAACGTGGAACATAAAATCAGCCTTTGTGCGGATGATGTGTTACTCTTTCTCCAAAATCCACAAACCAATATCTCTGGGGTGATTGAACTGATAAACTCTTTTGCAAGAATATCAGATTACTCAATTAACTGGTCAAAATCTACAGTCCTTCCGATTAATTGCTCCTTTCATAATTCCTCTTCTACTCCACTGCAATCGGGAAATATAAAATATTTAGGTATTAATGTTTCTCCCAAGCTTGCAGATCTAACTAAATTAAACCATATCCCACTTTTAAAGAAAGTAGAAGGTGATCTGGCTAGGTGGAAATGTCTACCCATATCACTCATGGGAAGGGTTGCCACTATAAAAATGATGGTATTACCAAAAATAAATTATTTATTCTCAATGATCCCAACTAAACCGCCACAAGATTGGTTCAGATCTCTAGATTCATATATGTCCAAATTCCTTTGGAAAAATAAGCCCCCACGTATAAGCTTAAAAACACTACAAAAGACCAAGGATAAAGGAGGATTAGAACTACCTAACTTTCAGCACTACTTCTTAGCCAACAGGCTTCAGTTTATCTCAGGATGGCTAAAACATACCCTCTTAGATGAACCTTGGCTAGATGTAGAACAAGCACTTTGCAATAATCTAGAGATTTCAGATCTACCATTTATCAGCTCAAACATTCAACGACATGAATGCTTCAAAAGCGTCAACATTAGCTCCTCTCTGACAGCATGGTGGGAGTTTCTGAAGTTGACAGAGTCTTCATTAATCCCATGCAAACGTACACCTATCTGGAACAACCCTGACATATTACAAAACAATAATATGATAAACTTTTCAGATTGGAGTGGTAAAGGAATCAAATACTTAGAACATATATTAGAAGGAACAGAATTTATTTCATTTGACAGACTAGTTACACAATATGGGATCAACAAGAAAAGATTTTTAGAATATCAACAAATTAAATCCATAGTAAAAAAGAGATTTAAACCGGGTCAAGTTGAACTACAAACACCACCAAGTGTGGTTCAATTTCTTGCTCTTAAAACCCCCAAATTACTATCCAAAATATACAGAATGCTTTGTAAAACAGATGAATCAATATCACTTCCTATTGCAAAATGGGAAGCGGATTTATCAGTTAACTTAGACCAAAACTTCTGGTCTCAGATTTGCTTAAAAACCTTTCATCTAATTAGAAATCCCAGTCTTCAATTAATTCAATACAAAATACTACATAGAGTGCACTATACAGGTCATCGGATGTTCAAAATGGGCTTTACCTCTACCGACAACTGCTCACACTGCCAAACCAATTCACCGGACAATTATATCCACGCTCTTTGGTTCTGTCCACCAGTTCAGAAGTTTTGGCGCGAGATATGTGAAGACTTATCAAAGTGTCTGAAATGTAACATTCCAACTTCTCCTTTAGTATGTTTGTTGGGCAGCTTAGATAATGTCACTACAGAAAAGAATATAGCCCATATGGTTTTCACTGCCCTATGCATAGCCAAGAAAACAGTCCTCATGAACTGGAAAAATAAAAATAATCTTAATTCTAACCAATATAGAAATTATCTATTAGATTACATTAGTCTTGATACAGCCTCTGCCACCACATCAGATCAATTGCTCTGGGCTCCTTTGATCAGCTCCATCACCTAGTTGGGGTGGGGGGTCATAGTTTGGTTCCACCTTCACTGTTGTGATTGGTGTGGGGGTAGGGACAGGCTTAGGGCGTCGGGGGGTTCCCCAGGAGCATCTTCCTTGGGGGGCTCAACCCGGGGTTGCGGTCATGGCCAATTAGGGGCTCTGTCGGCTCTTAGGTGACGGTTTCCTCGTGGCTGCGTGCAGCGGGGCTAGGGGAGGGTCTGTGCTGACGGACGTGGGTTTCTGACCTGGTAGCCTGGCTGCCCCTGGGTGGATCCGGGACGGGCGTGAGGTTCTGGGGGCGCTCCGTCTCTGGGCTGGGGCCCTGGCCAGGCCTCAGGGGTTTGGGTCCTGGTTGGTGTGTTGCCAGGGTTGTGGGCGGGTGGGTGTATGGGGGCCCAGCCCTGGCGCAGGGTGCCGCCGGTGCATCGAGCCACCTGGGGGGCTCTTCAACTGGTGGGGGAGGATGTCACATCTTGCAGGAGCTTTCCTCTCCTCAGGAATTCTCTCTGCAGGAGGGGGAGATACAGGAGAGGTGGAGGAAGATCTCAGCCTGGGCGTCTATTGTCTTGTGTAGTCTGGAAGATGAGTGGATGATGGGGTGGGTGCAGTTTTCTCTGCGGTGGGGTCGGGTGGACTGTCCCGGGCTCTGTGGGGCCGGGCGGCACTGCTGCACTGGGCCCCGGTCCGGATGGGCCTGGGCCCCCCTTTCCCTGGCGGGTTGCGGAGTATGGGGGTGCCTACTGGGGTCAGCGGGGGAGCTGGCCCCAGGGAGGGGTCACTTGCCCCTCCCTTCCTTCCCTCCCCATCTCCAGCTGCCTCCCTCTTCCCGCTCCACCACAATCACCCACACATGCAGGGCCTTGGGGTAGGGGTGTGTCACCAGGGTGCAGAGGAGGCATCTCCCCCCTCTGTCTCCTTCTGGCTGCCTGTGCCTCAATTTTATCCCACGACTTAGACATTCACATTACTCACACTCTCATTACACATACATGTAGGATCTTGGGGGTGGGCACGCTACACGGAATCCAAATTACCATCAGGGTGTACAACCTCACCCCTGGCGTCGTTGCCCACCTCTCAATTTTAAATACACGTAGACATTGAGGGCTATCAGGAGGGGCTATGCGCTTACCTGCTGCTCTCTGGCAGGTAGCTCCATGCCCTCCTGGGTTTTAAATGCACCTTAGAACACACATACATCAACACTACATATGAGCGGGTGGAGGGAGGTTTGGAGTCTTCACACACCCCCGTTCTCTGTTGCCTGCTGGAGCGGGGGGGCTGGGAGGAGGAGTTGGCCGTCCGACTGGGGTCTGGAATGTGGGGCCTCCCTGCTGCTGCGGAGTCCGGGCGGTCTGCTTCTCTCCACCGCAGGGAAAAGGGTAACACTACCTGGGTGCAGTTTCCCCCTCCAGGGGCAAGGGTACCTAGACCCGGTTCTTAGAGTACGCTTGGGGAGTGTGATTGTGTGTACAGTGTCTCTTTATGTCTGTCTCCACGTTGGTTGAGTGTGGAGTAATTGCAATTGAGAGCATGAGGGTGGGAGTGGATGTTTGTATCTGTGTGTGCCTGTATGTCTGTGTCTATATGTCAGGTTGGGTATTAGACGCCACCGCTCTGGGGACATCTCAGGTCCTCCAAGGTTTGGAGGCCTATCTCCCCTCACCACTTCCCCTGCCGGTGGCGGACGCCCCCAGACATCGGTGCGTTGGTGGTTCTTTGTGTCCGGGGATGGGCGCCCAGGTACACACCGGCTCACTCCTTGGCGGCTGCTTATCGGGGCCTGGAGCCTGGGGCTCGCTCGGGCCACTTCGGAGGTGGGGTGCCCTCGGCCTCTCGGCCCGGGGCTCGGTCACTCTGGCGCAGCCGGCTGCCGGCGGAGCTCACGGGCACGTCACTGCAACCCCCCCTGGCCTCTGCTCCGCGGCTGCTGAGTGACCCCTCATCTGGGACTCTCCTCAGCTCTTTCTGGGACAGTGGCGCGGCTGCCCCTCTGTTGGTCTTCCTTGGTCTCTTGTGTTCTGGGGGCCTCTGGATGTCTGGAGTTTTGATCTCCTCCATACCTGCTTCATGCCCTGGAGGACGGGGCAGTGGCCCCCCACACCCTCTAGCAGATCATTACATGAAGGAACCTTTTAAAAAAATCAAGCGCGTCCATGTCCACAGGTGTACACACGGGTGATCACACACACAAACTACACCCTTTTTGGCTCCTACCTCAAAGCACACTGTGCGCTGTCGATCTTACGTGCTGCACAACAATGTTTAACATTTAATATTTACTGCCATATTCCCATATATCATTGTGATGTTGTTTATGCTTTTACTCTTGTTTTCTTCTGCTTGTTTTCTTTTTTCTTTCTCAACAGGTGATCCAGGTGGTCAATATGTATTTTTTTTGTCTGCTTATTCTGTTGGTTTTTGTTTTATTGCCCTTTTTCCCCGTCCTTCTTCCCAGCTGTTTTTCTTTCCCTCTTTCTTTCTCCCCTTTCTTTCCCCCAGTAAAGTCTGTCCCGCATACAACAAGTAAAAATAAAATAAACAATTAAAGGTGAATCAAATAGACCATTACGGCAAGGCTGGGATGGTCCATTTGGTAAAGTAAATCTGTTGGGCATCTTTCTTCGCCTTTAGACAATAATTCTAATGGCAAAAGATCCAAACGGGACAGGCAAAAAAAAAAAAAAAAAAAAAAAAAAAAGATAATTGATAAACAAACAAAATTCTTAGTACAAGGACTACGCTTACAAAATTATGAACATAGTAATAAATCCGGTCAATTTCTAGCAAGCCAGCTAAAAATAAATAAAGAAAAAACAACTATATGTGCTGTTCAAGATTCATCTGGGAACACAATATATGACCCGAAACAAATAAACAACATTTTCAGGGATTTCTATAAAACGTTGTATTCACCACAAATAAACCCATCTAAAAAGGAAATTGATCAGTTTTTAGACAACATAACTTTCCCAAAATTATTAGACTCTCAAGCAATGGCACTGGATTCGCCACTGACATCAGGTGAAATCCAGGAAGCCCTGATAAGTATGCCCAATAATAAGGCTCCAGGTCCAGACGGCTTTCCTGCAGAATTCTACAAAGAATTCTGGACGATTCTAGCACCAGTTTTTTACAGAACGTTGTTGGAAATCAAAGAAAATGGCAGACTTCCATCAAATATGAATTCTGCAAACATTAATCTCCTGCTAAAACCAGGCAAAGACCCTGTATATCCCTCAAGCTATCGTCCAATATCCCTTATAAATGTAGATCTCAAAATAATCTGCAAAGCTCTCTCGAAGTGACTAGAGAAAATAATCCCCCTCTTAATTCATCCTGACCAAACTGGTTTCATAAAAGGTAGGCACTCATCAACAAATACACATAGATTACTTAATTTGATAGACTACTCATACAGTAAAAACCTTGAAACTGCTATATTTTCTTTAGATGCAGAAAAAGCGTTTGACAGAGTTAACTGGAAATTTCTCTTGGCAACTTTACACAAATTTGGTTTTGGATCTTCTTTCATCAACTGGTTAAAAATATTATATAATTCCCCAACAGCTTGTGTCAGAACAAATGACCAAACATCCTCCAGCTTCTGTGTCCTGAGGGGCACCAGGCAGGGATGCCCACTCTCCCCTTCACTGTTTGCAATTTTTATCGAACCACTAGCAGCAGCAATTAGACAGAATTCAGTAATTAAGGGCATAAAATGCAAGAACGTGGAACATAAAATCAGCCTTTATGCGGATGATGTGTTACTCTTTCTCCAAAATTCACAAACCAATATCTCTGGGGTGATTGAACTGATAAACTCTTTTGCAAGAATATCAGATTACTCAATTAACTGGTCAAAATCTACAGTCCTTCCGATTAATTGCTCCTTCCATAATTCCTCTTCTACTCCACTGCAATCGGGAAATATAAAATATTTAGGTATTAATGTTTCTCCCAAGCTTGCAGATCTAACTAAATTAAACCATATCCCACTTTTAAAGAAAGTAGAAGGTGATCTGGCTAGGTGGAAATGTCTACCCATATCACTCATGGGAAGGGTTGCCGCTATAAAAATGATGGTATTACCAAAAATAAATTATTTATTCTCAATGATCCCAACTAAACCGCCACAAGATTGGTTCAGATCTCTAGATTCATATATGTCCAAATTCCTTTGGAAAAATAAGCCCCCACGTATAAGCTTAAAAACACTACAAAAGACCAAGGATAAAGGAGGATTAGAACTACCTAACTTTCAGCACTACTTCTTAGCCAACAGGCTTCAGTTTATCTCAGGATGGCTAAAACATACCCTCTTAGATGAACCTTGGCTAGATGTAGAACAAGCACTTTGCAATAATCTAGAGATTTCAGATCTACCATTTATCAGCTCAAACATCCAACGACATGAATGCTTCAAAAGCGTCAACATTAGCTCCTCTCTGACAGCATGGTGGGAGTTTCTGAAGTTGACAGAGTCTTCATTAATCCCATGCAAACGTACACCTATCTGGAACAACCCTGACATATTACAAAACAATAATATGATAAACTTTTCAGATTGGAGTGGTAAAGGAATCAAATACTTAGAACATATATTAGAAGGAACAGAATTTATTTCATTTGACAGACTAGTTACACAATATGGGATCAACAAGAAAAGATTTTTAGAATATCAACAAATTAAATCCATAGTAAAAAAGAGATTTAAACCGGGTCAAGTTGAACTACAAACACCACCAAGTGTGGTTCAATTTCTTACTCTTAAAACCCCCAAATTACTTTCCAAAATATACAGAATGCTTTGTAAAACAGATGAATCAATATCACTTCCTATTGCAAAATGGGAAGCGGATTTATCAGTTAACTTAGACCAAAACTTCTGGTCTCAGATTTGCTTAAAAACCTTTCATCTAATTAGAAATCCCAGTCTTCAATTAATTCAATACAAAATACTACATAGAGTGCACTATACAGGTCATCGGATGTTCAAAATGGGCTTTACCTCTACCGACAACTGCTCACACTGCCAAACCAATTCACCGGACAATTATATCCACGCTCTTTGGTTCTGTCCACCAGTTCAGAAGTTTTGGCGCGAGATATGTGAAGACTTATCAAAGTGTCTGAAATGTAACATTCCAACTTCTCCTTTAGTATGTTTGTTGGGCAGCTTAGATAATGTCACTACAGAAAAGAATATAGCCCATATGGTTTTCACTGCCCTATGCATAGCCAAGAAAACAGTCCTCATGAACTGGAAAAATAAAAATAATCTTAATTCTAACCAATATAGAAATTATCTATTAGATTACATTAGTCTTGATACAGCCTCTGCCACCACATCAGATCAATTGCTCTGGGCTCCTTTGATCAGCTCCATCACCTAGTTGGGGTGGGGGGGTCATAGTTTGGTTCCACCTTCACTGTTGTGATTGGTGTGGGGGTAGGGACAGGCTTAGGGCGTCGGGGGGTTCCCCAGGAGCATCTCCCTGGGGGGGCTCAACCCGGGGTTGCGGTCATGGCCAATTAGGGGCTCTGTCGGCTCTTAGGTGACGGTTTCCTCGTGGCTGCGTGCAGCGGGGCTAGGGGAGGGTCTGTGCTGACGGCGTGGGTTACTGACCTGGTAGCCTGGCTGCCCCTGGGTGGATCCGGGACGGGCGTGAGGTTCTGGGGGCGCTCCGTCTCTGGGCTGGGGCCCTGGCCAGGCCTCAGGGGTTTGGGTCCTGGTTGGTGTGTTGCCAGGGTTGTGGGCGGGTGGGTGTATGGGGGCCCAGCCCTGGCGCAGGGTGCCGCCGGTGCATCGAGCCACCTGGGGGGCTCTTCAACTGGTGGGGGAGGATGTCACATCTTGCAGGAGCTTTCCTCTCCTCAGGAATTCTCTCTGCAGGAGGGGGAGATACAGGAGAGGTGGAGGAAGATCTCAGCCTGGGCGTCTATTGTCTTGTGTAGTCTGGAAGATGAGTGGATGATGGGGTGGGTGCAGTTTTCTCTGCGGTGGGGTCGGGTGGACTGTCCCGGGCTCTGTGGGGCCGGGCGGCACTGCTGCACTGGGCCCCGGTCCGGATGGGCCTGGGCCCCCCTTTCCCTGGCGGGTTGCGGAGTATGGGGGTGCCTACTGGGGTCAGCGGGGGAGCTGGCCCCAGGGAGGGGTCACTTGCCCCTCCCTTCCTTCCCTCCCCATCTCCAGCTGCCTCCCTCTTCCCGCTCCACCACAATCACCCACACATGCAGGGCCTTGGGGTAGGGGTGTGTCACCAGGGTGCAGAGGAGGCATCTCCCCCCTCTGTCTCCTTCTGGCTGCCTGTGCCTCAATTTTATCCCACGACTTAGACATTCACATTACTCACACTCTCTTTACACATACATGTAGGATCTTGGGGGTGGGCACGCTACACGGAATCCAAATTACCATCAGGGTGTACAACCTCACCCCTGGCGTCGTTGCCCACCTCTCAATTTTAAATACACGTAGACATTGAGGGCTATCAGGAGGGGCTATGCGCTTACCTGCTGCTCTCTGGCAGGTAGCTCCATGCCCTCCTGGGTTTTAAATGCACCTTAGAACACACATACATCAACACTACATATGAGCGGGTGGAGGGAGGTTTGGAGTCTTCACACACCCCCGTTCTCTGTTGCCTGCTGGAGCGGGAGGGCTGGGAGGAGGAGTTGGCCGTCCGACTGGGGTCTGGAATGTGGGGCCTCCCTGCTGCTGCGGAGTCCGGGCGGTCTGCTTCTCTCCACCGCAGGGAAAAGGGTAACACTACCTGGGTGCAGTTTCCCCCTCCAGGGGCAAGGGTACCTAGACCCGGTTCTTAGAGTACGCTTGGGGAGTGTGATTGTGTGTACAGTGTCTCTTTATGTCTGTCTTCACGTTGGTTGAGTGTGGAGTAATTGCTTATGAGAGCATGAGGGTGGGAATGGATGTTTGTATCTGTGTGTGCCTGTATGTCTGTGTCTATATATCAGGTTGGGTATCAGACGCCACCTCTCTAGGGACATCTCAGGCCCTCCAAGGTTTGGAGGCCTATCTCCCCCCACCACTTCCCCTGCCAGTGGCGGACGCCCTCAGACATCGGTGCGTTGGTGGTTCTTTGTGTCCGGGGATGGGCGCCCAGGTACACACCGGCTCACTCCTTGGCGGCTGCTTATCGCGGCCTGGAGCCTGGGGCTCGCTCGGGCCACTTCGGAGGTGGGGTGCCCTCGGCCTCTCGGCCCGGGGCTCGGTCACTCAGGCACAGCTGGCTGCCGGCAGAGCTCACGGGCACGTCACTGCAACCCCCCTGGCTTCTGCTCCGCGGCTGCTGAGTGACCCCTCATCTGGGACTCTCCTCAGCTCTTTCTGGGATAGTGGCGCGGCTGCCCCTCTGTTGGTCTTCCTTGGTCTCTTGTGTTCTGGGGGCCTCTGGATGTCTGGAGTTTTGATCTCCTCCATACCTGCGTCATGCCCTGGAGGACGGGGCAGTGGCCCCCCACACCCTCTAGCAGATCATTACATGAAGGAACCTTTAAAAAAAAAAAACAAGCGCGCTCATGCTCACAGGTGTACACACACACAAACTACACCCTTTTTGGCTCTTACCTCAAAGCACACTGTGCGCTGTCGATCTTACATGCTGCACAATAATGTTTAATATTTAGTATTTACTGTCATATTCCCATATATCATTGTGATGTTGTTTATTACTCTCGTTTTCTTCTGCTTGCTTTCTTTTTTCTTTCTCAACAGGTGATCCAGGTTATCGATATATGTATTTTTTGTCTGCTTATTCTGTTGGTTTTTGCCCTTTTTTCCCCGTCCCTCTTCTCAGCTGTTTTTCTTTCCCTCTTTCTTTCTCTCCTTTCTTTCCCCCAGTCAAGTCTGTCCCGTATTCAGCAAGTGAAAATAAAATAAACAATAAAAGGTGAATCAAATGGACCATAACGGCAAGGCTGGGATGGTCAATTTGGTAAAGTAAATCCGTTGGGCATCTTTCTTCGCCTTTAGACAATAATTCTGATGGCAATAGAACCAAACGGGACAGGTTAAAAAAAAAAAAAAACCTGTGAGGTGGTTTCCACAACACCAGTGGGTGCAGCGCCCTCATCTTCATCACCGATGCCTCTGAAAGCATTAATAAAAGTAGATTTCCCAGAACCCGACTCTCCTTTGATGGCAACATTTAGCGGCGTATTCCTTTGCTTTAATCTTCTTTGAATTCTCGCAGCAGCTGCACCAAAGTCAGTGTTTTCCAGGTCTGCTTTAACTCCAGCAGTTTCTCCTGGACGTGACTCCATGCTCATCCTGGAGAAAAAAAGTGTAAAAATCGCATATATCAAAGATCAGGACACTGTTGAATAATCTTACAATTTACTTCGAATTCTTCATTTTCATTTTAGCTACTTTCGGTCACTTTCTTTATTCAGAAAAGGCCGCCACAGCGGGGAGCTCGCCACGTTTGATTTAGCAGGTTTTTCATCAGCTGTCCTTCCTGATGCAACCCAAAAAGGATTTACAGTGGATAGAAAAAGTGTACACACTGCTGTTAAAACGATTTTGTGATGCTGAAACTGAGATCACAATGAATTTCTTTATGTGGGAGGGACAGATAACAGACTTTTTTCATTTTCACTGTTGTCCCATATTTTCTGAAATCAGACTTTCAGCTTTCAGCTAATTTCAGGCATTTCTGCATTAACTGTTTATGAATTACAGACAGTTTTTATTCACTGTCCTCCATCTTCAGAGGGTCAGAATTTGATGGCCACACGAGGTCTGTTCCCTCTAAAACTGCTGAATAAATAAATCACATTAGCTGGTCTGATTAACAGGAAGATTAAACTCTGTTCTTTGTTTTCTTCTAGATCACAGATCAACTTCTGGCTGATTCCAGATTAACTGCTCTTCGACTGCCTGGTGAGGCTGAAACAGATTTCATTTGTTTTTGGGGGGTTTTTTAAAGAGGAAATGAACACTGTGAATATTTCATCTTTAATAATCTGTTTTCTTGTGAGTATGAGACAACAGCAAACAGCTGCTGCAGTGTTTATGATAAAAGAGCTTCAAGCTTAATTGAAGAACAACTAAACAGCCAGTTTACACTCCTGAAATAATCTTGGGTGTGTGTTTAGTAAACTGAAAATAATTGATTCACTCGGTCAGCGGTAGAGACACTGAGTGGATTTAATATCCAGTGTCTGCTTTAGTTGTAGGATGACTATCCTCACATGACGTCACTGAAGAACAATGAGGGCAACAAGAGCATCTCCCAACAGCTTTATTACCGCTGCCGTGATTCTGAACAGGCAGTCAGGGGACGACCATCGTTACACCGAAAACTCTTTTTAATAAAACAAAACGAGCAGTCTGCTGTCAACAAGCAAACAAATGCTTGTTTTGTTGTTTTTTAGATGAAAAAAAACCCACTTCCTGGTTTGTCGGTAGCGGCTCGTGGCTGTGGTGACGTGAAACCTAAAACATGCTAAAAAGTTTTTGTTCCACGGAAAAAATGAACATTTCAAACCTGGACTTACAGGTTCGCGCTCTCTCGTCCATCACTGCTTTACCTCCGTTTTGAAATGTATTCTGGGATATCTGACAGCGTCCAGTCCTCACAGGTACAAACACACCTGGACGTGCCCTCGATAGAAGGGGCGGAGCCAGAGCACTGAGCACGAAGAAGAAGATACAGAGGGCCATAGGCGAGTTTATCAGAGCGCCCTGAAAATAACTGTTAGGTATTAATAGTAATAATAATCGAGTATTTTAGTATTATTGTGTGGAAGCTTTCCACTGACGACACACAGGATAAAATGAAAACTGGTTTCATGTGTTGTTGGTGTCGTGACGTCACTGCCTCGCACCAGAGGCTGGTTTGTGATTAATAAACTTAAAAAAAACCTGACTTTTATTGCTGCCGCAATTTCATGACGTAAACCGGTGACTCGGATTTAAAACACAGTTTTACAGGAATACAGAAAAAGTTCAAACTGTTCTGATAATGTGGAGACATTACTGTGACTCAAGAGGGGTCAGAAACGTTTGTTAATATAGCTCGAATATTAGAAAATATGAGCGACCTTTAACCTTCTGATCCACGAGTCTGCTGGGATATCAGGAGCTGCCAGCTGATGTACTTTATTATTTTAGTTTGCTAAAACGTTTTGTTCCTGTTCTGGTTTATCTGGGCTTCAGTGTTTGTTTACAGCACAGCTCCAGATCCAGGTGACAGCAGGTCAAATGCTGTCACCTGTCTATGTCAGCAGTAGGCTGCATTCAGTATGAATGTTGCTATAAACTGATATGGATCCGTTTGTCTTTTATTTACTGTAACATTTAACTTTTGGGTGACGGCACAGAGAGAGGAGGACAGAGAGGGAGAGAGCAGGATGAAGACAGCAGAGAGGAACAGGTGAGAGTGGACGTGCGATCACATTCACCAAAAATGATAAAGCTTCTGTTTAAACACATTCACTGAATATGATTTCAAATAACAGCAGTGTGGTGTCCTGTTGCTGATCCATCACTTACTCTTATTATAATTATTATAAGATTATATTTTTGTCATTTTCCACCATTTCCAATTCAAGTTGAATGAGGAGGATGGTGAGAGAGAGGACAATGAGCTTGTAGAGGAAGAACGAGGGAGCAACAGTAAAGTTGGTTGAAAAACAAAATCATTTTTCACAAAGTGATTTTTCATGTGTTTCATGGATGCTTGTCCTGCTTTTTAGTAGCACACTTAAAAATGCCAGTGGACATTGTAAAGAGGCCACATTAATGTGACTGGTAGCATTCAGGATGGCTCCCACTACACTCATGTGACAGACTGCAAATGTATTCTCATGAAATTAGGGTACATGATGCTCCGTGCTGAGTCAGCGTAAGGGAACGTTTGTATGAATTCACAAACTTTAATATAAAACAGCTGTTACCAGTTTGCTTCATGTACAGGTCTGTGGAGTGGCAGGTTGATTTTCCAGTGTCTGCTTCAAGTGATTGATGATTTGGTGGACCTCCTCTTTGTGATTAAGAGACTGAAAGTGTGTTGTGGTTGTTTCTCATCTGCTTTGCTTCACATGGTTCTTTAACTTCTTTAGTGACTAAGGCTTTGCCTCAGGGTCGATAACTAAAGGCTCCACCCTAAAACAGATGGATTAGAGTGGATGAGGGCACACTACTGAAGGTTTCTTTCTCGACTTTGGTTCGGGACCCACGCGTGCAGATTTCCAGCTGCACTCCAACACTCCGCTCCAGCCTCACTAAATCATAAAGGAAGAGAGAGAGCTCATTAATGAAACACCACACACCTGTCCCACCAACCACCCTGGCACTGCTCCTTGAGCTTACTGCACCACTCTGCAGCTGAGCCAGGGGCCACACCTCTGCCACATCTGTCTTCATGGACAGATAGAGCTGCGTGTCATCTGCATAGCAGTGAAAATGTATGCTGTCTTCTGATGATGCTGCCTAAGGGAAGCATGTATAATGTAAACAGAATTGGTCCTAGCACTGAACCCTGTGGAACTCCTGTAATACCAGACTGTTAATCAAAGCAAAGGGGGGTGGAGTGACATCACAGTAGGGGCAGAAATGAGCACACCATCTGAAGTTCAAAACACAAGGCTGAGAAGCACGATCCCCCTGAAGTTCGAGCCCAGTCTCTTCTTGAAGAGGGGAAACCCCACACCAGTCAGCCAATCCAGAAGTACTGTCCATCCAGCTGGCTAATAAAAACCACACCTCATCTCCTGATGATTTACCTGTCCAACCCTACACGAGTGTTTCTAACATTTTCTGTCTTTGTCAGCACAGGAACCACCTGAGGATTCAGCCTGAAGACTCTCTGCAGTGAGACGGCCTCTGACCCTCAGACTCATCTACATGAGTGTATTTGAAACATGTTTTTAATAAACCAAACATTTGGTTTCCCAATGGTCCAGTCTTTGTTTCTAAAAGAACCCTGGAAAAGTTCAAATGTGGTGCTTGGATGTATGATTTAAACATATAGATTAATACCATAAAGTCTCTTATAATGAAGAGTGTCGTGGTCCTCCTGTGCTTCCCGCCCTTCAGTCTTTCTCTCTGTATCTGTGTGAATGTGTGTGAGCATCTAACCATGCCATTGTCTTGCTGTGCAGGACCACCTTCCTGCCCTTTGTTTGTTTCACCTGAAGTTAATGAGCTTACCTGTTTGTCATGTTAGTCACCATGTTAGTGAAGTTAGCACTTTACATTAATAAGCTGACTCTGTTTTACTTGCAGTCAACCTCATTTCACCACCTCACAGCCCTGGTGTTACCCTGAGAGAGAGAAAACTATCTAAGAGAGAATCTGTTGAGGAGTTTTCTGACTCTGACCTGTCAGCGACTGAGCTCTGGGGGATCAACACCTACACCCTGCTGCTCATCAGATACCCTGCTGGGATGATAAGATTCAGTAAAAGGACTAGATGTTACAGTCCCTGATAATGCACTGCTTTAAATGGAGAAAATCTTGAGGGATGGCTGTTATAAGGAGAGGCAGCCCAGAAACTTTACCAGCGGCACCCATCGTTGTGTGCCTCAACTTTCGGTCTTTTACCCAAGCTAATCTGCCATTTTTTTCCTTGGTTAGGTTGACGGGATGATCAGCAGGTGGAATCCAGTTTCTTTCAGCTGAGACAGCTGACAAAAATAAAAAAATCTTTAAAAGAGCAATCCACGCCTTTAACACAACTCGATTAGTATACTGTAACTCTTTGTGTGTTAGTGCCGGCAGTCCTCCCTGTCTCACCTTTAGCAGGTGCAAAACGCTGCTGCCTGGTGTTTAACTGGAACATGGAAGAGAGAGCAAACTACTCCTGTTGTATCCTCACTGCATTGTCTGTCTGTCCATTTTTACAGGGCAGCTTTGTAAAGTGACCTGTGCCAAATGGCCCAGTCAAAGCTGGTGGCCGGTCCAGTTCCTTTACACTAGTGCCAACTCTGGATCTGCCTCTAATAGTGGTGAAACAGAGCGTTCTCATTCCCAAGGCGTAACATACCGACCATTTGTCATGGCCCGATGCGTGTCATATTAACACGAAAGGTAGCCTTCCGTGTCCTGATGAGACGCTCCTGAATCTCAATTGACACGCGTTTTATTCGCTTCGTGGCTTTCTATTGCAGCCCTAACCCTAACCACGCCGAACCTTAACCACAACCTGAAGCCTATGTTATGGTCCAGTTAAGGTTAAGTTAAGGTTAAGTTAAGGTTAAGGTTAAGTTTAAGTGTTAGGGTTAGGTTGCGGTTGGAAATCATGTGGGGCGGCAAAATCAAAGCCATTTTTTTAAAAACATGCAGGTGTTACATATGGTTAAAATGAGTCAAATGCAGTAAGTATACACGTTTCATATAAATATGGTCTATAACGTAATTATTTTCTGTAGCCCACATAATTAAACACTTTAGTTACATAAAACATAAAAACTGTATAGCCTGTATAATAAATAAATATGGGCCCAATAAGTATAAAATCCAGAAAGCTACACAACATGGGGCGCTTTAGCTACAAGCAAAGTCTAACTTAAGTTTGACACTTTTTTGTTAGAAAAAAATCAAATTGTTGCTTAAATTTACACTAAATGCCAGAAGCTGCCATGAACAAAAACAGTATGCAATATATTCAGTTTTAGAATTTATATTCAGTGTTAACTGTAGCTGCACTCAAAGTGTTAATGCTACCTTATTTTAATAAACAACACAGTTACAGTAACTGTTAAGTCTAATATACCCTAGTAAGCTATAGTACTTTTTCCTTTGGGAAGATACCATCTGTGCAGTCTGCAGTTCTGTTGAAGAAAGATGTTGAATCTATTTAATTATTCTTGAAAAAAAATTTATTTCTGTGCATTTTTTTTCTCACACTGCATCAAATTAAAGTTGATTACGTCGATTAAGCATCATGAGGTGGAGGGTGGGGGGTTCCCTTTTCTTTTTTTTTTGCTGGTAGTTTGCAACCCTATTAGTTAGGTTGCTTACTATTTCTGCTAAGTACTCTTTAAAATACCAGAATAGGGAGGATGGAGTAGGTTTAAGTTTATTAGATTGATCAGTGTTGCTGAACTATGAAATATTTTGGGTGCAGTGTATTTTTTACATACAGGTATAACAGAATAGCTTTAGTGTTGTTGTTTATTTAAACTTGAGTATGAACTTATACAAAATGCAGCAAGATATTATAAAAAACTGTTTTATTGATTAAAAAACAAACTATATCGGATTCATATCGGTATCGGCAGATATCCAAATTTATGATATCGGTATCGGACATAAAAAAGTGGTATCGTGCCATCTCTACTAAATACACAGAGAAGAGAAGAGGGGAGTGGAAACACATGGGGAACACAGCTGATAAAAAATTAACATGACTCCATAGGGGAAGTAAAACTAAACATATTGAACATTTAACACGAGACTGTCAAAATAAAACAGGAAACATAAAGACACATGTGTCTCTTACCCCCCAAGACACAGAGGGGTAAGAGAGACACGCATATAGGAACCAGTTCTTCTAAGAAGTAAGAAATAGCACAATATTGTCACGGCTCGTAGGATGAGCTGTGTGGAATTATTTAAGGACCCAAAATACAGGCACTTCAGATGTGAGGATGCTTTATTAATGGAGGTGGAACAAATACACAAGGCGAGGGTGGCGAAAAACAGAACTGAGTAACCTAAACTGGGAAAAACTAAAGAGCAAACCTGAAATGATAACGGAACGGGGAGAGGGACAGAGAGATGCAGACAGAAGCAGGGAAACCACTCAGGATGACGGAGGAGATGACTGCAGATGACGGAGGGTAGTGATGGCTCGCTTGAAGCTGACGCTCCGATGCGTGTGTCAAAAAAATCAACACACTGCTTCAGAAGCACTGTGTCGAAGCTTGATTCGTTTGGCCAGAGTCACATGATCAGTGATGTCCGAAGCTTCATTTAGAACCTAACTGCTTGGGTATCTGATTCAATGGTTTATAAGGAAGTGAATCATTCGCAGGATTTGTGGAGTGTCTTGATGGTGACAGATAGCAAACCACTGATATTTATATTGAGAGATTTGGAGTCAGCAAGGAATAGAGGAGTTTCTATTGTGTGGGAGTATTTTGAGGTGATTTTGGTCACTCTGGTGGGTTTTCCAGCTTTGTGTTCTTGTTGTTTGCTTTTGTTTAGTGCATGTTTATTTTATCTGAAAAAGGGAAAAACTTAAAATGTCAAAAATCTGCTTTGACTCTTTACATTTAATGTTATAAAAAGATATATTTAATTTGTTAAATAATCTTAACCTGTTAGTCTGCAAAATGTGCAGCAATTTAATTTATTTATTCTCTTTAGCTGATAGTTTGTGGGGCCCAGGTGGACTGTATAACTGCATCTCTACCAGTTTCTCTGCACTCCAGCCTCCTCTGTTCCATGTGAAGGGATTTTCCTTAAGGCAGGAGAAATTACCTCCACGAAAAGGAACAGGTTCGGCCATCGCACAGTGGAACAAATTTTCTTCTTAAATTAAAATGAAAAAGGGTTATCTTAAATGCATCATGTTGTAATTTGCAAGTTCATAAGCATTTCCTCTTTCCAGTTCACAATCAATTCCACTCCCAGGTCAAAAATATGTATAGGAAAATTTTCCTAATATAATATTATATATAATAATATATAATATAAAATATATAATTCTTATATATAAACCCCTCTGGCGATTAACTGCATAAGTACATGGAGGCGGGACCTCACAGCAGAAGCATACTCCATAATGTGTTGTACATTATTATATGTATATTATATGTAACGTGGTATTTTTCAATTATTGTATTTACCAACATCAAGAAGTCACAAGTAAAGAAAAACCACACAATGGTGCATGTTTAAACAAGGAAAGTTTACTGGTCAAAATTATTTATTAAAGAAATAAACAACATTTGTTTCACCCCAAAAAATACACGTTTAAAGCAACACAACGGCGGCCCAATATCAGACAGAGTTCCACTCTGTAGAGTGGGCAGTCATAATGAAGCAATTGGTTTTATTTTGTGGATTCAAGCTGCACTTCATATTTTTGGCCACAAGATGTCACCAGAGAGGACTGTGTTGAAAAGCTTCGAGTAATGAACCGTTTTTCAATACAAGCTTCAGTGCTTCAGAAAGCTTCATTTGGCCATCACTAACGGAGGGAGCTAACGCTGACCAGAAAACACCATATAACGCAGACGAACCGGCAACAGGCAGGAGAACACACAGGGCTTAAATACACACAGCAGTAATCAGGGGATGAGAGACAGGAGGGCAACACACCTGGGAGAAATCAGAGCTGACGGGACAGGGGAAACATAAACTGAACACACTCACATGAGACGGGGACCTTCAGAATAAACCAGGAAACTCAGACACAGAGAACCAGACAAGACACTGAACTAGACAGACAGCTTCACAAGCAGACAGTGTGCGTGACACCATAGACAGACAGAACACAGAAGTGGGCCAGGGCAGGCACAAAACAAAAACCTAACAGATGGCAAATCATAACAGAATACATACTCAGAATAAGCAAAAGCATAAAGAAACGCAAAAGACTGAGTCGGCAGACTCAGGACCATGACAAATATATATGTAATCACTTACTAATACATGTCTGAATAAGAAAGCAGAGCATATGCAAAAAAGGTGTAGCAATAGCAGTTTACAGTGTGTTAGGTGGATGAGTTGTACAGGGAGATGGACACAGGCAGGAATGATTTCCTTTGTTGTTCAGTGGTGCTTTTTGTTAATCTCAGTCTCGCACTGCTGAAACCTTTTTCAAAAACATTTCAAAAACCCTTACAGCATCCTCAGCAAGTGCATCAAGGAAATAATTCAGAACTTTGTAGGTTGCTGTAAATGAGAAGCACATTGCTGGTACAATACCAAATATAGAAATCCATCTGGATGCCTCCTCTGCCACCATTAATGCAGCTATGTCTGCAAATGTGCAAAACAACTCCAGAATGAGCTCTTTGGTTATTTGTACTGCAGCTAGTTTTGACTTAATGACAGCAAACAGATCAGTGTATGGCACACCTGTGTTAGTGGCAGATATCATAAGAGAGGACTCATCAAGTCCAAATGCAGCCACATAATCTCTGACAACTTTAATAATCAAGCTTACATCAATGGTTATCGACAGCCCAGGAACTGGAACACCTGCTACAGCTGCAGATACAGTGGCGTAGTATTTTATTTTTGACTGAAGAGCTTCTTTCTTCTTGTTGATGATCTCCAGGTTGATGTTGGGCATGGCAAACAGCAGAGCATCTCTCTTTAGTTCAGGAAGGTCATCATTTAAGGTCTTAATTAAGAGAGGGAAGTCGTACAGTTGGAGATCAAAGCTGGACACCAGGAAGACCTGTAGAGACTGGACGCCCAGTTCTTTAAGACCTTTTTAAAGAAAGATAAAATGTGATTTAGAATTTATTATTATAAGCAATAAACACTGACGTAGACACAAATTAGGGACACAGCAGCAGTATGTAATGACACAAAGAGGAAAGAAGACCTATATAGTCTGTGCTTTTGCATCCAGATGTAAAAAAAAAATGTTGTCTACTGATTTCAAACAGTGAAAATTGTTAGAGATTTTGATAAAAGTTGTCATTGTTGTGGAAACTGAAAACTTTGTCCTGAACTGCATGTTCAGACAATTTTCTATTCCTCCCCTGCATGTAGGATGGTGGGGGAGGCTATAGCTATAGTGTTTAACTGCAGGCATATTCTATGTAAATGTTCTGGTTTCCTTATTTGCTAAGGAATATTTACTTCCCGCCCTTTATGGGCTTGTTTACGGTGGACCATTGAAGGGGTTAAGGTGTATACAGGGGTGAGGTGAGATGACCCTTTTATGACCAGAGATGTTGTTAAAATGGTTGTAACCAGGAAGTCATGAATACAGACACACACACTCATATGCTCGCACATACATGTACACACACACAGTGCCTTAGCTTTTATAACACACCAATGGGTGCTTGTGTGTTCACTGAATAAAGGCTGCCAGGGGACGCTGACTTTTTGGAGTTGGCTGATATCAGGTGAGGAGCTTTCAGCTCCAAGATCCTGATCCAACCGGCTTCCCTTGCAAGTTGAATGGATCGATCTCTGATTGTCTTGCTTTGTTCACTGTGATAGGTCTCTGAACCAGCGAGGCCTGCGAGTGCAGATGTAGCATAAGTGTTAAATACTTGTGAATTTGACCAAAACACCCCTTTTTTTTCTTAATTAAATATTTCATTTTGCATTTTAATCTCCTGCCTTTGTAATCTGAGTCTGCGTTTGTTTGTGTATGTGTGCACTGCGTGTGATGTAGGCACGTGCATGTGTGCCCCGGTCACAGCTCCTTTCAACATGGCCTCCTTTCAACCCTAACCCTGCTACGCTGCTCTCAGCTAATTAAAGTTTGTTAAGACCACAAGCTGCAATGCAAATATAGCTGAACCGCCGCGTTTTTGTCTGTTGTTGAGAGACTCGTTCGGTGTAAGTTTTGTGGAGGGCGGAGTTCGCGAATTTAAGTTTTTAATGAGCTTTAGCCGAGAACACAGCTCTAATGTTAGCATGCTGAGTTAGCCTGGTCGTTAGCGGTAGGTGAAAGGAATTGCTGCAGTATATGAGAGCATGAGGGTGGGAATAGATGTTTGTATCTGTGTGTGCCTGTTTGTCTGTGTCTATATGTCAGGTTGGGTATCAGACGCCACCTCTCTGAGGACATCTCAGGCCCTCCAAGGTTTGGAGGCCCATCTCCCCCCACCACTTCCCCTGCCGGTGGCGGACGCCCTCAGACATCGGTGCGTTGGTGGTTCTCTGTCTCCGGGGGTGGGCGCCCAGGTACCCACCGGCTCACTCCTTGGCGGCTGCTTATTGGGGCCTGGAGCCTGGGGCTCGCTCGGGCCACTTTGGGGATGGGGTGCCCTCGGCCTCACGGCCCGGGGCTCGGCCACTCAGGCACAGCTGGCTGCCGGCGGAGCTCACGGGCACGTCACTGCAACCCCCCCTGGCTTCTGCTCCGCGGCTGCTGAGTGACCCCTCATCTGGGACTCTCCTCAGCTCTTTCTGGGATAGTGGCGCGGCTGCCCCTCTGTTGGTCTTCCTTGGTCTCTTGTGTTCTGGGGGCCTCTGGATGTCTGGAGTCTTGATCTCCTCCATACCTGCTTCATGCCCTGGAGGTCGGGGCAGTGGCCCCCCACACCCTCTAGCAGATCATTACATGAAGGAACCTTTTAAAAACAAGCGCGTTCATGCTCACAGGTGTACACACGGGTGATCACACACACAAATTACACCCTTTTTGGCTCCTACCTCAAAGCACACTGTGCGCTGTCGATCTCACGTGCTGCACAATAATGTTTAATATTTAGTATTTACTGTCATATTCTCATATATCATTGTGATCTTGTTTATTACTCTCGTTTTCTTCTGCTTGCTTTCTTTTTTCTTTCTCAACAGGTGATCCAGGTGATCGATATATGTATTTTTTGTCTGCTTATTCTGTTGGTTTTTGTTTTTTGCCCTTTTTCCCCGTCCCTCTTCTCAGGTTTTTTTCTTTCCCTCTTTCTTTCTCCACATTCTCTCCTCCAGTCAAGTCTGTCCCGTATTCAGCAAGTGAAAATAAAATAAACAATAAAAAGTTGAATCAAATGGACCATTACGGCAAGGCTGGGATGGTCCATTTGGTAAAGTAAATCCGTTGGGCATCTTTCTTCGCCTTTAGACAATAATTCTGATGGCAAAAGAACCAAACGGGACAGGTTAAAAAAAAAAAAAAAAAAAAAAAAAAAGGAATTGCTGCAGTATTTTTTTAACAGGATGCACTGTTTTACTCCGCCAGGAGAGGTGTCCTGGCAGGCGCATGACACACACAGATCAGACCTGTATTTCTGTGTTGCAGGTGTGCAGTAAAGAGCCCTTTCCCAGTGGCGCAGTTGGTGATGACACAGGTCTGCAACCCAAAGGTCGTGGGTTCAATTCCACATTAGTAAAGAGCCCAAAGACCCAGTACTGTCTACTGCTGTTACGGCCCTGGGCCTTGGAGAGAGTGAGACTACCTTTTTGTGTTTATGCAAATCTAGGTGTGCTAGGACTCGTGAGTGATTGGTTACTGGGAGATCCGTGCCAGCCTTCTTTTATGCAGAATGAAGTGTGTCAGACCACGCGGACGATTGGCTGCCTGGAGATCCCATGACACTCCAGGACCAACTGACTGGCTGATTGTCTGCACCTGGGAGTATAAATGGCTGAAGATCCTTCACATTATGAGGACTGCTGCTCAGAAGTGAATATGCAGTGGTCTCCTCGTCTGCTGCGCATTTGAACTTTCTTTGTTAAACCTGTTCGCTGTGTTGCTCTTTGTTTGTTAAACCTGGTATACAGCTGAACTTAGTTTCATTAGAGTATTGTGATGCTGGCTAGCCTTAGTTAACCCTTAGCTTTTACTCTTGACTGTTTTTTTTTCTTTATGTAATAATTGTTTGCCCAGTGGTCTGTTGAACAGCCCTGTCGGTTTTCCGTTTAAAGTTTGTAATAAAATCTGTTATTTTACTCAGTTTGCGTGTGGGGGCTTGTGTATGTTACTCCCCTCCTGTCGCCTAATAGAGGGGGTTGTAACACCTGCCTCTTGCTTAGACGCCAGAACACAACGCTATGACAGGTGTAACTTACAGACGGGTTACACAGACCTAACAAAAATGTAATAAAGCAACTTACATTTTCACAATATGAATAATTAAAAATGAAACTTACTTTTGGTGGAGTGATTCCTGATTGTTGTAAGAGTCCCCTCTGTACTGAAGTTTCTGTTGAGAGCCATCTCTGGATCGAAGTCTCTCTTTCTTTTCTCTGCATTTATATCGTTGTCAATCTTTGAGCGAACAAAGTAGAACTTTTTCTTCATCTTCTGAATCTTCTGAGCGAGTTTCACATCATTTTCTCTGAAGCGAGTGTCTGAGACTATGATGAAGAAATCAAACTTCTCAAATCCAACATGCTCCAGGTACTTATCAGCTGGAAACTTGGTGATGCCGATTCCAGGAAGATCCGAGAAAGTAACATTGGGGTAGTGTGAATGCTTGTATTCTGTAACCTCCATGGTGGTTTCTACAGAGCCGGTAGGAGCGGCTCCCTCATCTTTCTCACTCAAACCTCTGACGGCATTAATGAAGGTGGATTTACCAGCACCACATTCTCCTGTGATGGCAATATTTAGTGGAACATTATCTTGTTTTTCTATATATTTTTGAATCTTTGCTACTGCTGCAGTGTTGTCATTGTTCTTTAGATCTTTTTTAACCGAAGAAATTAGATCTTCCATAATGATCCTTAAACAAAAGAGAAAAGAAAGCTGTTAGAATCACTGCAATATTAATACTGACTGCAGACTATATATATAAATAGAAGATCTTTTTTGATAAGGTATGTACTGTCAGATGTGATTTGATATCAATATCTGAAAAATTAAGTTTAGTTTCATTTGTATAGCACCAAATCACAACAAGGTTATTCCAAATCAAATTACCCAAGACTTGTGCTCGATCAACTCCAGCTTGCATAAAGATTTTTTGGTAGAAAATGTGAACGCTGAAACTGAAATTTGAGATGTATTTATAAGATGTACTTTTTTTTAAAATTTGTCTCTCAACTTTCTTTCAACCACAACAGAACCACTTTCAATAACCTCTACTTCAGAACACGCAAAAATATGACAAAAGGTAAGTTCTAGTCACGGGTTTGACTCTGAAGCCTGTTTTACTCAATTAAAGCAGACTGGCTCTAAACATTGTGCTGAGGCTTACGCTAAATCCACATCATGTGACAGATGACATTTGAGGTTTTATAGCTCACAATGAAATGCTGGAAGTATGCACTGTTTCGTTCATTATAAGAAAATGTGAAATGCTCAATGCGCCCTCCCTGCTATAAAGCAGGGAGGGCGCATTGAGCATTGCAAAAGATCTTTAGTTGCCAGAACCTTTCACAAACCTTCAATTATACTTCCAAACCACAATGTTGATATACCTGTCATTTAACTGCACAGCACATTTTTAAATATCATTTTATATAATTTAATTTCAGATTGTTAAAATAGAAAGAGAGAGCAGATTTCTCCTGTATTGGCTTCCCTTCATTGGCTTCCTGTTAAATCCAGAACTGAATTCAAAATCCTGCTCCTCACATACAAGGTCTTAAATAATCAGGCCCCATCTTATCTTAATGACCTTGTAGTACCATATCACCCTATTAGAGCACTTCGCTCTCACACTGCAGGCTTACTTGTTGTTCCTAGAGTATTTAAAAGTAGAATGGGAGGCAGAGCCTTCAGTTTTCAGGCCCCTCTTCTGTGGAACCAGCTTCCAGTTTGGATTCAGGAGACAGACACTATCTCTACTTTTAAGATTAGGCTTCAAACTTTCCTTTTTGCTAAAGCATATAGTTAGGGCTGGACCAGGTGACCCTGAATCCTCCCTTAGTTATGCTGCAATAGACGTAGGCTGCCGGGGATTCCCATGATGCATTGAGTTTTTCCTTTCCAGTCACCTTTCTCACTCACTAAGTGTTAATAGACCTCTCTGCACTGAATCATACCTGTTATTAATCTCTGTCTCTCTTCCACAGCATGTCTTTATCCTGTTTTCCTTCTCTCACCCCAACCAATCACAGCAGATGGCCCTGCCCCTCCCTGAGCCTGGTTCTGTCGGAGGTTTCTTCCTGTTAAAAGGGAGTTTTTCCTTTGGTGTATACATACACCAATATTTTTGAATACTCGTGTCCATATATATGTTTCCAGATTGTTTGTATAGTGCACTTTCTATATCGTGCTCTGTCCACTTTTTTGCAATGACAATGCAGATTTTCCACTTGTGGGATTTTTTTTGGTGTAGAGGCTGTGATCGGCTGACCTGCTGCTCTTTGTGGATGTACTAACTGAATTCAACCAGATTTGAACAGATGTTCCATGAGTTATCCTGGCTGATTTCCATCCTCTACACTGACAGTACACGGATTATGCTGTCTTTACATTAAACAGTATAAAGTTGGTATGAAGGTGGAATTCAGTGAATGACTCTCTGCTACACTTGATGTAAGCTGTGACCATGAACCCACAGCCACTGTGCACCAGTCACACACTGTTTGTTACTTTAAACTCATCACAGTGCAGCAAACTGACCTGTTTATTTTGCACTAACCTGCAGATGATTTTCATGCAGCCTTTAAATAACACACTTAGTCTGCCTCAGTTTGTTTATTAGCTTGTTAGTTTGTTTCACATTATGAATGTCACATGTACAGACCCAATATCTGATTTAAAAACATGAGGAATTACATGTAAGCTTTAAATGAAATAAAATGAAATGGAAATGAATAAAATGAAATTATTTAAAAAATTGCATTATTTGTCTAATATTAAAATTAATTTAATCTGAAACATGAAATTGTGACATGTAAGAAGAACTGTAGAAAATAAACAAGGGTGTGAATACGTTTTCACAGCACTGTGTTATATATGTATTATTTGAAAAAAAAATCAAAATGTGTTTTCACAAACACAAGTAGAACACTTTAATTTTTATGTATTTTTTTTAAATGATATTACACATTCAAGGGCTTTTTGTGTGTTTCAGTTTTAAATGCTTTCCTAAATTATGTTTATTTTTACTTTACAAAATCACTCTGCAGTGTTCAAACCCACAGCTCTTTCAAACACCCTCTGAGCATCATCAGCAAGCTCATTAAGAAAAAACATCACAAATTTGTAGGGGGTGATATAAGAGAGACTCATTGCTGCTGGGATTCCAAATATTGGGAAGGATCTCGATCGTTCTTTTGCTGCCAGTATTGCAGCTGTAAATGTAAATCTGATCAAGACCTTCATGATGAGATATTTATCAAGTTCTACTCCAGCCAGTGGTGAGTTGATGACAGCACACAGATCAGTGTAGGGCACCCCTTGTCTGGCACCAAGTCTCTTCAGGGATGGTTTATCAAGACCAAACCCCTCTACGTAATCCCTGACAAGTGCAGCCATCAAGCCTAGATTAACAGCTGCCGACAGCCCAGGAACTGGAATAACTGCTATAGCTGCAGACAGCAGAGTGTAGTAATTTAGTTTAGTCAGAAAAATTTCTTTTTTTTTCTTGATGATCTCCAGGTTCATGTTATGCACGGTCAACAGCAGAGCATGCTTCTTGAGTTCAGGAAGTTCTTTCTCTAAGGTCTTCTGTAAGAGGGGGAAGTCGTACAGGCGGCGGTCAAAGCTGGACACCAGGAAGACCTGTGGAGACTTGATTCCATGTCCTTTAAGACCTGTGTTAATAAAAAGAAAGAAATGCTTTTACAGGTTTGATCATCAGTGTTGGGCAAGTTACTTTGAAAAAGTAATTCAATTATAGTTACTAGTTACTTCTTCAAAAAAGTAACTGAGTTAGTAACTGAGTTACAATATTCTAAAAGTAATTAATTACTTGAAAAGTAACTATTGCGTTACTTTAAAAAAAAAAAAAAACGTTTAACCCTCTGGGGTCCAGGGTATAATTGGCCATTTTTTACTACTCTTGATTTTCCCTCCACATTTTACATTTAAAAACTATTTACTTTGCCTTGTTTGGTATCATCCTTTTCAGCACAACCTCACGTGTCTGAATTTACAGTCATGTTTTCATTTTGACATACTGTATTAACACAATTGATCTAAAATCAGACAAAGAACATAAAATCTGAGTAGAAAAAGTTATATTTTTTACTGTAACAACCACAAACATCTTTAATGAATCATATTTCATATTACTTTAAATGCCAATATAAATTGTCAATTTCAAAATCCTATGCACATGTTTTGCAAACAACAAAGTTATTTGCATCCATTTACCTTTTACCCTTTTTTAAAATAACCATTTCAAACTATTTACAGAACAATCAGCTGTTCTTCAATAAGATGCCACACAAATTATTTGTGCCACTCCAAAAAAAATAATGTCTGTCCACTATAAAGGAGAACATCACAGCCTGATACCTGCAGGTCTGACAGCAGCAGGTGTATCACTCCTGTTTCTACCTGGAAACAGCAGTCGCCTCATTGTTCTGACACACAACACAAAACTATCCACAACACTACACACTAACTACACAAGACAACACATTAACACTAGAATTACTGAGCCTTTTTGCCCTGGTGCAAGTCCCTACTACTAGATTTACTAGCCTGCGCAGATTTGCGTAAATTCCCCCCGACCTTAACACCTCTTGGCACCCCGCTGAGATTTTCACAGGTCTTCAGCTCCATTGTTCTCCTGCTTTTGTTGTGCAAACACACCCTCCCCCAACCCCTAACCATGAGAGATTCAGGTCTTTCCTTCCCTGCAAGGCTACTTTCCTTCCTTACCTGCAGCGTACTATACACCATGGTAGTTTCTATGTGCAATATTTCTCATATGCAATATTAGTTCTTGTCAATCCTTGTCACTACATTGGATGCCTGGCCATAAACATATATACACAGAGTTGTACATGTATTTATATATTTATATAGCTACACCTTGTATAATATGCATAAAGTCTAGTTATACACACAGACACATCTATATCATATATATATATATATATATATATATATATATGTATGTGTATATATATATATATATATATATATATATATATATATATATATATATGTGTGTATATATACATATATGTATATATACATATATATAGATAGATAGATATGTGTGTGTGTATACATACACCAATATTTTTGAATACTCGTGTCCATATATATGTTTCCAGATTGTTTGTATAGTGCACTTTCTATATCGTGCTCTGTCCACTTTTTTGCAATGACAATGCAGATTTTCCACTTGTGGGACAAATAAATGCAGATTTGCTGTGTGTGTGTGTGTGTGTGTGTGTGTGTGTGCAACATTGGCATTTGTTTACTCAGATCCAAGGCAGGCCAAACCGCTGTGTTACAACCTACATACAAAAGACACACATTCACAATATATGGGTACACAAGTCTGTTTTATTTCAAAGTGTTTCAAACTTTACAGCGTTTGCAGACCCAGTGTCCATCATCCCTGCATTTGGCACAGGTGAACTTCTGACATGTTGCACAGGTAAACCTGCTGGGATTCCTGTTGCAGCTCTCTTGCACCTGGCACTGCGTTGTCTTTACAGTCCCTGGCACAGCAGCTGCAGCAGCTGCAGCAGCCTACCTCTGTGCTAATATTTCCTTGTGCTGCATGAATCGGCAACGAAGTTGCTGAGCTAGAAGACTCAGAAACAATCTTCTTTTGCCTGTCCACCCTGTACATGCCTTGTACAAAATGTAGGCATTCACTGCCGCCAGGTCCAGCATATTGTAGAAAACCGCTACTGGCCACCTGCGTGTTGCTGATCTTACGGAATACATCCATGCCATTTGGTCCAACACGTCTACATCACACTGTAAAAGCAGAGAGAGAGAGTCATGAGTATATGTTTTTTTCTATAGGCCTGTATAGCACACATCAGAAAACATTGTAGCACTGGTGTAAAATTGTACACACATTCACATACCTCCATGTGGTTATAGTCTGTTATCGTGTTGGGTTTCCTCTTTCTGCCGTCACTGATCGTCACGTCTTGGTGCATGGAACTTAGAACACACACAGTCTTGTTTTTTTTAGGTGCATAAATTGTCAAGGAGACACTGCCACTTCTAAGCACTGAAGTGGAGAATACCTCTCGCTTTGCAGTATCTTTTGCAAGTTGAGGAAGTTCACGCCAGATTTTATTCACCGTGCCCAGTAACGTTGTTTTGCACTGCAGCAGTCTGTGCGACAGTAACAGTGAAGTAAAGAAATTGTCCGTTGTGACATATCTCCCATCATCCAAAAACGGCTCCATCAGTTTCATGACCACATTCTCGGCCAGCCTCTCTCCCTTCTGACGACTGGGGTCCTTTCCCAAGTAAGGAGATGCACTGCAGACATATTTGGTGTCCAAATCCGTGGCCATCCAGAACTTGATCCCAAATTTGTCTGGCTTGGTTGCAATATACTGTGTGAATGGACAACGAACCTTGGTAGGGAACAGCTGTTCCCTACCAAGGTTCGTAGGGAAGCTGGCAACAACGGTCGTGCATTCAGTATAGTTGTGACTTCCGCAAGAAATGTGGTCAAAATCTCATGAGTAAGTTGAAGCATTTCTACCAGGCATTTCTGAAAGTTGTAACACAGAGGTTTGGCCTGCCTTGGATCTGAGCAACTCTGAGTGAGCAAATGCAAATGTGCCAGGCCTCAAGGATAATGGGTGGTTTGCACAACAAAAGCTGTAGGAGAAACAAGCTGACGACCTGTGAAAATCTCAGCAGGGGTGCTTAACACCTCGGGACTTGCACCAGAAAATAAAAAAGCCAGTAATTCTAGGGGGTGTTGGGTTTAGGGAAGTTACGCAAATTTGCGCAGGATAGTAAACCTAGTGTTAACTACACACTCCAAACACGCTAAACGTCACAAATCTTACATCTCAAAACTCGCTCTCTCTCTCTCTTTCTGCTCTCTCTCTCTTTCTGTTCTCTCTCTCTCTCTTTCTGTTCTCTCTCTCTGTCACTCTGCCCTCATTAATTTCTGACAGAATTTGGGAGCTGTTTCATGATTGTTCTTTTAGCAGTTATTTTTAATAAATGGTAATATGCTGTTCTAAAAAAAATGTAAAAGAAATGACAACAGGATTTAGTCAATAAAAGTCCAAAGCTTTGTGACCCATATTAACTTCTAATGACGTTTCATTAAATGCTCATAAGTAGCTCCAAAGTTGGCTGGGTTTTAAGACTTTTAAGACTTGTCCCATTCAATTTCCCATTCATTTCCTTGGAAAGGGACAAAACTGCATTTGTATGGAAAAAATCTTTTGATGGATAACTACCAGAATATTCTCAATATTTCCAACTGAAATGCATATGTGGCCGGGTGTGCTCTATGGCTAGGCTTGCAGAGCACTGGTACTGCAGTGATTTCAAGGGCAGACCCAGGGTGCCCAACTCCCTGGTATGGCATTTTGAACAGACAATCATATTAACCAGCCAAAGCGCTGGCACAGACGGTGGCAGAGCTTGCAGTGACGCAACATTTGGACAGTGCATCGCAAATAGGAGAAGCCACAGGACCAGAGCACCAGACGAAGGTTCTGGAGAATCTGGTTGCTCTGTCTTGTCCTGCCCAGTGCCAAACCTGTTCTCTCTGGCACTGGAGGCTATGAGAGAGCCATGCCGTTAGCCTACAGTAGAAAGGGAACTGTGGTTTTTGTCCCTGCTGTTCAGGGGAGGCCTAAACGGCAGCACTGAGTCTGCCATCGGTGTCACGGGGCTGCTTTGGATGTCTGTAAGGTGATCCTGGACTGGCTAGTCCTCTCCCCAGATCTGCGGTAGTAGGACGGAGGCAGGGGACTGGCCATTTGTGTATGTCCATTGGCTTTCAGATGATGCAGCCTGGCAAGACCAGGAATTTCTGGGGAAAACAGTGGTTTGGGTAGAGTGCCATTGGACAATGAACCTGGAATCTGCAGTGATGCTGCCTGAGGATCACCTGGTGATGCAGCTGGAGGTTGCCCTGGGTCGAATCCAGCTGGTGGTAGGAAGCTGATTTGTCCCAGCCCTGAGGAGAAGACTCACACAGTGGCCATTCATGCACCGCAGAATGGCCACTGTGTCTAGAGTACTACTAACCTGTTTCTTTCAGTTGTCTCGCCCTTCATCCCAGCAACTGTTGTTGCTGTACCCAACTCACTGCCAGCCAAGTAAGCATCAGGGCACGAGTACTCGAGGTGCCGGTGGCCAGGACACTGCCACCAGGAGTGCCCACTGATGGAGTTGGATCAGGTGTTATGTGTCGCTGGGGTCCCAACACCTTCCCCCGGTCCAGGAGGGACATACAATGATTCAGTAAGGTCAGGCGCCAAGGGGTACATGCTATGGTGGACTTGGGATGCATGCAGACCTTGGTCCACCAAACCCCGGTTCAACCCAGGGTGTTGTTGGAGGCAACGTTGGTGGAGGTTAGGTGTATGCATGGTGACATGCATGGAAATTAAGTATGAGGACAAAACACATAGACTTAACACTGTGTTTAGTTCCCACCTGATATAGCCTTTAATTCTAGGGACAGAGTGCCTGGAGTATAGTATGTTACTGGTGCAATGTATGGGGAGTGTCTGATGGTGCGTTCAGAGCCCTATTGGTTACCTGAACTGACATAATTTGTAATGATTGGGGCCAGACTGTATTAAGTGAATCATGACACTCATACAGAGAGGAACACACCCAGTTGTTAGTGGCAAAAAGCCACCTGGAAATGATTTTCCAGGCAGCTTATTATGACCCAATGGCAGGGCACGTGGGATATGATAAAACTCCGGAGTGAATAATAGCCTAGTTTTATCGGCTGGGCATGTGCAGGGGTGTGCACAAATGGTGAGTGTCCTGCCCAGAATGTTAGGTAATTAAACAGCCAGCCATTCTGAGAGTGACTTTGTGCCCGTTAAATTTTCAGGTTTTTCCTTTTAAACAAATTTAAAGTGAAACAACACAAAACACTGCAAACCACAACACAATTAAATATAAATTAAAATATGAAAAAGAAGATGCACATTCTCTGTCATATGGGCCTGCATGAATAAACTTTCTGAATCCTTTATCATCCACAACTGTAAATAGTTGTGGATGATTACTATACCTTTCTAATGTGACGTTGTTGTCCCTGGCTCTCTTTCTCTCTCTCTCCCTCCCGCTCTGTTCCTGTGCTACTGAGTGTAACTACCGCCCCTCCCCCCTCTGCCCAGCGCAAAGCACAAGGCTCGCGTGCGGAGTGAAGCGGAAAAAAAGGTGCGAGAGAGAGAGAGAGAGAGAGAGAGAGAAAGGGAAAAAAAACCAACAACGGCTGGCGTCGTTCACTTCAAAGATCTGGCTCTAAGAGCCATTTCGCCAACGACACATCACTACTAGATTGTTCTACATTGCTGTTTGTGCTGATAGCTTTTCACTGCTCAGAAGTGAGTGTGCTTGTACACTCTGTATTTACACTGTGCCTAAGATGGAAATATGAAGAATATGATGGGACTCTGCAGGGAAATGGAGAGCAGAACATCTAAATGTCACCTGTGGACTCAGCCTGACCCCTCATGAAAATATTATGTCCCAGCAGTACAAGCTAGCTACTGTTTTTAGTAAGCAAATGTGCTATTCACAAATAAAGCTTGAAGCAGCTTAGGTTATTAGAACCAGCACTGAGCCTTGTTACAGTTTTACATAGTGTTAGAGCAATGGCTGCAACCTACACCCTTTAATCTCATGACTAAAATGCTGTCTGTCCAGATGTTACCAAATAGGTTTTTGAGTTAAATTAATTGGGACAAGGTGATTACAAAGATTGTTTTCAGTTCTCTCATTCCTTATATTACTGAACTCTGCCAAGAGAAAGAGTAGAGATGAGACTATTGATTTAAGTTCATTTGTTTTAATGAAGAATAAAACAAAACAAAATAATGAAGTTTTACCTGTGTGCTGTGGTATTGGAGTGATAATGGGGTAAGCAGCAATATATCTGATAATGGTGCAGGTGGAGGTGAGTCTGCAAGGAGTTGTACTGATCTCTGTTGCCTCAACTGTATTTTTGTCTTGGCCACAACCTTTGAAAATGATAGTGAAGCTGGTTTAATCGCAGGAACAAGCAGTTAACAAATATATCTAGACTCAATAATAATAATAACAACAACAACTATAACCATACAACATGTATCGAAGTATGAGAAACACAGAACTAACATTTTGCAATTTATCACACAATATGAATTTGCTAGATCTGAAAAGATCATAGTCAACAGATTAAATGAAAAATTAAGTAACCAAACAGTAATACAGTTGCCTTTCATTGTTCATATATAGCATTAACAGTAATGTTACTCACTTGAGTTTCTGATGAGACTGAAGCACAGATGACACTTTCCTCTAAATTCCTGATGTATTAAATATTGATTGAAGAACAGAAATTTGTTGCTTCCAGCTGTACAGGACAGTCGGGTTTAACGTTAATGAATGTTCTCTCTGTTGTTGTCAGGGTGGAGGACTGGTTTTACCTGAAATCCATGACTGGGAGGAGAGGAGGAGGAGCTGCTGTTTCTGTTTTCTCAACTTTTGATATTACATTCACATGCTTTTAAATCATACATGTAGATATAATTAACTTTTTGGGACAAATGGCAGATAAACTCTCAGGTGTACTTATGTTTTTTTTCCCTTTGAGAGCATTGCTGACACTTTGCTTTAAATTCCCCATTAACAACACTACTGCTACAGGAAGACCAGGCCTTTTACAGGTTATTTTATTAAATTCAGGCAGTACAGTTGTGAGCATGCAACAGACAGTGAGTCTAAACTAAAGAATGTTCTCTTTTTTTATCCTAGTGGGTGAAAATCATTTGACGTTCAAAACAGGAGGGAAGCTGGGCCTGTGTTTCTTAGACTTTTAGTTTTACAATCAAATCATTTCACATCGCACAGTTAAAAAAAAAAAACAAAACAGTGAATAGGACACAATTGACCACTTTGGTGATATTAAACTTGTTATAGCTAGACTGCCCCTAACCTGTGGAACAAACTGTCCTAACTGTGATGTACTAAAATCCTTTGAGGATATGAGTGTAATATTTAAAGAAATTAGGTCACTGCTGAACTGTATATAACCATCATCCTTAACATTACATTAATTATCATTTCATCAAAGTGTTTATTGAAGCTGCTGGCATTATGTTATAAGTTATATTATAGGGGTTATCATAATCAAATATTAACATGTTTATTACAGGTGCAGTTATAACTACTTTAAAATGATTGAGTTAATATATATATATCATAACTCAGAGCCTGAGTATATGGTTACAGTAAAATAGTAGCTGAGCAAAGGCCTGAATGTATTCAGCTTCTTGTGGTATTTGAGTTTGCTTAGTTACAGGTGACGAAAGGATGTCCAGTCCATGGGGACCTCAAAGGCCTGAGATCTTCACCATATTTGGATGGATGGGGAACTTCTGTGTCTGCAGTTATCTCTTAAAATACATGGATGTTTTGTACATGCAAATTATGTGCTTGTAAACGCAAGAAGGGGCGTTACAATACCCTGATGTTATAAAAGCAATCTAGAGTGTATTTTGGGTAGAGATGTACAACTGATGTTTTGCAGTTTGCACCTCTCCACGCTGCGTGCATTCATTAAAATCAATTGTTTGACCGACCTCTTCTGGACCATTATTGTTTTACTCTCGTCCTCAATTTCGAACCCGTAACATTTGGTGCATTGGCCGAGGGTTGAGGGGGAGAAAGTTGGAGGTTGAGACCGAGAGGGTCCAAGGTGCTCAAACGGGCAGACGCCAGTCAGTGGTCGAAGTGAGTGGACATAAGCCGGCTTATCTAAAGGTAAGGCACTACCTGTTGAATTATTTCCAAACTGTGCCAGATTGACGATTACAAAATTGAAAGTCTACTCACTGAAAATTACTGGTAAAGGTCTGTTTTGATTTTGGTGAAAATCTCATGAGAATTGAAGTTGAACTAATGATAATGTAAGGTTAAGTGACAGTACTGATTAAAGGAAATGCAGTTGGACTGCTAAGGAAAGAGAATTTAAAGTAGTTGGACTACTGAATAGGAATAGGTAAAAGTAACGGAAATAGGAAAAGGACAAGTTAAAGTAGTTGGACTACTGAATTTAGGATATAGGTCATTTGAAATCTGTATATGGTCATACAGTTATAATTGAATATAAAGCTGGGCTTGGACATCAGTAAAGTCGGTTTGGTGGTTTCATAGGATGTCTTTAAAAACATAATTAAATTTATGTAGAACGGAACTGTGGGATGTTCTAAGAAGCGCATTTCTCGGAGGTGACGCTCCAAATTTCCTGGGGACGCTTGGGATTTTCCTTTGGAAGGGATAGTCCGATTGGCGATCGTGGAGAACTTGGGAACCTCCAAAATAGCTAGTGGTTGGACCACTTTACCGTTTGGAACGGTACTTGCGCTTTTTTGGGTAGCAAAGGTTGGACCTTGGGCGTTGGACGCTTCTAAATTGACTTAGGAACTTTAGCAATTAGACCAGATACAGGTTGGACCTGATACTGTCATTGATTATCAAAAACTTGGAGTTTGTCCCTTGGAGGGTTAATTCAAATTTTGTCTAAATTATGTAGGTTGTGCAATTTAAGGCCTTGTAAATATTATTTAATTTATCAGACGTCTCTGTGTTATAATTTCTATGTTTGTATATAGGCTCTGTCTGCCACGGGCGCTGCAGCAGGCTGGTTATTTTGAGAGTGTGTCTGTGTCTATGTAAATGAGATGCCTGTGACTTATTTAGAGTGACATTTCCTGTTTACTAATGAGTGGCTAATGACTGACTGCAGAGCCTGGGTGAAGGACGACGTATATTGGTGCTTTAAGGGAAGAATTGCTTTTATTTCTACTTTGTTGGCATTACGGTTGTTAAATACGATGATTACTTTATGATAGATGTCTGTCTCATTTTGCATGTGTGCGATTGGCTTTCAAATGTAGTTTTGTAATGTAACCTGTACACTCCATGGAGGAAATAGACCATGGAGTTTTGGAAGACGATAGCAGAGATATGACTGGCTTTACGTTTAGTCTTGTGTTGACTCCAATAACGGATGGTCAGACAGGGCTGGTTGAAACAGAGGTGCGTGTGCTGTGAGAAGGATTAGAGGTTTCAATTGTTCTTATTTCATTTGCTCTTTCTGAGTTTGAAAAGCATGCCTGTAAAATACCCTTAGGAAAGCGTATTTTGAGTGATTTTAACTGTGTGAATGCTGTCAGTATTTGATTTGAGTGACTCTGTGTGATTTGTACCAAATAGTAAATAAGTAATAATAACACTAGGGAGGTTTATAGTAGAATGAGTGAAAAGTGGGAGGTTGAGAGAAAAGGCAGTGTGTGTGAGACGATTATGAGAGTATTGGGTGAATGATGTCACAAAAACTGACAAATGCAAAAAAAACTTGGAATATTTAAAAGGGTGTGCATGAAATAAGGGTGTATTGTTTTTAGACTAAGACTTAGTAAAACTAAAGAGGGTTTGTAGACTGTAAATATGAAAAAACAAGGGTTTGATTAATTTGTAGAAACAGGAAAGAGAAACAGGAAATACTGTGCTGCTGTGTGTGTGAGAGGAAGGTGTGTGTGTGACTGATGATGTCAGGGGATCACCCAGAGAAATAGGCAGACGAGTTAAATTCTAAGAAGATGAAGCGAATGCATGTTTTAAGAAAAGTAATAAAGTAATAAAATTATATTAATTACAGGTTTTAGAAAAGAGACAGACCGAGAGAAATAAATACATGGACTAACAAGTACATTAATGAAGTGAAAACGCACGTACACAAACTGTTACATGTGAAATTATTGTTGGAAAGTTTAATACACACATGAAATAAAGAAAGCAGTTTACACTCCTTTAATTTCCAGAACCAGTGTGTCCCCCAGACCTGATAACACCCTTGCCCAGTTGGCCCCCGTATCAGGCGAGCATGGAAGGCTGGACAGCCCATGACGGGTAAGATCCCACCTCGAAACCCTGGGACAACCTAAGGCAAGGCGCAGTCACGATTGCTTGAACCTAAGTCCCGGAGTGACTTTGGAGTCACTGGAGGAGACGGGACTTCAACGGGTAAAGCCGCTGGGTACAGGCGAAGGGGAAATGCCACTAACAATGACCAGTGATGAGCCAGAGAGAGAAAACACACCCTGTCAAAAGGAGTCTGAAACACTGCAAAAGAAACATTTATAAGATCACAAAGATCACAAAGAAACATTTATAAAAATCACACATACAAACAGAAAATGCACTAACCTTACAGAGATAAGCTCATGAAGATTACTGCATAGATAGTGATTAAAACCTGGCTAAGAACATAAACATATGTAATTAAATGAGCTTGCTAATTTCATGAGTGTTAAAATAGTGTGAATGTTGAAGAAAATACACTTAAAACACACTTGGATAAAATAGAGTTGTGGAATAACTCAAACGAAGCTGTATGACAAGGGAGTGAGTTATGGAAAAAACAAAACAAAAAAAAACAAAAAAAAAACAAAAGAGAAGTGATTAGAGTAGTTTAAAAAGGGTGACTTAGGAGCGCTGTTGCACTGATTGATAAAAGCAAGTGATTAGTATAGAAAGAAAATGAAAATAATTGAATACTGTGATAAGGTTTAAACATGTATTTATCTTGTGACTGAGTATGAAAATTAGTTGGAGAGCTAATGTGAGTGATGACAGAGGAGCTTGCTGTGTGTGTGTGATTGAGGCCTTCAAGGAGAAGTAGACGGTTCAGAGGTGCAAATTTGATTAAGAGGTTTATAAATTAGTGTTGACACATGGTTATAACGTGTTTATATCTTAGGCTGAATGTGAGTTTGGTAAAGTGCTTAAAGGGGGATATTGTGTACGAAACGGTGTAGCTTTTTACGTTTTGGGTGTGTTCTATGGGTGAAATTTAAGATTGTTGAAGATTTTTGAGGTTGTTGCTTTATTTTTAAAGAGGGAGTTTTAATAAACATGGACATGTTTAAGGGGTTTTGTAACAGTGCACTTATAAAGAAAAAACCTGCCAGGTGATTTTGTTTTGTACTTTGATGAGCTAATACTCAGCTCTCTTTTTTTCTCATTTTTGTTCTAAGCAGGCCTGCAAAAGACAACAATGAATAACGGCGCCGACAATAGTCTCAGGAAAACAAAAAGTAAGGTGACCTTTTCCGAATTACAATGGGTCAGATTGTGGGTCCCTGTCTAAGAGGATTGCAGCGAGCCAATCCAGTCCAAACGTATAAAGAACTATTTTACTAGAAACAACTAAAAAGAAAATAAATGAATACCGACTGGACACTGACAAAAGACTGGACTAAGGTTGGACACATGACTGATAATTGTTATGTTTTAAGTTTTGTTTTATAACACAGGTTGGATCATAAGTGGAGAAAGTGAGTATAAAAGGTGATGTTCTGGTTAACACACAGGCTTTTGTTTATAGGACGTTTCAAGGATGCAGGCTGTGGATGGAGCCAAGAAGGGATTTTGACATGATGATTAATTTGATTTCATTCCTTAAACACAGGTTTGAAGGCCCGGAGCAACTATACCTAGTATGATATGATTAACTTTTCTTTTAATTCCCTAACCTGAGTGAAGGATTTTGAGTTTGTAACACATGAGATGTGTCACAAAAAGGGGGGTCTTAATATATGCGATTAGCTACATGAAATGTGCTCTTTCAGGGTTACTAAGCAAATGTCTACGTGACCTTTACCTAACAACCTTTGTGATGATAAACTTGTTTACCGACTTGCTCTTTTGTAGAACATACAGACTTAGAAAAGGGGAACTTCAGCTCTGAGTTTTGAGAATAACTCTGTTAAGTTGACAGGAAACACGTTGGAACAGCCATATAGGGCAAATGTATTAGAGCTTGTAATTAAATGTGGGACTTGAAAAGAGGAAGCAAATTTGGTACAGGACGTACTTGAGATGATCAGATGAGAGAAGGAGAAGGTCAGGAATACTTTAAAGTAAGATTGAGAAATTAAATGGGGTAAAAGGGGGTGTAGCTTCAGGGCAGTTCACAGCCCGGCGTAAACGCAAGGTGCTGTCACACAGCTTAAGTTATTTGGTTGATTTATTTTATGACAGAATAATAAGGAAATATTAAAAATATACAACACGTTGAGAAGATCTCTTTTGTTATATTTTAGTGTTTAACATGAAAGATGCCTCTCTGGAGCTTCTCTCCTGATGCTACCCCACCAAAAGACGCTTATCCATAGAGACTATGTCAGCTCCCAAACAGACAACAACAAACCAAGACTAGCAATAAACAATCTAAATATAAATAATAATAAATAAAGAACAATACAGAATCCAGATCTGAACCGAAGAATAAAATAGTGAAATGTGGATTATTAAATATTAAGTATTTCTCTTAAAAAGTCTCTGTTAGCTGACGCCAAGCGGTCGCAGCAGATGGCTGCCCGTACCTGAGCATGGTTCTGCCGGAGGTTTCTTCCTGTTAAAAGGGAGTTTTTCCTTCACACTGTTGCCAAAGTGCTTGCTCAATAGGGGGTCACAAGATTGGTGGGTTTTTCTCTGTATATATGAAGCCCCTTGAGGCAATTTTTGTTGTGATTTGGCGCTAAATAAATAAAATTAAATGGGAATGTATTGAAGTAAACTTAAATGTCATAAACTAGGAATTAGTTCATTTCTCAGGGGAGAAATGAAAAAACGGGGACTGGTGTTAGGAATAAAAGCTATATTTTTAATATGAACCTGCCCATTATCTTTTTTTATGTACTTTAATAATGAAGGCTGGCTTGTAGAGCAAGGCCACCTTTTACTCACAAACAAGTGCTCAGCCAGGCTGAAAAACAGGAAGCTTTAGTGCACAAGGCATATTAATAGATATAGACACAAAAAGAGGAACTCCCCATATAAACAACGTTCAAAACTGTGTGAAGTATAAAGTACCGAAATAACACTATATAAGTCACAGCTGATGATTATAATGTTAGAGAGCTCTTGCAACTGGCGTCTGAGCTGTGCAGAGGTCGCTCTTAAGACAGGTACTTATGTAGGTTAACATAAGGTTGAGCCCAACAGAAGCAAGGCACCCCAAATGTGCACAGCATGCAGCAAGGGTGGCCAAAATAATATAGGAAACAGCACATGTAGGGAGAGAACACTCACTAAAAGTTCTGACTACACATAGTGTGGTGGCTTATGTGAATTTGCAGGTTTTAATTATGGCATCATTAGCACAACAGAGACTGAGTAAAGTTTTAGATGCTCGAAATCTGACACTTACACATGAAGGAATCAATATGGCAGATGTAATGGGATTAGGAGGACCTAATTACTGTACTAAGAAAGCAGAACTTGAAGGGAAAGTCAGGGAAGATTTAAAAACAGGACCTGTTGGGATTGGGGATTTAGAGATTTTTATTGCTACTATATAATGTGCCTTATGATGACTGCATTAATAACAGGTTGTACAGTATAATTTTAATAGTATTGAATATGTTTGTGATAACAGTGATGTCTCTATTTGCAGGTTGAGTTAAGACACAATGCATAACTGTGCTTGTTTAGAGTTGATGTTCCGTCCAAAGGGTTTTAAGCTTCACGGGTGAGAGTGTCCAGGTGATACATGTTGAGGGAAGATGAGAACATAGCAGGTTAACTGCATGCACGCTTACAAACACACATGATTTAAATATAGGCCAGGCCGAAGGCCTGGACTTTATGTAGCTTTTAAACATACAGCTCCTAACTTGCAGGAATGGCGTGGAGTGTAATGAATGAATGCAAAACATGCTTACAGACACAAACATGATACAGAGTTATTTTACAGGGTAAAGGTGGAACACATGTTGCTTTGTTTCTGCTTAGCAACTGCTGAGGTAAAAGGTGTTAAAGATGAATATGCAATAAGTGAACAGGAAATGTGTGAGGGTGAGCCGGGTGAAACAAAATGTTGTAGAAACTTGTCTAACTGGTATTAACAGTAACTTTTGTATGTTATGTATATGCTTGAAGCAAACAGAGGAGTAAATGATGATAGAAAATTTTGAAGTGTGTTTTCTAGCGGAGATTTAGGCTGACATAGGGATGGTGTATATTTTACCCGGGGTGTTTTTAATAGAACTAAAAGCGTTGCTCACACACATAAAGAGTATTGAGATTAAGTAAAGTTAATATAATGGATAGAGCCCAGAAAATGATATTGTCAACCAACTTTGAATAATTAAAGGAACATTAGATGAACAAAGTAGGTTAGTGAGGTGTAGCAGAGAGAGGCTGTTTGTTTTTTATCCCTTACAGGAGAAGATTTCCACTAGAGAGGGACCCAGAAAAGGAGCAGAGACCACTTAAGCATCAAGTGTTTTTAAGTGGGAGCTGGTGTTTTATTACTGGACCACCTAGAGGACATGAGGTGGTTTTCTGATTTGCTGAGTCAGAGGACGGCTAGAGAGGGTCAGAGCGAAGGAAGTGGACCTGGGAATGGTGGTTTCGGGGCCCATGATGCCATTAATGGATGTAGAGGTGACAGAGTGGGTCGAGGAGTGACACAAGGAAATGGTGTGGTGATGTCTCTGGAGAGACATCAAGAGAGGGAATTGTAATATTTAAAGAAATTAGGTCACTGCTGAACTGTATATAACCATCATCCTTAACATTACATTAATTATCATTTCATCAAAGTGTTTATTGAAGCTGCTGGCATTATGTTATAAGTTATATTATAGGGGTTATCATAATCAAATATTAACATGTTTATTACAGGTGCAGTTATAACTACTTTAAAATGATTGAGTTAATATATATATATCATAACTCAGAGCCTGAGTATATGGTTACAGTAAAATAGTAGCTGAGCAAAGGCCTGAATGTATTCAGCTTCTTGTGGTATTTGAGTTTGCTTAGTTACAGGTGACGAAAGGATGTCCAGTCCATGGGGACCTCAAAGGCCTGAGATCTTCACCATATTTGGATGGATGGGGAACTTCTGTGTCTGCAGTTATCTCTTAAAATACATGGATGTTTTGTACATGCAAATTATGTGCTTGTAAACGCAAGAAGGGGCGTTACAATACCCTGATGTTATAAAAGCAATCTAGAGTGTATTTTGGGTAGAGATGTACAACTGATGTTTTGCAGTTTGCACCTCTCCACGCTGCGTGCATTCATTAAAATCAATTGTTTGACCGACCTCTTCTGGACCATTATTGTTTTACTCTCGTCCTCAATTTCGAACCCGTAACATGAGGAAGTGGAGTCACATTACTCTCTGAATGTATTTATCTGATCATCAGTTGAACTTTAGACTCCTGGTGCCTGGCTTATCTCACTTCCTCTCACAAACAGTATGCTAGTATTTGCGCACACTGACCAAAACACACTCTAGGACACTGTTGGTGTTACATTGGTGTTCTTCATCATTTTAAAGGTGGCTGCAGAAATCCACTTTAGTTTCTTCCCATTTGTCTGTGTATTTTTTCAGTCATCCAGGTCATGGTAATTTAAGGAGCTTGGAAAGAAAACTGAATGTGAAAGAGTTTTTAACAGGAACAAAAGCAAAGTAATATTCCCTTTTGTCTTCACCTACTTGTGGGTGCAATCAGGTGACTGTCTAGTCTAGTGGTTCCCAAAGACACTGCTAGCATAGTGGACAGGTTTTTGACAGGGCTGCCACAGAAACGCAAAGCAAAAGATGAAGTGTCAAAAGATTTTATTATGTTTATGCTTAAAAGTACATTTCATTATCTAGATGTGTTTGCTCTTTTAGTATTCAGCTTAAATAGAGAAGTTATGAAACCAGCTGTGCAAGCTCAACAGGAAGCCAAGACGCAGCACAATTCTGTGTTTTTTCTTTTCCTGTACATTTCTGAGAAACATGTTATGCTTGAGTATAAATAAAGGCTGACAACTGCTGCAGGGTGTGAGTCTCCCTTGAGCTCTCACCCGTGTACACGTTAACTTGCAAACCTGTCTGAGTAAATGGTAAATGGCCTGTATTTATATAGCGCTTTACTAGTCCCTAAGGACCCCAAAGCGCTTTACATATCCAGTCATCCACCCATTCACACACTGGTGATGGCAAGCTAGGTTGTAGCCACAGCCACCCTGGGGCGTACTGACAGAGGCGAGGCTGCCGGACACTGGCGCCACCAGGCCCTCTGACCACCACCAGTAGGCAACGGGTGAAGTGTCTTGCCCAAGGACACAACGACTGAGACTGTCCAAGTCGGGGCTCGAACCGGCAACCTTCCGATTACAAGGCGAACTCCCAACTCTTGAGCCACAATCGCCCCAGTGTCATTTATTCCAACCTGAGTTGCATTACAGGAAAACTCCTGACATGAAGCATCACCAAATATGCTTCCAAACCAACTTCCTTCCAAGCCAAAAACTAGAAAATGTGATGAAGGTTGGGGTGGTTGAAGCTGTGTCAGCTGTCACAGGGTGATAGACGAGGTACAGCCCAGACAGGAGGATGATTGTCCTGATGAAGGTGACACAGCTGCTGAAATGTCAGGCAGATGCTGGATAGATGAACTTAAATCACTTTTTTTTCAGTCGGTAGCTTAAATGTTACACATAAAGTGCCACAGTGTATTATAAAATGTGTAAATAAATAATAATCTTAATAAGGAATATATAGCAACAGTAGCTATAAAATCACCAATATGAAAACACGACCCCAGTCTGTATGTGGTGGCTTACACAGTTACACTATGAGTTCAAATCCTTTACACATCTATAAAGTCAGTCGGTTCACTGAAGCTGCTGAATGATAAAATGCAGTTTTAGATGTTTTTTATTATTTTGTATATTAACATCATACTGTGTTTTTTCTGTGCCAGGACTCAGAGATTTAGGCGTCGACTCTCTGCAGGTGTTCCTGGTGTCCAGTTTTAAGCTGTACGACTTCTCTCTCTTACACGAGACCTTAGACAGAGACCTTCCTGAACACAAAAGACATGCTCTGCTGCGTGCCATGCCCAACATGCCCAACAATACGCCGATCTGCGTGCCGTCATCGTTTCTCCGCTGTCTTTATCACCGGCCACCTGCCCAGGCCTCAGAGGGTCTTTGCCGCCTTTGTTCCTGGCCTCCTCCAAAGCCCCCAGAGGGGTCCCATCTCCTTGTTGTCAGCAGCCACCAGAAAGGTTTTGCGTCAGCCACAAAGAATAACTCTACTTTTGCTACCTTGTCACACACACGCACGGACTCACGCACGCACGCGCACACAACTGATGTCAATGGGTTCAAGGGCAATATGCACAAACACAGAGGAGTATTTCCCAGCCTGACAGTTCACAGGCTCTAGGAATAAATTCAAATCTCACAAGTCCCTTGGATTTGTTCAAGTCTCTGCAGAATCCTGCTTGTAGTGCTCTGTGCACTCTCGTCTTTGGAGCAGAGACCATTCTTAACCACTCACAGCTACAGGACACGTACCGGTATGTGTCCCTGCTCTTTATTGATTTAGAGGGTTGTTCTTGTGATTCTGTGTCATTAATTAAACACACACACACACACACACACGCTCTCACACACACCTGGCGTAAGACATGGTAAGATTCTGAGTTTGTGCAGTGTGGGGCTGGAAAAAAAATTCTATTTATATTTGTTGGGTCTAAAACGTAAACCCCGCTGACTCAGAGACCGATCCGTGTGAACAAAGCAAGACCACACAGCGCTCTTTGTCTTTTTTGAGGCAAGAGATGTCCGGACAGGGTCTCAGAGTTGTAAGCTCTTCACCTGATCTCAGCCAACTTCGAGCCTGACTTGTTGTCTCTTTTATTGACAACAGCAGTTATAAAAACATCTCGTTAGTTATGTGACAGTTAAGGCACGCGTACGTGAGCAAGTGAGTGTGTGACGTTTCCTATCACACCACATATGGCGTGACCTTTCAATGAACCAACAAAGCAGAAGTGAGCGGTATAGCTAAACGTATAAAACAGGAACTTCTGGTTTCTTATGTGCAATGGAAAATTCAAAAAACTGAATGATAAAACTCAATATGCAAAAAACATTTTATCAGCACACGTGCAAGCAATGATTCTGTGACTTTCCCGTCAATCTTTATGGTTTGATGGGAAATTGGTTAAATGATTGCTCAGCTTATGTCTGGATGACAGCAGATAATTCTGATGAAAATGAAACTGACCCCGTAACTAAGCACGTTGCAGCTGAGTCGAGGGTTAATAAAAATCGGTTCAAAGGGAGGACTAAATGCCAAAAGAGAGAGATGTTTTTTAAAAAATGAACAGTTCAAGTATCTCAGTGTTTAAGGAGAGAAGGCAATAACAGCAGCGGAGGCTCTAAAAAGAGACGGCTGCTTCACCGATGACCTGGGCTACTTAGAGCTGGTTAACATCAACGACAAACGAGTTATTTATGACAGATTATTCTTAATCCTCTTCATCCAGACTCACTGAGTACAGTGAGTCCGGGTTCATCTGCTGTAGATATGCAGTTTGTCAGTGAAGATATCACTGTGATCTGACTGAATGGTTACCGCCCTGTCATCCAAACTATGATAAGACTCTACATTGTACTTATACAGCTGGCTGTAAAACCAGGCTTTAAGCATTCAGTGTTTACTGTAGCTGATACTAAAACTTAAATTGCTCTTACTGTTCATCATTAACTGACTGCAACATCTTGGGATGTTTTTTACATCTGCTTTCTGCTTTAAAATTTAAAATTACATAACTGATATCAATGGTTCGTGGGCATTATGCACAAACACTCTTGCTCTCAATGCAATATTTAACAAAGGCAAAACAATATATATGTACTGAGTCACAGTCAGCTGCACATTCATCTTTCACAGCGATCAGAATAAATTTGATTTTGTTTTACAGATAAAACCTGTTAATAACGTAGAGGAGCTACTGAATAATTGCTGTGATGCTCTTTCACATTGTGTGTAATCAGCTGTTTTTCATCTAAATTTATCTGAACTTGCATTTTCTTTGTGATTTAGTAAAATGATTAAACAGTTTTTGTGTTCACTGCCCCCCAGTGGTCAGAATCAGGAACTACACAACACAACTGATATAAACTGTTTATAACCATCAGCCATGTTAATAATAAAATGCTGTTTATAAACATATTAGCATTAGTGTAAGTGTGTTTGATTTGACAGAAATGGCAGGAATGTACTTCACAGACACTCTGGTAAAAGGTGGATGCTGATGGAGCAGCGATATAAATCCTGAGAGGCTGATCAGGAAGTGGAAGCAGGTGTGCTGATCGTTGAGGAAGATCAGCTGATCGTCTGGCAGGTAAACAGTGTTTGGGTCTGACTGCAGTTCTTAATCTAACATTCAGTTGTGATTCTGTGCGCACACACAAAATATAACTCACTAAATAAAACCAATAAGAGAGGAATCCTTGACAGGAAAACTGAAGCTTTCTCATGTTTCATGTTTTCTAATCTGATCTCAAACATCAAGAACACAAAAGGTGGAGGAAACTTTTCTTTATTCTTATTCCTGTTTCCAGATGGACATCTGCCCCGACTCCAAATGGAAAGTCCCATTATAAACATGCATCTAACAAGCTGCTTATTTTCATCTTTACTCTCCAAGATCAGCCAAATAAGCAACAAACTTGGGACGTGTATCATGTCAGCTTGTTTATATATAAGGAAAAAGTTATATGCAAAACACTGAGTCAGACCAAAAGTGAATACATCAACACAACATCAACACAAGTATTGTTCACCCACAGACAGACTTCAACCAGCAAACATCATGTCAGGAAGAAAGCTGAACATCAGAGAGTCTGAGGGGAGGACGAGCATTTTTAAACCACTGATCAGGAAGGAAAAACTCTCAGCAGTGGCTCACATATATCAGCATCTCACAGTGGATGATGGAGAAAGAAAAACCCTGTTAATGATTAGTTGTAACAAACTGCGATGACGAAGAGAACGATGTCACATTTTGTCAGAGCTCTGAGTTCAGGAGCTAAAAGCAGAACCAGAAAGTAGACAGGAAAAGGTTTGACCACAAATTTATTTCTTCTTCTAGGTCTGAAATTTCAATTGTTAAATGCTAAAAAGTGTTTACATTATTTCCTGAAATGAGTCAAAGGCAACGAACCCAATCATTAAAAACAAGAACCCTAAAATAAGCAGTTCATTCATAAAAACATTTTAAAGCACCGCTATAAAAGAGAGTTCAAGTCCTTTGGTGTTCAGACTAAAGGCAGGAAACTCAGTGAGGTATAAATGAATATTTCCATTTTTAATGTTTGTTTGTTTGAGTTTCTTCCTCATTTTGTTTAATTATCACTGGAGGATGATGAGCGTTTAGATCTTTATGTAATATTTGAGTTTTGCTTCTTCTACATTATTCAGTGCAGCTGAAGTTTGCATTTGTGGGTTTAGTTCCTCGTTTTGAATTTACTGTTTCTAAGTTCATTCCTATTAGTTCGACTGATTATTCAGGATGTTATATGTGAGCTGTCCACTCCTGGACGAGAGGGAAAACTGCTGCACTCTTCCAGACATAGAGTGATATGGAACACCAAACGACCCACAGCTCAGAGAAACACTGGTTTTCCTCCAGTTTACAGCTCGTCTAAAAATGGTGAAATTCGTGAGGATTGCTTGTTTTTAACAATACCACACTGAGGTGGTCAAACTCAGAGCCCTTCTAAACACCCTCTCAGCATCATCGGCGAGCTCACTGAGGAAAAACTGCAGAGCTCGACTGGTTATAGTGAAAGAGAAACCAGCTGTCAGCAGGGATCCAAACAGTGGAATGAATCTGCACACGTTATCTGCTCCCATTATTTTAGCTGTGCTTGGAAGTGTCATCAACTCATCCAGGATAAGATCTGTAGTTATGGTGTTTGTGGCCAGCAGTGAATTGATGACAGCGCACAGATCAGTGTAGGAGACACCTGTGATGGCAGCAAGTCTCTTCAGAGATGGGCTGTCAAGAGCAAACCCATTTACATAAGCTGTGACGGCAGCCTTTAAGGTGCTGTCAACCAGAGAAGAAATCCCCAGAGGAGCTGTACGTACAGCTGCAGACAGAGTAGCATAGAGTGTTATTTGGGCCTGAAAAACTTCTTTCTTCTTCTTGATGATGTTGCATATATCAGACAGCAGGACATCTCTCTGGTGTTCAGGAAGTTCTCTCTCTAAGGTCTCATGTAACAGAGGGAAGTCGTACAGGTTGAGCTCAAAGCTGGACACCAGGAAGACCTGCGGAGACTCGATGGCTAAATCTCTGAGTCCTGCGTCACAGAAGAAACACACGGTGTGAAGATTAAATGAGAAATGCAGACTAACACATCTGAATGTGGATTTCTTTGTGTGCTGCAGCCTGGTGTAACTTCTGGTAATGCTTGGAGAAACTGTGTCAGTAACTGATGCCACGGCCTGCTTACACCAACACATCCTTTCACCTCTCAGCCGTGAAAGGCTGATGGCGGATTGTCGTCATCTCGGCGAGAACGACGTGACGTTGGATTTTCAGATGGACACCATAGACGCATCTAGTAAAAACCTCAGACGAGTACAAATCTCAGTGACCTTAACCTCAAGCTGAAGGTCAGAAGTCAACCTTTCTAAAAGTCTTGTAAAGATGATAACACAAGAAGGAAGTCAACTGGGACTTTCACATTTATTCCAGAGGTGCATCTACTCAGAGGCTGCAGGGTCACCAGTGTTTTTAAATCAGATACTGCAGTTTTACATGATGTGTTGCTGAATGTTTTATGTTTTTGTGAAACATCTTGCAAAACTAACTGAAATAATTTCTATGTTACTCAAAGGTTGAATGAAAATACAGTTTAGTCATTAGTATGCAGTCACTGTGGTGACGTTTACTGTGATGCACTATTGTGGCCTGGTGCAGAGCAGCTGTGCTGTTCATGGTCAATGTTAGGGGGAGGATTAGATTAGATTTATTCATCTACATCTTCCTTTTATAGTAATTAAACTGTCTACAGGGGAGAAATGAACCACATGGCATATAAAATGTGTGCTTATATATTGTTGTATTTAGTTAGCTCCATCTTAAGAGCAATCTACTCATACAGTGAGTTATTATGTGATTATTACTGTGATCCTTCTCTTCACGCTGCATCACTACACCTGATACATATATTTAAATTCTAAATGTCCATTGATATGAACATTCTCACTACCAGATTGGACAATATTCAGATTCCAGACCTCTATTCTACCCCTGATGATCTGTTGTTGTATTATAATAATTGTTTACTCAATGTCTCCTGTAAAAACTCACTGTTTTCTTCGCTCGCTCTGCTCGCTGGTTCACCTCTGACCTCTGAGCATTGAAGGCCAAAGCTCGGCAGCTAGAGCGTAGATAAATCTCACATCACTGGTCTCACCCGTTCTGCCTGTTTCCATCTACGTAATATTAACAGATTACGTCCTTCTCTTTCCACCCAGTCTACGTCCATTCTTGTCCACAGTCTCGTTTCCTCCCACAGTGAATATTGTAATTCTCTCTTGCATGGTCTCCCCCCAAAATCCCTCCATAAGCTTCAACTGGTTCAAAACTCTGCTGCTTGCATTATCACCAGAACCCCTCCTACCAGCACATCACCCCAGTTCTCCAGGAACTTCACTGGCTCCCTGTGAAAATCCGGATAGTATACAAGCTTCTTCTGCTCACCTTCAAGGCCTTCATAACCTCGCTCCTCCTCACCTTTCTGAGCTGTTAAGCACCACCTCTTCCACCCGCTCACTTGGAGCTTCTTCTTCTATCCAGCTTGCTGTGCCATCTTTCTGCCTCAGCACCATGGGAAGCAGAGCTTTCAGCTGCTCTGCTCCCAGGCTGTAGAGCTCTTTGCCCCCAGATATAAGAAACACTGATTCTCTCCCCCAGTTTAAAACTCAACTCAGAACCATCTGTTCAAATCTGCATATTCACTGTAAACCTATTGTTTGATTATGTTACTTTGTGCTTTTGTTTTCTTATTTTTCATCATTGTTATTGTTTTATTATGTGTTTTATTCTATTGTCAAGTGTCCTTGGGTGTCTTGAAAAGCACTTTCAAATAAAATGTATTATTATTATTATTATTATTATTAAATGGAAATGATGTTTAGGGTGAAACAAACATAATAACTCTAATCTGCAGAGAAGAACAAAGAAAAGAAGAAGCTTACCTTGGATGCAGTTCTTCCTGATGGTTGAAAGCGTCCTCTCCATGTTGAACTCTCTCCGGGTTCTTTTCTCAGCTCGTATATCTTTGTCAACCTTTGACCGAAGAAAGTAGAACTTTTTCTTCATCTTCTGAATCTCCTGAGCGAGTTTTACATCATTTTCTCTGAAGCGAGAGTCTGAGATGATGATGAAGAAGTCAAACTTCTCAAATCCAACAAGCTTCAGGTACTCATCAGCTGGAAATCTGGTAGTGCCGATTCCAGGGAGATCCCACAAGATAACAGTGGGATACTGGTTTCCACAACACCAGTGGGTGCAGCGCCCTCATCTTCATCACCGATGCCTCTGAAAGCATTAATAAAAGTAGATTTCCCAGAACCCGACTCTCCTGTGATGGCAACATTTAGCGGCGTATTCCTTTGCTTTAATCTTCTTTGAATTCTTGCAGCTGCTGCACCAAAGTCAGTGTTTTCCAGGTCTGCTTTAACTCCAGCAGTTTCTCCTGGACGTGACTCCATGCTCATCCTGGAGAAAAAAAGTGTAAAAATCGCATATATCAAAGATCAGGACACTGTTGAATAATCTTACAATTTACTTCAAATTCTTCATTTTCATCTTAGCTACTTTCGGTCACTGTCTTTATTCAGAAAAGGCCGCCACAGTGGGGAGCTCCCCACGTTTGATTTAGCAGGTTTATCATCAGCTGTCCTTCCTGATGCAACCCAAAAAGGATTTACAGTGGATAGAAAAAGTGTACACACTGCCGTTAAAATGGTTTTGTGATGTTAAAACTGAGATCACAATGAATTTCTTTGGGAGGGAGAAACATCAGACTTTTTTCATTTTCACTGTTGTCCCATATTTTCTGAACTTTTTAATTTATGTTATCAGAGGTGTTAACGGCCTGAAACCTATTTTTTGATGACAACATTCTTTGCTTTGCTCCACCCAAATGTGGTTGAAAGTTGAGGATGTGGTTGGGGTGTAAATACCACATGTACTCAGCTCCCTAATTTCTGGAAAAATACAAAGACACAGTTTTAAATCAAATAACTGACATGAGATTAAAAATCAGACTTTCAGCTTTAATTTCAGGCATTTCTGCATTAACTGTTTATGAATTACAGACAGTTTTTATTCACCGTCCTCCATCTTCAGAGGGTCAGAATTTGATGGCCACACGAGGCCTGTTCCCTCTAAAACTGCTGAATAAATACGTCACATTAGCCGGTCTGATTAACAGGAAGATTAAACTCTGTTCTTTGTTTTCTTCTAGATCACAGATCAACTTCTGGCTGATTCCAGATTAACTGCTGTTCAATTGCCTGGTGAGGCTGAAACAGATGTGCCTTCATTTGTTTTTGTTTTTTTAAAGAGGAAATGAACACTGTGAATATTTCATCTTTAAAAATCCGTCTGTTTTCTTGTGAGTATGACACAACAGCAAACAGCTGCTGCAGTGTTTATGATAAAAGAGCTTCAAGCTTAACTGAAGAACAACTAAACAGCCAGTTTACACTCCTGAAATAATCTTGGATGTGTGTTTAGTAAACTGAAAATAATTGATTCACTCTGTCAGCGGTAGAGACACTGAGTGGATTTAATATCCGGTGTCTGCTTTGGTTGTAGGATGACTATCCTCGCTGATCACTGCAGAACAATTAGGGCAACAAGAGCATCTCCCAACAGCTTTATTACCGCTGCCGTGATTCTGAACAGGCAGTCAGGGGACGACCACCGTTACACCGGAAACTCTTTTTAATAAAACAATAACAATAATAAACGTTTGAAATGTATTCTGGGATATCTGACAGCGTCCAGTCCTCGCAGGTACAAACACACCTGGACGTGCCCTCGGTAGACGGGGCGGAGCAAGAGCACTGAGCACGAAGAAGAAGATACAGAGGGCCATAGGCGAGTTTATCAGAGTGCCCCGAAAATAACTGTTAGGTATTAATAGTAATAATAATCGAGTATTTTAGTATTATATTGTGGAAGCTTTCCACTGACGACACACAGGATAAAATGAAAACTTGCTTCATGTCCAGTGTTGTCGGTGTCGTGGCGTCACTGCCTTGCACGCAGAGGCTGGTTTGTCATTAATAAACTAAAAAAAAATACTTTTATTGCTGCCGCAATTTCATGATGTAAACCGGTGATTCAGATTTAAAACACACTTTAACTGAAATACAGAAAATGTTTAAACTGTTCTGATAATGTAGAGACATTGCTGTTACTCCCCTCGAGTCTTAATAAAGCTCAACTTGTTCTTTGCTTTTAAACTGACATTTATTTCGGACAGGAGGATTCTTCGACATGCCTTAACATGTAATGATGTCCAACCACAGCCGATACAATGCCGTCAGAACTAAAAAGAAATACAAACTTAAATGAATATTCTTAATAAAGCCCTTAAGCATTATATAAAACGAAACATTCCAACAAAACGATCAATAAAATACACATTACACTTTACACGGCGGTAATTGCACTAGAATATCACGCAATACTAGCGTATTTACATACAACGATAATAAACAAAAAAAAACATTTACCTCATTGGCCTCACTCAAAGGGAATAAAACTTTAATCCTTACGTCGTGAGGTAGTGCAAAAAAGGCACTCCTTTATTTATCTTACTGTAGACGTGCAAACCTCGTGGCTCGTCTCTGAGTGTGCGAACCAAAAAATACCCTCTTAGCAACAACAGACGGAACTATAGAAAAGGTTCCTATCTAATTGCACAGTTAGCACAAATACACATTTAAACATATAAATCTGATGAACAAAACATGAATTACTATTTATTTATTATTTCTTAATATTTCAACTACTAATTGTTTCAACATTAAATCCAGTAAAATGAACTTAAATGCGAGAGTTGCCTTTGACGGCAGCTACATTGCTGTGCAGTGGCGGTCCTAGCCTGTTTGGCGCGCCACCTCCCCCCAGACACACACACACATAAAAAACATATTAAGGATTTTACATTAACATAAAACTGTTGTCGAAATTCACCAGAGAAACACATACACACACAAAGAGAGGGAGAGTACATATTGTATGCAAACGGCTACCAAACAGCCATTATAATTCGTCATACAATGAGAACAGGACAAATCAACAATTGACAATGACTAATTAATATTAAAATCTGTAATATAATGTAATGTTTGGAGTTTAGTCTGTTACTGTTACTATTTTTACAATTTCTTCTTGGACCAACTGTAACCCACATAATTTCCTCAGGGATTAATAAAGTATTCTGATTCTGATTGTTTCAGGATGACCTGCCATTATCCAATAACACATCTGCTTACCTGCATCTTTTGCTCGTTTCTCCTCCTCTTTTTTTCTCTTTCTTCTAAACTGAGCACCTGATGGCTTTGAACTTTTCTTGTCCATCTTGGTTTTAATTTTGCACTCCAATATGAACACAAATCCCCCAACCAGAGGATCACCACAACATAACCTAATAGACCTACACCTTAGTTCACAGATTCACTTTATGTAGGGTTTATTTCTGGGATTTCACACAACCCAGGATTCAAATCATGAATACATAATGGGCTTGGATTGACAACATTATGAACCCCTTTCCACGGGTTGTGTGTGAGACATTAAATCATCAAAATATAAATTATAAATTTTAAATTGTTATTGATTCCTTGACCCCTGGTCCTAAAGTGTATATTTATTTTCTTACTCTTCTTATATTTATTGTTTGTTTACTTGCACTGCTGTAACTGGAGCCTCGTCGTCTCGTCTCTCTATATACTGGACTCTATGTAGCGGAGATAACGATAAGGTTTACTTTGACTTCAGCAGCGAGCAGGCGCACCGAGGGCTCTCGCGCTCTCCTGCTCACTTTTCGTGTACAGAATTTCGAAAAAACATCGGTGCAAATTATAAGTCTGTATCATAATATCTGGTGTTTTCGTGTTTGTTGGGTTGTTTTTATTTTGATTTATTTTGCGAGTTGGTTATTAGATGATGCTCCAGCCGGCCAGAGAATCCCCTGCCATGCCGCCCCCCACCATGATGCCGCCCCGGGCAACCGCCCGTGTCGCTCGTATCAAAAACCGCTACTGTTGCTGTGAGTCAGGAAGGGTCAGAAACGTTTGTTAATATAGCTCGAATATTAGAAAATATAAGCGACCTTTAACCTTCTGATCCACCAGTCTGCTGGGATATCAGGAGCTGACAGCTGATGTACTTTATTATTTCAGTTTGCTAAAATGTTTTGTTTTAGCAAAAGACAAACTGATATGGATCAGTTTGTCTTTTATTTACTGTAACATTTAACTTTTGGGTGACGGCACAGAGAGAGGAGGACAGAGAGGGAGAGAGCAGGATGAAGACAGCAGAGAGGAACAGGTGAGACTGGACGTGCGATCACATTCACCAAAAATGATAAAGCTTCTGTTTGAACACACTGACTGAATATGGTTTCAAATAACAGCAGTGTGGTGTCCTGTTGCTGATCCATCACATCGCTATTTTTATAATTATTATAAGATTATATTTTTGTCATTTTTCACCATTTCTAATTCAAGTTGAATGAGGAGGATGGTGAGAGAGAGGACAATGAGCTTGTAGAGGAAGAACGAGGGAGCAACAGTAAAGTTGGCTGAAAAGCAAAATCATTAATCACAAAGTGATTTTTCATGTGTTTCATGGATGCTTTTCCTGCTTTTTAGTAGCACACTTAAAAAATGTTAATGGACATTGTAAAGAGGCCACATTAATGTGACTGGTAGCATTCAGGATGGCTCCCACTACACTCATGTGACAGACTGCAAATGTATTCTCATGAAATTAGGATACACGATGCTCCGTGCTGAGTCAGCGTAAGGGAGGGTTTGTATGAATTCACAAACTTTAATATAAAACAGCTGTTACCAGTTTGCTTCATGTACAGGTCTGTGGAGTGACAGGTTGATTTTACAGTGTCTGCTTTAAGTGCTTGATGATTTGGTGGACTTCCTCTTTGTGATTAAGAGACTGAAAGTGTGTTGTGGTTGTTTCTCATCTGCTTTGCTTCACATGGTTCTTTAACTTCTTTAGTGACTAAGCCTTTGCCTCAGGGTTGATAACTAAAGGCTCCACCCTAAAATGGATGGATTAGAGTGGATGAGGGCACACTACTGACAGTTTCTTTCTCGACTTTGGTTCTGCACCCATGCTTCAAGCTTTCCAGCTGCACTCCAACACTCCGCTCCGGCCTCACTAAATCACAAAGGAAGAGAGAGAGCTCATTAACGAAACACCACACACCTGTCCCACCAACCACCGCTTACTCATGAAAGACATCATGAGATATTTAAAATCCTCCACTTGGGAATTTGTTCCTGACCCAAAGTGGGGAGTTGACCTGTTTCCAACTGAGGACCTTGGATTTGGTCTCTGAGGTGCTGATTCTCTCCCAGCTGTGTCACACTTGGCTGCAAACTGCTCCAGTGTTAGAGCCAGACACCATCCTCCCCTTGGCTGCACCTTAAATCTCTGTCCATAAAAACTATGATGATGAGGACCAAGCACTTACTGTGGTTGTACGGGGGTCTACAGGCCAGACCCGCCCTGATCCTGAAGCACCCCTGACAGGATGACCTGAGGCTCGTGGTCGAATGCCTTCTACTGGTTCACAACAGACATTTAGACTGGTTGGACAAACTCTGACGCACCCTCAAATATCATTGAAAAGGTAAAAGGTAAAAAGCCTCCTTTCCAGGACCAGGACGAAAAACGACATAGTTCCTCCAGTATCCGACATCTGAATGAACGACAGACTCCCCTCTGCAGTAAACTGGCATAGACAATCAAGGAGGCTGAGAAGCACAATCCCCCTGAAGTTCGAGCCCAATCTCTTCTTGAAGAGAGGAAACCCCACACCAGTCAGCCAATCCAGAAGCACTGTCCATCCAGCTGGCTAATAAAAACCACACCTCATCTCCTGATGATTTACCTGTCCAACCTTACACGAGTGTTTCTAACATTTCCTGTCTTTGTCAGCACAGGAACCACCTGAGGATTCAGCCTGAAGACTCTCTGCAGTGAGACGGCCTCTGACCCTCAGACTCATCTACATGAGTGTATTTGAAACATATTTTAATAAACCAAACATTTTGCTTCCCAATGGTCCAGTATTTGTTTCTAAAAGAACCCTGGAAAAGTTCAAATGTCGTGCTTGGATGTAGGTTTCATTTACACATTTGTTGTTTGTCTGAATCCAAAGCTGAGACTGTTCTTCCTAAATTAAGCCATTAATCATTTTTATCCTCTTGGTGCCAGAGGATAGACACTCTACATTAGAGAATTAATTGTCACAAGTAATTGCAAGATAAAAGACAACATTCATAAATCAAATACATTTATATGTGAAAAATGACATAAACATATAGATTAATACCATAAAGTCTCTTATAATAAAGAGTGTCGTGGTCCCAGGGGTGAAAGGAGCATTAGGAGCTGTAACCCTGAAACTGTCATGGTCCTCCTGTGCTTCCCCGCCCTTCAGTCTTTCTCACTGGGCGTTTATCAATATGCGTACTTGTGCGTACTTGCGTTCTCGTGTACTCGTGATACGTCATCAGTCGGAGACCAAGTACTGTTCCAATTCGAAGTACGCATCAAGCCGAGAACGCGAAAAAGTCCCGGATGTGTTCTCGCTCCGCCCGTTTTATCGAGCATGCATCGGTGTGGACTTGGGACAGCTATATATCCCAGAATGCATTTCGTCCAGAACAGCGGACTCCCGGCACATCGTTTTCAAACCCCCCCCGCCCGCGGTCTTTTCACTACTCAGGTTAAAGAAACCCCAGCAGCTGTCTATTGTATTAAATGTCCACTAAAATAAAAACAAAAGCGTTCCAACATCTCACCTGCTTGTTTTTATTAAGGTATGTACACGTATGTACATGTACACTATTTTTATTATTAGAGGTTTCACTACTGAGGTTAACAATGATATATAAGTCACTTAGATCACTTCTAAATGTTAATGTTTGGTTTATTTGAGTGCAATAATCTTTCTGGCACCGTTGTATTTTTCACTCTGTTGTATATAGCATTTGTATTCTATTTTTATCCTATTGTATATTTTATTCTATTTTATTCTACTGTATATAGTATTCTATTTTTATTCTATTCTGTACAGTTGTGTACTGTATTTATTCTTATTTTATTTTATTCTAATTGTCCTTCATAACTTTTGCACTGTCCACTTCCTGTTGTGACAAAACAAATTTCCCACGTGTGGGACTAATAAAGGTTATCTTATCTTATCTTATCTTATCTTATTTTATTTGTTCCTGAGTAAACCGGTTTGGCTGTGATTAAAGTTAAGCTTCATAACATGTTACTCACAGTTAAATTAAGAGGGGACGGCAGTAAAAACTCCGGACCTGTGACATCATCAAGTACGCTGGTGTTCCAATAGAGATTGACAGACCACGTGACTTTCGCGCATTGCATGCCGGAAACCCGTGGCAAAACAATCAAAGTACCGCATCAAATGCACGCATTTGCAGCACCACAAAACGTTCATTCGCCGGTTTCAATACCTTCTTGCTTTTTCTTTGCCCCCCAAAAGAGGAATGTACAAAACGAAGGAGAACAATGCCGGACCGTACAAAGACAGACTCGACGAAAAGGCAAAGAAAAGGTACGAGGAAAAAAATCAAAGGAGTGAAAGGGTCAGACCCTTAGGAGCACACAGAGTGGACAAAAGACGTCAGCGTGCTGCCCAACTTTCACCACGCTCAGATTTATAATTATACGGTTCTTGGAGCGAGTGCATACACTCATGAAGTTTTTAGTAACTTCAGGTCACTGCAACAAGCCCAGGTACAGTTTACCGACGGATGGGTACAGGACCTTGAAATGCACCGTGTAGAATGAAAGACCATCGTACGAACAAAGGTAAGTTTACCTCACAAATCGTCTTCATAAATACACATTCGTTAACCGTTTATTAATAGGACCTTTGAGCTCAACGGTAATTAATTAGTAGTGGAAATAATTTCTAGTACGCATTACAGAAATGTAGCAGTGACAATAATATTGTATGTTGTAACCGTACTGGGCAATTAGTGATACAAAAAACTGTTTTATCCTGTGAATAAAAGTATATGTTTTTGTCAATGTACCATGGTAATAACAGAAGCGAAACGCAATATTCTGTCAGGACAATTCACTATTTATGCACAATAAACAAAGGAGCATAGCGCGACAGTTTCTGTTCAGCGCCAGACTTGCTTGTAACCTATATCACCAATTATGTTAAGAAAAATGACGTATTAACTACTACAAAACACTGACCTTTGTGGGAATGCTTGGAGCAGACTAACATGTGAGCTGGAGTGTTCTGGGACATTATATTTGGTCTTTGAATGGCTGCAATCCAGGCCATCCGTCGGCTCTTTTTTACTTCGGAAACATGGCTTGAACAATTTCTCTTCAACGACGTAATCCGATAACAACCGATCTCTTTACCCATCGGCTTCCCGTGGCTGTCATGCGACCGGCTATTGCAGTTAATAATACAACAGCTTCTTGCCATTTTTTGTTTCTTTTTATCGCTGTGTAACTGATTTCAATTGAAAGCCTGCTTGCGCTAGTACCTCTTGCCACAGATACCCACAATCCTTTGCGGTTTTACCCCTCAATGACGTCACATTTTCAATCTCTATTGTACAAATCGCGAGTCCGTGTTCGCGTTCTCGGCGAGTCCGTACTCCCGTGCGTTCTCGGCCAGTACGTACTTGCCGAGAACGCGAGTACGTACTCGCGTACTTGAGAATTGAGAAACGGCCTCTGTATCTGTGTGAATGTGTGTGGGCAGGGCCACTTCTGGCTTCCTGACCTTTGTTTCTGCGCACCTGAAGTTTATGAGCTCAGCTGTTTGTCATTGTTTAATTATCCCCCTGTTACTTAAGGTGGAGAAATCTTTCAGTCATCCCCTTAATGAAATTAGAACTCTATGTTAATAAGCTGACTCTGTTTTACCTGCAGTCAACCTCATTTCACCACCTCACAGCCCTGGTGTTACCCTGAGAGAGAGAAAACTATCTAAGAGAGAATCTGTTGAGGAGTTTTCTGACTCTGACCTGTCAGCGACTGATCTCTGGGGGATCAACACCTACACCCTGCTGCTCATCAGATACCCTGCTGGGATGATAAGATTCAGTAAAAGGACTAGATGTTACAGTCCCTGATAATGCACTGCTTTAAATGGAGAAAATCTTGAGGGATGGCCGTTATGAGGAGAGGCAGCCCAGAAACTTTACCAGCGGCACCCATCGTTGTGTGCCTCAACTTTCGGTCTTTTACCCAAGCTAATCTGCCATTTTTTTCCTTGGTTAGGTTGACGGGATGATCAGCAGGTGGAATCCAGTTTCTTTCAGCTGAGACAGCTGACAAAAATAAAAAAATCTTTAAAAGAGCAATCCACGCCTTTAACACAACTCGATTAGTATACTGTAACTCTTTGTGTGTTAGTGCTGGCAGTCCTCCCTGTCTCACCTTTAGCAGGTGCAAAACGCTGCTGCCTGGTGTTTAACTGGAACATGGAAGAGAGAGCAAACTACTCCTGTTGTATCCTCACTGCATTGTCTGTCTGTCCATTTTTACAGGGCAGCTTTGTAAAGTGACCTGTGCCAAATGGCCCCCAGTCAAAGCTGGTGGCCGGTCCAGTTCCTTTACACTGGTGCCAACTCTGGATCTGCCTCTAATAGTGGTGAAACAGAGCGTTCTCATTCCCAAGGCATAACATACAATTTGTCATGGCCTGGTACTTGTCATATTAACACTAAAGGTAGCCTTCCACATCCTTATGAGATGCTCTGGATTCTTAATTGAAGCTTTCTATGTGCTTCGCGTTTTATTCACTCCGTGGCAGCCCTAACCCTAACCCTAACCACAACCTGAACCCTATGTTATGGTCCAGTTAAGATTAAGTTAAAGTTAGGGTTAGGTTACGGGTAGAAATCATGTGGGGCGGCAAAATCAAAGCCATTTTTTAACACATGCAGGTGTTACATATGGTTAAAATGAGTCAAATACAGTAAGTATACATGTTTCATATAAATATAGTTTATAACGTAATTATTTTCTGTAGCCCACATAATTAAACACTTTAGTTACATAAAACATGTGAATTTTGATTTTATGTACTGTGTAGCCTGTATAATAAATAAATATGGGCCCAATAAGTATAAAATCCAGAAAGCTACACAACATGGGGTGCTTTAGCTACAAGCAAAGTCTAACTTAAGTTTGTAGTAAGTAGTTTTTTGTTAGAAAAAAATCAAATTGTTGCCTAAATTTACACTAAATGTCAGAAATCTAAGCTGTCATGGACAAAAACATATGCAATATATTCAGTTTTAGAATTTATATTCAGTGTTAACTGTAGCTGCACTCAAAGTGTTAATGCTACCTTATTTTAATAAACAACACAGTTATATGCCAAACTAGGGTGGAACTAGAGGAGGCAAGAGATCATTTTAGGGTGGAACATGTCACCCTTCTACATCCACCCCCGACCTTAACCCTCACCTTACATTTATAGATTCATTCCAACCCGCTCTCATGCCTGTAACATACCGACGATTTGTCACAGTGTTGGTTTGTTAAGTGTTGTGATGAGAACGTGTTGGGTGAAAGTATGAGTGCATTTATTGATGACCCTTTGGACAAATTCTTCTGCAATTTAATGAGCGAAAACCAGAGATTCTTCCACTGCTTCTTAATTTGTCTATAGACCAAATATCTAAGAACCAATTAGCTTTGAAAGAAAATAACAATTAATTGCAGCAGCAGACTTTATGTTTTATTTTGCTACATTAGGACAGAAAAAGCTCAAGTCTTTTGTAGGTAAGAACGATCAGAGTCAAACCAGTGTTTCTAATATTCTGTCCACCCAAGATAATACTCATTACAATGTATTGTTTGGTGCAGTGGAATCTATTGTTTCATCAAAATAAAATACTACTACTAATAACAATTAATGTTAATATCTTTATCAATAACATTATTTATTATAAGCAAGCAGGAATAACGTTGATGAACATGCAGTCATATCTGTATTATTTGTGTTGTAGTTCCTCACTGTGACCGCTGGAGGGCAGTGAACACTCATCACAATCTACAATCATCAGGACTCAAACACCACAGAGCAGTTTCTGTTCTACACACCTCTGCTCATCACATTACATCAAACACTCTTTAATAGCTGGTATTTATTCTGCTGGATGCTATGATGTGATAACAAAACAATCTGTCTCATCACACTCTAGTGCTGACAATAACAACAACACAAAGAACAAAGAAACGCATCATTGCAATGATTCAGCAGCTCTTCTACATTATACACAGTTCATGTCTGAATAATAAGATCACAATAGTTCCTGTGTTGATGTGATGGAAAGTTTGAGTGTGAGAAGCTGGGAGAAGTTAAGCTGTTGTTTCTGCTCTGATCAGAGGAACTACTCTATACTACAAGCCTCGGTTATAATTTAAGCGATCCATGTCAGGAGAATTTAATTCAGTCTACTTTGAAAAAGATCAAGACCTTGTTTTTTGGCTTAAACTAGTTTTAAGTGTCATTAAAGAAGTTGCCATTTATAATATCAGACTGAGGTGTTCAGACCAACAGCCCTTTTAAACACCCTCTGAGCATCATCAGCGAGCTCAGTGAGGAAATAATTCAGAGCTCTGTAGGTTGTGGTGAAGGAGAGGCCTGCAGCCAGAGGGATTCCTATTAATGGAATCCACCTGGATCCTTCCTCTAGTGCCATGAGTGCAGCTGTGCTGGTCAGTTGGGTCAACAGCTTCAGGAGGAGATCTTTGTATTGAGGAGTACTTGGTGAGGGCTAGTTCTTTTAGGTTCAGCAGTTAACAAGATGGTGTATCGGTCAGGCTACAGGAAGGAGGACAACAGGCTTCCACTTTGCTAGATTGTCACCGCCAGCTGTTTTATTGTCACCTAGATGCTCAGTGTTGCCAGCAGTCTGTAGTAACAAACAAATTGCCATGAGTATATAAATATATACAGAAACAGCTTCACTAAGATAAACATAAAGTAGTAAATGAAATAAACCAACACATCCATCTGAATATACACATAACATAACATATATGATTTGAACTATGCCAATCTTACATCTCTTGCTCCAAACACAGAAAGGACACAATTAACAGTGAGAATGCCATACATAGCTGAAACATCCACTCCAACTGTGAACATAAGGACTTTGGCGCCATCGTGTGGCCGAATAAAATTACTACATAATGGCGGCGGCCAGCGGCGCATGCCTCTAGTCACGAGATGAAAACTTGCTGCTATAACGCGGTAGAAAGTAACTAAAGCCGCGGCGAACATCAGGATCGGAAAATAAACCTCTTTAAGGACACTTACTTCCAGTCATGAACTTAACACTCGGAGCATCACCGTGAAGGATGGCAACCAGGAACACAGCTTACGAGGTAAACAGAACTAACACGGAAAACAATCTCCCCTTCTCGAGCAGCAGCGCACTACCCCCCCAGCTTCTGCCTACGTCATTTCCTACGGCTCCACCCCACACAATATTGCAGAACATAGACATAAAATCCCAGAGCCTTTTATACACTTTGGTTATTTTTACTGCAGCCAGTGGTGACTTGAGGACCTCAAGCAGCTCAGTGTAGGGCACACCTGAGCTGGCAGAAAGTCTCTCTAGTGATGGCTTATCAAGCCCAAATCCAGCTACGTAATCTACGGCTACATTAACCATCATGGACAGGTCCACACAAATGGAAAGTCCAGGAACTGGAACCCCTGCTGCAGCTGCAGACAGAGTAGCCCAGTATTTTATTTTAGACTGAAAAGCTTCTTTCTTCTTGTTGATGATCTCCAGGTTGATGTTGGGCATGGCAAACAGCAGAGCATCTCTCTGGTGTGCAGGAAGGTCTCTCTCTAAGGTCTGATGTAAGAGAGAGAAATCGTACAGGTGGAGCTCAAAGCTGGACACCAGGAACACCTGTGGAGACTTCACGCCTTGTTTCTGAAGACCTGAGTTATTAAAGAGATACAACAAGATTCAGAGTTTGTGATTGAGAATCAGTAAGATTAAACCATGTAGAGGAAAAAAGAGCTAGCACCTGTACCATGTGACTTTAATATTCAGTTTGCAAAATTAAACATTGAACAAATGATCCAGCACACCTCTGTCAAAGGAAAAAACCTTAGAGAAGCAAGAAACACAAACTCAAGTTATGGCATGTACATGGGCGAGGCTTACTGCGTGGCAAGACACAAGCAAGTCCCACAGAGCCTCAGTCCGTTCTTTATTTTATAGCAGAGAATAGATTACACAGCATCTCTAGGTGGAGCATACGTAATAGAAAAACATCTCTAGATATGGTTATCGCATGAGTGGCCGTTATCCATAAGACAAGAGGAACTAGTATCTTTTGTCATATCAGCTTCAGGTTGGAACTGTCTCTGCCTGAGCGTGTGTGACTTTGTAACCTCCTTACAAATGCTTCTGTTCCTTAATCTGTAGGTTGCAGGCACATCATGTTCTCACAAGAAATTATACTTAAGCAAAATAAAGGTTATCAAAGTAAGTAAATGTAAAAATCTCTTAACAACCTCACTGTGGCTGAGTGAAACAAGAACCCAATCACAAAGTTCAGATGTTAGAAATGAGACACAGAGGCTGTAGATTACGATGCAAACCATGCCAAATTCAGTTGTGATTTTTAGTTTAATATTGTAATCTGTTGGATGGTGTCAGGGGCGATTTTAGCCCATTTTTGGGGGTGCTGAAGCACCCCCAAAATGAATCAAAGCACCCCCAAAGATTTCTTACTTTTTTTTGACAATATTTGCTGTTTGTGTGACACACTACTAAAAATATAAAAAGCATACAGTACTTGGTTGAGACGTAACATTTTAACAACAAAAGTATAGAGAACCCCTCCCCCCTCCCACAATGGTTTGTTCCAGCTCGCCCCCACTCTGGCTGTAGGGTCGTTGCTGCCACAGCGATGGTAGCTGAGACGCAGCGGAGCGGAGGTGTAAGTGCCTGGATTAAAACAGGACATATTAGCAGCATTTAACCTTCAGTTACTCTTTATGTAGTTAGATAGGAGTCATGTTTCTTTTTAGCTGAAAAACATTACACCAGGTAACCTGCAGTGTTGAAAACGTGTTTTCCAACGATGTTTGCTACCCTACAATCCGTCCTACTCTGTAGTAAAATCAACGACATTTGACCGTCCTGTTGCTCCCATTGAAATGTATACAGCCTATTTAAAATCAAAAACTTAAAATTGTCCGTAGCCTGCTGCTGTTACCACTGTCCTGTTTGAAATGGATACTAACTAGCTAACTGACTGGATGCCCATTAACCTTATAACTCCTGTTGTGTGTGTGTGTTTGTGTGCAGAGAGACAGCCAGGTTCATAATGGATATGAGGAAGTTTTTTCAAAAACAGGAGCCGCATACAGGTAAAAGTGTAAAATCAAATGATCCATCAATAAAGGATAATGTTGGATCAGTGTTTCAATATTTTATGTCTTTTATTAGATGTTCATGTGGTTTGGTTATTTGCCTTTTGGTTGAAAGTACACTGAGAGAGGACTTTTTATTAGTGATCTTAATAAATTTTTTTCATATTAATGTAATTTTTTCATCTAATTGAATACAATCTATTTGTGTATGATTGTCGGTCCAAAGAGGGAGAGAGGAAAGAGGGGAACGTGAGGAGAAAGTACAAGGTCAGGAAGAACCAGGTAAGAAAACAGACAGGGAACAGTGACAGGCAGAACAGAAACTGTTAAACTGACGAAGAGAAAAAACCTGATTTTACTCATACAGTCTGGAAGCTGTGTCCTCCCTATATTAAAGCTGCTATACAGAATCTGCAAAACAAACTGGGTTGAAACATTTTTGACCCTCTTTAACAACATTCCAACATAACATTATCATTGATTGGGGAGATTAAAATTAATGATATATTTTTATGTGGTTCAGCAACAACTCTACTAAAACCTCAGCCAGTAATAGGTAGGCCAACTTTTGGACCGTCCAGTTGTCTGTATGACTGCCACATACAGACTTATGCGGCAGAGAAACACTTATCAGTGTTTCTCAAACTTTTTACAGTGTGTGCCACCTGAGAAAAATGTCAAGCTCTCCCAAGTACCACTATGAAAGCATGAAACTCATAAATCTTACAACACAAAATTAGTATTATTAAATTAGTTAAATTAGTATCTGCAGTAAAGATTTTTTCACACATTGTATACATTCTACCACAGGCAAAGTTGCCTCCATTTTTATAGTTTTTTATTAATATTTTGTAATAATTTATTCTGTTTTGGGAGTGTTTTTTATGTATCTGTATTATATTATACATACACATTAAAAGTGAATCTCTGTCCAAAACATGCACTCAGTTTACTTCTTACTCACTATGAGCATCATTTAAATGACCTTTATCAGATTTGATGGTTTTGTTACAGACTTCTCAAAAAAGTGTTTTGCTTTTCTTTCACAAATGTGGGGGTTGTGTTAAAATGTACAAAACGGTGATGTCATGTTTTGTGACGAGGACCCAGGCAGAGAGAGACTTGATGAATTTAAGAATCTTATGATTTAATAAAGAAATTTGCAGACTTGCACAGAGATGGTAAAATTATGATGACTGATAGCGGAGATGAAGACAACAGAAGATGAGGACAGGGAGGAACAGGGGTTTAAATGCACCAAGGAGACAGTCAGAGGGAACTTGGGACAACTGGAGACATTTAAGGATGCATGGACTCACAGAGACAGGGAAGAAGTCTCATCGTGACATGTAAAGTTTATCTTGCCTGGCTGGGCAGCTCTCTGGGTGCTCAGCACCCCCAAAGCTCTGATCCTAGAATCGCCTCTGGATGGTGTTCAATGTTAATACAGAAAACAAACTTTGAAAAAGAGCTTTTGCTTTTGTTTGTGAGGAGTAACACTTTTTACCACAGAAACTATTAAGAATGGAAACTCACATGATTGTTACCAGAGTCGATTGTGCATTGGAATCTCTTTGAGTTTTTTTCTGCAGTGCAGAGTATGGGATGATGGATAAACAAATTAATCTCACTTAGTGATAAAGGATTTCATACGACACTCACCTCCAATACAGTCTTCCTTCATTTTTATGAGAGCCATCTCTGGATTGAAGTCTTTCTTTCTTCTCTCAGCATTTATATCGTTGTCAATCTTTGAGCGAACAAAGTAGAACTTTTTCTTCATCTTCTGAATCTCCTGAGCGAGGTTCACGTCATTTTCTCTGAAGCGAGTGTCTGAGATGATGATGAAGAAGTCAAACTTCTCAAATCCAACAAGCTTCAGGTACTTCTTAGCTGGAAAGTTGGTGGTGCCGATCCCAGGAAGATCCCAGAATTTAACATTGGGGTAGTTTGGATGGGGGTATTCTATAACCTCCATGGTGGTTTCTGTAACACCATTAGGAGCAGCTCCCTCATCATCATTGGACAGCCCTCTGAAAGCATTAATAAAGGTGGATTTACCAGCTCCAGACTCCCCTGTGATGGCGATATTTAGTGGAACATTATTTTGTCTTTCTAAATATTCTTGAATCTTTGCAGCTGCTGCAGCAGTGTCGTTGTTTTCCAGGTCTTCTTTAATGGCAGCAATTTCCTCTGGAAACGAATCATTTGGATCCTGCATGCTCATCTTTAAGTACAAAAAGAAAAAGTATAAAAATCACTGTATTATCTGCAACTACAAGGTGTGTATATGATCCTTCAGTGTGTGTGTGTATATGTGTTTGTGCGTGTGTAGAGTACACACGCACACACACATGTATATATACACACACATGTATATATACACACACATGTATATATACACACACACATATACACATACACATACACATATATACACATACACATACACATATATACACATACACATACACATATATACACATACACATACACATATGTATATATACACACACACACGTAAAAAAAACACCCATCTCGCCCCTGCGGGCGGTTTATCCTTCAAGCTCGGGTCCTCTACCAGAGGCCTGGGAGCTTGAGGGTCCTGTGCAGTATCTTAGCTGTTCCCAGGACTGCGCTCTTCTGGACATAGATCTCCGATGTTGTTCCCGGGATCTGCTGGAGCCACTCGCCTAGCTTGGGAGTCACTGCACCTAGTGCTCCGATTACCACGGGGGCCACCGTTACCTTCACCCTCCACATCCTCTCGAGCTCTTCTCTGAGCCCTTGGTATTTCTCAAGCTTCTCGTGTTCCTTCTTTCTGATATTGCTGTCATTGGGAACCGCTACATCGATCACTACGGCGGTCTTCTTCTGTTTGTCTACCACCACTATGTCCGGTTGGTTAGCCACCACCATTTTGTCCTTGTATCTGGAAGTCCCACAGGATCTTAGCTCGGTCATTCTCCATCACCCTTGGGGGCGTCTCCCATTTTGACCTCGGGACTTCCAGGTTATACTCGGCACAGATGTTTCTGTACACTATGCCGGCCACTTGGTTATGGCGTTCCATGTATGCCCTGCCTGCTAGCATCTTGCACCCTGCTGTTATGTGCTGGATTGTCTCAGGGGCATCTTTACACAGCCTGCACCTGGGGTCTTGCCTGGTCTGATAGACCCCAGCCTCTATGGATCTTGTGCTCAGAGCTTGTTCCTGTGCTGCCATGATTAGTGCCTCTGTGCTGTCTTTCAGTCCAGCTTTGTCCAGCCACCTGTAGGATTTCTGGATATCAGCCACCTCCGCTATCTGCCGGTGGTACACATCCTGCAGGGGCCTGTCCTTCCATGATGGTGCCTCCTCTTCCTCCTCATTCTTGGGTTTCTGCTGCCTGAGGTATTCACTGAGCACGCAGTCAGTTGGGGCCATCTTCCCAATGTATTCGTGTATTTGTTGTCTCATCCTGGACTGTGGTGCTGACACTCACCAGTCCCTGGCCTCCTTCCTTCCGCTTAGCGTACAGCCTCAGGGTGCTGGACTTGTTTATTACCCCAGCAGGGTACCTGATCACGGGCAGGGCGTAGGTGTTGATGGCCCGGATCTTGTTCTTACCGTTCAGCTGACTCCTCAGGACTTGCCTGACCCTCTGTAGGTACTTGGTGGTTGCAGCTTTTCTAGCGGCCTCTTCATGGTTCCCATTTGCCTGTGGGATCCCCAGGTACTTGTAACTGTCCTCTATGTCTGCAATGTTGCCTTCTGGTAGTTCTGTCCCCTCAGTTCTGACTACCTTCCCTCTCTTCGTTATCATCCGACTACAGTTCTCCAGCCCGAATGACATCCCGAAGTCATTGCTGTATAGCCTGGTGGTGTGGATCAGTGAATCGATGTTTTGTTCACTCTTGGCATACAGCTTGATGTCATCCATGTACAGGAGGTGGCTGACAACCGCTCCGTTCCGTAGTCGGTATCGGTAGCCAGTCTTGTTAATGATCTCACTGAGGGGGTTCAGGCCTATGCAGAACAGCAGTGGGGACAGAGCATCTCCTTGGTAGATCCCGCACTTGATGGTGACTTATGCTATGGGCTTGGAGTTGGCCTCTAGTGTTGTATGCCACATCCCCATTGAGTTCCTGATGAAGGCTCTTAGGGTCCTGTTGATCTTGTACAATTCTATGCATTCCAGTATCCAGCTGTGGGGCACTGAGTCATAGGCCTTCTTGTAATCAATCCAGGCTGTGCACAGGTTGGTCAGTCTGGTCTTGCAGTCTCGGCTGACTGCTCGGTCTACCAGTAGCTGGTGTTTTGCGCCTCTGGTATTCTTGCCCATCCCTTTGTGTGGCCCACTCATGTATTGAGCCATGTGCCTGTTCATCTTAGCTGCTATGATGCCTGACAGCAGTTTCCACATGGTGCTGAGGCAGGTTATTGGTCAGTAGTTGGAGGGGACTGGTCCCCTCTGGTGGTCCTTGAGGATCAGGACTGCCCGACCTTCGGTTAGCCATTCTGGGTGTCTCTTGTCACTAGCAGCTGGTTCATTTGTGCTGCCAGACGCTCGTGGAGTGCTGTCAGCTTCTTCAGCCAGTAGACGTGAACCATGTCGGGGCCTGGCGCATAGTATACAGAAACATCTGTGCCGAGTAAGGCCTTGAAGTCCCGAAGTCAAGGTGGGAGAGCCCCCTAGGGTGGTGGAGAATGACCAGGCTAAGATCCTGTGGGACTTCCAGATACAGACGGACAAAATGGTGGTGGCTAACCAACCGGACATAGTGGTGGTAGACAAACAGAAGAAGACCGCCGTAGTGATCAATGTAGCGGTTCTTAATGACAGCAACGTCAGGAAGGAGGAACATAAGAAGCTTGAGAAATACCAAGGGCTCAGAGAAGAGCTTGAGAAGATGTGGAAAGTGAAGGTAACAGTGGTCCAAGTGATAATCGGACCACTAGGTGCAGTAATTCCCAAACTAGGCAAGTGGCTCCAGCAAATCCCAGGAACAACACTGGAGATCTATGTCCAGAAGAGTCCTAGGAACAGCTAAAGTACTGCACAGGACACTCAAGCTCCCAGGCCTCTGGTAGAGGACCCAAGGTTGAAGGATAGACCACCCGCAGGGGGGAGAGGGGAATTTATTTATTTTTATGTAAATCAGCTTGAATTTGTTAGCATCATTGTCAGCGTACTCAGAATCAGAATCCCTAAGGACGTTATGTGGGTTATTGTGGCTCCAAGACAGTAACAGACTGAGCTAATTAAATAATACAGTATATTACAAAGTTTACAAAACATAAGCTCTGATATATACAAATCGCTCAGTTATAAATATCAAGAGTCTGTTGGTATATGCGACTCAACCTGCTGCCCCAGCATGCAACAGCATAGAGGATGGCACTGGACACAACGGGCGTTTATCAATATGCGTACTTGTGCGTACTTGCGATCTCGTGTACTCGTGATACGTCATCAGTCGGAGACCAAGTACTGTTCCAATTCGAAGTACGCATCAAGCCGAGAACGCGAAAAAGTCCCGGATGTGTTCTCGATCCGCCCGTTTTATCGAGCATGCATCGGTGTAGACTTGGGACAGCTAAATATCCCAGAATGCATTTCGTCCAAAACTCAACAGCAGACTCCCGGCACATCGTTTTCAAACCCCCCCCCCCACCGCTCGCGGACTTCTCACTACTCAGGTTAAAGAAACTCCAGCAGCTGTCTATAGTATTGAGTGTCCACTAGAATAGAAATAAAAGCGTTCTAACATCTCACCTGCTTGTTTTTATTAAGGTATGTATACGTATGTACATGTACACTATTTTTATTAATAGAGGTTTCACTACTGAGGTTAACAATGATATATAAGTCACTTAGATCACTTCTAAATGTTAATGTTTGGTTTATTTCAGTGTTTTATTTGTTCCTGAGTAAACCGGTTTGGCTGTGATTAAAGTTAAGCTTCATAACATGTTACTCACAGTAAAATTAAGAGGGGACGGCAGTAAAAACTCCGGACCTGTGACATCATCACGTACGCAGGTGTTCCAATTGTACATATCGCGAGTCCGTGCTCGCGTTCTCGGCGGGTACGTACTCCCGTGCGTTCTCGGCGAGTACGTACTCACCGAGAACGCGAGTACTTACTTGGGCATTGATAAACGGCCAACAGTCTCTTAGAAAATCCTGAGCATCGTCCAAAGACCTCAGCAGCCTCAGAAAATATAGACTCTGGCTCTTCCTGCAGAGTGCAGTGGTGCTTTTAACCCAGTCCAGTTTATTATCTATGTGTACTCCAAGGTATTTATAGTCTTCCATAATGTTCACATTTAATCCCTGGATTGACTACAGGTGAGTCAGTAGGGAGGTGAGCATTCCCTGCAGGGTTGAATCTTTTAAAAAACACATTCAACTCATTAGCTCTGTCCTCCCAGCTCCTCTGCTGTTGGATGGCCTGAATCCAGTGATTGTCTTCATGCCACTCCACTCTTCACTGTTCTGCTGGACTTTCCACTCCAACTTTCTCCTGTAATTGTCCTAAGCCTCTCTGATCTTGCCCTTCAATGAGGCCTGAACCATTGTAACTTAATCTACCTACATTGCTCACTCTGAATGCCCTCTTCTCACCATTCAGGAGTGCTTTATTGTCCTTAATTGGGTGACAATGGACAGTCTGAGCTGGGAAAATAGAGTTGGTGCAGAAGGTTATGTAGCCGGTGATACACTCAGTAGGCCCGTTGATGTCCTCAGGGTAAGGTTCAGTGTCTCCCAGCCTGTACCCTCAAAACAGCCCCGTAGTTCTGCTAAAGCCTCCTCCAACCAGGTCCTAATACTCCTAGTGGTCACAGACTCCCTCTTAATAATAGGCATATAGCGTAGGGTGTTGTGGTCTGTGTCCTTGACATTAGCATACAGTAGATTTAAAATTCTCTCCCCCCTTGTGGGACAGACCACAGCGCGTCTCTCTCTCTCTCTCTCTCTCTCTCTCTGTTATGTGTGAGGGTATAAAAAAGGGACTGAGATGCCCCACGGGCAGAGCGCTCATAACTTAGACCTATGATGCTTTGATGTGTGTGTTCGCGCTCCTATATGCATGCAGTAATAAATAGCTTGGCCACAGCTGATTGTGTTGCAGACTTTACTTATTAGGAAAATTCCATAACATTCACATTGAAGTACAGCGTACTCCAACTTGTAATTTCAACTGCTGAAATGAATTAAATCTTTTAAAAGACAGTCACTCTCCTGGATTTCTTAAGAAAAGAAAACGAACACTACCACAGGGCTGACTGGAGGACAAGAGTTGGTTGCCATGGTAACGGAAGTGTTGCTTGCAAAAGGGTCATCTCCACATAAGGAGATGTCCAGAGAGGTGCAGACAGGTGAGCCCATATCAGACCTAAGACCTCCATCAACTGACTCTAGCAATCATGTTAACAGTTTGTTTCTGTGACCTGCAATAACAGCTGGCGCCACCTGTGGCCAAGTCCCATAGCCTACAGCCAGTTTAAGTTGTGACAAACATCAGTACCTGGCTCTATCACCACATTTTAATTTTCGTTTCCTGCACAATGAATTTGTAACTTACCAGTGAGCTCTTTTTTTTTTTTTTTATTTCTAATGTGATTGTAGATGAAGCGGTGGCTCCCTGAACTCTCACTCCTGTGCTGCTTCTGCCTGCAATCTGCCACTTTACTCTCACTTTTTTGTGAAAGATGTCCATAAACATGTCTAATGTGTGTTCATATAAAGAAAAATCTTCCCACCTAATATCCATGTGTTCAGATTAAGAACAGATGGAGACTGTAACCAAAGTAAATGAATCAAATTTAATTTAATTTTGCACAGAGACAAACTGAGAAACACTCACCAAATGATGGAGTTTTTCTGCGTGCTGTGATGGAGTGATGACAGGTTGGAGGTCGTTCTGCACACAGTACAGTCTTAGCCTCTGCTCCTGTTTCGAACTCTGTCACCCCACCTATGTTTGTCCTTTAGCCACGCCCCTTCAAAGAATTAAAAGTGAAACTGGTTAAAACGCTGAATGTGTGAGTGATGCAGTTACTGAGATCAGGGGGGATAAAAACAATTCAGTCGTGCTGTTATTACTGAATTACTTTAATGTTGAAAAAGAAAAACATGTTGCGTGTTAGCAGAATATGACACATTCTTTTATATGGACCACAGCAATACCTGTAAAACAGCTGATGTACAAGAAATCACGTGCTCAGAGGTGAGCTGAACTCACTGACAAACTGCACCATCTGCAGGAGAGAGATCTTTAAACAGAACTTTGGGAAGATGAAAAAACACAAAGTCTCTCCTGTGCCGCAGTGGTGAGAAACTGTTATTGAGGATGCTCTCTGCAAAGAAGCTTCTCTCCTGAGGATGGTGCATGTTCATGGAAATGCTTTACCAAATTAATGAGAATTCAGAGCCACTGCTTCATCAGCAGTCTCATAAGACTTATGAAAGTTTTTAAAAAAAAAAGAGCTCAATGTGAGCCCTCAACTGTGAAGACACAGTCAAGCTGGCAGCACCTTGAATATTATTGCGCATTTATTTTGGACATTACAGTTGTGGACCTAATGATACAGCCCAGTACAGGTTTGTAAAGGTTAACACCACTTCCTCACATTGCATTTAATTATTATATTAATGCTGCCAGAAGAATTCATGACACAAAATGTTTTACTGGATATAAATTCAGGTTGAGTCCAACTCTGTACATGATTACTGTCACGTCAGATTACCGAGTGTTTTACAGAACACTAAGTCTGTGACCTACACAGTTTAGATTATCATTATGTTATGGGCAAACACAGCATCTCACATATTCACACGCACGCACAGCAAGGAAAATAATATCATGTAGAACAATGATATCAATAGCATCAATCCATGTTTTAATTAGCACCATGGGCAGCCAGTCATCGGTCTATTTCTTAGATATTTACTGAGTATTGGTCAGTTCAATGAGATCTGTGAAACAAGTCATTTTTATGCTGCAAAAAGAAACTATGGGCTCAAATTGTGGTAATAAATATTTTGTACTTGTAAATCAGAATGTAGTTGTGAACTGAGTTTTGTAACCTTGTAAACCAAAACATCTGAAATTTTTATGTTTGTGCATCTCTAGATGAGAATGTGTGTGTGTGTGTAAAAAAAGATTTGTGTTTGTAAAAAGAATTTACACAAGCTACATTTTTTTTGTTAAGGTCTGGTTTCAGATACAAAGGAAAACACTACGTGTGAAACTCTGCGCTCAAGTTTCCTGCTTGTGTGAGTTTCAACTTACAGTATGAATTTTGACCTGATTTTTCTTCCTTTCAGCTTATTGTGATTGACATTACATTGACCAAATATACCAATCCAATCAGAGAACAGTTGGGTTTGGCTGTCGGAGGGATGCTTTACTGATCTTTAATGACACGTGTTACGTGTAAATGGTGAATATTCCACTAAATATTCCCATCAGAAGACAAAGTGCCTTTATGCAGATCAGCCGATACGACAGCTTTCGTTCAAACATCTTTATTTGAACATGTCTTTTGACGATTGATGAAACAATTACATTTTCATGTCATTGCACAAAGTCTTCTGAAACACATCCAAACAGAATAATTAGAGGATTTGGTAACGATAATATCGGTGCACTGACTTAATGGGAGGTTGTTCATTCCTGTTCTGTTCCTCCATCTTGTCCATGTGTTCAGTCTTCCTCTTCCTTGTCAAGCTCGTGTCTCAGTGTTTCTTATTTCCTGTTTTATTTTGATAGTCCCTTGTCCTGTGTGTTTTGTCCTTCATGGTTGTGTTTCCATTTCCTTGTTGAGTTGAAGGTTTTCTTCTTCTGTGTAAGGGTCAGCATGGAGGATCCAAACGATTCACATCCAGAAGAAATTCCTGGAGTGAGAGAAAACAACGACACTGCTGCAGCACCTGCAAGGATTCAACAATATTTAGAAAAACAAAATAATATTCCACTAAATATCGCCATCACAGGAGAAACTGGTTCTGGAAAATCCACCTTTGTTAACGCCCTTAGAGGGCTGTCCAATGATGATGAGGGAGCTGCTCCCACTGGTGTTACAGAAATCACCTCAGAGGTCACACCGTACCCCCATCCAAAGTATCCCAGTGTTACTTTATGGGATCTTCCTGGAATCGGCACCACCAGGTTTCCAGCTAAGAAGTACCTGGAGCTTGTTGGATTTGAGAAGTTTGACTTCTTCATCATCATCTCAGACACTCGCTTCAGAGAAAATGATGTGAAACTCGCTCAGGAGATTCAGAAGATGAAGAAAAAGTTCTACTTTGTTCGATCAAAGATTGATGACAATTTACGCCCTGAAAGAAGAAAGAGACACTTCGTTGAAGAGGAGACTCTTACAAAAATCAGAGACGACTGTGTTCACAGTGAGTTTCTGATCACTTAGAGCTGAGTTTGATCACTTTATAGATTTATATAATGTTAACGTGTGTTTCTTCTGTGAAACAGGACTCAGAGGATTAGGCATCGAGTCTCCGCAGGTGTTCCTGGTGTCCAGCTTTGAGCTCCACCTGTACGACTTCTCTCTCTTGCAGCAGACCTTAGAGAGAGACCTTCCTAAAAACAAGAGGGACACTCTGCTGTTCGTCATGCCCAACATCAACCCAGAGATCATCATCAAGAAGAGAAAAGCTTTTCAGTCCAAAATAAAATACTACGCCACTCTGTCTGCAGCTGTAAGCAGCTGTTCCACTTCCTGGTCTTTCTATTGCTGTTGATGCTGCTGTGCTGGTTGGTGCTGTCACAGAATATGTTTTTGCGTTTGGTCTCGATATCCCGTCTCTGCAGAGACTTTCTGCCAGAACAGGTGTGCCCTACGCTGATCTGCGTGCTGTCATCATTTCACCACTGGCTGCAGCAGAAATAACTAAAGATCTCCTCTTGAAGGTGATAGCTCAACTTGCGGGAACAGTTGCTTTAATTGCAGCAGAGGAAGCAACAAGGTGGATTCCATTTATTGGAATTCCAGTAGCCATGGGTCTCCTCTTTCACCACAACCTACAAAGTTCTGAATTTGCTCCTTGAAAAGCTCGCTGATGATGCTCAGAGGGTGTTTGAAAGGACTTTGGTTTGAATCACACATTGGGGTTTAAAAAAATAAAAACCAAATTACACACTGAAACGTTCCTTTAATTATATCAATAAAGGAACAAATGTAATCTTATTTTTCAAATATGAACTGTGTACAATGCAGAAGAGCCGCATAATCATTGCTCTGGTTTGTTTTTCTATTTCTTTGAGTTAATTGCTAACATCAGCGCTTTGTAGAGATCGGCTGAGGTCATAATTACTGCTGAAACATCTCCACTTTTCTTTGATTTAATCTTTGTGATTAAACTAGTCTTTGTTATCATGTTGTAGCTTCCAGCGTCATAAATACAAAGTATGCAGAGTGTTTTATGTCATGTGATAAGCAGAGGTGTGTGGAACAGAAACTGTTGACTGTAGATTGTGTTTGCTGCCCTCTAGTGGTCATGGTGTAAAACTACAGCATAAATAATGCAGACATGAACTGTACTGATATACACATTAAAATTAATGTTAATATATATATATTTTTTTTTACATTTTGTTTCAAATCAAATCTAATACAACAAGGTTGGTTATTCACCTGAAATTAAGGATTATTTTCATCAGTTATTTTTTCAGCATTTGTTTGATACATGCTGGAGCAGAATGTTTGATATTCTTCTTCATCCATTAAAATTGTTGTAGAATTATTTCTGTTCATGGACTCATTGATTAATGGTTTCACTGCTTTAAGAGACGACATTGTCAATTCATTGTCTTCTAATTTCTCTGTATTTGTTTCTAATTTATCTATATTTGTTTCTCTATTGTTTTCTCTTGTTTTTAGCTGATTGTGAAGCACTTTGGTCAACTGTTGTTTTTAAATGTGCTCTGAAGTTGGTAAGTACATTATGTAACTATTCTTACTTGCAGAGCAATGAGAGAGGGGTGATGTGAATCCAGGCTGACCTGAGTGGTGTGGGAAGGCCGACCTGAGAGGTTCTTGATGGAGTGTGGTGGCAGGAGGGCAGGCACGTGAGGAAAAGAGTGATTTCCAAAATGATGGTTTGGTATCCTGAGTCAGAGAGAGGAGCATAAGCCAGAGGTTTGAGATGAGGTCAATCCAGGAACTGTAGCACAAGAAAGTAAAGTTAGCAAGGTAAACAACAAAGAGAGCTTGAAACATGAGAGCTGGCCACCAACATGCATTGATGATGAACTGGTGGTGCATGAACGTCAGCGTGAGGCTTAAATCACTCTGGCTTGATTGCCTGCAATCGGCTCCAGGTGTGAGGAACTGGAGGAGGCCCTGCCCAGGGGTGGGTACCAGGTAGGCAAAACAAGGACAAACACTCCAGCTGAATGTCTGCAAGACCAAGGAGCTGGGGCTGGATTTTAGAAGGGGTCAGCAGCGAGTCTACAAGCCCCTTATCTTCAATGGAGCTCCAGTGGAGAGGGTGCAGTCCTTCAAGTATCTCAGTGTCCACATCTCCTCAGACCTGACTGTCTGCTCACGTTCAGGTCTGGTCCAAAAAGGCAGCACCTGTACCATCTGTACAACTGAGGAAGTTCGGGGCCTCTTCAGTGATCTTTAGGACCTTCTATTCAGGCGCTGTGGAGAGCATCCTCACACAGAACATCCCATCCTGGTATGGGAACAGCTGTGTTAAGGACCAAAAAGCTCTTCAGAGAGTGATTCGTGCTGCAGAACAGCTGCTGCAGGTCTTTTCTCCCTTCCCTACAGGACATGTACACCACGAGATGTTGGTCCTGAGCAGTCTGGATATTAAAGGACTCGTTCCATCCCAGTAACAAATTGTTTCAACTTCTGCAATCAGGCAGAAGGTTCCACACTATCAGGGCAAAAACACAGAGGCTTAAGAGGAGCTTCAGGACACTGATTATGGTAAATGGACTGGTTCTTATATAATGCTTTTCTACTCATCTGAGCACTCAAAGCGCTTTACACAACTTGTGCATTCACCCATTTTTCTAAGTGCTTCACAGCTAACATTCACACACATTCATACTCCGATGGATGCATCGGAGAGCAAATTGGAGTTAGTATCTTGCCAAGGATATTTGGCATGCAGACTGGGGGGATCCAGGAATTGAACCACCAACCTTCCGATCAGTAGATGACCTGCTCTACCACCTGAGCTACAGCCACCCCTTAAAATGCTGCTTCACTGCTGCTTATATTACTCTGCTTACATTACTTTGTCTTTTGTTTATTCTACTTGCACTGCTCTGTCAGTACATTGCTGTGCTAATATGGCACGAAGCACTTTAACATTCTATTTGCACAATGTACATTTTCAGCTTTTTAATTTAAAATTTCTATTTTTAATTAAAATGTACTTAATTTACTTAATGTTTATAATGTTTTGCACAGTCAAGTAGCAGTTCAGGACACATTTCCCTGTGTGTTGTACTTGGATGATTATGCATGTGACAAATAAAGAATCTTGGAATCTTGGACCAAATATCTAAAAACCAATTACCTTTGACAGAAAATAACCATTCGTTGCAGCTGTAGACTTTAAGATGTTTTATATGAATACATTAGGACAGAAAAAGCGTAACTCTTTCGTAGGTAAGAACGGTCAGTGTCTAGCCAGTGTTTCTAATATTCTGTCCACCCAAGAACAGACTCATTACAATGTATTGTGTGGTGCAGTGGAATCTATTGTTTTGATAAAAAAAAATAACACAACAGTAATAATAATTAATGTTAATATGTTTACCAATAACATTTTATTAACAGCAGGCAAGAATAACGTTGATGAACATTCAGTCATATCTGTATTATTTGTGTTGTAGTTCCTCACTGTGACCGCTGGAGGGCAGTGGACTCATCACAAACTACAGCCAACAGGACACATAAACCACAGAGCAGTTTCTTTTCTACCCACCTCTGCTTATCAGATTACACCATACACTCTAAAATAATTTATTCATCATGCGGTGAACAGCTGAGGACATGAGTTCCTCTCCTGTGATGTAGAGACGAAATTCTGTTACTGAACACGCTCTGTGCAAAGTTGCCTGTCTCCTGCAGATGGTGCTGTTGTCAGTGAAGATATTCAGCTCACCTCTGAACACGTGGCTTCTTGTAAATCAGCTGTTTTACAGAAAACTTGCAGTCTGATGCTAACGTGCAAAATGTTAATGTATTCTATTCTTTTTTCAACAATAAAAATAAAATCTAGTAGAAGCAGCTTATGACGGTATGACTGAATAATTTTTATTCATCCTGCTCAACCTCTGATCAGCCCTAAACTCATGTCAGTAACTGCATCAGTCACAAATTTAGTTTCACTTTCAGGGGGCGGGGCTAGAGGACGCAAGAGTAGCAGCTTCAAGACTCTACTGTGTGCAGACAGACCTCCATCCTGTCATCACTCCATCACAGTACGCTGGTAAGCTCCATCATGTTGTGCATCCTAATAGTTTCTGTGTCTGTGCTCTGTGAACACATGGTGGGAAGATGCTCTAGTTCTTCTCTGCATCACTGAAGCAGCGATTTTCATTCTACAATCACAGGCGCATTTTCTGTGAGTGCGTCTCTCGCAGGAATTAATCTCTTGGCTCCAGCCACATTTTTCACACATAAATGAGAATGAATGTCCAGAGTGTAGGCGGGAGCAGAAAATTTGAGTTTGAGCTGAAAAGAATGATACCAAGCAAGGCAAGGTAAAGAATAAATAAATACAACAAAAAAAGTTGTGAAATGTGAAACTAACGTTTGTAAATGAACCACCCCAGGTTCTGTAGTTTTCAGGATTTTAACCATATGTAACACCTGCATGTGCAATAAAAAAAAAAGGCTTTGATTTGCCCCACCCCATTTTATTTCCATTCCACCCTAAGTAAATTTCTCTAGATTTGCCCCTGGATAGGACGACAGTATTATACAAAAACATTAAAGAGACAGCACAGGTGCAACAGATGAAACGTGAACAGTGTTGGGAAGGTTACTTTTAAAATGTATTCCACTACAGATTACAGATTACATGCCCCAAAATGTATTTTGTAACGTATTCTGTTAAGTTACTCAATGAGAGTAACGTATTCTGAATACTTTGGATTACTTAATATATTGTCATGCTTTTTACAACTACATGAATGTCCTATTGCTGTGTGATTTATTACTATTACTGAAGGTTACTCTCCATACCAATACCAACTAGATGTTTAAATCTTAATATAAATGAGTAACAGTAGGTGGACATTAGGTAAGGCTGCACTTTTTGCAGCGATCTCGTATAGAAAACTATTCCGCGCGTATATAAAACAGGTCCGCGGCTCCGAACCGTAGTAAAGGGACCTCTGGCTAATACGTCGGGTTCGTGTCGGGCTCGTAGCTGAAAACTAGCTTTACTTTGTTGTCTGGGTCAACTTTGCTAGCGAGAGACAGAGAGAGGCGTTGAAAGGCTGCTCCAACAGAACTTATTGTTTCGGAGGAAAACACGAACACAGCGTACAGTCGAGTCTTAATAGCTTACTTACAACTGGACTACACTGCCCGTGAGGCTACATTCTTTAGGGCGATGTCTGTAACACTCGGCCTATTGCCTTCATATAAATCATTTTTTGAAAAATAATTTTTGTAAAATATTTCTTCACGTCATTATGCAGGCCGCTAGTAGAGGTGACATGAGACGCGAAATTGAAACACAGGCATTAGAGCCTCTTAATGTGTTTTGTTTGGGTTTCCACCGGCGTGGAATTACCAAAAACAGAGAGAGCATAGCCGAACATATCAAACAGGAAAAGACCTCCATGTAATCCATTTATTTCAACAAAGTAACTGTATTCTGAATACCACCTTTTTAAGGAGTGTTATGAGATCAGAGGGGAGGGCATCCATAAGTACAGCAAAATTTGTGAGAGAACTAGAATTCCATACTTATAAATAAACTCAGTATAATTTTGTAATACCCCATTATCACTGAATAGCTGAGTGGGTGTTCTCCAGCTTCCTACCACAATCCAAAGACATGCAATTAGTGGGGTTAGGATAACTGATGATTCTAAAATTTTCCATAGGTGTGAATGTAAGTGTGAATGGTTATCTGTCTCTCTGTGTTCGTCCTCCAATAGAATCGGGACCTGTCCAGGGCGTACCCCGCCCTATGACATCTGGGATAGGCTCCAGCCCTTAGGTCGGCTAAGCGGAATGGATAGGTCACAGAACTGAATAACTGATTACATCTAAAACAAGTCAAATATTGCTTCAGGTGCGTCTTTTTTCATGAAACCAGATTGGGTTCATCAATGATTGGGCCCAGAACATTTAGACCAGGGGTCTCAAAGTCCAGTCCTCGAGGCCGGTGTCCTGAAACTTTTTCAATGTGTCCCTGTTGCAACACACCTGAATATAATAAGCAGGTCATTAGCAAGATTATAGAATTTGACTGCATGTTGAGGAGGCTGTTAGAGTGGATTGTTAAATGTTTGTCATTTTTATGCTTGCCAACTTTGATGAAAGGGATTCCACTGTCCTTCCCCCCAGATTCTCGGGGTTCTGGGTGAGGGGCTGTAGGGTTGATTACAGACACATCCTATCTGGAAGGTCTGTTTGATGTAAACTTCCTGCCCAGCAGGAGGTCTCTCTCTCACACACACACACACACACACACACACACACACACACACACACACACACACACACACATATACATACAGTGCCTCGTCTTTGTAACCAAGGGGGGTTAAGAGGGGAGGTACGTGTTGTAAACTATTGTGTGAACTGTAACAGTTTGTCAATAAATAGCTGCGAGGGAAGCTGCTCTTTGAAGGAATTTGGGCTGGAGACAGGTTAGGAGCGTGAGCTCCAAGAGCTGGTTCTTGACCAAAGGCCTCCCTTGCGCAAGTAAAAACGATCTATCGCTGTTGCCTTGTTTTTCTTTCATGGGAATAAGTCCTGGATACAGCGGGGTCTGAGTTTAGACCCAACATTTATTTGGTCCTTCGAGAGCCGGAGCCTAACTCATCGCATTCACCGAGGAGAGGGAGAGGACGCCACCGTAGTCTGCTAGCAGCCATCGTCTGGGACGATTGATGAAAGCCCTAGTACTTTGCTTTGTTCTAGGCCGGACAGTTTGCGCCTGAACTCCCCATATTGGATGGATGGATGGCGATTGACAGGAACCAGAGACTCTTCCCATGAACGAAAACAACACGAACAGTGAGTAGAAAAGGCCTTATGCGTCACTGAGACTGCGCGGGCAGACGCGGGTCCAGGGGAGCGCTGGTTGCGCGGGTTACACGCGAACCTAAAACAATAGAGAGCGGCTACGTGACCGTGCGGTTTCTCGCAGGTACGGGAGTGCACCAGCCGTGCGGGAAGGTCGCAGGCTACTAAAGAAACGGCTCCGTAGCTGCGCGGTTTTACGCGAGCACGGGAGTGCGTTGGACTGTGCGTTTAGGACGCAGGTCCATGAGAGCTGTGCGTGCAGACGCAAGCGATAGGCCTATGTTGTGTGTGTGCGGGCCAGACGTGGTCTGCGTGAGTGTGGATGTTGTCTTGTAATGGAGACTAAACTGAGTAAGTCTGCCTTGAAAGACGATGAAATACACTGCAACGTTTTTATTGGGCAGCACGTGGTGTGTGGATCGTTGAAGAATGAAGTGAAATTGTGCGCTAAGCAGAAGTGAGTGCGAGTGTGTCTGACGTCACGGTGTGTGTGAAAAGGTATCCAGCTGGGGCAGACGTGATTCTGCAGGTCACCTGCCCAGTGGACAAAAAGAAATAAAATAGTTGTGTTGATGAATGATAGCACGAAGAGTGTTTGATGTTTCTCAGCCTGAAACAGCTGTAATGCTACTTTCTGTTTTGGAGAGAAGGACAGTTTTAAAAAAACAGAGAGAGAGAGAGAGAGATGCGTGTTGTTTTAAGCAGTGATGAGAATAATGAAAATGTGATGAGAGGAACACAAGAACATACAGAAAATGGATTAACTATACTAACTCTACATGCACATACACAATAAATGATACTCATGAAGACCAGACAGCATCTTAAGCATAAGATTCTGTTTGTCATCTTGTCCAAGTCACTAGTAAGATGAAAGTGATACATAGACTAGTGGACTGAATATTATTAGTAGGACAGATGACTGCATCATAGAGGAAAACAGAATGCTGATGAGGGGTCTTGAATGTGTGAGCTGAGTGAGCTGATTGTGAGTTTCTGGTGTGTGAAGAAGTTTTACTATGGCACACATTTGGTTACATGAGAAGAAACTTATTATGTGATGAGACAACAGGGTTATGCTGTATGTTGTGTGTGGCTGATTGGATGAATGTTTGAGATTAAACTGGCTGTTGATTTGTCTTTTGTTACTAAGTTGAGCCTGCCAAATGGGTTGTTACAATTTATCCCCCTGGCATGAAAAACACGTGTCATGACTTAAACAAGGCCTTTCTTTCCTTTATTTTCTTTTCTTTCTTTTTATTTTGTTACTTTCATGGTGCACTGAAGGTTTCGTTTGATGATCTCTGTTTGAGCAGATATGCACGATTAGAACAGAAGCGTTATACGACTCGTCGTCGAGAAAACTGTTGCAAAAGTGAGTTTCTCCAAAAATTAAAATGGGCTCAGGAGAAAGCCACTTATTTGGGACAATCAGAAAACAAGTCCCTGCCAAAAAGGATTCAGTGACGTAATCCGATTCTAAAGTTTTTCTTTTCCTTTTGAAATGATGTCATTTTGCTGAAATGAAACGATAATTTCCACTATCAGCAAAGAAAGAATAAATGAATGAGTGGAAAAATTGATTGACAAAAGCTGACAAGACTGACTGACTTAACACCATTGTGTGAAGTTAACCCCCACCTGACAAAGGTGTGGATGTATCTCTGTGTGTGTCTCTGTTGCAGGAGCAGAAGGAGACCACAGGAGAAAACTTGGGTCACATGACTATGTGAACTCTGCAAATTTAACCTTTTAGTTTAAACTTTTCTGTGTCTGTGAATTCACCATGGGTGTGTCATTAACTACTTTGTGTTGCTCACAGAGATTACTGTGAGAAAGAGTGTATACAAATGCGCAGCGCTAACATTTACCTTTCTTTTTACAGCAGATGGTTAATCATGTGATTCGATCATGTGATTTATAGCAGGACACATCTTAATGATGTTTTTCTATCACAGGATTACTGAGATTTTGTGTGAAGAAAACTGTGGTTGCAGGCTGTGTGTTGGTGATTAACTTACACTGTGTTGGAGAAAATATGAATGTTACAAGGGAGAAGTGAATACAGTGTGACACTGTGTTTGAAACCAGTGTTACTTCTTTTTACAGCATCTCTGGAATCTGGATGGCTGACGCCTGACCACTAGGATGAACCGTGTGTTAATGTTTGTTTTTTTTAAGAGTGCTTGTAAAGGATTCAGCACAGACAGACAAGTGACAATTGAACAAATGTGCAGTGGTTACAGAATAGTTGAATATGGGGCTCATTAGCTGGCCACTATTGAGCTCACAGTGATAAAATGAGTGGAGTGACATTGCTTAAGGAAAGTCACCGATTAAATTGTGGAATAAATTGGGATGATTCATGATTTGGGACAAATTATGATAATAATAGTGATTTAATGACTGGAGAAAACTTGCACATGATATTTGTCTTTTATGCTGAATACTTTATTACTTTATTGGTTGAAAATGCGAAGTTTGATTTAAAGACTTTGTCTTCCAGGATACAAGCTCCAGGTGGAGCTGGGAGTTAGACAAGCCAAACATTTAGTTGCCAACTAATGTTTTTACACAGGGTTACAGGTTGGAGTGAAGCTGCTCCAAGGGACAAACCCTGGAGATTGTGCAACATTCTTGTACAGGTCTCGTTGGGGAGTTGACACATGGCGGAAGCCATGTGGCGAGAGGAGTGTCATTTTAATTTGCAGATGTCGTGAGGTGCCATGACGAGAAGGAGTGACTGAGAGGATCGTCCATAAGATGGAAGCTGAAGCCTGGAGAGAGTCTTCAGGAGGTCGGAGATCACCTTCAGCACAGAGAGCTGTGCTACTGGGCTTCCAGGAGATCGTCATGAGGAGACTCTGCACAGCAAAATCTTAAATAAGATAAAAGACTTTCAACGTTGACGTTGAGGAAGACAACTAAGGTGTACGACATGCTCTGCCTTTAAAATCTTCAGCAAAGTTGAATCATGAGAGCTTGAGGGAGCGTGCCAGGCTCCAAAAAGTGACAGCGCAGAGGAGGTCCAGCGATGGACTTGTGGTTCTGTGAACAGCACAAATGCCAGGTGACTGCGAAATACCTAACAGCACTTTTTCCACAAGTGAAGCCAGTAACTTACTATCCTACCAGATTAGCTCTAGTTGCTTGTGCTTTACTTCCATGCGTGAGATCAGTATGTGCAGCAGCTTAAGCTGTGCAATGTTTCAGGAAATAGTTTATTTCACCTTTTGACACTGTTAGTTCAACACGAGGTAGATGTCTACTACTGCAGACTAAAATTACATTTCTGTCACCTACAAACGCTTGTCTTTAATGTTACTGTTACTCTCATAACCACATATTACCATAAAGTGATGCACAATTCTGAAGCCGTCAAACCTTTTGCCAACGGAAGAAGAGCGCACTCCTCATGAGTGTAGAGAACACGTCGAGAAGGAGTGTAAGCCGAGGGATGACTTAACAGATGTGCCACTTGGTGAGGGAAAGGTTTGGTTTGTTGATGGTTTGAGTTTTACAACGGCAGAGGGACAGACTAAAACAGGTTTTACTGTCGTAGATAGTGAGAAAGTTATCTGTGCAGGACAACTAGCATGTTTCATATTTGCTTGAGCAGCAGGGATAGTAGCTTTAACGGAAGCGTGTAAAGCTGCAGAGAAACAAGATGTGACAATATACACTGATAGTTAGTATGCATTTGCTACAGTACATTTCTTTGTAGTGCAGTGGGTGAGACGAGGTATGACAACCGTAAATATTACGCTAAACAAAATTATACAGTAAAAACTGGAATTACCCATTATGTTACACTTATCCTTATCCAAAATAATTCAAATTATTAACAAATATACACTCTGTGCAATTTGAGTGCAGTAATCTGAGTAAAGTAAGAGATGATTAGACCTTTATCTTATACAGTTGCTATATATACAGAGTATTGTACAGTTATTAAATTAAATAAAAATAACTACAAATAAGAGGCAAACCAATGTTTGCCTCTGGGCAGTGTTATTGCCCAGTAGAATTGCTGTTTGTAAATGTGTAGCACACATGTGAGGGAAAGATCCAGTTGTATTAGAGGATGCTTTTACAGATAAGATTGCGAAAGAGGCAACTTTAGGAGAACATGGGGTTAACATTTTAGCAATGCAACACCAGTAGACGTTGTCTATTATACCAGATGTATTAGCAGACATGCAGGCCCACTCACCTACTGCAGGAAAACAGTTGTGATTTACAGAAGGAGCGAGCTTGCAGGATGGTGTTTGTTATCTGTGTGATGAACCAATACTGCCTAAGAATTTGTATAGGACTGCTGCTATTTTGCGCCATGGGCTTTGCCATGTCGCAACAGGAGGGAGATAATGAGTAGTTTATACTTTAAGATTAAATACCCTTAAAAAAACTTTTTTGCAGGTCATGTATGATATGTTGTAAGCATAATTCTCTGGGTAATTTGAGACCTAAGAGAGGGAAATTCCCAAGACCCAGTCACCCATTTCAAGTTATTTACATGGACTTTATAGAGCTGTCCAACTGTAATAACTATGAGTATTGTTTAGTGATAATGGTCCACATTTTGTAAATGAAGTGATTAGATTAATGGCACAACATCTAGGGATAACACTAAAAACATCATTTCTTTATATCACCCACAAAGTGCAGGGTTGATAGAGAGAACTAATGGAACAGTAAAGTTAAGACTTAGGAAGAGACGCAGGACATGGTTAAACTGTATAGAATTAGTTAAGATGTACATGAGGATTACTCCAACAGAGAATGGTCTGACTCTTTGAGATTATATATTTTAGAGCATTTAGAGTTCTAGTCTTCTGTAGTGATGATAGAAGAGCAGAAGAGAGAGCATATTAGCAGATTAGATGCTTAAAATGTTTAAAAATAAAGAAGTCTTGAGAACAAATGATCTGCCAGATGATTCTGTTCTCCGCAGGAGCACAGTCTGAAGTCTGGAGATTGGACGTTGATAAGGCCATGGAGAGGAAGTGCTGGTCCAGTCCATGGTGGAAAGGTTTCTATCGGATGCTGCTGACGACGACCACAGCAGTGAAGATCGCTGGAAGGAACACTTGGATACATCAAGCGCACTGCAAGAAGGTGACACACATCCAGGCCAGCTTGGGGTAAGTGGCAGGAAGACCGGGTACAAAGGGGGGGGAAAGCCTCCAGGGCCCCTCGTCTCAATCCGGTGAAGAAACCAACTGAGCCACAGGTACTCATCAGAATGGCTGGGAATGTGCTGTGCGCCTTCTTGTGCCTGTGGACCCAGAGTGGGATGACAGGGAGCGCACTGGGACAGAGCAAATCACACCCAGTACCCGCATGGGGTTTCAACCAACTACTGGTGGCAGTTTGTGAACATAACCGCTCACATAAAGAACGAGACCAATGGTTATGCTTGTGATGCCACTGGCTACACATTCTTCTGGACTGTGGCCATATAGCATCACTGAGAGTGAGACAGTTTATTTGGTTGCCTTAGCAACACATCCAGGAGTAAACGTACTTGGAACACTGCCAACTTTTCAACTTCTGAACCTGACTGGAAGGTTGATTCACCAGTAGCTGGAAAGGTGAACTGCTCTGGTACAACAGACCTGCTAGTCTGACTCAAAGTGTCTGACTTGCTGCAGGACATTGAACAGCTAAACGAACTGGAAACAGCCCAGTTGCCTATGTGTATGAAGGGCTATGGATTAGTCCAAGTTGGAGATTTATCATGAAATTTGTGCAATGTCGCCTATTCTTTGTGTCCTCTGCAAGAAGGATGCAAACAGAGAAGCCTTTTTGCATCATGAACACTTCTCTAAGCTGGTTGAGGTTGTGAGCCAAGAAGATCAAAACACCTTGATCCAATTTCCTTTACAAAGCTTTTTCTGTGGTGACAACAGGACAGGAGAAGAGTTGTAAATGCAGATAATTCACCAGTTGACTCTAACCCCCACAGGATGCCTATAGTGAGAAGATTTGGGGGGTTGATAAAGTCATAAAGAAGGGTGTTGACCAGGCTACAGCTTTGAAGTCAGCTGAGAGCCACGTGGACAAACAATAAGGTCAACTGATGTGTTTGAATGTCTATGTCTGTATACAGTTGGATTGTAGTGACATATGATTTTTGGGAATGTTGATTCTTCTTGTTTGACTGTTACATTCAGTTGTTTACTTGCAGGAATACATAATGAATCGCACGACAGGAGTAGATGTACCACGAGGCTGGAGAGCTTGATTAATGTCTGGTCCTTGGTGGCATCTTCTTTTGAAAATATTAATTCCTGTTTTTGGACTGTTGACATTTGATTTGCTTATGTATAGGATGCATTTTACCGTGTATAAGATCAATGCGAACTAAGATGATTTCTAATACATTTGTTAATTATGTACTTTTATAACAGTAAGAATTGACTGAAATGAATGACATGACAGAAGTCTGTGTATAAATGACGCCTGCGCTGAAATTGTCAAGCAAGAGGTGCATGGCTAAGAATATACTACACAGGAATAATTTGGAGCATAAAAATCACAAAACAGGAGGGAATGTTAGAGTGGATTGTTAAATGTTTGTCATTTTTATGCTTGCCAACTTTGATGAAAGGGATTCCACTGTCCTTCCCCCCAGATTCTCGGGGTTCTGGGTGAGGGGCTGTAGGGTTGATTACAGACACATCCTATCTGGAAGGTCTGTTTGATGTAAGCTTCCTGCCCAGCAGGAGGTCTCTCTCTCTCTCACACACACACACACACACACACACACACACACACACACACACACACACACACACACACACACACACACATATACATACAGTGCCTCGTCTTTGTAACCAAGGGGGGGTTAAGAGGGGAGGTACGTGTTGTAAACTATTGTGTGAACTGTAACAGTTTGTCAATAAATAGCTGCGAGGGAAGCTGCTCTTTGAAGGACTTTGGGCTGGAGACAGGTTAGGAGCGTGAGCTCCAAGAGCTGGTTCTTGACCAAAGGCCTCCCTTGCGCAAGTAAAAACGATCTATCGCTGTTGCCTTGTTTTTCTTTCATGGGAATAAGTCCTGGATACAGCGGGGTCTGAGTTTAGACCCAACAGAGGCAATTCAGCCATTTGATTCATGTTACAGCAGCTGATGAGTGAATGAACACAGTGCAATAAAAGTACTTTTAGTAGTACATTTTTCCAAACACTTACATTTACTTAAATTTACTTGAGTAGGGTTAGGGTTTCCCACTTCAGCATGCAGTCAAGTTCTATAGTCTTGCTAATGACCTACTAATTGTATTCAGGTGTGTTGCACCAGGGACGCATGGAAAAGTTTCAGGACACCGGCCCTCCAGGAGTGGAGTTTGAGACCCCTGATTTAGACAGTCCATCCATCCATTTTCTTCCAAAACTCCATGGTTGTATTAACTCTCTATGTTAAAATATATTTCATTTAAAACACTTCTTAAATAGAGACATAAATGGTAAAAATGTTTATCAAGAACAAATTATTAATGAAAAGCAGGAATAACGTTGATAAACATTTGGATATATATCTGTATTATTTGTGTGGTAGTTCCTCACTGTGACCACTGGAGGGCAGTGAACTCTCAGCAGAATCTACAGTCAACAGGACAAAAACACCACAGAGCAGTTTCTGTTCAAACACTCTGCATTAAAAGTATGTATTATGCTGTAAGCGACGATATGATAATAAAAGAGTTTAATCACAAAGTAAATCAAACAGAGGAAATTCAGACGATGATGTTTCAGGAGTAACTATCACATCACCTGATCTGTAAACAGTGATGACATCACCAAATCAGACAAAGGATTAGAACAAAGCTCTTCTAAGCAGGTTATATCTGAATAATAACATCACATTTGTTCCTGTATTGATGTGATGAGAAGAAATGAGACCTGCTGAGGCCTCTGATACATTTATCAGCTATAGTAGGATAATGGCTCAAATGTGCAGCTGCAACATGATTTGGTTTCAGTATATTTATATTTAATGATTTAAACTAATTTAATTTGAACTCTTTTAAGTTTCATTCATCTTTTACTTTCAAATTCACACTGATGTGTTCAGACTAAAGCTCTTTCAAACACCCTCAGAGCATCTTCAGCGAGCTTATCAAGGATCAAATTCAAAATTTTGTAAGTTGTGGTACCAGAGAGACCCATTGATAATGGGATTCCAATAAATGGAATCCATCTGCATACTTCCTCTGCTGCAATTAATGCAGCTACGGCCCCAAGTTGGGCTATCACCTTCAAGAGGAGCCCTGCAGTTATTTCTACTGCAGCCAGTGGTGAAATGATGACAGCACACAGATCAGCGTATGACACACCTGTTCTGGCAGAAAGTCTCTTCAGAGACGGGATATCGAGACCAAACGCATGAACATATTCTGTGACAGCACCAACCAACAAAGCAGCATCAACAACAATAGAAAGACCAGGAACTGGAACAGCTGCTCCAAGTGCAGAAAGAATAACATAGTATTTCATTTTGGACTTCAGAGCTTGTTTCTTCTTCCTGATGATCTCTGGGTTGAAGTTGGGCATGACGAACAGCAGAGCATCTCTCTTGTGTCCAGGAAGGTCTCTGTCTAAGGTCTGATGTAGGAGAGGGAAGTTGTACAGGTGGAGCTCAAAGCTGGACACCAGGAAGACCTGTGGAGACACGAGGCCTTGTCTCTGAAGACCTGTGTCACAGAAGAAACACACAGTGTGAAGATTAAGTATGAAATAATAAATCATCTAAAACTAGGCTTTCCTATCAGTGGATTCATTAACTCCTCTGACTCTACAGAGTTATGAAGGATTATAGTTTAGTTGTGTAGGTCAAAGAATATTATTTTTGGGATACATACACTGCATTAGCTATTTCATTTGCACTTATTGTTTATTATTATTATTATTTTATGTGTAAAAGCCATTTCCATAGAACAATCTTGGACCCTATCTGCTGCTGTTTGTCATGGGAATGATTAGAGTGTTTTTTTATGTAAGATTAATATGAAGAGAAACTGCAGCCCAGAGAGTCTGAACAATACCAAACAAACATCGAGTTAGAGATTAACAGCAGCAGGCAGCTGTTCTTCAAGAAACATCAAACAACTAAAGTATAATGTTTGTTGATGGAGACAAAAACTGGAGATAAAACTGACTTATATATGTATATATACATAAAATGTTCAACTGTCCAATAAAACCCTGACCTCTCCAGCAGCTGCAGAACAATCAGCTCTAGAAGGCGAGATCTAAATAACTTTGTGATGTTTGAGGTGTATAAAGTTCATACGGCTTCCTCTCAGTGATTACTGATAATCAAATTAATTTGTCATTTTTCTGAGTATGCGATGATGCAAACAACAGAAAATAAAGGTTATTCCATTCACACACAGCCACAAAGTGAACATTTTTAAAGAACACATCCAGAAATTCATCTCACACTGGGATAAATGATCACTGAACACTCACCTTTAACACAGTCGTCTCTGATCTCTGTCAGAGTCCTCTCTGCACTGAAGTCTCTCTTTCTTCTCTCAGCTCGTATATTGTTGTCGATCTTTGAACGAACAAAGTAGAACTTTTTCTTCATCTTCTGAATCTCCTGAGCGAGTTTCACGTCATTTTCTCTGAAGCGAGTGTCTGAGACGATGATGAAGAAGTCAAACTTCTCAAATCCAACAAGCTTCAGGTACTTCTTAGCTGGAAACTTGGTGGTGCCGATTCCAGGAAGATCCCAAAAAGTAACATTGGGATACTTTGGATGGGTGTATGGTGTGACCTCTGAGGTGGTTTCTGTAACACCAGTAGGTGCAGCTTCATCATCATCATCACATAGTCCTCTGAGGGCGTTAACAAAGGTGGATTTACCAGAACCAGATTCTCCTGTGATGGCGATATTTAGTCTGATTTTTTTCTCCTTCATCATTAACTCAGTGATCTTTGCAGCAGCTGCTCGTTGGTCATTCTTCAGCAGAGCTTCATTAATTTCTTCTTTAACTAATGCAAATCCAAATTGGTCATCTATGCTTGTACTTAAAGTCTGAAACAGTAAAAGAGGACAAAATTTACTTTTGTGATTTGGGAGGCATGAAATGTAACTATCACAATCTAACATTATACATACAACTGGGCTAAAATTGCATAATTAAATAATTACACAAACAAAAATAAAATACCTTAAATACAAGCTGGAGCCAAATTATGGAGAGTCATAATTAATTTCTTAATATTTAGTTTTTTTCTGTCTCAGAGGACTGAAATATTTGTATTGGATTGAAATGGGCTTAAAATAAAGCTGTGGTTGACATTTTCAACTCTGAATTGAAAAGTTAAAAAACAAAATGTTTGTTAGGCTGGAAAGAAAATGATCCCAGCTCAGACCAGCACACAGTGTGTAAAAACAGTCTGAGTTGAGATGCTGTGTGAAGTTACAGGAAATGTTTGAAACCTAAAACTATGATCCCTGTCACAGTTTGGATTTAAAGCAGCAGCCAATGATCTGATCAGTGTGTTTTCACACAGGCCACAGTTACACTCATGAGAAAAACATTTTCTCAGTTCTCCTTCCTCAGGATTTACTAAGGTAAGCAGCAGCCAGGTACTGCTAACTGATCAACAGGACAATGATCCTAAACACAGCAGCAATACAATCTTACCTTGAAAGCTTCTTTCTTCTTGCTGATGATCTCCAGGTTGACACTGGGTGTAGCAAACAGCAGAGCATCTCTCTTGAGTTCAGGGAGCTCTCTGTCTAAGGTCTCTTGTAAGAGAGAGAAGTCATACAAGCTGAGCTCAAAGCTGGACACCAGGAAGACCTGCGGAGACTCGATGCCCAGTCCTCTGACTCCTGTGTCACAGAAGGAAAACATGTTGTGACGATCATAAATAGAAAATAGAAAACGCTAGCTGTTCTTATTATTAGTTACAAAGAATTATCAGTTGATTCAGCTTCAGTTTCCTGCAACCCTGTGGAATTGCATTGTGAGTTTCAGGTTATTGTTTTGTCACAACATGCTGTTTGAATTCATTCATTCTGTTTCCTTAAAACAGGTGTTATATATATATATATATATATATGAATATATATTTTAATTTATCTCATTAATTCATCTTAAAACAGGTGTTTTAAGATGAATTAATGAGATAAGTTATATATATATATTAGGGGTGCAACGATACTCGTATTGATATTGAACCGTTCGATACAGTGCTTTCGGTTCAGTACGCATGTGTATCGAACAATACAAAAATTTTTAATTTATTTTATCAACTTTTCTTCTGACGATGCTGTCTGTGTTGAGCGCTCAGTGGATCTGCGTTCGACTTATCCGCCTAGGCTGCACTGTCGAGCGCAGATCCACTGAGCACAGCGCAAGCTAGCAAGACAGAAGTTGCTGGTTGCAACACAGCAAATTGAACCTCCCCCACCCTAATTCAGATCTGGCGTTTGGAACTATTTTGGTCTTCATGTGAAGTATGACCCTGAAGGTAAGCGCGTCATGGACAAAAGTAAAACAGTATGTCGGATGTGCCACGCAATGCTCAATTACATTGGTGGGAACTAGTGCGTTAGCGCAGTTAGCTTGTTAACATGTTGACGCCGTCCAGCCCCACGCACGGGTCGATCCGCGGTAGCTCGTTAACGGAGATTTGCCATGTTGTGGCGTTAATGTCATTTCAACGAGATTAACGCTGACAGCACTAGAGGAAACACAACGAATATGACTGCACATTTACGCCGACATCATCCTAGTGCGAAGACAAGTGGAAGCAGACAAAAACAACAAGCACGCATGCTACAAACTTTACCCGAGTCATTTAGACAGCTGTTAGCACATGATTCTCCTTATGGGGACCTGATATGTTTAATATGCTGCTGAGAGTATACCCCAGAAGAAGCGTATAGTATAGCTTTTATTTTGGAAAGAGCCATTTCTCTGTAATAAACTCTCTTTTCCAAAGATGAGGGATTTCTCGATCAGATATTTATTTTTTTTATTACTTTGTTGTTTCAGCAACTTTAAATTTAAAAACTGTACTTTTGAGTTAAAATATATATTTATAATTTTAATAAATGACAAATTAAAAAGGCATGAACATTTTTTTGTATCGAAAAAATATCGAACCGTGACACCAAAGTACCGAACCGCACCGTGAATTTTGTGTATCGTTGCACCCCTAATATATATATATATATATATATATATATATATATATAACTTATCTCATTAATTCATCTTCTAATGTTATATTTGGTCACCGTAGCGCTGCCTGTGAGTACAGAAGCCCCACCCACCTCCTGTTCCAACATTCTGTTAATGAGGGGCAGCCATTCAGAGCAAAGAGGTTGGAAGTGGCCTTAAAAGGGAAGGCCCGAAAACAGCTTATTTCAGGCAACAAGAAAAAGTATACAATCCCACGAAGGCCGAGTGTGTGATTTTTCAGGGGAGACTGAGGGAATAGAGGGGGTCTGACAACAGTAATATATGAACTCAAAGATGACGTCAGTGCAGAAGAACCTTAATAGACTATGTGCACCTTAGCATATGCTACTTCCGGTGGGGAAACTCCTGCAGGGTGCTTCGTTTCCGGTGTGATATTCTTGTCTTGTTTACGGTCGGGTTTTCCAAAAAAGTCAACCAAATCGACGAATCAAGCGGCGATTTACATTTCTCAAGATGTCTTGGGCATTTACCGAGTATATCTATAGATGATGTTCATCGACTTGTCAATATTTTTCCCTCTATAATATATCTATATACTATAGAGGGAATATATATTGTTATGACATGCATAGGTTCTTTCTCTTCAGCACCCTCTGCTGGTCATAGTGGGAATACTCACAAGCTTATATTTTGGTGGGGTTTTTCTGTGTTCCTGTGGGTGGAGGAAACAGGAAGCTGGTCGCTTGTTAGCCTGCAGAATATGCTGTTTGTCGCCTTAGATGCTCTTTAAAACGTTTCTGCCTTGGAGAGTTATTGCTTGTGAGTATTAATGTACAACATGTTTACAAGTTTATTTGGTGCATTTCTATTACAGAGATTTGTTTAGAAACCAGTTATTTCGTCTGTTATGTTTATCTTTGAGGATGCTAAACTCGCTAAATTGTATTGTGATCACTACTGAGTCGCTGTTGATTACGCATACTATATAACAGTGTAGTTCATATCCTAGAAGTGTGAGTTAAAAGGAAAATACATCTTGTAACATTTACTTTGTGTTTGTTTTTAGTTTTACGGGAAGAAAAGGATGTCAATCACTGAACTACTGACGAAGTAAAAAGCCTCAAACTTACTTCCGCCTCCTATGTTCATTGAAACCGTTAGCTGTCTGTCAAGTTGGGCAAAGGGACGCACAATAAGGACAGAACAGTAAAAAAGCAGCTTCTCAGCGGGCAGAGATAATCAAAGACAGCAACCTCGGCTGCCAGCACGTCTCATCTCTACTACTGCTTACGCTTGCCACACAGCAGCATTGTGGGATGGAGGACACACAAGCCGCAAAAGAAATAACGCAGCTGTCGGCTCTAGAGACCAGGTCAGTGGCCTCTATAGCACCTAGTGGATCATCAGCCAGTCGAGCCGCTGCTGCAGCTCGTGCTAAACTGGAGGCAGCTCGCGCACGAGCCGATTATGCCAAAATAGAGTCAGAAATGATGATTGAGAATGCTCGCATAGAAGCCAAATTGAACACTTTACAGTATGAAAAGGAGGTAGCAGCAGCTATGGCTGAAGCCAGCATCCTTGAGGTTGCAGCAGAGGAGTCTGTCAAAACTGAAAGGAAACCAGCCTTTGAAGAGACTGCTGAAAGGACACGCCAGTATGTGGAGCAGTATCTACAGCCAACCGAGAGTGCTAAACCAGAGGCAGAGCAAAGAGAGTCAACTGTTCATGAGCTGAAGCCCACGATTCCTCCCAGGCAAAGCTTTGGTACTCCATATGTTGAATCCCACTTGTTCAAAATGAGAAACAAAGCCATTCCAACATCAGGGCTATCTCAGGAACCAAAGTCTGGTATTTACCCCCACTCAACACCGCACCCACCAGAGAGCACAAGGGAAAGGTCGCCTGATCGAGTCACACCACAACTCCTACCAGATGACAGTGCTCAGGTGGGTGACATAGCAAGGTACTTGGCACAGAGGGATCTTATTAATGCTGGTCTCACAAAGTTTGATGACTGCCCTGAAAATTACTGGGCGTGGAAATCCTCCTTTCTGAATGCAATCAGTGGACTAAAACTCAGCCCCAGTGAAGAGTTGGACCTCCTTATTAAGTGGCTGGGGCACGACTCAGCACGGCATGTGAAAAGAATAAAGACGGTGCACGTCTGTCGTCCTGAAGTTGGACTGGACAAAGCCTGGGAGCGCTTGGAGGAATGTTTTGGCTCTCCAGAGATAATTGAAAAAACACTGTTCGACAAGCTTACAAACTTCCCAAAGGTCAGTAGCAAGGATCCTGTGAAGCTGAGAGAGCTTAGTGACCTGCTGCAAGAGGTTGAGGCAGCAAAATCAGAGGGTTATCTCCCAGGGCTAAGCTATCTTGACACTGCACGTGGTGTCGCTCCAATTGTGGACAAGTTTCCACACAATATCCAGGAAAAGTGGCTCTCTCAGGGTTTTAAGTATAAAGTTGACCATAGTGTCATTTTTCCGCCATTTTCCTTTCTCTGTGACTTTGTCTGCAGAGAGGCACAAGCCCGCAATGACCCAGGCTTCAGGCTCTCAGCATCTACTACAGACCACCTTAGATCAGATACTACAGTGAGGAAGCCCTATAAGGGTTTGGTCTCTGCTCACAAGACGGAAATATCACAGGAGAAAGCTGGCCAAGACAGTGTGAGAGAGCAAACCTGTGATATGGAAAGGCAGTGTCCTATTCATAAAAAGCCACATCCCCTCAAGCGCTGCAGAGGGTTTCGCAATAAACCCATTGAGGAGCGTAAGACCTTCCTCAAGGACAACGGTATCTGTTTTAGATGCTGTTCTTCCACTAGTCACATGGCCAAGAACTGTAACACAACAATCAAGTGTACAGAATGTGAAAGCAGGAATCATATCTCTGCCCTTCATCCAGGACCACCTCCTGCAACTCTCTTTGGTCATGGCGGGGAGGGCACAGAAGAGACAACTCAGCCTGCTATAACATCAACTTGTGACATTTTGGTGACGTGTGGTTGCTGTCTCATTCCTTGTGCCCGAGCTTTGTTAGAGAAGGTGATCACGAAGGCGGTGGATCCAGGAGCGGAAGCTCACATGTCTATGATGCCGTTGATGGACATGGAAATCATTGTGGGGGACGAGGAGTGACACAGCACACAGTTTTGGTGAACTCTGGTAGGCCAGAGTTCAAAAGGGGGAGTGTCGGATCAGATAAACTGCCCCGTCATTATACAATTGGCAACTTTCAAAAGAGCATGTTGATCATTGTAATTTGCAGCGGTTAGACTGTAAGTGACATGAGCAAACATATTGGAAGTCTGGGGAAAAACCCCTCGTGAAGTATGTGGAGAGGCTCAGAGAGGAAGATCCTGTTCTAAGATCTGCTTGGTAAAGGTTTTCCCAAAAGCGCAGCCAGAGCGAGTGACAAAGGCTTATGTTGTGCTCGATGATCAGAGTAATCGGTCACTTGCCAGGTCAGAGTTTTTTGATGTTTATGGCATAGAGGGATCAGAGTCTCCATTCACACTTCGTACATGTGCGGGAACGACAGAAATGATGGGTAGAAGAGCTACAGGCTTTGTAGTGGAGTCACTAGATGGAGCCACATCAGTCACGCTGCCGACAATAATTGAATGTAATAACATTCCGAGTAACAGAGCTGAGATACCTACCCCTGAGGTGGCAGCAGAACATGCTCATCTAAGGCCAATAGCCCATCTCATCCCACCACTTGATCACAAAGCTGAGATCCTCCTTTTACTTGGACGTGACCTACTTAGTGTTCACAAAGCAAGGCAGCATAGAAACGGTCCTCACAATGCCCCATATGCACAGAAACTGGACCTGGGATGGGTCATCATTGGTGATGTCTGTTTAGGTGATGCTCACAAGCCTGTAACTGTGGATGCCTATCACACTAATGTGCTTGAGAACAATCGCCCATCCTATTTCAGACCATGTCCAAATATGGTTCATATCAAAGAGAATTATGGGTCCAAGTCTGAGCGTAAAGCCTTCCCTACCACCGAAACACCTAGAGTTAAGGCATGCACTCTTGGAAGCACTATCTTTGATACATCTGAGGACGATAACAAAATCGGCCTTTCTATTGAAGACAAACTGTTCCTAGAGGTCATGAAGAGAGAGATGTTCATAGATGACAGCAACAGCTGGGTGGCGCCACTTCCATTCAAGGGACCTCGCCAGTGGCTGCCCAACAATCGCGACCAGGCTGTCAAACGCTTATCCTGTCTTCATCGCACCCTTGAAAAAAGGCCTGAAATGAAGAGGCATTTCTTTGCTTTCATGCAGAACATATTTGATCGTGACCATGCTGAACTGGCTCCTCCACTCGAGGTGGACAAGGAGTGCTGGTACTTACCTACGTTTGGGGTGTACCATCCTCAGAAGCCGGGTCAGATCAGAGTTGTGTTTGACTCAAGTGCAAAGTGCCGTGGTGTCTCTCTCAATGATGTTCTCCTCTCTGGACCTGACCTCAATAATAGCTTGTTGGGAGTATTGTTGAGGTTCAGACGTGAAACTGTTGCAGTAACCGCTGACATTGAACAGATGTTTCACAGTTTCATTGTAAGAGAGGACCATCGAAACTATTTGCGCTTCCTCTGGCATGAAGACAACAATCCTGCCAATGACATCTGTGAGTATCAAATGAAGGTTCACGTGTTTGGCAACAGTCCCTCACCATCCGTAGCTATATACGGCCTTCGATGTGCAGCAGCTCATGGTGAAGAGGAATTCGGATCAGATGCACGACGCTTCGTTGAGAGGGAGTTCTATGTTGATGATGCGCTTATGTCAAGGCCCACAGCCAGTGAAGCTATTGATCTAATGAAGAGAGCACAGGAAATGCTTGCCACATCTAACCTTCGCCTGCATAAAATAGCATCAAACAGCTCTGAGGTTCTTGATGCGTTTTCTCCAGATGACCGTGCAAAGGGGCTTAAGGAGCTAAATCTGGAGACTGATGTGACACCTACACAGCGAAGTCTTGGTCTGATATGGGACCTAAAGAAAGACACCTTTACCTTTCGAGTAGCAGAAACAGTGAAGCCCTTTACAAAGAGAGGTGTCTTAGCTACAATCAATGGTCTTTTCGATCCCTTAGGATTTGCTTCACCGGTTACAATCCAGGGAAAGATGCTGCTGAGAGAACTTTCAACTGAGGCCCTAGACTGGGACACTCCACTGCCTAGCGAAAGGGAGGCCGAGTGGGATACATGGAAAGAATCTCTTGTCAATCTCAAGAATGTACATATTCCAAGAACCTACTCTTCTGCTACGATGTCAACAGCAATCAGGAAAGAGTTACACATCTTTTCAGATGCCTCCACTAAAGCCATTGCAGCGGTTGCTTTCCTAAAGACCACTGGCGAAAATCAGAACCATCAGGTGGGCTTCGTTCTAGGGAAAGCAAAATTGGCCCCACAATCTGCTCATACAATTCCAAGACTGGAATTGGGAGCTGCTGTGTTAGCTGCAGAGCTTGCCAAAGTCATCACAAGTGAACTGGACCTAAATCTTGATGCAGTTGAATTCTACACAGACAGTCGTGTGGTTTTAGGCTATATAAGCAACCAGACGAAGAGGTTCTATGTATATGTTGGCAACAGGGTGCAGCGAATCAGGAGGATTTCAGAACCAAAACAATGGCACTATGTCCCTACGAGCTCTAACCCTGCTGACATAGGCACACGCTCGGTGCCTGCTGCCATGCTTGGTGACAGTGCCTGGCTTAAAGGACCTGCCTTCTTGTTACAAGCTAGTGTTACAAGAGAAGCTGAAACCTATGACCTTGTGGACCCCGAGTTGGATGATGAAATACGTAGCTTTGTCACTCACACGAGCAATGATGGGTCTCTGCTTGGATCGCAAAGGTTCAGACGTTTTTCCTCTTTGAAGAAACTCCTCAAGGCCCTTAGCTTGCTCATTCATATTGCAAAGGTCTTCAAGAGCAAAGATGAAGGTCCCTCTTGCAGTTCATGGCATCATTGCAAACAGTCTCGCACAGCAGAGGAACTGACAAGGGCTGAGATTGTCATCATCAAAAGTGTGCAGAAGGAAATGTTTGAGGAGGAACTTGCCTGTATTACCAATGGTAAAGACATACCAAAACACAGCTCTTTACAAAAACTCAGTCCCTACTGTGATGATGAAGGACTCTTAAGGATAGGTGGAAGGCTCAAACACGCCAACATCGACTACAAGGAGAAACATCCTCGCTGTCACGCCCGGTGTGGCAGGCGTGTGGAGATTATAGAGAGGACCCAAAAGGCGGCAGCTCTGGTGCAGGAGAGTCTTTATTTACACGCGTGGGCACAAACAACAAAGGCAGGTGAACAAGAACTGAAAAACCTAAACTGGGAAGAGCTAACAAACAAACCTGAAACCTTGGGTCGAGAAACGGAGATGCAGGGAGAAAAACACGAGAACACGGAGGGGAGCAACACAGACGAACCAGATACTAACAGAGGCAGACACGAGGTTTAAGTACACAGAAGGATAACGAGGGAATGAGACACAAAAGGAGGGCACAGCTGGGAGTAATCAGACCTGACGAGACAGGGGACGAGTAAACTGAACACACTGAGATAAGACACAGACCGTCACAATAAAACAGGAAACACATACACACAAAGACACAGACTAGCAAACGCGGACTTAACACAGGAGTAGACGGCAGAACAGAACAACACTAAACCGGAGGAAGAACAGACCCAAAATGACACTAGTAGAAAACACAAAACGCTGGGTCAAAAGGACCCAGGATCGTGACAGTACCCCCCCGTCAAAGGCTGGCCCCAGACAGCCCAACAAGGAAACAAAACAGCCAGAGAGAAAAAAAACAAAAAAAACAAAACAACAAACAACCCGACCAGGGCGGGCGGTGGGGGTCCAGGACGGAGGGCTCGAGGCAAAACCAAAACAGGAGCACAAGAGGGACAAAAACCCAAAAGCAAAACACGAGCCAGCACCAAAAAACAACAAAAGAAACACACTGGAGCCCAAGGAAACAGAGTCCAAAACAGAAAAGTTCAGGGGGCCGGCCAGGGGGCCGACCGCACAGGAGTCCAAACAGTTCCGGGGGCCGACCGTGCGGAAGGCCACGGTGGCGATGCGGACCCAGGTCAGGGGGCCGGCCCGGGGGCCGACAACCCAGGAGCCCGGACAGTTCAGGGGGCCGGCCGTGAGGACGGCAGCGGCGCCGACGTGGGCACAGTTCAGGGGGTCGGCCGTGAGGACGGCAGCGGCGGCGACCCAGGCGGAGGCGGTCCGGGGGCCGCCCACGACGGCGATGTCGCCTGGCCAGTGGCCTGGAAGGTGGCCGGTCAGCTGCGGACCCCGACGGGGTAGGACCAGGCGACGCTGAAGACTCGGAGGCTGGACCAGGCGAGGCTGATGAGGCCGCAGGTGAAGACTCGGAGGCTGGACCAGGCGAGGCTGATGAGGCCGCAGGTGACGACTCGGAGGCTGGACCAGGCGAGGCTGATGAGGCCGCAGGTGACGGCGAGGAAGCCGGAGACGAAGAGGCCGCAGGTGACGGCGAGGAAGCCGGAGACGAAGAGGCCGCAGGTGACGGCGAGGAAGCCGGAGACGAAGAGGCCGCAGGTGACGGCGAGGAAGCCGGAGACGAAGAGGCCGCAGGTGACGGCGAGGAAGCCGGAGACGAAGAGGCCGCAGGTGACGGCGAGGAAGCCGGAGACGAAGAGGCCGCAGGTGACGGCGTGGAAGCCGGAGACGAAGAGGCCGCAGGTGACGGCGTGGAAGCCGGAGACGAAGAGGCCGCAGGTGACGGCGTGGAAGCCGGAGACGAAGGCACTGCAGCTGGTGGCGTAGATGGTGAGGCTGCAGCTGGCGTGAATGAAGAGGCGGCAGCTGGCATGGAAGCCAGAGACGGAAGCGCTGCAGGCGGCGGCGTGGAAGCCGGAGGCGGCAGCGCTGCAGGCGGCGGCGTAGATGGTGAAGCTGCAGCTGGCGGCGGCGTGGAAGCCGGAGACGGAGGCGCTGCAGCTGGCGTGAATGAAGAGGCGGCAGCTGGTGTGGAAGCCAGAGACGGAAGCGCTGCAGCTGGCGGCGGCGTGGAAGCCGGAGGCGGCGGCGCTGCAGCTGGCGGCGGCGTGGAAGCCGGAGACGGAGGCGCTGCAGCTGGCGGCGGCGTGGAAGCCGGAGACGGAGGCGCTGCAGCTGGCGGCGGCGTGGAAGCCGGAGACGGAGGCGCTGCAGCTGGCGGCGGCGTGGAAGCCGGAGACGGCGGCGCTGCAGCTGGCGGCGGCGTGGAAGCCGGAGACGGAGGCGCTGCAGCTGGCGGCGGCGTGGAAGCCGGAGACGGAGGCGCTGCAGGCTGGACGGATCCCTTGGACCCTCCAGCGACGACAGGAGGCAAAGGCCGGACGGATCCCTTGGACCCTCCAGCGACGACAGGAAGCAAAGGCCGGAGCGGTCCCTTGGACCCTCCAGCGACGACAGGAAGCAAAGGCCGGACGGATCCCTTGGACCCTCCAGCGACGACAGGAAGCAAAGGCCGGAGCGGTCCCTTGGACCCTCCAGCGACGACAGGAAGCAAAGGCCGGACGGATCCCTTGGACCCTCCAGCGACGACAGGAAACAAAGGCCGGAGCAGTCCTTCGGACCCTCCAGCGGAGACACGAAAAGGCCGGAGCGGTCCCTCGGACCCTCCAGCGGAGACAGGAAGGAGAGAGTCCACCAGCTGACATAAAGGCAGCTGGCAATGCGCTGAGCACTGGTTCTGCCCAGGCAACGCTGACGTGGTGTGGTTCTCAGGGGGCTGCTTAAACCTCAGGGGTCCAGTACTAGCTGGGGGGTGAAACTTAGCTTCTGGGGAGGCCCTGGAGTGCATTACGGTGCTTGAAGCAGCTACGGCGCGAGAAACTCCCTGGGTGGAACACAAACTTTTTCCCTGCAAAAGGTGAGTGTGTGAGGCTGGCGACGGAATGAGCGGCGGAGCTACGGGGGACACTGGAGCTACGGGGGACACTGGAGCTACGGGGGACACTGGAGCTACGGGGGACACTGGAGCTACGGGGGACACTGGAGCTACGGGGGACACTGGAGCTACAGGCGGCACAGGGGCCTGGACTACAGGCGGCACAGGGGCCTGGACTACAGGCGGCACAGGGGCCTGGACTACAGGCGGCACAGGGGCCTGGACTACAGGCGGCACTGGGGCCTGGACTACAGGCGGCACAGGGGCCTGGACTACAGGCGGCACTGGGGCCTGGACTACAGGCGGCACAGGGGCCTGGACTACAGGCGGCACTGGAGACTGAGCTACAGGCGGCACTGGAGACTGAACTACAGGTGACGCTGAGGGCGCTGGAGACTGAACTACAGGTGACGCTGAGGGCGCTGGAGACTGAACTACAGGTGACGCTGAGGGCGCTGGAGACTGAACTACAGGTGACGCTGAGGGCGCTGGAGACTGAACTACAGGTGACGCTGAGGGCGCTGGAGACTGAACTACAGGTGACGCTGAGGGCGCTGGAGACTGAACTACAGGTGACGCTGGGGGCGCTGGAGACTGAACTACAGGTGACGCTGGGGGCGCTGGAGACTGCACTACAGGTGACGCTGGGGGCGCTGGAGACTGCACTACAGGTGACGCTGGGGGCGCTGGAGACTGCACTGAGGGTGGCTGCGGGGCAGCTAACTGAGCAGAGAGTGGCTGCGGGGCAGCTAACTGAGCAGAGGGTGGCTGCGGGGCAGCTAACTGAGCAGAGGGTGGCTGCGGGGCAGCTAACTGAGCAGAGGGTGGCTGCGGGGCAGCTAACTGAGCAGAGAGTGGCTGCGGGGCAGCTAACTGAGCAGAGAGTGGCTGCGGCGCAGCTAACTGAGCAGAGAGTGGCTGCGGGGCAGCTAACTGAGCAGAGAGTGGCTGCGGGGCAGGCAATGAACTGTTCCCAAAATCATCTGCCACACAAAAGACAGCCCCAGAATGAACAGTCACGCAGTCCGAAAACAGAAAGGAGTCCTCACTCACCACAGCCGGCGAATTAGAAGTCCGAACGTCCGGCTGTGGGGTGGCGCGCCGGCGGCGCGATCGGCGTTTCCTCCCCGCAGACGGCTCCGATGGGCCGGGCAGCGAGGCAGGAGTGGCTGAGAGAAGGTGAGGTGTGCGCCGGAGAAAAGCCTGCATGGTCGGAGGAAGAGATTCCAAAAGCCATGGCAGGCCAGAAAAGAGCCGTTGAAGCCGGCTTTCAACAGCGCGGCGAAGGTCATACGGAGGGTTCTCCAGCCATTTCCCGAGGAGGATCTCCACATTATAGGTGATGTCATCTTGGAGCTCCTCGGACGGATTGAATGCCGCAGGGTCCATGGTGGCTGGTTCGTGCTGTCACGCCCGGTGTGGCAGGCGTGTGGAGATTATAGAGAGGACCCAAAAGGCGGCAGCTCTGGTGCAGGTGAGTCTTTATTTACACGCGTGGGCACAAACAACAAAGGCAGGTGAACAAGAACTGAAAAACCTAAACTGGGAAGAGCTAACAAACAAACCTGAAACCTTGGGTCGAGAAACGGAGATGCAGGGAGAAAAACACGAGAACACGGAGGGGAGCAACACAGACGAACCAGCAACTAACAGAGGCAGACACGAGGTTTAAGTACACAGAAGGATAACGAGGGAATGAGACACAAAAGGAGGGCACAGCTGGGAGTAATCAGACCTGACGAGACAGGGGACGAGTAAACTGAACACACTGAGATAAGACACAGACCGTCACAATAAAACAGGAAACACATACACACAAAGACACAGACTAGCAAACGCGGACTTAACACAGGAGTAGACGGCAGAACAGAACAACACTAAACCGGAGGAAGAACAGACCCAAAATGACACTAGTAGAAAACACAAAACGCTGGGTCAAAAGGACCCAGGATCGTGACACTCTCATTATTCCAGGTGGTAGCCACGTTGCCAAGTTGATAGTGGAACACCATCACCAGCGAGTAATGCATCAGGGACGGGTGTTCACAGAAGGTGCAGTCCGTACTGCTGGATATTGGATTACAGGATCAAGGAGGCTAATCAAGCAGATTATCCACAACTGTATCACCTGCAACAGACTTAGGAAGAGAGCAACTGAGCAAAGAATGGCAGATCTGCCTTCTGATCGTGTCAGCACCGAACCCCCTTTCACTTTCGTGGGTTTGGATGTATTTGGCCCTTGGTCTGTGGTCACAAGGCGCACAAGAGGAGGCCAGGCAAATAGCAGAAGGTGGGCTGTTCTTTTTACGTGTCTTAGCACACGTGCTGTGCACATTGAACTGATTGAGTCGATGGACGCATCAAGTTTCATCCATGCCCTGCGTCGATTCTTCAGTTTGAGAGGGCCTGTTAAGCAGATTCGATCCGATTGTGGGACTAATTTCGTGGGTGCTTGCCGGGAGCTAGGTTTCACACTGACAGACCCCGACGTGTTGAGCATTAAGACATACCTGGGAGAAGAGGGATGCACCTGGATCTTTAATCCACCTCACTCTTCTCATATGGGAGGAAGCTGGGAACGTATGATAGGGTTGTCCCGACGTATCCTGGATGCAATGCTTCTCCAAACCACGCACGCTCACTTGACACATGAGGTGCTTTCCACTCTAATGGCAGAGGTAACAGCCATCATTAATGCTAGACCTTTGTCTCCTATCACAACAGATCCTGACACACCCTTCCTGTTGATGCCTTCCATGCTTCTCACTCAGAAGGTGTGCACTCCTCTCCCCCCTCCGGGAAGTTTTATTGAGAAAGATCTCCATCGACAGCAGTGGAGGCAAGTTCAATACCTTGCAAACACATTTTGGACCAGATGGAGACGGGAGTACTTAGGGACACTGCAAAGCCGGAACAAGTGGCAACGTAACCATGCAAACCTCAAGGTGGGAGATTTGGTGCTCATCAAAGACACACAAGTGAGGCGCAATGAATGGCCAATGGGACTTGTCAACCAGATCTTCCCGGATAAGGATGGCAGGGTCAGGAAGATTGAAGTGAGGGTCTCAAGAAATGGAACTATTAATACTTACCTGAGACCTGTGTCAGAGACAGTGTTATTGATGTCTCCAAAGGACTGAGAAATATGTGTGTCATGATGGTAAACATTGTATTCAGATATAATCTGTAAAATCTTGCAGTTTATGATGTTTCAGTCGATTCATAGTGGTATTTTACAATACCAGACGGGGAGTGTTATGACATGCATAGGTTCTTTCTCTTCAGCACCCTCTGCTGGTCATAGTGGGAATACTCACAAGCTTATATTTTGGTGGGGTTTTTCTGTGTTCCTGTGGGTGGAGGAAACAGGAAGCTGGTCGCTTGTTAGCCTGCAGAATATGCTGTTTGTCGCCTTAGATGCTCTTTAAAACGTTTCTGCCTTGGAGAGTTATTGCTTGTGAGTATTAATGTACAACATGTTTACAAGTTTATTTGGTGCATTTCTATTACAGAGATTTGTTTAGAAACCAGTTATTTCGTCTGTTATGTTTATCTTTGAGGATGCTAAACTCGCTAAATTGTATTGTGATCACTACTGAGTCGCTGTTGATTACGCATACTATATAACAGTGTAGTTCATGTCCTAGAAGTGTGAGTTAAAAGGAAAATACATCTTGTAACATTTACTTTGTGTTTGTTTTTAGTTTTACGGGAAGAAAAGGATGTCAATCATTGAACTACTGACGAAGTAAAAAGCCTCAAACTTACTTCCGCCTCCTATGTTCATTGAAACCGTTAGCTGTCTGTCAAGTTGGGCAAAGGGACGCACAATAAGGACAGAACATATATAGTATATATAGTATAGTATAGTATATCTGTAGATCAGGGGTCGGCAACCCTGGGCACGCGTGCCAACTGTGGCACGCGAAGGGTTAACTGATGGCACGGCCATAGCTGGACTGGCCATCGGGCATACCGGGCATTTGCTCGATTTTTTTTTCTTTGTAATGGTATAAACAATGAAAGGTGTTGGATTGGCCAGATGCTGGTCGGTATGTAAAAACACTCAGTTGTTTGGTGGAGGCATCGCGGAGCTTCCACAGATTCAGTAAAATTAACAAGTGGTGGAGGCCAGCAGGTGGATGAGGGAGATCGGAGGCAGGACGAGGAGAGACCCGAGGCAGCCGCCGGTCCGAGCATCAGGTGAACCGAACTTCAGGTAATAAGTTATGACGTGCAGTCGTTGTGCTGACTTTTTACAGTCAGTTACAATAACTCGTACTGCGTACTAGCTAGCATGATGGAGTTTCTATACAGCTGGGTGGGTGCTATGTTGTCACTGATGTTGAACTTTATTTTATTCATAAGGTTAGTTAGTAGAGTTGCCAACCGTCCCGTAAAAAGACGGAATCGTCCCGCATTCAGAGAAATTATTACACGTTTCGTATTGAGCTGAGAGGGGACGCAGTTTGTCCCGGACTTCAGCTAGAATGAAAAAGACACAAAGCTGGAGTTATTCTGCGTCTTTGCTGCACAGCTGCCTCTTCTTCTCTCATTCTCTCTCCTCCCTCGCCTGTTGCTTTAATCATGAAACTGATCAATGATCAGCTGATCGTCTCTCTTGTTTGTTTATCGCCCACTTTGCCCCAGAAAGAGGAAACCAGCGGATGTCGCGCTAAACAACAGCAGCACGTTTAAGCTTGATCAGCTGTTGTTAGAATTTATTTAATATTACTTTCTAGTATCAGCTGATGTTTGCTGGAGCCACAGCTGTAAAGCTGCTGGTCATGATGTCGGTTTGGATATGTGGTGAGAGGGAAACATGAAGATGAAACCAGGAGATGTCCTTACTGAATCATCAGAGCTGAACAGGTGATGGAGAAACAGGTTTACCTTTTAGGTGACATGAATGAGTTGAAGGGAAGTTATGAACTGTTTCTGAGAGACAAATAACACCAGGATCCTTTTCTAAGTAGCTGACAGCTGGTAACTGTGCAGGGGCGGGTCTAGCAAAGTTTTGCCAGGGGGCCAGGTAGGGCATTAACAGGGAGAGGGGGGGCACAAAGAAATACTTTCTTATTCTCATTTAAAATGTTTCGCTGTTATTAAATAATTATCTGAAGCTTACAACCAAAGTTTTTATCTGATGTAAAATGTATAGAAATCATACATATACCAACAAGACTGTACATCACTGTCACAACAGCGTTTGTTTTCGTTCAAAGGCTTTATGGCTTTAATACCTGGTGGGCCGGTCTTTAGTCAAAATGCCGATTTTTTGTCCCAGTCCAGCCCTGGGCACGACACGCAGTGAATTAATCTGAGAAGGTGCATCAAAAAATAAATGGCCGGGCCAGCGGTGCACATCGCAAATCAGCTCGCATAGACACATTAGTTGTGCCTCTTCTTAATGACGGTATCTTAACTAACAACCCCAACTACCAGATTCAACTTGTAATTGGCTAAAAATAACTTAGCCTACTGGTAAGAGGGACGTTGTTAGCTTTCCACATTCCGACACTTCAAAAGCTTCAGGAGCTTTCCGCACAGCACAGCATCAGCACCACGGAGATACACGGACATCTGTGTGTGCCTGACTCGAGACACAATGCATTTTTGGGACTTTCAGGTGTATGGACCAATGTTTTATTTTCTGATCAAACCAGAAATCTTTAATGAGCAGCTAGATTTCTCGCATTAACTGGCTGAGTTAATGCCAGTTAATGCAACATCGAAGCAGCTGGAATCCACAGCTGTGCGTGTTCATGGAGCTGCATTTTCACCTGCTGGACGTCACTACCTGACAAGTTTAACTGTCTTCAGAACATTGCAGAGGCCTTATTGACAGTATTTGGCTCTACATATCTGTGTGAGCAGATTTTCTCTCACATGAGTGTCCTCAGGTAGCCGTCTGAATGCTGGACACTGGGAGACCTGTGTCTCTGAGTGGGAGACCAGAGATCACATTAACATGTGTGTCTCTGTATTAACAGACATGCCATATTGGCCCAGTTTATTTTTCTTATCATTCTTGTGAGTAGACCATAAATAGCATTTGTATTTTCTGTTGTACAGTCCATTTGCTGTTATGGATAAAAAGTGTCTTTTTTTGTTTCAAAATAGCTGATAACTATTCGCTGATAGCTGCCAACATCTGCAAACAAATATAATTCTATAAAGTTGTTCTATATAGTGTGTAACTGTTCATATAGAGCGTTATTACATTTATTGCTAATGCAATCACTGACCTCTGAGGAAATTTTAAATGGCACTTGCCATCAGAAAGGTTGCCTACCCCTGCTGTAGATGATGTTCATCGACTTGTCAATATTTTTCCCTCGCGCCTCCGAGCAAAAGTGACAAACGATTGAAATTTCTCAGTATTTGTATACAGCGGCCCCTCGTTTATCACTGGTGTTATGTTCTAAAAATAACCAGCGACAGGTGAAATCTGCGAACTAGCCAACGTTTTTTTTTTTTTACAATTATTTTAGATGGTTTAAGGCTGTAAAACCCGTCACTACACACTTAATACACTTTTCTCAGACAGGCATGAACAGTTTCACAATTTTCTCTCTTGTTTAAACTCTCAAAGTTCAAACCTTCGTAAAAAAATAAAATAAAATAACACATACATATAGGACCTTGGGGGTGGGCACACTACACGTCATCCAGAAGACCATCAGGGTGTACACCTCACCCCTGGCGTCGTTGCCCACCTCTCAATTTTAAATACATGTATACATTGAGGGCTATCAGGAGGGGCTATGCGCTTACCTGCTGCTCTCTGGCAGGTAGCTCCATGCCCTCCTGGGTTTTAAATGGACCTTAGAACACACATACATCAACACTACATATGAGCGGGTAGAGGGAGGTTTGGAGTCTTCACACACCCCCGGTCTCTGTTGCCTGTTGGAGCGGGGGGGCTGGGAGGAGGAGTTGGCCGTCCAACTGGGGTCTGGAATGAGGGGCCTCCCTGCTGCTGCGGAGTCGGGGCGGTCTGCTTCTCCCCACCGCAGGGAAAAGGGTAACACCACCTGGGTCTGGGTGCAGTTTCCCCCTCCAGGGGCAAGGGTACCTAGACCCGGTTCTTAGAGTACGCTTGGGGAGTGTGATTGTGTGTACAGTGTCTCTTTATGTCTGTCTCCACATTGGGTGAGTGTTGAGTAATTGCATATGAGAGCATGAGGGTGAGAATGGATGTTTGTATCTGTGTGTGCCTGTATGTCTGTGTCTATATGTCAGGTTGGGTATCAGATGCCACCTCTCTGGGGACATCTCAGGCCCTCCAAGGTTTGGAGGCCTATCTCCCCCCACCAGTCCCCCTGCCAGTGGCAGACACCATCAGACATCGGTGCGTTGGTGGTTCTTTGTGTCCGGGGATGGGCGTCCAGGTACACACCGGCTCACTCCTGGTGGCTGCTTGTCGGGGCCTGGAGCCTGGGGCTCGCTTGGGCCCCTTCGGGGGTGGGGAGCCCTCGGCCTCTCGGCCTGGGGCTCGGTCACTGTGGCACAGCTGGCTGCCGGCAGAGCTCACGGGCACGTCACTGCAACCCCCCCTGGCTTCTACTCCGCGGCTGCTGAGTGACCCCTCATCTGGGACTCTCCTCAGCTCTTTCTGGGACAGTGGCGCGGCTGCCCCTCTGTTGGTCTTCCTTGGTCTCTTGTGTTCTGGGGGCCTCTGGATGTCTGGAGTCTTGATCTCCTCCATACCTGCTTCATGCCCTGGAGGACGGGGCTGTGGCCCCCCCACACCCTCTAGCAGATCATTACATGAAGGAACCTTTTAAATACAAACGCGCTCACGCTCACAGGTGTACACACGGGTGATCACACACACAAACTACACCCTTTTTGGCTCCTACCTCAAAACACACTGTGCGCTGTCGATCTCACGTGCTGCACAATAATGTTTAATATTTAGTATTTACTGTTATAGTCCCATAGATCATCGCGATGATGTTGTTTTTTATATTGCTCTCGTTTTCTTTGCTTGTTTTCTTTTTTCTTTCTCAGCAGGTGATCCAGGTGATTGATATATGTATTTTTTTGTCTGTTTGTTTTGTTAGTTTTTGTTTTTTGCCCTTTATCACCGTCCCTCTTCCCCACTGTTTTTCTTTCCCTCTTTCTTTCTCCCTTTTCTTTTCCCCAGTCAAGTCTGTCCCGTGTTCAGCAAATGAAAATAAAATAAACAATAAAAGCAAAAGTGAATCAAATAGACCATTACGGCAAGGCTGGGATGGTCCATTTGGTAAAGTAAATCCGTTGGGCATCTTTCTTCGCCTTTAGACAATAATTCTGATGGCAAAAGAACCAAACGGGACAGGCAAAAAAAAAAAAGCATGAAAAATTGCACTAAAAGAATCCACGAAACAGCGAAGCTGCAAAAGGTGAACGGCGTTATGGCGAGGGACCACTGTAATTGTAAAGATAAGTCACAACATACCCTTCGTGAATACTAACATATAGAGACCCTTACCAGCAATCATTCATGTATTTTTTAATATCCTGTGGCTTTTTTTCACAGTTTGTTGACATGCTGTGTAGGTGTGTACTGATATCGACATAACGGGGAAACGTCTGTCTTTGACTATTGTTCACCTGTAGTTTGAATGCTGAGCATTTGCCTGTTTAAATCATAAGAACTGTCACTATACAGAGATGTGTCTTCTTCATGCAGTAATGCAGTTCTGCTTGTGTTGAGTGATGTAAACACATTTTGATATCACACTGCGAGGTACAGAAGCAGTACATCCTCCAGCCACACAGTTAGTGTTCAGTATAATAAAACTTCCTCAAAGCAGATTTAAATTATTTTATTGTCCAGTTGCAGCTGAAACTAACACCATCATTAAATCCAGAAACTGACCTCAGGTGCAAATCACACAGGTGTACAACCAAAAAACTAAAGAGAAATTTTGGTTGTTTCTTATAGAATTTTACTGACTGAAACCGGGAAAAATATTTAAAAAAATCCATTTTATCAGGTTTTCTTGCAAAATGCTTTTAGTTTTTATTAAACATAAAAAATTTCTCTTTTTAAACTGAAATCTGGTATCCTATAACCTTAATTGTAATAAAACATTGATTTTTTTCATCGCTGTTGTGCTTTTTTTAATGTAAGCTCCTCATGTTTTGCAAAGAAACTGTACGTGATGGAGGGACATGGAGATCATTTTTGGATTCAGCACCATAAAAAACATAACATTTAACAAAAACATCCCATGCAGCTGAAATTTTTTCAGACCTGTGTTATTTTGCATCTGAATGAGGTCGCTCACCTTGAACGCAGTCGTCTCTGATTTTTGTCAATGCCTCCTCTTCACTGAAGTCACTCTTTCTTTTCTCAGCATCTATATCATCATCAATCTTTGAGCGAACAAAGTAGAACTTTTTCTTCATCCTCTGAATCTCCTGAGCGAGTTTCACATCATTTTCTCTGAAGCGAGTGTCTGAGATGATGATGAAGAAGTCAAACTTCTCAAATCTAACACGTTCCAGGTACGTGTCAGATGGAAAATTTGGGGTACCAATTCCAGGAAGATCCCAGAATTTAACATTGGGATAGTTTGGATGGGTGTACGCTGTGACCTCTGAGGTGGTTTCTTTAACACCAGTAGGAGCAGCTCCCACATCATCAACACTCACACCTCTGAAGGCATTAACAAAGGTGGATTTGCCAGAACCAGTTTCCCCAGTGATGGCGATATTTAGTGTGATGTTGTCCATCCCCAGTGGCTCCTTGACCATTCCAACAGCTGATGGTTTGTCATGGAGTTGTAGAGCTTTTATTTCTTTTGTAACTGATTTACAGTCAGTTTGAACAGCCATCCTGATCCTCGATAACTGCAGTAAGAGAGATGTTGAAAGTTTTTACACAATTGGAAAAATAATAATACCTATTTTTTTTTCAGTTAACATACAAAACTGTATGATGTCAAGCCCATTTCAGTGTACTGAAATCCATCTGAACGAGGTCACTCACCTTGAATGCAGTCGTCTCTGCATTCAGTACATTTCAGTGTACTGAAATGGTCTTAATACATTTCAAGGCACTGAAAATTTAAAGTTCTTAAAATTTCCTTGCAGGTCTACTTCCATAATATCCAAGGAGTAGAGCTGGGCGATAGAACGATAACGATATGTGTTGCAAAATAACTTTTTCTTGATAGAAAAATGAAACTATTGCGATAGACCTCATCTCTCTCTCTTCCTCTCTTAAAAAAAAAAGAACAGCCAATCCAAATTAAGTAGCGCAGAGCCAAACCAATCACAGCCGCAGCGTCACGTCACATGACTTGTTACATACAGCACAAGTGCCAAGCCGCACATGTGTATTTGTTTGGGAAGCAGCCAGCCGCCGTATGGCCGGGTAATGGAGGAAATGAGTGTGCCGACTAGAGAAAAATCAACCGAGAGTGTGGGTGACCAGGTTACCGAAGAGAACACAGATGATGGTTCCAATTCCGGAGAGATTGTCAAAAGTAAGGCCAGAGAAGTTGCATAGTGTGGAGGTATTTTGGCTATTTGAAGTCTGACAAAAAACAGAGTAGCATGCACTGTAAATTGTGCCGAAAGCAAGTTCCCACGAAGTCTGGAAATACAACAAACCTTTTTTATAACCTGAAGCAGTGCCACCCACTAGAGCACGCTCAATCTCTGACTGAAAGCGCTAATTCGTCATCGAAAACAACCAGGGGAATCCCTGCGAAGCAGCAACAGTCATTTGAGTCGGCTTTCTCCAGCGTCTTACCACATGACAAAAAAGCTAAGAGACATAGCGACATAACGAATGCCATAGCTTACTGTCTTACTAAAGACGTGCTACCAATAAACACAGTCGAAAATGAAGGATTCAAGCAGCTAATTAAGGTAATGGATCCTCGTTACCAACTCCCTGGACGTAAACATTTCTCTCAGACAGCGCTTCCAAAGCTATATAGAGAGCACCGTGAGGCTGTTGAGAATGAGCTACAAACTGTGTCGTTCTTCGCTACTACATCCGACATGTGGTCAAGTCGCACGTCAGAAACTTACCTTAGCCTTACTGCCCACTATATCGACTAGTGGTGCAACGGATCACGGTTGATCCGAAATCTGAACCGATCCCACTCCACGGTTCGGCCCGCACGTGATCCGAAGATTCGAAAAAGAAAAAAAAAAGTATGTGTATGGTGCGCGTGGTCAGTCTGTCAAGCGATAGTTCTGGCCAGCGTTAGCGGTCCAAGTGGCGCAGTAGAGGAGTTTGCGGCATTTAAGCAGCCCTTTGCTGCCCAATCTGACCGGGCTAAAGCTATTACAAAAGCTACTGGGGTGTTTAGCTGCAGACGGGAGGCCGTATTCCGTTGTGCAAAACAAGGAGTTTAAACTGTGATGAACGTGCTTGAGCCACGCTATGATATCTCGTTGCGCGTCCACTTCAGTGTGACAAGATCGTTCCAAGCATGTATGAGCAGGAGAAGTTTAAAGTTATGGCTGAACTGTCCCAGGCATCTTCTGTTGCTCTAACTACAAATGGGTGGACCTCCAGGGCAACGGAAAGCCACGTGACCGTGACCGCTTGTTATATCACAGCGGAGTGGTAGATACAAAGCCCTGCACTGCCCTATAGATTACATTAGATTAGATGAAACTTTATTTATCCCTCGGGTGGGTTCCTCCGGGAAATTTAGTTTCCAGTAGCACAGCACCGACAGAAGTTGCAGAATGTGAGCAGAAATATACCATATATACACATATATAAATACAGAGAATACAAAAGGGATAAATAGGAATAAGAATACAAGGGAACGGCACATTTCAAGTGAGTCTATTACACCGTTGGATATTAACAAAAACTATTGCACAGTGAAAAGGCACTACAGCTACTTGTTCCCCCTCCTTTGTCCCCGTTTCCCCTCCCTCTCCCCTCCAGCCAGGAGTTAAACAGTTTGATGGCGTGTGGGACAAAGGACTTTTTAAGTCTGCTGGTCCTTGACTTTGGGAGAAGCAACCTGTCACTGAACAGACTCCTCTGGTTGTTTATGGCCGTGTGCAGAGGATGCAGAGGATGCCCAGCATGGTCCATAATGTCCATATTGCACCTTAATTTGTTTTTATATAAGTGCGTGGAATGAGTCTTCAGTTGAATGTTTTTTTAATAGGCAAAAAATACTTAAGTAAATGGCGAGTTGAATTTTTGTCTTTTTCTTCTATTTTTGCTGATCTGAAAATTGATCCGATCCGTGACTTAAAACCGTGATCCGATCCGAACCGTGAGATTTTTGATCCGTTGCACCACTAATATCGACCAAGACTGGAATCTCTATGTCTCTTAGCTTTTTTGTCATATGGGCTGCCTTTTGTGTAGTTTGCAATATTTGCCTTTATTTAGCTGAAACTAAAGTCTCATGTTCCTTAAGTACATCTGCCCTGTTGAACTTATTATGGGAAATAAATATTTAAATCAAAACAAGCTGCTGATTATTTCACATTTTACTTGTGGGCAACGGCACATTTAAATCTTACAAACATAGTTATTTGGCATATCTCGTGATATATATCGTTATCGCCTGAAATGAAAAAAACATATTGTGATATGAAAAAATCTTATATCCTCCAGCTCTACCGAGGAGCTATGAAGGAAACAAAGGAGTTTAACATCACACAGTCAATATGGCACACTAATAATTTCCTAGAAAACTTCCCAGAGGCCACAGGGTGACTTCTCTTCACACACAAAGGTTTAGGGCTGGGTATCGTCACTGATTTCTAGAATCGATTCGATTCGATTCAATTTGAATCGGGGAAATTTTGCCTCAGACAGTCAGAAATATTATAATTCAGATCATGCATCAGTACATTTCCATATTTTTATATCTATAAAAAGAAAGCTGACACTTGTGAGACTTTATCAAAGGTGTGAGCATCACAGCAGAGGACTTTGTGTCAAAGTAGCTGAGGATAAAACAGAAAAATATGAAGGTGATTTTCCTGGCCTGGATTTTATAAAAATATTTTACAGTAGATCAAAAACGACAGAAACCCATGAATCAACATATGAACATTACCTGATGCTGCTGAAGTGAAGCAGAGCAAAGTTACAGAGGTTTTATTAGAGGTACGGCTAAGCGTTTTGCAATTTTGCATAATTTTAAAAAGTTTAAATTTGTTCAGAAGCCTGTTGAACAGCAGAACTGAGGCTTTCTGTTCGGTAGTAAGTAAAAGGAAAAAAAAACAGCGGCCGACAGCGCTGCAAACAACGATAGATTTGTGCGCAAGTGAATAATGAAGAAAACAGATTTTTAGACGGGAAACTGTTCTTGAAGTACAGAGAGAGAGAGAGAGAGAGAGAGTGGGAGAGAGAGAGAGAGAGAGAGAGAGAGAGCTGTGCATGAAGTGTGATTTTATCGTGGTGGAAGCAAAACAGTAAAAGTCAGAGGGAATTCATGACGATGTTTATGTGAAGCGTAGTTTGGATCTTCTTTTGCTGCTGGTTCAGTCAATATTGTTTGGAGAGAGATAAAACCTGCAGCTTCTGAATCAGAGCAAAAAGGACGTAAACACAAAGCGCGGACGCGCCGAAACATCAGAATCAGCGAGCTGTCGGCTTTCAGCCCCGACCGTGTCCGTGCCGTCGGTGAGAAAGGCGACATCTCACTGATTCTGATGTTTCGGCGGGTCCGCGCTTTGTGTTTATGTCTTTGTGCAGAATCCGTGTTCCTGCTCTCATTTACTGTCTTAGCTGTTTGGTGGTTGTTGAAATGTTGTGAGGTTTAACCAGAGATTCTGGCGTTTCAGGCAAAATAAATTTATATTAAAAAATCGATTCAGGATTTTAATGAATCAATATCACTTTATCCAAGCTAGAATCGATTTTAATCGATAAATCAACAATCAAAACCCACCTCTACAAAGGTTTCACAGAGCCAAAGCAGTGTGATTTACATGTACAAACTGGAGTCTATTAGATAGATATGATACAAACCACTGCAGTGCAGTACCTGTAATACCTACAGCGTGCTCTAATCACTCTAATAGGATATTATGGTCGACAGTATCGAACGCTGCACTGAGGTCTAGCAGGACAAGCACAGAGATGAGTCCACTGTCAGAGGCCATAAGAAGATCATTTGTAACCTTCACTAAAGCTGTTTCTGTGCTGTGATGAGCTCTGAAACCTGACTGAAACTCTTCAAATAAGCCATTCCTCTGCAGATGATCTGTTAGCTGTTTGACAACTACTCTTTCAAGGATGTTTGATATGAAAGGAAGGTTGGAGATTGGCCTATAATTATCTAAGACTGCTGGGTCTAGAGATGCTTTTTAAGTAAAGGTTTAACTACTGCCAGCTTGAAGGCCTGTGGTACATAGCTGATTATTAGAGATAGGTTGATCATATTTAAGATTGAAGCATTAATTAATGGCAGGACTTCTTTGAGCAGTTTTGTAGGAATGGGGTCTAAAAGACACGTTGATGGTTTGGAGGAATTAATTATTGAAGTTAACTCAGAAAGTGTTTTCAGGAAACAGTTAAAATGTTCAGTTTCTGCCATTTGTTGAAACAAGATCTAGAGCAGGGCTCCCCAACTCCAGGCCTCGAGAGCCGGTGTCCTGCAGGTTTTAGATGTGTCCTTGATCCAACACAGCTGATTCAAATGGATAAATGACCTCGTCAATATGTCTTGAAGTTCTCCAGAGGCTGGTAATGAACTCATCATTTGATTCAGGTGTGTTGACCCAGGGTGAGGTCTAAAAACTGCAGGACACCGGCCCTCGAGGCCTGGAGTTGGGGACCCCTGATCTAGAGTGTGATTGATCTGCTGTGTCAACAGGGTCATGTACTGTGGACCTAATCAATTCGCCCCGAAAGCTGCAGCCATGCTATCACAAAGTCATATTTGTTTTGCAAGAGGTTTCACAAAATGAAAGTACATATGTGGTGGGGCGTGGACTGTGGTGCCGTGCGGACGCACCTGCACGGCATCCGCAATCACGCCCGCTGTGTTGGAACACGGAATCGGTGAAAACTTAAATCTGTTTTGATTCAGAAATTGTAATATTTTAAATTCTGCCACTCTGTTCCTCTGCAACTGCCGTTTGAGTTTTGCACAAAATGCATTCTGGGATATTTGCCTGGGTTTGGCTACAGTAGTAGTACAGAGCTGATTGGAGACCAAAACAGCCAATTAGAATTTTTGCCTCCAAGTCTGTGATTGGTTGGTTTTCCGGCACATTTATAACAGTGTACAGAGAGCTGAGCTCACACGAAGCAGCAGTGTTGCCAACTTAAGCTCGGCATGCACTGTGCGATTATTTCAGTCGCGTTATTCAGCTCCTGCTCAAACTGTACGATTGACTTGCAGGGGTTAGAAGTTCGTAGGTCAGAATGCAGGGTCTCACACTATACGGCCCGATGCTCTAATGTGACCTGAGTGCTCACACTGTGCGTCCATAACATGAAGCTTATAACACAAAATCTGTCTCTCCCTCTCTGTCTTTCACTCACACACATCACCACCATCAACTTTGCTAAATTACTAATGAAAAACTTTGACCGGGCAGCTGAGATTGAGCAGCAATGTCCATCCAACTTTTTTCACGGTTGTTGTGGTCGTGATAATTTTGTGAGGCCACATCAAAAAGGCTCGGATGAGCTTTCCAAAGTTCTACAAGTTGTGCCTCCATCGCTTGTGTCCAGATCACACGCTGCACAGCCGTGCGTCTTTTCACTTTCATTTCTGTGTTTGCACGTGCGCAGTGTGAGAGGCTGCAGTGACACCCTAACGACGGCCGGCAGGATTTCAAACAGGTTTGATTTTCTGTATGCCCAGCATTAGTGACTTTGCCGCTATATTTAGCGAGTTTTCAGACCCCCTTAGCGACTTTTTTGCTAAAAAGCGACTAGCGACAAATCGGGTGACTTTTTCTGGTATTATTGGAGACTTATTTATGACGACTTTTGACGTGAAAACGCGTCTCGCTCTTACTCTCAACAAGCAGCGGTGCTGCCCTGGGCACCTCACCCGTGCCAAAGCGCTCACAGGCGAAGGATAGTCCTCCCCCAGCTGCTATCAAGGTAGATGTTCCCACCTATGCGTCCAAACTGCAAATGAATCGCGCATAAGCGAAGCCGCTGCTCCCGCACTGACTGTAACGCAGTCACTTCCTCTTTTACTGTTATGCTGTTTTGTAGATCACAAGGTTTAAAGCTACTTATAACCACACACACACACATAAAGTAACTCCACCAGAGTGCCAATTTCAGGTCATTTTTGCCGGTCCAAGCCCGGATAAAGGAGCAGGGTTGGAATTGTGACGACGTTATTTCTTTCTCCAACAACGTAGGTTACAATGACATTAGCATGACCAATTATGCAAATTAGGCGATGACGTCTAGCGACTTTTAGGACAGCCAATAGCGATTTACCTTACTTAGGAGTTGGCAACACTGCGAAGCCGAGACGCTGTGAGCGACACACTGTCAGCAGGTCCGCAAAAGTCTGTCAGCACACAGAGCAGCGATCTGAGCGAGAGCAAACGCCAACAACTGAACGAAAAGGGCTGTTATTGTGTGTGTGTGTGTGTGTGTGTGTGTGTGTGTGTGTGTGTGTGTGTGTGTGTGTGTGTGGATAATCGCAAACACTGAAATATATTTCTTCCACGCAGCAACGAATTTTGTTCGCTCGAATTAAACTTTTGTTCGCTCAATATAATTTTCTCCTCAACACGCAAAATTTGCGCTTGCAATTTTTTTTTACGTGCGCTCAGAATGGAGGCACTAAAATAAGGCCATACAAGATCCACAGGTCAGAGCTGGTCAGAGTTGTCACAGTAACGTTTATCTTTAAGTCAGAGTTTCATATCTGGACTGATTTATGAAGCATTTTCACACCACAGAAATACAAATTATTACACGTACCTGCGTCTCCAGTTTCCTGAGACCGCGGTCAAGTGAGCCGTTTGAGTTTAGTTTCGGTTTATAACGACAATTGTCAGCAGCAGAAGTTTCTGTGGACCTCCAACCAATCAGAGCACTGCTGAAAAAACGTGACCTGGTCCCACAGAGCCTGATATTTTTCATGGTACCATAATCATTTTCACTTTAAAGTTATAATAGTTAAGTGAAACTAAATACTAAAAATAGATGATAATTTTAGTGACCTAAAATAAAAAATAACTTTGAAAACAAAACAAATGATTTTGTGATCTCAGAAAACTAAAATATGTTCTTCTTCTGTGACACACCGTAATGTGTGGTCACATTATGATTTCATTTTGTATACTGTATAAGTTTTCATGTGTAGTTTTGTTAAAGAAGAGTCTTAATTTTGTGATTTTTGTTGGGGATCGAACATGTTGTGCGAGACTCCGCCTCAGTGAGATGGTTTATTGTGATACAACTGCTCGTCTTCAGATCTGGCAGAAGCGAGAGAGGAAAACACACTACTGTCGTCCATCTCATCATTTACCTCTTTTTTCAGGTTAGTAAGTAATAAGGCCACACATGTGGTCCACATAATTAACATGCCAAGTAAGGGTAAAACCCGCAGTGGCGTGTCCAGCGGAGTGGCCTGGGGGGGGCACAGGCCACCCCCCTCAACCAGACTGGCCACCCCAGGTGCCACCCCGAAGCTAAAACAATAAAATTCAATGAAATATCAAATGTACGATTATATTTTCACAGTGAAGCTCAGATATCCGAGTGTAAGTGAATGCAGCATCGGCTTCTGCAATATGAGCGTCATGTTAGCAAAGGTAGGAGAGCCAAGCACGAAAGAAAGCACCGCAGAAAACAATTTTTCAGCGAAAGATTAACAGGTTAACATAGTTGGACTGGCCATCGGGCATACATTTGCCCGGTGGGCGGATGACTTATTATTATTATTTTTTTTTGTAACAGCATGAACAATGAGAGGTGGTGGATTGGTCAGATGCTGGCCGATGTGTAAAAATAACTCAGTTGTTTGGTGGTGGCTATGGCGGAGCTTCCACAGAGGCCAGCAGGTGGATGAGGGAAAGGGGAGGCAGGAGGAGGAGAGACCCGAGGCAGCCGCCGGTCCGAGTGTCAGGTGAACTGAACTTCAGGTAAGAAGTTATGACCTGCAGTCTATCTGGGTCAGATATAAACCAAGTTTAGGTGGAGTTTATTTTCGTTGTGCTGACTTTTTACAGTCAGTTACAATAACTCGTACTGCGTGCTAGCTAGCATGACGGAGTTTCTATACAGCTGGGTGGGTGCTATGATGTTACTGATAGTGAACTTTATTTTATTCATAAGGTTAGTTAGTAGAGTTTCCAACGGCTCCTTATATAATGGAATGGTCCCTCATTCAGAGAAAATATTACACGTTTCGTATTGAGCTGAGAAGAGACGCAGTTTGTCCCGGACTTTAGCTATAATGAAAAAAAGACACAAAGCTGGACTTATTCTGCGTCTTTACGCTGTCAGCTGCCTCTTCTTCTCTCATTCTCTCCCCCTCCCTACCCTGTTCCTACTTCAATCATGAAACTGATCAATGATCAGCTGATCGGCTTTTCTCTCTTGTTTATTTATCGCTCACTTTGCCCCAGAAAGAGGAAACCGCCGGATGTCGCGCTAAACAACAGCAGCACGTTTAAGCTTGATCAGCTGTTGTTAGAATTTATTTAATATTACTTTCTAGTATCAGCTGATGTTTGCTGGAGCCACAGCTGTAAAGCTGCTGGTCATGATGTCGGTTTGGATATGTGGTGAGAGGGAAACATGAAGATGAAACCAGGAGATGTCCTTACTGAATCATCAGAGCTGAACAGGTGATGGAGAAACAGGTTTTCTTTTAGGTGACATGAATGAGTTGAAGTTATGAACTGTTTCTGAGAGACAAATAACACCAGGATCCTTTTCTAAGTAGCTGACAGCTGGTAACTGTGCAGGGGCGGGTCTAGCAAAGTTTTGCCAGGGGGCCAGGTAGGGCATTAACAGGGAAAGGGGGGGACAAGGAAATACTTTCTTATTCTCATTTAAAATGTTTCGCTTTTATTAAATAATTATCTGAATCTTGCGAATAAAGTTTTTATCTGATGTAAAATGTATAGAAATCATACATATACCAACAAGACTGTACATCACTGTCACAACACCGTTTTTTTTTTCATTCAAAGGCTTTATGGCTTTAATACCTGGGGGGCCGGTCTCCAGTCAAAATGCCCGATTTTTTGTCCCAGTCCAGCCCTGCAGGTTAATACTGGCAGTGTCACTGTGCCAGCTGACTGTATTTCATCATCAACCAGTGTTGTTCTTTATACATCAATATTACCAAAGTTTATCATAAGGCAGCATAGAAAGTATTTACTTGCTTTCAGGTTTCATTCAAATGTTAGTCTTTTTATTTATTTCCCCAATTTTTTCCTGTTTCAAAATCAAACACCAGTTTGTGAGAAGATTATCTTCTTTTTTTAATAGGCAGATAAAGTTTTGCATTGGCTAATTTGCCAATTGTATGTTAAAAATGTTCGTATTTTAATATTCAAAAATATTTTTGCCCAAAACATATGTCACTATATGTCAGTAAAAATACTATGCAAATATTGCTGTCCTTGAATGCTGAATAAACACTGACAAAGCACTGATTGTATCTCTTGTACTTTATTAACGCAGTATCTAAAAACTTTGCATTGTAGTGGTTAAAATCTCATTCTAATAAGAGTTAAAAGCGCATTCGGTTATTAGGTTTATAGGGTTATTGAATTATGGTTAATGGTTGGTAGAATTTTTTTTTTAACATTATCTGCCAATTACATCTGCCACCCTTCTCCAAATCTGTGCCCCTACCTGGCCCCCCCAACAAAAACTTTCTAGACACGCCACTGAAAACCCGACCAGCAGTTTATCTTATTGGGATCTATATTTGTTTGTTTTGCTGGTTGAAATGTGTTGCCATTAAGACAGTGGGAGCTAGCTTAGCTCAGCACAAGCTCTAATTGTGTGTAGCTTCGGCTTTCTCTTTTGCTAAACTTAAGGCTCCCTCTTGTAACAACAGTAAAACACGGCTCCTGTACATTTGAGTTTGTGAGTTCACAGACACAGTTTGATGTCCTGCCACTGTCTAAAGTTAGTGTAATAACAACTCAGGTAGCTCTGCAATGTTGGTGTGGGGATTTCCACTACACAGATATGCCATTAGTATATGGTACAGTGTGGGAATGTTTTTTCTATCAAACAATGTGTGGGGAAAAGAGTGTCATTTGTAGCTCTGAGTAACAAACAACAGATATGTCTGTTTAGATTTTTGTTAATATTATTTAAGTTTATTCCGAATTTGGGAATGTGAGACAAAGATTAATAAAGAGTGATGAAACTAATTGTTTTGTTTTTGTATGAAACCTTTTAATTTTGTAAAGGTTTGAGCATACCTCCAAAATGTTATATTTGTATGTGTTGATAAATGCAAGGTAGTGTCACGGTTCTGGGTCATTTTGACCCAGCTTTTTCTGTTTCTGTTTTGGTGTTTTTTATAAATTTCTAAAAGATGGATTTAGGACAGATAATCACATGGGCTCATGTGTTTTGGGTGTACCCCAAGCTGGCAATCCTCGCAGGTCGTCCTGCTCGTGGGTCTGTTTAAACATGCTCTGTTGCCGTGTGCGGTGTTTTGTCTCTTTCTCCTCCTCTCTCGATACAATGAATGAGGCGGCATTTCGATGAGCCTTTATCGCCTCACTGTGATTTAATCTGCCTTCAAAAGTGGCCTTTGAAGGATGCAGCCCCTGAATTGGGAAATGGGTACAGTTTAATGTCCCAGAGGTTTTATTAGATTTAAGTCAGGAGAGCATGGAGTCAGTCAGTGGTGTCTGTCTCTGACAGAGGGTCCAAGAATTTCATCCTGATACCTAATGGCAGTCAGGGTGCTGTTTCCTAGCCTATAGGGGTTTGTGTGTCCCTCCATGGATATGACTTCCGAGACCATCACTAACCCACCGCCAAACCAGTCATGCTGAACAATGTTACAGGCACCATGACGTTCTCCACAGCTTCTCCAGACCATTTCACATCTGTCACATGTTCTCAGCATCAACCTGCTTGTGACGTGGTGTGGATTATAGCTCAGCTGAAGAGGAGGGATGGGGCAGTGGGTTCTAGGAGTCACAGCTGGCAGTTATCACTCTAATCATGCCTCTCCTATCTAAGCAGCACGCTTGGACCCAGAAGTGGCGTGAAAGATCCGTAAAGCAGAGCAGCAGCTGGAGCATGCTGGAAAGTGTCCAGCTCAAGCCAGCAGAAAACGTGTGAAAAGCAAAATAAAAATTAATTTGCCAGTACAATTTTAAGAGTTATCAGGGCCTTGTGTCACACTGCTCTCATTTCTGAAAAGCACAGGGCACCAGTGGTGGACCTGCCAATTCTGGTATTCTATGGCAAATGCGACTTGGACTCCACAATGCCCTGTAGAGGATGTTGGGCCACCCTCTTGAAGCCTGTTTCTAATTTGTTGGTCAAAAACATTCACACCAGTGGCCTGTTGAAAGTAATTTTTTAGTTCTGGGAGTGCTTATCCTGTGTTCCTCCTTGCACAAAGGAGCAGATACCATCCTGCTGAAGGGTTGGATGCCTTTTACAGCCTTATCCAGCTGTCCTGGAGTAACTGCCTGTCTCCTGGAATCTCCTTCATGCTCTTAAAGCTGTGCTGGGAAACGTTTGGCCAAAGGAACATAATTCAATGAAGTCTTTATTGACAGACTTTATGTCCACAGAAACAAAACAAAACACAACATATAAACCTTAATAAAAATATATAAATTATATAAAACATTTGTAAAAATATAAAACACAAAAAATACACAATTACCTAAAAGAAATCTATAAATACACAAACACTTCAACCAGTGTTTTCTCAGACTGGATGAGTAACGCGAACCACTCACTGTCGGATCTGTGAGTGCTAAAATTATACTGTTACTCGAGCCATCCAGTCGTTCTCTAAAATTGAACATGAACTTTATTAAAAGTGCTTTTAAATTCCATAAAAATATCTGACTGGCACTACCCCCTCCAGGTGTCCTACAAAGGATTCTCATTGCATCATTACATGCAGCTCGTGCATACTACATTGTTTGTAGGATGACTACAAGGGGGCAGTATATAGCTGTGTGCAATACACTTTAAACAAAGCCACTTTAACTGGAAGTGAACAAAAGCTGAATTTGCATGTAGTAGTATTTGCCTGCACATAGAGCTTACACTGTCGTCTGTATATGTCATCATCATCATTCATTTGATCAGTAATAAAGTGATCGAGGTATTTCACCTTTTTATGAACCTCCAGAGTAGGGCTGTGCGATATGACCAGCAACGGCGCTAGAGCCAGCTCGGCTCTCCCCTGCTCTGGCTCTAGCGCCGTTGCTGCCAGAGCGATAGTGGCTGAGACGCAGCAGAGGTGTAAGCGCCTGGCTTAAAACAGGACATATTAGCTGCATTTAACCTTCAGTTACACTTTATATAGTTAGGTAGGAGTCATAACATGTTTCTTTTAAGCTGAAAAACATTACACCCAGGTAACCTGGTGTGTTGAAAACGTGTTTCCCGACTATGTTTGCTACCCTACAATCCGTCCTGCTCTGTAGTAAAATCAACGATATTTGACCGTCCTGTTGCTCCCATTGAAATGTATACAGCCTATTTAAAATCTAAAACTTAACATTGTCCGTAGCCTGCTGCTGTTACCACTGTCCTGTTTGAAATGTAATGAGAGAAACTGGTTATTTTGTCATATTTGCATGTGCCGATATTGAACCCAAGGCACTAACTAGCTAACTGACTTGATGCCCATTAACCTTATAACTCCTGTTGTGTGTGTGTGCGTGTACAGAGAGACAGCCAGGTTCATAATGGATATGAGGAAGTTGTTTTCAAAAAATGGAGCCACATCCAGGTTAAAAGTGTAAGATCAATAAAGGATTATGTTGGATCAGTGTTTCAATATTTATATCCTTTATTAGATGTTCATGTGGTTTGGTTATTTGCCTTTTGGTTGAAAGTACACTGAAAGAGGACTTTTTTATTAGTGATCTTAATATTTTTTTTTTTTTTTTAATCTAATTGAATACAATCTATTTGTGTATGATTGTCAGTCCAAAGAGGGAGAGAGGAAAGGGGAACGTGAGGAGAAAGTACAAGGTCAGGAAGAACCAGGTAAGAAAACAGGCAGGGAACAGTGACAGGCAAAACAGAAACTGTTAAACTGGCAAAGAAAAAAAAAAAAATTTTACTCATACAATCTGGAAGTTGTGTTCTCCCTATATTAAAGCTGCTGTACAGAATCTGCAAAACAAACTGGGTTGTCAGCCCTGGCACTGCATTACCATATTGAACTTCAGTCAGAGGAAGTCACGGTTGCCAAAAACTTTTTGAAGCTCAAGAGTGAGGCTGGTGCCATTCCAGATATGTTAACATTGTACAATCTTCTGGTTAATCAGATCTTCCCCACACTGAAAACTGTTATTCAGGTTGCCCTAACAAACCCAGTTAGCAGCTGTAACTGTGAAAGGTCTTTTAGTGTCTTGAGTCAGCTCCATACCTGGCTGAGAAGGACCATGGGTCAAAGCAGACTCCAGCACCTGGCTGTGGTGTCAGTTGAGAAAGAGATGCTTGAGAGAGTTGACCACCAAAATGTGATAGACAGATTTGCCAACCTCAAGGTGAGGCAACATAGGTTAAAAGAAAAGAAAAAATCTGCAGAGCCATAGTAGTATCTGCACTAAAGATCTTTTCGTACATTGTATACATTGTACCATAGGCCAAGGTGTCTCAATTTTTTTTAATTTTGTAATAATATTTTGTACATTTCAAGGACTCTTCTATTTTTGGAGTGTATTTTTTATGTATCTGTATTATATTATACAAACACTTTAAAAGTGAATCTCTGTCCAAAAAATGCCCTCAGTTTACTTTTTACTCACTATGAGTGTCATTCATTATTCTCCTGCAGTAATTAAGGTTAGGATATGTATTTTCTTTTTAAATTCCAATCCATTCTTCTTTGGCAGTAGTAGTCTTTAGCAGCATTTAAATAACCTTTATCAGATTTGATGGTTTTGTTACAGATGTTTCAAAAAAGTGTTTTGCTTTTCTTTCACAAATGTGGGGATTAAATTGTGTTAAAATGTACAAAATGGTGATGTCATGTTTTGTGACGAGGACCCAGGCACAGAGAGACTTGATGAATTTAAGAATCTTATGATTTAATAAAGAAATTTGCAGACTTGCACAGAGAGGGTAAAATTATGATGACTGATAATGGAGATGAAGAGAACAGACGATGAGGACAGGGAGGAACAGGGGTTTAAATGCACCAAGGAGACAGTCAGAGGGAACTCGGGACAACTGGAGACATTTAAGGATGCAGGGACTCACAGAGACAGGGAAGAAGTCTCATCGTGACGAGTAAAGTTTACCTTGCCTGGATGGGCAGCTCTCTGGGTGCTCAGCACCCCCAAAGCTCTGATCCTAGAATCGCCCCTGCGTGAAACTACACATTTTTAGACATAAGTTGCAATGGCCGCCGTTTTCTTTCAAAGTTTGAGTCTAAAGTTTATTTTTTAGCACCTGACGGCTCTTTTTTGCTTCTCATCCTTAAATACTCTGCATACTCTTTCACGTGATTCAGTTTATTTTGAAAAGTCTCAACAGGATCTTGAGCTTTATTGTGACAGGTTTACATGTAAAACAAACAAACGGACAGCGGAGCCATGCGATGGTTTTACCATCATTGTTGCTAACGACAACACGTAAAAACAGGCGCTTGTCCATCCATAGTGTGGTTATATTAAATATAAGAGACCACCACTATGTCCGGTTGGTTAGCCATCACCGTTTTGTCCGTCTGTATCTAGAGGGTCAAAATGGTGGTGTGACCTAAAGCATATATCTATATTAGATCTTCACTCGCGACTGGTTTGTGATGCTGTTGGAAGTATAACACTCCCCTAGTGAGACGGCAGCCAACAGAATATATCTGGTCCTGAAAAAACAGGTAAATGATGAGATGGACGACAGGTAGTGTGTGTTTTACTTTCTCGCTTCTGACAGATCTTTATTTATACACATTCATGTGTTCACAACGGGTTACAAAAACCTCTTAAATCATCAAAAGACAGGTTGAGGTAAATTCATCATATCATCTGACTGATAAGTGGTCACACAGAATTAAAAAAAAAAATCAGCAGTGATTCAGGAGTTCTACAATGTAAACAGTTTATCTGAATAATAATATTTTGTTTTGTTTTAAGCCTTTATATACACTGTATTGGCAAATGTATTCCATCACCATCGAAATCATTGAATTCAGGCGTTCCAATAAACAATAACAAAGTGGAAGGGATTGGGAATAACAGCAGCTCAGCCACAAAGTGGTAGGCCATCTAAAATCACAGAGCAGGGTCAGAGGATGTTGAGCCACACAGAGGTCTATGTTAGTGTTTGTTTTCTTCCTCTAAGGAAGTACAGGAGAACGACTACCTTTTAAAAGGTTTAATTGGTTTCAGAAGTTGAAATTACAAGTTGCAGTGCTGGACCTCAATCTGAACCAGCGGTCTGCTTCACATAAAGGATGATCCTGTAAGCGGACTACAGTTTTTATACCACAACAAAAACAAGCATTTGGCGGTCGCCAGGGCAACGGTACTGACTGCACTGTGCCAAGTGTAAAGTTTGTTGAAGGGGGGATCATGGTGTGGGCATCTTTGACAGGAGCTGGGCTCAAACCCACAGTTCCAGTGAGAGGAACTCTTAATGCTTCAGCATACCAAGACACTTTCATGATCCCACTACTGTGGGAACAGTGTGGGGAGGGTGCCTTCCTCTTTCCTACATCACTGCACAAAGTAGGTCCATAAAAACATGGATGAGCAAGTTTAGTGTGGAAGAACTTGCCTGACCTGCACTGTGTGAAGGCAGACTTTTGGCAATATAATATAGATGTATTCCATTATTTTATCCAGTATATTGTTTTTAACAAAATGTTCATATACCTAGACTATTAATATACATACACACACAGCAAGGTAATGCAAGTAATGACAGGAGCACAGAGAACAACAACAACTAAGAACATTTTGGAACATGTGTTGGGAAATTTTGGGGAAACAATCTACAAAGTAACTGACAGTTATTCCACAGAATGACTCTGACATGTTCATCCCAGAGCCTTGTTAAACACGTTCTGAGCATCATCAGCGAGCTCATTGAGGAAATAATTCAGAGCTTTGTAGGTTGTGATGAATGAGAGGCTCATTGATGCTACAATCCCAAATACTGGAATCCATCTGGCTGCTTCCTCTGCTGCCATTGATGCAACTATGCTTGCAGCTGAGACCAACAACTTCAGGATAAGATCTTTGGTTGTTTTCTCTGCAGACAGTTTTGATTTAATGACAGCACTCAGATCAGTGTATGGAACACCTGAGCTGGCAGCAAGTCTCTCCAGAGATGACTTATCAAGACCAAACCCAGCTACATATTTTGAAACAACTGCAACCATCAAGCCGAGATCAACAGCAGCAGAAAGCAGAGGAACTGGAACCCCTGCTACAGCTGCAGACAGAATAGAGTAGTATTTTATTTTAGACTGAAACGCTTTTTTCTTCTTGTTGATGATCTCCAGGTTGATGTTGGGCATGACGAACAGCAGAGCATCTCTCTTGTGTGCAGGAAGTTCTCTCTCTAAGGTCGGATGTAAGAGAGAGAAGTCGTACAGGTGGAGCTCAAAGCTGGACACCAGGAAGACCTGTGGGGACACGACGCCTTGTCTCTGAAGACCTGAGTTATAAAAGAGATAAAACATGATTCACAGTTGAACTTTATTATGATGAATGATAACACCTGTTTGCACTGGTAAAGCAAAGAGATCAGTGAAAAATATGTGACTGTAAACTTTGAAAGAAAGAAGGAAAAAAAACACTGACTTTAAAATTATTTATTAATTATTATTAAAATTAATTATTTATTTATTCTGTTTTACATAAAGAGGATCTTCCAGTCTCAATTTCCTCTGCAGCTCAATAAAACCTGACTCATAAAGAAGACAGAATCTGTAGTTATATGCAAAAATATAAAATTATAAATAAATGCATATACATATATTTTATTAATTTTCCAACAGTAAAAATATAAATCAGCTGCATTTTTCACAGTAAAAGAAAAATCTCACCTTGAATGCAGTCGTCTCTGATTTTTGTCAGAGTCCTCTCTGCACTGAAGTCTCTCTTTCTTTCCTCAGCTCGCATATTGTTGTCAATCTTTGAGCGAACAAAGTAGAACTTTTTCTTTATCTTCTGAATCTCCTGAGCGAGTTTCACATCATTTTCTCTGAAGCGAGTGTCTGAGATGATGATGAAGAAGTCAAACTTCTCAAATCCAACAAGCTTCAGGTACTTATCAGCTGGAAATTTGGTGGTGCCGATTCCAGGAAGATCCCATAACATAACATTGGGAAAGTTTGGATGAGTGTAAGCTCCAACCTGTGAGGTGGTTTCTACAACACCAGTAGGAGCAGCTCCCTCATCTTTGTCATCTATCCCTCTGAAGGCATTAACAAAGGTGGATTTGCCTGAGCCACATTCTCCTGTGATGGCGATATTTAGTGGAATATTTTCTTGTTCTTCTAAATATTCTTGGATCTTTGCAGCTGCTGCTGCAGTGTCGTTATTCTGCAGTGCTTCTTTAACTCCAGCAATTAGATCCTCCATGTTGATCCTGAAATAGAAGAAAAATAAAAAGGTGTAAAAATCACTGCTGCATTATTTGGAAATACTTAATATGCAGACATCTGGTTAGTCATATTGCCAATGACTAACCAGATGTCTTCAGTATTAGAGTTATCATAGCAGTTTAAAGAGAGGATGGAACAGAACCAGATATAAGAGAGGAGTGTACGGTATTAGTGATCAACAACCCAGGAGAGGGGAATGAAAGTGTAACAAGATTAGTGGGCAGTGGATCAAGTTTACACAAAGACGACTTTAACTTAGTAATTATAGAAAATATTTGAATTATTGTAGGAAGTTCAAAAGTGGATAAAGAAGATGACAGTTGAGTAGGAGGGGAAAAAATGCAAGTAGGACAGTTGACCATATCACAAGAAGAGGGCAACAGTTGATGAAGAACAATTTTTGTATAAAAAAAAGTCCATAAATTTGTTACAGACTGCAGCAGAGTGTGTATGAATGGCAAAGGTTTAAGAATATTATATAAACTAGAAAACAAAGTACGAGTGTTTCCTTCAGCGGATTTAATAACAGAAGTGCAGTAATTACAGTTACAGTTATTTATTCACTTATTCAGTCACTTTAATTTTAAAACTGTGTATATACTGTATATTTTAAGTATTTTTTATCTCATTCTTATTGCCTGTTTATGCCCTTATTTTTAACATCATGCTGCTCTGTTGTATCTTAATTGCCCCTTGGGGATAAATAAAGTCTATCTGACTCTGATTCTGTAGGCAGATTTAGCATGATGAATAACTTCTTTATAATGTTGTATATGACTGAGATACATGTCCTTATGAATATTAAGTCCTGTTTTCTTGAAGAGACGTTCCAGGCGGCCTCCAGTAGCTTTAAGTTTGTGAAGTTCAGATGAATACCACGGGGCAGAGCGAGAGAAGGAAACTGTTTGAGTTATCTGGGGAGCCAAGGTATCTAAGAGGTTGATAAGTTATAGTGAGATACCAGGTCGTCTATGGAACCTGAGGCATACCTTATACCTGTTGTTGTGTAGGATTGCAAGGCCACCCCTATATCCCGACACACGGGGCTGGCAGGTGTAAACAAATCCAGGTGGAGTGGTCGAATTGAGTTCCACTAAATCATTTGGATGCTGCCAGGTCTCCATTAGACATAGAAAGTCAAGTTTATGATCATTAAGAAGATCATAGACAAGAGGTCCCCTGCTGGAGAGCAATTGGGCAATCCAACGGGAACGGGGTGGTCACTGCTAACATTGCAAGCTGACCTGGCAATGCTAGTGAGCAGTCCGCCCCTGTGCAAGATGACCACAGGGGTGGTATCGGGCTCCTGCTGTCGATCCTGTAATTCCATCTGTATCCACGGAGAACATACTCTCGACGCAGGCGCCAGGCGATGTCCAGGTGCAGCAGTAAAGCCGGCAGAAGGGCCAAGATATGCTGGAAGCGTAGATAGAGTAGTTCTGATGCCCTGTACCTCAGAGTGAAGGAGACAGGCCTGAGTATGGACAGAAAAAACCCAGCAAGAAGAGCCCGGAAGAACAGAACCTTAACAGTCAGCCCAGCGGCTAAAAGCTGATTCTAACAGCTGACAGTAAAAGCACGCCAGCCGACTGGTAAGGCAGAGAAACACTTTACCTGTCAGACAATATAGGTTTAGGGAATAAAATAAACTTGCGTAGCTATACTAAGCGATAAGTATAGAGAGAGCAGCGGCAGCCAAAACGTGGCAGCGTTCACTCCCTTCCATGTCCTAACAGAATTTATCTTTGAAAAGACAAATTGTGATGCAACTTTTACATCACATACTGAGTTATGGCTAGTTCTTGATGATTATTACTAGGGGTGGGCTTTGATGATCGATTTATCGATTAAAATCGATTCTAGCTTGGATAACGTGATATCAATTCATTAAAATCCTGAATCAATTTTTTAATATAAATTTATTTTGCCTGAAACGCCAGAATCTCAGGTTAAACCTCACAACATTTCAACAACCACCAAACAGCTAAAACAGTAAATGAGAGCAGGTACACGGATTCTGCACAAAGACGTAAACACACAGCGCGGAGCCTCCGACGGATCAGAATCAGTGAGATGTCGCCTTTCTCACCCGACGGCACGGACACGGTCGGGGCTGAAAGCCGACAGCTCGCTGATTCTGATGTTTCGGCGGGTCCCCGCTTTGTGTTCACGCCCTTTTTGCGCTGATTCTGAAGCTGCAGGTTTTTATGTCTCCAAACAATATTGACTGAACCAGCAGCAAAAGAAGATCCAAACTACGCTTCACATAAACATCGTCATGAATTCCCTCTGACTTTTACTGTTTTGCTTCCACCACGATAAAATCACACTTCATGCACAGCTCTCTCTCTCTCTATGTAAGGAAGTGACTCTTACCTTCAGTGAAGGCTGGTTACACTTTGTAATGCAAACAATAATCGTCTCTCTCTCTTATTTCAGTGTTGAACTTTGTAGATGGTCCCTGAGCTGTAACAGTCCACCACTGAGACAGGAGCGCTTTGAGATGTTTGTGGTTTGTGTTCAGTGTTATGATGTGACTGGAAGGTGTTGTTTTTCTCCTAATGACTTTTCTTATTGTTTGGAAGATTTAATTACATGAATTCCCCCCCCCCCCCCCCCCCCGCTTCCGAGTGCTTCTCCCGTCCCGTTTTCTTTTTCTTGTAACTACTGCGGTTCGAGCTGCTTTAGTGACAAATAGACACACACAGACAAATCTACCCACTTACTCGGTACTGTGGAGATTAAGAACAAATAAGAAGAAACAGGACATAGATCATTTCACCAAACGATGGAAGTTTACCTGCGTGTTGGTGCTGGAAAGATGATAAATATTGTATTCAGCAGTAATTCTGATGATGCGGTCTGCACAGACTGGAGCCTTGTTGTACTGGCTTAATCTTTCTTTCTTTAAATGTTCAGTGTCTTTAGCCCCTCCCCCCAAAAACAGCAAGTGAAACTGTTGTTCAGCCATTTGACTTTTGTGAAAATTTCAGCTCAACAATAATTATGATATTTAAACGCACACTGTATTTTAAAGAATGTACATTAAGAAACAGATTATATTAGATTTATATTTCAAATATGACAAAATGCTGATTTTACAGCAGGAAAATTATTGTATCTCTACAGTTTAAAAATTTAATAAGCTTTCTGCCTGCACAGAGTGGATAGCGAAACAAATGGAATCATCATAAATACAATATTTCATATTTATTACTTTTTTCTCATTGCTTTATTATTGTAGCTCTAGTAATAAATAATAAGGGAAGGATTCTGGATCAGCACCATGATGGAAACTTGTGGCCATAGTATATACAGTATTCTGAAGGTCTAAAATGTCACTGTATGTACTTGCTTGTGTGTGTTTTATGTGTATAGATTTTTTTAAAGTCTTCCTCATGATATAACATTGTCCAGACATGCCTGGTAAGGACACGAGGAGGAAACAGTGACAAAAATAGCTGTGTGAGGCTACGAAAGGTAGTGGATCCCTACAGTACAGATATTTGTTTAAAAATGTTGCGATTAAAAGTAAAAAGTTGCCAGAGATACAAATACTCAAGTAAAGCACAGATACTTTAAAATTCTACTTAAGTACACTAACAAAGTATCTGTAAAGCCACTGTCATTATCATAATGAAAATAACTCAGCCTTTACCAAGAAACTACAACTAATATATTAGATGCAAAAATAAAAAAAAAGTTTAAAAACACAAAATGCTGGTCAAAAGCCAGAATCAAGAAACTTTTATATATGTAATTCCAACTGTCCGTGTCCTGCTGAGCTTAAAATGCTGAAAACTGTTGAACTCAGAGACTCTTCTTCTTTGAGGCAGTTGGCAAACAAAAAAACTGCTATACTTCCAACAGCACCACAAACCAGCAGGGAGTGCAGATCTAAATGGCAGGTAGCATATTCAGAGCTTTTAAATGAAGAAAAAGATCTTTTTTTTTTAAAAAAAAGATAAAAAGTTAAGATAGGTGGGGGTAGAGGTGTAGACTGCCCATTAAATCAGCAGCCTCACTTTTACAGTAAAGGGGATAAATGTTGCAGTTCAACAAGTTAAAACTAATCATATCGGTAACTGATGATGAACTAAAATCTTTGAGAAAATTTTTTTTGATAATAATTTAGTTACATTAATTTTTGTGTAGAACATTTAAAAGTTCCACATTGTAACGGCGGTCTGGCGAGGAAGGAGCAACTAGTAGGTCCAGAGGGGCACGTGGTGTGCCCCAGTACATATTAAACAAATATGTAAGACTGCTTTCTTCCATTTGCGCAACATCTCTAAAGTTAGAAATATCCTGTCTCAGAGTGATGCTGAAAAACTAGTTCCTGCATTCATTACTTCCAGGCTGGACGACTGTAATTCATTATTATCAGGAAGTCCTAAAAACTCCCTGAAAAGCCTTCAGTTAATCCAAAATGCTGCAGCAAGAGTCCTGACAGGGACTAGAAAGAGAGAGCAGATTTCTCCTGTATTGGCTTCCCTTCATTGGCTTCCTGTTAAATCCAGAATTCAAAATCCTGCTCCTCACATACAAGGTCTTAAATAATCAGGCCCCATCTTATCTTAATGACCTTGTAGTACCATATCACCCTATTAGAGCACTTCGCTCTCACACTGCAGGCTTACTTGTTGTTCCTAGAGTATTTAAAAGTAGAATGGGAGGCAGAGCCTTCAGTTTTCAGGCCCCTCTTCTGTGGAACCAGCTTCCAGTTTGGATTCAGGAGACAGACACTATCTCTACTTTTAAGATTAGGCTTCAAACTTTCCTTTTTGCTAAAGCATATAGTTAGGGCTGGACCAGGTGACCCTGAATCCTCCCTTAGTTATGCTGCAATAGACGTAGGCTGCCGGGGATTCCCATGATGTATTGAGTTTTTCCTTTTCAGTCACCTTTCTCACTCACTATATGTTAATAGACCTCTCTGCATTGAATCATATCTGTTATTAATCTCTGTCTCTCTTCCACAGCATGTCTTTATCCTGTTTTCCTTCTCTCACCCCAACCAATCACAGCAGATGGCCCCGCCCCTCCCTGAGCCTGGTTCTGCTGGAGGTTTCTTCCTGTTAAAAGGGAGTTTTTCCTTCCCACTGTCGCCAAAGTGCTTGCTCATAGGGGGTCATATGATTGTTGGGTTTTTCTCTGTACCTATGAAGCGCCTTGAGGCGACTTTTGTTGTGATTTGGCGCTATACAAATAAAATTGAATTGAATTGAATTGAATTGAATTGAATTGAATTGTGTGAACGTTAGCCGGACAACTCGGAGGTCAGACAGTTAAACAAAATAACAGTCCGTTATTTGGCGTTAACAGAACAAGACCATACAAGCCAGGTCTCCGCCCTGTTCGTACATACGTACATGTGCCAGGGTTAAGTAGTGTACGGTGTCTCTAAACAGATGCACGGAGAGCAACATGCTCGCCTGTAATGGCAGCCGCTGCACTCACACTAGTAAACCTTCCAACTATTACAATAATAGGACGACACCCCGTAGCAGTATTATACCATAATAAGTGTTGTTGCAACATGTAGAACTAAATGTGTAGAAGTTTGTTGTTGCTTTGGGTTTTGAACAAAGTGATGATTATAAGTTTAACAGAAATGTACCAGCTTTTAACAACCTCACCAGCTATTTGTGTAGAGATTGTTAAGTTTACGAGGCGCACCCAAATGCATCACAGTCATTGCTTTTTGCCCTATAATGTCGTGTAGACACACAAATGTTTACATTTCCCTACATATAACGTAAGTTATAGTTTCATATCTGGACTGATTATGAAGCATTTTCACACCACAGAAATACAAACTTACACGTACCTGCGTCTCCAGTTTCCTGAGCTCTTTCTGGTTTCAGTTTAGTTTCAGTTTAGTTTCAGTTTATAACGACAATTATCAGCAGCAGAAGTTACTGTGGACCTCCAACCAATCAGAGCACTGCTGGATGTTTTTATGGTACCATAATCGTGTTTACTTTAAAGTTATTATAGTTCAGTGAAACTAAACTAAATACTAAAAACAGATGTGGATCATTTTAGTGACCTAAAATAAAAAATAATTTTGAAAACAAAACAAATAATTTTGTGATCTCAGAAACCTAAACTAAAATAAGTTCTTCTTCTGTGACACACCGTAATGTGTGGTCATATTATGTGAATTCAATTCACGAAATTGACGGCTCATTTGGAGTACACTTCGGATTGGGATAGCCGTCACTGCGTCGCTGTGACATAATAGGTCTCAAAATGCGTACTCCGGAGCGTGCATCGCTGGATTGGGACACAGCCAGTGATTCGTTCATGCTACGATTCAGCACAGCAAGGGAGGGGGTGAGTAACACAAATGTGCTGTTAGCATGGTAGCAGAGCGATGCTACTGTGAGCTGAGGAGATTTTGTCTTGATGTGAGCTTCTACTCAGGGCTTTTTCTTCCAGTTCAGAGCAGAAATGTTTTTGTTAATAAACTGGCTGTTGTTTTTTTACACACAATTTTAATTATAAGCTAGATATATTTGTACTAATGAAATTAGTTTGCTAACAGCAAAAGGGATGAGTCAGTTGCGCTTGTGAATCATGATTCATGAGTCAGTAAAGTGATTCTCGAGTATTGAACGATTCGTTCATGATTCGCGCATCACTAACTGTCTGCCAGCACAGGCGTGCCATACGCCGATCTGCGTGCCATCATTGTTTCTCCACTGGCTGCGGTGAAAATATCGAAAGAGCTCCTCCTGAAGGTGTTGAGCCAAATTGCAGGAGCAGCTACATTTATGCATCCATCATCCATCCATCCTGCATCCATCCATCCACCCACCCTTTCTTCCTTCCTTCCATCCATTTATATATAACCTGTGTGCACAACAAAAAAACTGCCGAATTTCTCATTCTCTGTGTTATGCTAGTACTTTATATCATACACTCGTTATAATTCATCATCTCAATGCATCATGGGAATCTGGGGATTCCCATGATGCATTGAGTTTTTCCTTTCCAGTCACCTTTCTCACTCACTATGTGTTAATAGACCTCTCTGCATTGAATCATATCTGTTATTAATCTCTGTCTCTCTTCCACAGCATGTCTTTATCCTGTTTTCCGTCTCTCACCCCAACCAATCACAGCAGATGGCCCCGCCCCTCCCTGAGCCTGGTTCTGTCGGAGGTTTCTTCCTGTTAAAAGGGAGTTTTTCCTTCCCACTGTCGCCAAAGTGCTTGCTCATAGGGGGTCATATGACTGTACAATATAAAGCGCCTTGAGGTGACTTTTGTTGTGATTTGGCGCTATATAAATAAAATTGAATTGAATTGAATTGAATAATTCAGTATTTGTTATGTTGGAAATTATTATGTGATAATGTAATAACAAAAATTATTTCTCCTGATTGGTCCAATCTGATAAGTATAGAACAGTATAGATGACTGTAGTGTGATGAGTTCGCTGCCCTCCAGTATTCACAGTGAACTACAACACAAGTATCACAGATGTGAACTGTAATGAACTGTCATTGCTGCCTGTTATTAATAAAAATGTTGTGACTGAACATAATAACAGTGTTGTTTTTAATTTAATTTTAAATAGTTGTTCCCAGTGCACCGTATAACACTTCATAACCCCAGCTGAGTTAGTTTCTATAATTACTGGATGTGGTGTGGACAGGATTTTACAAACTGTTTATTCACGTGTTATGTTTAACTTTCGTCTGTACCTAACTTATTGGTGACAAAATGTTTCATCTGCGATGGTTTTTGGTTCGAGTCACCACTAAATATGAAATGAGGATCTTAAAAACACCCTCAGGCCTGGCAAAAAATCTCCTGTATGCTGAAGTTTTGCTAGTTGCTGCCAAAGGTGAAAGGGTCCAAATGTGATTCATAATGGTGACATATCTCTAAAATTTTTAAAACTTCAAAGAATCTCTTTACAATTTTCTGCTCATTATAGAATAGGGAGTGTAGAATTATGAGCAGAAAAATAAATTTAAGCAATTGTATTATGTTGTAGCAACATAATAAAGCTGAAAAAAATGAAGGTCTAACTAGTTTCTGAACCCACTGCATGCATGTATGCATTTCTCTCTGATTTATTTTCACATGTTTGGTTTGCTTTTGTTGAATAAATGTAACTGCCCGTGTAGCTAAATCTGACATATTTTCATGTTAATTAATATACAATGCTGTGAAACTTCCCATGATGCAATTCACTTCCACTGACAACACAACATCCACTTAAACAAAGTCAACTTTCAGGGATTTCCTTACCGGGATGAATGAGACACACATTTCACTCAAATCTGTCAGGAGACAAACACCATCTCTACTTTAAAGACTAGGCTTAAAACGTTTTGGTAAAGCATATAGTTAGTGCTGGATCAGGTGACCCTGAAGTTGACCTGATCAGGTGACCTGAGGGCCAGGTGGAAGGAATCACACTGATGAACTCTGTTCCTTCTTTAGTGACGCGGAGGACCGGCAGTGGAGCCAACTGGAAAGTTGGCCACAGAGAAATCAGAGGTGGTGAGCTGGACGCATTGTGTGCGCATAACGTTAAATAAAAGAAAGAAACAGTTACAGAACGCTGTGTGGCTCCGAGTCTTTCACATGCTGCAATAGCTGTAGGCTGCTGGAGGATTCCCATGATGCACTGAGTGTTTCTTCTTCTGTATAAATAAAATTGGAGTAAATGTGTCATTAAATATCTCCTTGTTGGTCAGCCACAGCAGGAGGAGACCTGCTTTGTATCACCTCAATAACACCTCCAGCCTCAAAGTGAAAACAAAAACAGAATGACGACTGACCACATGAGTCATTTATGACACATTATTCTTCTTAATTCTCTTCACCCAGACTCACTGAATGCAGTGAGTCTGGGTTCATCTCCTATAGATGGTGCAGTTTGTCAGATATCACTGTGACCCAGACTGAATGGTTACTGCCCCGTCATCGAAACTATGATAAGACTCTACATTGTACTTATACAGCTGGCTGTAAAACCAGGCTTTAAGCATTCAGTGTTTACAGTAGCTGATACTCAAACTCAAATTACTCTTACTGTTCAACATTAACCGACTTTTTTCAATGATTAACTTTCTTTTTCAACATTATAGGACTTAATCAGTCGAAGCCACTGTTGAAACCATCAATACAGCACAGTTTCTTCACTGAGAGATGGAAGTCAGCTTCATCACAGATACTGAATTAAAGACATGAACAACACAAGACATCAGTCAGCAGCAGTCCTGTTACAAGTTGGTTAGATAGTACAGGGTGGGCCATTTATATGGATACACCGTAATAAAATGGGAATGGTTGGTGATATTAAAGTCCTGTTTGTGGCACATTAGTATATGTGAGGGGGCAAACTCCTCAAGATGGGTGGTGACCATGGTGGCCATTTAGAAGTCGGCCATCTTGGATACAACTTTTGTTTTTTCAATAGGAAGAGGGCCATGTGACACATCAAACTTATTGGTAATGTCACAAGAAAAACAATGGTGTGCTTGGTTTCAACGTAACTTTATTGTTTCATGAGTTATTTACAAGTTTCTGACCACTTATAAAATGTGTTCAATGTGCTGCCCATTGTGTTGGATTGTCAATGCAACCCTCTTCTCCCACTCTTCACACACTGATAGCAACACCGCAGGAGAAACGCCAGCACAGGCATCCAGTATCCATAGTTTCAGGTGCTGCACATCTCGTATCTTCACACCATAGACAATGGCCTTCAGATGACCCCAAAGATAAAAGTCTAAGGGAGTCAGATCGGGAGACCTTGGGGGCCATTCAACTGGCCCACGACGACCAATCCACTTTCCAGGAAACTGTTCATCTAGGAATGCTCGGACCTGGCACCCATAATGTGGTGGTGCACCATCTTGCTGGAAAAACTCAGGGAACGTGCCAGCTTCAGTGCATAAAGAGGGAAACACATCATCATGTAGCAATTTCAAATATCCAGTGGCCTTGAGGTTTCCATTGATGAAGAATGGACCCACTATCGTTGTACCCCATATACCACACCAAACCATCACTTTTGTTGTTCCAACAGTCTTGGAGGGATCCATCCAGTGTGGGTTAGTGTCAGACCAATAGTGGTGGTTTTGTTTGTTAACTTCACCATTCACATAAAAGTTTGCGTCATCACTGAACAAAATCTTCTGCGTGAACTGAGGGTCCTGTTCCAATTTTTGTTTGGCCCATTCTGCAAATTCTGTGCGCCGATCTGGGTCATCCTCGTTGAGATGCTGCAGTAGCTGGAGTTTGTAAGGGTGCCATTTGTGAGTAGCTAATATCCGCCGAAGGGATGTTCGACTAATGCCACTCTCCAGTGACATGCGGCGAGTGCTACACTGTGGGCTCTTGCTGAATGAAGCTAGGACAGCCACTGATGTTTCTTCATTAGTGACAGTTTTCTTGCGTCCACATTTTAGCAAATCCAACACTGAACCAGTTTCACGAAACTTAGCAAGCAGTTTGCTAACTGTAGCATGGGAGATGGGTGGTCTCGTAGGGTGTCTTGCATTGAAATCTGCTGCAATGACCCGGTTACTGCGTTCACCAGATATCAACACAATTTCGATCCGCTCCTCATGTGTTAACCTCTTCGACATGTCAATGGCTGTGAACAAAGAGAAACTTGTAAATAACTCATGAAAGAATAAAGTTACGTTGAAACCAAGCACACCATTGCCATATTCTCATTGATCTCTTCTTTCTAAAGGTCCAGACAGGTAAGAGGTGTTCCTCAGTATCAGACAGCTTTGCTCAGTTAGAACTTGCTGGTTTGACTCGGAAGTCCAGACTTTCCAGGACGCACAGCTGGAGCTCCCGTGTACTTGATGAAATCACAGCTCAGCTGTACGTGTTTTTATTGCCGTTCCTCGTTTCTCTGTGGTTAATATTTACCATGCAAACTGTGCACGATACGCTTCATTAGCCACATATACACTTCTTCTTCTTCTTCTTCTTTTAAGAAAAGTCAAAACTATCATTTTAAGCACTTTGTTAAATGATCGGCCAGAAAAGGAGCATCATGGGAGATAATGTAGAAATATGTAATAATAACTGATTTGCTCATTAATTTACGTTGGAGCGATCTTTAAACGTGATTAAAAAATTGCACAGCACACTGAAATAAATACTGAATAATCTACAGACGTCTCAGTAACTGTGCTTTATGAACTAATATGAATCCGCACTGACCCGCCTTCAGTCTTATTCATGTCAGTCTAGTTTTCTTCTAACATCCAAGTTTATGGTCTGTTTCATGTCTAAAAGCCTCACATTTAAACATGAACAGTCACTACATGACTGATGATACACTCACAGCTCGTGCTTCTCATGGAGCAACATGTTAAACTAGTTTTATTTTTATTCCAGTGGCCTCCCAAAACTTAAAATAGACATAGTCCAAAAACTGAGATCCCACCTCATAATCAACTTTAAAGATTGATCTTCAGGTTTCGGTTTAACCTGATCATTACGTATGATTACATTTTAATGTCAAATTAAAGTAGCTAAGTATAAATTCTGCAGTTCAAGAAAAAAGTCAAATTTTCCACATTTTTTCTCCTTTTTTTAAGGATCAGCATGGAGGACAAAGATGACTTATATATGGAAGACATTCCTGGAGTTAAAGAAGCCCTGCAGAACAACGACACTGCTGCAGCAGCTGCAAAGATTGAAAAAAATTTGAAACAACAAAATAATATTGCACTAAATATCGCCATCACAGGAGAATCTGGCTCTGGAAAATCCACCTTTGTTAATGCCTTCAGAGGGATGTCCGATGATGAAGATTCTCTCTCAGCCGTGTCACACTTGGCTGCAAACTGCCCCAATCTTGGAGACTGTTTCTCAGTGAAACCAACAAAACCACATCATCTGCAAAACATAGAAACAAGATCCTGAGGTCACTGAGCCAGACACCGTCCTCCCCTTGGCTGCACCTTAAATCTCTTTCCAGTAAAACTATGAACAGAATCATTAAAAAACAGCACCCCTGGTGGAGTCCATACCCACAAAAATGCGGACCGAGCCTACTGGTGTAACAGAAACCACCTTAGAGGTCACACCGTACCCCCATCCAAACTATCCCAATGTTATGTTATGGGATCTTCCTGGGATCGGCACCACCAAGTTTCCAGCTAAGAAGTACCTGAAGCTTGTTGGATTTCAGAAGTTTGACTTCTTCATCATCATCTCAGACACTTGCTTCAGAGAAAATGACGTGAAACTCGCTCAGGAGATTCAGAAGATGAAGAAAAATTTCTACTTTGTTCGCTCAAAGATTGACAACAATATGCGAGCTGAGAGAAGAAAGAAAGACTTCAATAAAGAGGAGACTCTCAAAGTAATCAGAGACGACTGTGTTCAGAGTGAGTGTCTGATCACTTACAGCTCAGTGAGATAACTTTATGGATTCACTTTCATATTCAGGTCTTAGCTCTACATCATTTGTATTTACGTGTGTAATCATGTTAACATGTTCCTTCTGTGAAACAGGACTCGGAGGATTAGGCTTCGAGTCTCCGCAGGTCTTCCTGGTGTCCAGCTTTGAGCTCCACCTGTATGACTTCAATCTCTTACATGAGACCTTAGACAGAGAGCTTCCTTCAAAGAAGAGAGATGCTCTGCTGTTCGTCATGCCCAACATCAACCCAGAGATCATCAGGAAGAAGAAAAAAACTTTAAAGCTCCGATTATATTGGTTGGCCACTCTGTCTGCAGCTGGAGCAGCTGTTCCACTTCCTGGTCTTTCTATTGCTGTTGATGCTGCTTTGCTGGTTGGTGCTGTCACACATTATGTTTATGCGTTTGGTCTCGATATCCCGTCTCTGCAGAGACTTTCTGACAGAACAGGTGTGTCATACACTGATCTGCATGCTGTCATCATTTCACCACTGGCTGCAGCAGAAATAACTAAAGAGCTCCTCCAGAAGGTGATGACCCAAGTGGGACGCACAGCTTCATTAATTGCAGCAGAGGAAGCATTCAGATTTATTCCATTCATTGGAATCCCAGTAGCCATGGGTCTCTCTTTCACTACAACTTACAAAGTTCTGAATGTTATCCTCAGTGAGCTCGCTGAAGATGCTGAGAAGGTGTTTGAAAAAGCTCTGGGTCAGTAAAACTCAAATGAAGCTTAGTGACTGTGTGCTGTGTGTAAATTCTCCTAAATGACTGAATCCAGGCACCAGTTTAGCTCACAGGTTCAACAGGTGACCACATGCTCAGCTAAATGCAGTGTCCTGGATTTGACCTCTGACCCTGCTGTGTGTCTGCTCCACACTCTCACTCTCACTGCAATATTTAACAAAGCCAAAACAATATATATGTACTGAGTCACAGTCAGCTGCACATTTATCTTTCACAGCGATCAGAATAAATTTGATCCTGTTTTACAGATAAAACCTGTTTATAACGTAGAGGAGCTGCTGAATCATTGCTGTGATGCTTGTTCACATTGTGTGTGTAATCAGCTGATATGATGGCTGCTGTTTTTATCTGAACTTGTATTTTATTTGTGATTTAGTAAAATGATAAAACAGTTTGTTTTCACTGCCCCCCAGTGGGCTGCATCAGGAACTACAACTAATATAAACTGTTTATAACCATCAGCCATGTTAATAATAAAATGCTGTTTATAAACACATTAGCATTAGTGTCAGTGTGTTTGATTTGTTTTTAAATCAACAACAGATTTCACTGAATCAGTTTCAATTTAATTTTATTTATATGGCTCATTCACAACAACTGTCCAATTATTCATCTGTTAGAAAAGAACAAATGTCAGGAATGTATTTCACAGACACTCTGGTAAAAGGTGGATGATGATGGAGCAGCGAAATAAATCCTGAGAGGCTGATCAGGAAGTGGAAGCAGGTGTGCTGATCATTGAGGAAGATCAGCTGATCGTCTGGCAGGTAAACAGTGTTTGGGTCTGACTGCAGTTCTTAATCTAACATTCAGTTGTGATTCTGTGTGCACACAAAATATAACTCACTAAATAAAACCAATAAGAGAGGAATCCTTCACAGGAAAACTGAAGCTTCCTCATGTTTTCTAATCTGATCTCAAACATCAAGAACACAAAAGGTGGAGGAAACTTTTCTTTATTCTTATTCCTGTTTCCAGATAGACATCTGCCCCGACTCCAAATGGAAAGTCCCATTATAAACATTCATCTAACAAGCTGCTTATTTTCATCTTTACTCTCCAAGATCAGCCAATTAACCATCAAACTTGGAACGTGCATCCTGTCAGCTTGTTTATATATAAGGAAAAAGTTATATGCAAAACACTGAGTCAGACCAAAAGTAAATACATCACCACAAAGTCAACACAAGTCTTTGTTCACCCACAGACAGACTTTAACCAGCAAACATATCAGGAAGAAAGCTGAACATCAGAGAGTCTGAGGGGAGGACGAGCATCTTTAAACCACTGATCAGGAAGGAAAAAAAAAAAAAAAAAAAAACCTCGCAGCAGCTGCTCACATACAGTGGGATGCAAAAGTTTGGGCAACCTTGTTAATAGTCATTATTTTCCTGTATAAATCGTTGGTTGTTACAATAAAAAATGTCAGTTAAATATATCATATAGGAGACACACACAGTGATATTTGAGAAGTGAAATGAAGTTTATTGGATTTACAGAAAGTGTGCAATAATTGTTTAAACAAAAGCAGGCAGGTGCATAAATTTGGGCACTGTTGTCATTTTATTGATTCCAAAACCTTTAGAACTAATTATTGGAACTCAAATTGGCTCGGTAAGCTCAGTGACCCCTGACCCTACATACACAGGTGAATCCAATAATGAGAACGAGTATTTAAGGGGGTCAATTGTAAGTTTCCGTCCTCTTTTAATTTTCTCTGAAGAGTAGCAACACAGGGGTCTGAAAACAACTCTCAAATGACCTGAAGACAGTGGCTGTATCCCAATTCAGGGTCTGCAGCCTTAAAGGCCGCATTTTAAGGCCGATTACGTGACAGCCACGCGACGAAGGCTGTCCAAATTCAAAGGCTGCTTGAAATGCAGCCCTCAAATGCGTCCTTCATTTCCCTGAATTTTAAGGATGTGGTGGTGTAGACTTCGTGGCCCAACATATCCCAGAATGCATAGCGCGGCGGTGGGTGTGGATAATTTGCTGGAAAAAAAAAAAAAAAAAAAAAAAAAAAACGGCGGAAGAGGGGCGCCCGAAGAGTAAACTGTCAAAAGTAAGTACTGAATATTATGTCACTTATTTATGTGCAAATGTTTAATAACGAAGAACATTAAAACATTACTGTTGGCCACATGTCGGCAAAGTTATGTGACATTAGCGATGTTTGTACTAACTTGGTTTTAAAGCCTTTACTTTAAAATATACGCCGTTCAATAGTCGACCTTAATCTTACAGAGAATGTGATGATTTCATGGATATTTAAAGTAAGCACTGAGAGAAATTTAGTAATGCCAACATATTAAAATAACAATATTTGTCTCTTGTATATAATACATTTGTATATACAGTGTCAAAGGAACCTTTGAGTGAAGATTTAAGGTGACAGGACATATAAATGCAGCTTGAATCTTTACTGAAGCTCAGTATTTGAAACAGAGTTCATTCACTGCTGTAATAACTAATGTGAAGTAGTCAGACACGAACGTCAAGGAAGGTGGTAGGGAAGCAGACTACGCAGGCATTTCAGATTTCCAAGGTGAGCAATTTATTTACAGTGAACTTAATATAATATAACTTAACAAAACTTCCCCCCCAAATCAATTCAGTTAACAAAACTCAACATAACATGGCTCTGGTAACACAGCTCACCTCTCCTCCCCCTTGCATCTGGTAGAGACTGGCTTTAAATAGGGCCATCAATTTCCCTCCAATTGCCCAGCCAGTACCACTCACTCAACTGAGGGATGTAAAACTCTACACAAATGATTAAAAACACAAAACCTCTACACACTTCTAATATGCACATTCACACAACTAAATGGCAATATTAACAAAAGGAAAAACATTCAACAAATTTCTTTAAACCTTAACACAAACAAAAGGAAGCATCTCTATGGAAAAAGAAACCCCTCCACTTAGTTTGACCTGCTGATGTCATGTGTGACATCATCAGGATTTTAAAATGAGGAAATGCCAGGCGGGCGTTTCCCCACACCTGACCCTCATGAAGACTGAAAAGACAAACAAAGTAAGTATGAACAAATGACTTAATCTGTAACATAATAAAATATAAAGAAACATAACTTAGTATTTGTCTTAATTTGCAGAATGTTTGATTTGCCGGCAACAGAACGCTTACACAAACAAACCCGGGATAGTGAGTGAAGCAATGTTACTTGACAAATAGCAAATCATAGCAAATACATAGAAACAAAATAATGTGTACAATGTGCAAAATAAACACATATGGGACAAATGGAGAGCTTTACAACTGCTCCACTTTGTCACAACTAATAATGATTGAAATGATAACTTTAATATTGGCCATATTATATTTACATTACCAAAGCGAGATGACTTTAGTCTCATGAACAACATTAGTTAAATGTTATTTACTAGCTAATCTTGAAATGACTGTTCATTATAGAAATGAAGCCCAACAATCATGTTTTACAGTCCCGTGGTCTCAGCCTCAGATACTTATCAAATCAAAGCTCATGTAGAAACAAACAAACAAATGAACAAAAGATGTTCTCCTTCATTTCTGTCAAACAAAGCTGTATGAAACATTTCCAGCTGTTAGTATCATGGTTGCTAGGCAACCTGGGCAGCGCGACGGAGGCTAGACCGTCCCATTTCACAAGCCTCGCACTTCCGGCCTTAGCGGTCTTTGAGTACGCGGCCCTTGTGGACCATTAAGGCTGCAGAACCTGAATTGGGATATAGACAAAGATTGTTCACCATCATGGTTTAGGGGAAGGATACAGAAAGCTGTCTCAGAGATTTAAGCCGTCTGTTTCAACAGTTAGGAACATATTAAGAAAATGGAAGACCACAGGCTCAGTTCAAGTTAAGGCTCGAAGTGGCAGACCAAGAAAAATCTCGGATAGACAGAAGCGACGAATGGTGAGAACAGTCAGAGTCGACCCACAGACCAGCACCAAAGACCTACAACATCATGTTGCAGCAGATGGAGTCGCTGTGCATCGTTCAACCATTCGGCGCACTTTACAGAAGGAGATGCTGTATGCGAGAGTGATGCAGAGGAAGCCTTTTCTCCGCCCACAGCACAAACAGAGCCGCTTGAGGTTTGCTGAAGCACATTTGGACAAGCCAGCTTCATTCTGGAATAAGGTGCTGTGGACTGATGAAACTAACATTGAGTTATTTGGGCATAACAAGCAGCGTTATGCATGGAGGAAAAAGAACACAGCATTCCAAGAAAAACCCCTGCTACCTACAGTAAAATATGGTGGTGGTTCCATCATGCTGTGGGGCTGTGTGGCCAGTGCAGGGACTGGGAATCTTGTCAGTTGAGGGATGCATGGATTCCACTCAGTATCAGCAGATTCTGGAGACCAATGTCCAGGAATCAGTGACAAAGCTGAAGCTGCGCCGGGGCTGGATCTTTCAACAAGACAACGACCCAAAACACTGCTCAAAATCCACTAAGGCATTCATGCAGAGGAACAAGTACAACGTTCTGGAATGGCCATCTCAGTCCCAGACCGGAATATTATTGAAAATCTGTGGTGTGAGTTAAAGAGAGCTGTCCATGCTCGGAAGCCATCAAACCTGAATGAACTAGAGATGTTTTGTAAAGAGGAATGGTCCAAAATACCTTCAACCACAATCCAGACTCTCATTGGAGCCTACAGGAAGCGTTTAGAGGCTGGAATTTCTGCAAAAGGTGGATCTACTAAATATTGATTTCATTTCTTTTTTTGTGGTTTGTAAATCCAATAAACTTCATTTCACTTCTCAAATATCACTGTGTGTGTCTCCTATATGATATATTTAACTGACATTTTTTATTGTAACAACCAACAATTTATACAGGAAAACAATGACTATTAACAAGGTTGCCCAAACTTATATATAAGTTTGGGCGCTGTGAAATGCTGATATAGCATTTCACAGCGGATGATGGAAAAAGAAAAACCCTGTTAATGACAAATCCCAGTTAACGATCAGTGGTAACAAACTGCGATGAGGAAGAGAACGATGTCACAGTGTGTCAGAGCTCTGAGTTCAGGAGCTAAAAGAAGGAAAAGGTTTGACCACAAAGACAGAAGCTGACAATGTACCACAAATTTATTTCTTCTTCTAGGTCTGAAGTTTAATTATTAAATGCTGAAAAATGTTTACATTATTTCCTGAAATGAGTCAAAGGCAACGAACAATCATTAAAAACAAGAACCCTAAAATAAGCAGTTCATTCATAAAAACCTTTAAAAGCACCGCTATTAAAGAGAGTTCATGTCTGTTGGTGTTCAGACTAAAGGCAGGAAACTCAGTGAGGTATAATGGAATATTTACATTTACATTTTTAATGTTTGTTTGTTTGAGTTTTAACTTCCTCATTTAGTTTAATTATCACTGGAGGATGATGAGCGTTTAGCTCTTGATGTAATATCTGAGTTTTGGTTCTTCTACATTATTCGGTGCTGCTGAAGTTTTTATTCGTGGGTTTAGTTCCTCGTTTTGAATTTATTATTTCTAAGTTCCCTCCTATTGGTTCGACTGATTATTCAGGACTTTATTGTTGAGCTGCAGGATTTTAAATTAAATTCTGCATTTAACAGGAGCCAGAGAAGAGAAGCTCGTATAGAGGAAATATGATCTCTACTTTAGTCCCCTTCAGTACTCGAGATGCTGAGACAGAGCACATCCTGACAATAATGAATTACAGTCGTCCAGCCAAGAAGTAATAAATGCATGAACTAGTTTGTAAGCATCACTCTGAGACAGGCTGTTTATAATTTTACAGATATTGTGCAAATGGAAGAAAGCAGTCCTGCATATCTTTTAAATATGTGCACTGAAAGTCGATGGTTAAATGTTCCTTAGAGTTACTGGAAGGAGGGGAAATGGGATCCACAGTAAGAATCTGATTTTTAGGGCCAAATTTGGAAACCTTGTTTTTTTCTGAATCTAGAAATACAGTTCATTCAGACATTTATGTGATTTGGCTTCAAAGATAAATATAACAGGGCATCATGTGCAAAATGATAAAATTACAGTTTAAGACCACTTGAAAAATGTCAAAAATCATATTTTGCATGGTTGGATCTTAACAAGGTTCCAAGTAGAGCTTCAACATGCAACAAGAAGAAATTGGAGTGAGACAAAACATTTTTTGAGCAATTTATTGGAAACAACACTTAAACTCAAACAGGCTGTTTTACAGCTGATCAAAAGTTTAGGACCACATGCCTTTAAAAGTCCAAATCTGTGCAAAAATGTGGATTCATTGTCATTTTCTGTCAGTAGTCACACTGTCATGATGTTCTGAAGGCAAAAAAAACATTCCCTTTTTAAACGTGGTCAGCTTGTTGAGTTGCATGAACTGCTCCTCTCTGAGGTGACACGCAGTAAGACGGTCATTTGGAATTTCTTAAATGATCCTGAGGGTTATGGAATAAAAACTTCAAGTGGAAGACCCAAAAAATGTCACCAGCACTGAGCCGGAGGATCCAATTGGCTGTTGGTCAAGACATTAGATGATCCTCGACCCAAATTTGTCATGATCCTGGGTCATTTTGACCCAGCGTTTTGTATTTCCTTTTGGTATCACCTTGTGTTTTGTGTTTATTCTGATTTTGGTATTAGTTCTTAGGGTTTGGTTCTTGTGCTTTGTGCTTGAGTGTTTTATCAGCCCTACCTGTGTCTGTCCTCTGTGCTCTGTTCGTGTCCCCGAGTTGTGTTGTTAAACAGTCTGTGAGTTTCCTGTTTTACTTTGTAGGTTTGTGTCTCGTTATGCCCATTAGTTCCAGCTGTGTCCCCTCCTGTGTGCCATTTCCTGATTACCTGGCGTGTGTATTTATAGTGTGTGTCTGCCTGTGCTCCTCGTTGCGTCGTACCATCACTTCCTCTGTGTGCTCTGTTTGCTAGCCTCCCACCTGTTTAGTTATGCTGTATTCTCAGTTTAGTTAGTTTTGTTCTGTGCCTTTCCAGCAATAAAGCTGAGTTCTCTTAGTTACATCTGCCTCTGCTAGTCTTGCATTTTGGGTCCTCTCCTGCCTGCCTGCACACAGCCTTGACAAAATTAAGGTCGATACTGATGCCGACTGCAGCCCCATAACCATCAGTGGGCATCTGAGACTGAAGAGCTTTGAAAACAAAAAAACGTCTTCAAAGGCCTCGTCTCCTTGAACGCCACAGAACTGACTGTTTGGACCAGGGCTGTCCAACTCCAGGCCTCGAGGGTCGGTGTCCTGCAGGTTTTAGATGTGTCCTTGATCCAACACAGCTGATTTAATTGGCGAAATGACCTCCTGAACTTGTCTTTTTAAGTTCTCCAGAGGCCTGGTAATGAACTAATCATTTGATTCAGGTGTGTTGACCCAGGGTGAGATCTAAAACCTGCAGGACACCGGCCCTCAAGCCGGCTCTTCACCACTTGGAGAAATGTTCCCACTCACCTCATGGAGATGCTTGCATCAAGCATGCCGCAATGAGTTTTTGAAGTGATCAACAATAACGCTGCAGCTCCTCATTACTGAGTTCATGTTTGGAACTTTGATTTTAGGGTTTTCAGATTTTTGTGGAGGTGTGGTCCTAAACTTTTGATCAGCAGTTTTGTTGGGGATCGGGTCAAAAAAGTAACGTCAGATCTTGAAGTGACCACAGCTTCATTTCTCAGCATTACGATGATCTCAAAAACTCTACCAGTACAGTAAAAGCAAAAACAAACAAACAAACAAAACTAGACAATGGAAAATAATCAGTCATGGATTGGCCTCTCCAGAGCCTGGAGCTCAACATTACTGAAGCAGTGTGGGATCATCTCGACAGAGAACAGAACGCTTTTTCTCACATACAAAGTGCAGATTTTAACAGATACACAAAGAATGTGAAAAAGCTCCACAATGATTAAACAGCAGCACTGTAAACAGTTGATGTACAACCTTGTTTCCAAAAGGAGTTGGAAGAAAAGAGCTGACATTTGGTTTTTATCCGAGTGCCTGCTGTCGGTCACTTAGCTCGTACACTGGGAACACGCAGCACTCTGGGATCTCTAAACCTTTTCCACTTTCATCTGCGATGATCTACCTGAACAAACAAACAGACCAGTGGACGCTGATAGAAGCAAATCTCCTGGACGAGAGGGAAAACTGCTGCACTTTTCCAGACATAGAGTGATATGGAACACCAAACGACCCACAGCTCAGAGAAACACTGGTTTTCCTCCAGTTTACAGCTCGTCTAAAAATGGTGAAATTCGTGAGGATTGCTTGTTTTTAACAATACCACACTGAGGTGGTCAAACTCAGAGCCCTTCTAAACACCCTCTCAGCATCATCGGCGAGCTCACTGAGGAAAAACTGCAGAGCTCGACTGGTTATAGTGAAAGAGAAGCCAGCTGTCAGCAGGGATCCAAACAGTGGAATGAATCTGCACATGTTATCTGCTCCCATTATTTTAGCTGTGCTTGGAAGTGTCGTCAACTCATCCAGGATAAGATCTGCAGTTATGGTGTTTGTGGCCAGCGGTGAATTGATGACAGCACACAGATCAGTGTAGGAGACACCTGTGATGGCAGCAAGTCTCTTCAGAGATGGGCTGTCAAGACCAAACCCAGTTACATAACCTGTGACAGCAGCCTTTAAGGTGCTGTCAACCAGAGAAGAAATCCCCAGAGGAGCTGTACGTACAGCTGCAGACAGAGTAGCATAGAGTGTTATTTGGGCCTGAAAAACTTCTTTCTTCTTCCTGATGATGTTGCATATACCAAACAGCAGAACATCTCTCTGGTGTTCAGGAAGTTCTCTCTCTAAGGTCTCATGTAACAGAGGGAAGTCGTACAGGTGGAGCTCAAAGCTGGACACCAGGAAGACCTGCGGAGTCTCGATGCCTAAATCTCTCAGTCCTGCGTCACAGAAGAAACACACGGTGTGAAGATTAACTGAGAAATGCAGACTAACACATTGAATGTGGATTTCTTTGTGTGCTGCAGCCTGGTGTAACTTCTGGTAATGTTTGGAGAAACTGTCTCAGTAATTGATGCCACAGCCTGCTTACACCAGCACATCCTTTCACCCCTCAGCCGTGAAAGGCTGATGGCGGATTGTCGTCATCTTGGCGAGAACGACGTGACGTAGGATTTTCAGGTGGACACCATAGACGCATCTAGTAAAAACCTCAGACGAGTACAACTCTCAGTGACCTTAACCTCAAGCTGAAGGTCAGAGGTCAACCTTTCTAAAAGTCTTGTAAAGATGATAACACAAGAAGGAAGTCAGCTGGGACTTTCACATTTATTCCAGAGGTGCATCTACTCAGAGGCTGCAGGGTCACCAGTGTTTTTAAATCAGATACTGCAGTTTTACATGATGTGTTGCTGAATTTTTTATGTTTTTGTGAAACATTGTGCAAAACTAACTGAAATATAACATTTTTGTGTTACTCAAAGGTTGCATTAAAAAATACAGTTTAGTGATTAGTATGCAGAACTGTGGTGACGTTTACAGTGATGCACTATTGTGGACTGGTGCAGAGCAGCTGTGGTGTTCATGGTCAATGTTAGGGGGAGAATTAGATTTATTCATCTACATCTTCCTTTTATAGTAATTAAACTGTCTACAGGGGAGAAATGAACCATACAGCATATAAAATGTGCTTATATATTGTTGTATTTAGTTAGCTCCACTGTATCTACTCATACAGTGAGTTATTATGTGATTATTACTGTGATCCTTCACGCTGCATCACTACACCTGATACATATATTTAAATTGTAAATGTCCATTGATATGAACATTCTCACTACCAGATTGGACAATATTCAGATTCCAGACCTCTATTCTACCCCTGATGATCTGTTGTTGTATTATAATAATTGTTTACTCCATGTCCTTGATTCTCCTGTAAAAACTGTTTCCTTCGCTCCCTCTGCTCCCTGGTTTACCTCTGACCTCCGAGCATTGAAGGCCAAAGCTCGGCAGCCAGAGTGTAGATATAAGAAATCTCACATCACTGATCTCACCCGTTCTGCCTGTTTCCATCTACGTAATATTAACAGATTACGTCCTTCTCTTTCCACCCAGTCTACGTCCATTCTTGTCCACAGTCTCGTTACCTCCCACAGTGATTATTGTAATTCTCTCTTGCATGGTCTCCCCCCAAAATCCCTCCATAAGCTTCAACTGGTTCAAAACTCTGCTGCCCGCATTATTACCAGAACCCCTCCTACCAGCACATCACCCCAGTTCTCCAGGAACTTCACCGACTCCCAGTGAAAATCCGGATAGTATACAAGCTTCTTCTGCTCACCTTCAAGGCTCCTCCTCACCTTTCTGAGCTGTTCAGCACCATCTCTTCCACCCGCTCACTTCGAGCTTCTTCTTCTATCCAGCTTGCTGTGCCATCTTTCTGCCTCACCACCATGGGAAGCAGAGCTTTCAGCTGCTCTGCTCCCAGGCTGTGGAGCTCTCTACCCCCAGATATAGAAACACTGATTCTCTCCCCCAGTTTAAAACTCAACTCAAAACCATCTGTTCAAATCTGCATATTCACTGTGAACCTATTGTTTGTTTATGTTACCTTGTGCTTTTGTTTTCTTATTTTTCATCATTGTTATTGTTCTTTTATGTGTTTTATTCTATTGGCAAGTGTCCTTGGGTGTCTTGAAAAGCGCTTTCAAATAAAATGTATTATTATTATTATTATTAAATGGAAATGATGTTTAGGGTGAAACAAATATAATAACTCTAATCTACAGAGAAGAACACAGAAAAGAAGAAGCTTACCTTGGATGCAGTTCTTCCTGATGGTTGAAAGCGTCCTCTCCACGTTGAACTCTCTCCGGGTTCTTTTCTCGGCTTGTATATCTTTGTCAACCTTTGACCGAACAAAGTAGAACTTTTTCTTCATCTTCTGAATCTCCTGAGCGAGTTTGACATCATTTTCTCTGAAGCGAGAGTCTGAGATGATGATGAAGAAGTCAAACTTCTCAAATCCAACAAGCTTCAGGTACTCATCAGCTGGAAATCTGGTAGTACCGATTCCAGGGAGATCCCACAAGATAACATTGGGATACTTTGGATGGGGGTACGGTGTAACCTGTGAGGTGGTTTCCACAACACCAGTGGGTGCAGCGCCCTCATCTTCATCACCGATGCCTCTGAAAGCATTAATAAAAGTAGATTTCCCAGAACCCGACTCTCCTGTGATGGCAACATTTAGCGGCGTATTCCTTTGCTTTAATCTTCTTTGAATTCTTGCAGCAGCTGCACCAAAGCCAGTGTTTTCCAGGTCTGCTTTAACTCCAGCAGTTTCTCCTGGACGTGACTCCATGCTCATCCTGGAGAAAAAAAAAGTGTAAAAATCGCATATATCAAAGATCAGGACACTGTTGAATAATCTTACAATTTACTTTGAATTCTTCATTTTCATCTTAGCTACTTTCGATCACTTTCTTTATTCAGAAAAGGCCGCCACAGCGGGGAGCTCCCCACGTTTGATTTGTCAGGTTTTTCACAGCTGTTCTCCCTGATGCAACCCAAAAAGGATTTACAGTGGATAGAAAAAGTGTACACACTGCTGATAAAATGATTTTGTGATGTTAAAACTGAGATCACAATTAATTTCTTTATGTGGGACAGACATCAGACTTTTTTCATTTTCACTGTTGTCCCATATTTTCTGAACTTTTTAATTTATGTTAACAGAGGTGTTAACGGCCTAAAACCTATTTTTGATGAGAACATTCGTTGCTCCGGTCAAATATGGTTGAAAGTTGAGGATGTGGTTGGGGTGTAAATACCACATGTACTCAGCTCCATATTTTCTGGAAAAATACAAAGACACAGTTTTAAATCAAATAACTGACATGAGATTAAAAATCAGACTTTCAGCTTTAATTTCAGCATTTCTGCATTAACTGTTTATGAATTACAGTTTTTATTCACCGTCCTCCATCTTCAGAGGGTCAGAATTTCATGGCCACACGAGGCCTGTTCCCTCTAAAACTGCTGAATAAATAAGTCACGTTAGCCGGTCTGATTAACAGGAAGATTAAACTCTGTTCTTTGTTTTCTTCTAGATCACAGATCAACTTCTGGCTGATTCCAGATTAACTGCTGTTTGACTGCCTGGTGAGGCTGAAACAGATGTGCCTTCATTTGTTTTTGTTTTTTTAAAGAGGAAATGAACACTGTGAATATTTCATCTTTAAAAATCCATCTGTTTTCTTGTATGACACAACAGCAAACAGCTGCTGCAGTGTTTATGATAAAAGAGCTTCAAGCTTAACTGAAGAACAACTAAACAGCCAGTTTACACTCCTGAAATAATCTTGGGTGTGTGTTTAGTAAACTGAAAATAATTGATTCACTCTGTCAGCGGTAGAGACACTGAGTGGATTTAATATCCGGTGTCTGCTTTGGTTGTAGGATGACTATCCTCGCATCACGTCGCTGCAGAACAACGAGGGCAACAAGAGCATCTCCCAACAACTTTATTACCGCTGCCGTGATTCTGAACAGGCAGTCAGGGGACGACCATCGTTACACCGGAAACTCTTTTTAATAAAACAAAACGAGCAGTCTGCTGTCAACAAGCAAACAAATGATTGTTTTGTTGTTGTTTAGATGAAACACGCGCAGTGTTCGTTTCCTGGTTTGTGGGTAGCGGCTCGTGGCTGTGGTGACGTGAAACCTAAAAACACGCTAAAAAGTTTTTTTTGTTCCACGGAAAAAATGAACATTTCAAACTTGGACTTACAGTTTCGCGCCCTCTCGTCCATCACTGCTTTACCTCCGTTTGAAATGTATTCTGGGATATCTGACAGCGTCCAGTCCTCACAGGTACAAACACACCTGGACGTGCCCTCGATAGAAGGGGCGGAGCCAGAGCACTGAGCACGAAGAAGAAGATACAGAGGGCCATAGGGAGTTTATCAGAGCGCCCCGAAAATGACTGTTAGGTATTAATAGTAGTAATAATAGAGTATTTTAGTATTATTGTGTGGAAGCTTTCCACTGACGACACTACAGGATAAAATGAAAACTGGTTTCATGTTCAGTGTTGTTGGGGTCGTGACGTCACTGCCTCTCACACAGAGACTGGTTTGTCATTAATAAACCAAAAAAAAAAGACTTTTATTGCAATTTCACGACACAAACCGGTGATTCGGATTTAAAACACACTTTAACTAAAATATAGAAAAAGTTCAAACTGTTCTGATAATGTGGAGAAATTACTGTGACTCAGGAAGGGTCAGAAACGTTTGTTAATATAGCTCGAATATTAGAAAATATAAGCGACCTTTAACCTTCTGATCCATGAGTCTGCTGGGATATCAGGAGCTGCCAGCTGATGTACTTTGATATTTCAGTTTGCTAAAATGTTTTGTTCCTGTTCTGGTTTAATTGTGCTTCAGTGTTTGTTTACAGCTCCAGATCCAGGTGACAGCAGGTCAAATGGTGCTACCTGTCTATGTCAGCAGTAGGCTGCATTCAGTTTGAGCATTGCTATAAACTGATATGGATCAGTTTGTCTTTTATTTACTGTAACATTTAACTTTTGGGTGACGGCATAGAGACAGAGAGATTATACAGGAAGAACGAGGGAGCAACAGTAAAGTTGGCTGAAAAGCAAAATCAGTTTTCACAAAGTGATTTTTCATGTGTTTCATGGATGCTTTTCCTGCTTTTTAGTAGCACACTTAAAAAATGTTAATGGACATTGTAAAGAGGCCACATTAATGTGACTGGTAGCATTCAGGATGGCTCCCACTACACTCATGTGACAGACTGCAAATGTATTCTCGTGAAATTAGGATACACGATGCTCCGTGCTGAGTCAGCGTAAGAGAGGGTTTGTATGAATTCACAAACTTTAATATAAAACAGCTGTTACCAGTTTGCTTCATGTACAGCTCTGTGGAGTGACAGGTTGATTTTACAGTGTCTGCTTTAAGTGCTTGATGATCTGGTGGACCTTCTCTTTGTGACTAAGAGACTGAAATATGTTGTGGATGTTTCTCATCTGCTCTGCTTCACATGGTTCTTTAACTTCTTTAGTGACTAAGCCTTTGCCTCAGGGTTGATAACTAAAGGCTCCACCCTAAAACAGATGGATTAGAGTGAATGAGGCCACACTACTGACAGTTTCTTTCTTGACTTTGGTTCGGGACCCACACGTGCAGCTTTCCAGCTGAACTCCAACACTCTGCTCTGGCCTCACTAAATCATAAAGGAAGAGAGAGAGCTCATTAATGAAACACCACACACCTGTCCCACCAACCACCCTGGCACCGCCCCTTGAGCTCACTGCACCACCCTCCCCTGCAGCTGAGCCAGGGACCACACCTCTGCCACATCTGGCTTCATGAATGGATAGAGTGGGTGTCATCTGCATAGCATTGAAAATTGGAGTCTATTAGATAGATATGATACAAACCACTGCAGTGCAGTACCTGTAATACCTACAGCGTGCTCTAATCGCTCTAATAGGATATTATGGTCGACAGTATCGAACGCTGCACTGAGGTCTAGCAGGACAAGCACAGAGATGAGTCCACTGTCAGAGGCCATAAGAAGATCATTTGTAACCTTCACTAAAGCTGTTTCTGTGCTGTGATGAGCTCTGAAAGTTGACTGAAACTCTTCAAATAAGCCATTCCTCTGCAGATGAGCAGCGTGTTTGCTTTATACCTCTGCCATGCACACCATGGTCGCTCAGTCTTCTCCTGATTGTGGATCTATTAATATGAACTAGTGTTTTAAAGCTAAGCACTCATTTGTGACATCTCAGACAACATTTGTTTAAGATGTCACAGTTTGGCTTTAGAGCCATGAAAAATAATGGGAGAGCCACTCAAACCAAAATGTACCAATTTATTAACAAAAAAGTAGAAAAGCATGGTCCCCATGAGGTGCACTAACCAGTGTTTCATTGTGTCAGTAGCTGACTGAATGTTAAATACACACAGTGCTGTGTACTGTATAGTGAAACAGCTAAAACAACCAGGTCAAAGGCAAACAGAGAAAAACATGGTGCTGAGTAAGCTGAGCATGAGCAGCTCTTTATGATCACACAGCCCTCCTCTTGTCATAAATCACCTTTTATCTCACAAACATCAGTTTGACTAAAAAAAAGAAAAAGAAAAGAGAGATTTCATTGGTTCCCACTGTGTAACGAGCCGCCCTTGATAAACACCAGTATAACTCCTGTATAATAAACGGGCAGGTATAAACTGCTGCTGTGGTTGGATTGGATGAAATCCAATACTGAAAATCACACGTCAGTGTTGCTGCTCCAGCTCTCGATATTTAACGTTACGAAGACTCCAGCGAGTACCTGCAGTGAGTACTTTTTGTTTAAGATGAAGTTTCAGGCTTATATAATAATGTTTTCTGTGAAATTGTAATATCATATGATTGGGTGTTCACCTATCTAACGTAAGACTTTTTGGACTCTGTTTAAAAACATCTCAGTGGATATTTTGCTGCCTTTTAACCTTCATTTGAGTTACACAGTTGTACTGTACACAGGATTTTACTGGTCCAGAGGTCTCAGTTCAACTGAAACAGACTCTTTACATCATGTAAGTGTAGGTCAGCACTGATGAGTTTCTTAATGAGTAGCTGCTAAAAATGAGAATTTAGTATTTCTGTCAGTCTCTGGGTCACTGGTTTGGAGTTTTAGAGATGTTTATGGGGTTTCTAGTTTTGATTGTCTTGATATGAAATGTTATGTTCTGGTTATCGGTGCATTGAGTTAATGGGAGGTTGTTCATTCCCGTTCTGTTCCTCCATCTTGTCCACGTCTTCAGTCTTCCTCCTCCGTGTCAAGCTCGTGTCTCAGTGTTTCTTATTTCCTGTTTTATTTTGATAGTCCCTTGTCCTGTGTGTTTTGTCCTTCGTGGTTGTGTTTCCATTTCCTTGTTGAGCTGAAGGTTTGATTTTCCTTGTTTTGTTAGTCAAGTTATTTTGTACTTTATTTGAATAAAACCACTTTTGAGTTTATTGCTCAGGTTTCTGAGTCCAGTGTTTGTGTCCTGCTCCGGCCCGTTACACATACAATTTCAACTGTTTGACAGTTTTCCCCAAAAGAAGTACAAACATATTTTTCTACAGTATTCTGTGAAATCTGATACATCAGCTTTGATTTTATATTGTGATTTCAATTCTGTTGTCACAGATAAAAGTGAAGTTTTCTCAGGTTTTCTTTTTCTGTGTAAGGGTCAGCATGGAGGATCCAAACGATTCACATCCTGAAGAAATTCCTGGAGTGAGAGAAAACCTGGAAAACAACAACACTGCTGCAGCAGCTGCAAGGATTCAACAATATTTAGAAAGAGAAAATAATATTCCACTAAATATCGCCATCACAGGAGAAACTGGTTCTGGGAAATCCACCTTTGTTAATGCCCTCAGAGGGATGTCCGATGATGATGAGGGAGCTGCTCCTACTGGTGTTACAGAAATCACCTTAGAGGTCACACCGTACCCCCATCCAAACTATCCCAATGTTAAATTATGGGATCTTCCTGGAATCGGCACCACCAAGTTTCCAGCTAAGAAGTACTTGGAGCTTGTTGGATTTGAGAAGTTTGACTTCTTCATCATCATCTCAGACACTCGCTTCAGAGAAAATGATGTGAAACTCGCTCAGGAGATTCAGAAGATGAAGAAAAAGTTCTACTTTGTTCGTTCAAAGATTGATGACAATTTACGCGCCGAAAGAAGAAAGAGACACTTCGTTGAAGAGGAGACTCTTACAAAAATCAGAGACGACTGTGTTCACAGTGAGTTTCTGATCACTTAGAGCTGAGTTTGATCACTTTATAGATTTATATAATGTTAACGTGTGTTTCTTCTGTGAAACAGGACTCAGAGGATTAGGCATCGGGTCTCCGCAGGTGTTCCTGGTGTCCAGCTTTGAGCTCCACCTGTACGACTTCTCTCTCTTGCAGCAGACCTTAGACAGAGACCTTCCTAAAAACAAGAGGGACACTCTGCTGTTCGTCATGCCCAACATCAACCCAGAGATCATCATCAAGAAGAAAAAAGCTTTTCAGTCCAAAATAAAATACTACGCCACTCTGTCTGCAGCTGTAGCAGCTGTTCCACTTCCTGGTCTTTCTATTGCTGTTGATGCTGCTGTGCTGGTTGGTGCTGTCACACATTATGTTCATGCGTTTGGTCTCGATATCCCGTCTCTGCAGAGACTTTCTGACAGAACAGGTGTGCCCTACACTGATCTGCGTGCTGTCATCATTTCACCACTGGCTGCAGCAGAAATAACTAAAGATCTCCTCTTGAAGGTGATAGCTCAACTTGCGGGAACAGTTGCTTTAATTGCAGCAGAGGAAGCAACAAGGTGGATTCCATTTATTGGAATTCCAGTAGCCATGGGTCTCTCTTTCACCACAACCTACAAAGTTCTGAATTTGCTCCTTGAAAAGCTCGCTGATGATGCTCAGAGGGTGTTTGAAAGGACTTTGGTTTGAATCACACATTGGGGTTTAAAAAAATAAAAACCAAATTACACACTGAAACGTTCCTTTAATTATATCAATAAAGGAACAAATGTGATCTTATTTTTCAAATATGAACTGTGTACAATGCAGAAGAGCTGCATAATCATTGCTCTGGTTTGTTTTTCTATTTCTTTGAGTTAATTGCTAACATCAGCGCTTTGTAGAGATCGGCTGAGGTCATAATTACTGCTGAAACATCTCCACTTTTCTTTGATTTAATCTTTGTGATTAAACTAGTCTTTGTTATCATGTTGTAGCTTCCAGCGTCATAAATACAAAGTATGCAGAGCAGGGGCGGATCTAGAGAAATTTTCTTAGGGTAGCATGAGGGTGGCAAAGAAATCAAATGGGGTGGCAAAATCAAAGCCTTTTTTCCCCCCAAACACATATGCAGGTGGTTACATATGGTTAAAATAATTCAAATGCAGTAAGTATGCACGTTTTTCATATAAATATGTCTATAACTTAATTATTGTCTGTAGCCCACATAATTAAACACTTTAGTTACATAAAACATGTGAGTTTTGATCTTAATTACTGTACAGCCTGTATAATAAATAAATATGTAGCCCAATAACTATAAAATCCAGAAAGTTACACAACATGGGGCGCTTCATTTACAAACACAAGTCTAACTTAAGTTTCACACTGTTTTTTGTTAGAAAACAATCACATTGTTACAGCTTAAATTACACAAAATGTCAGAAATCTGCACTGTCATGAACAAAAATGTAAACCTCATTTTTCATGATTTGTTGGATTAACCCACTGAGGTCTGAAATACAACCGACCATTTTTGATTCCTTTTGAGTTTACGTTTGTATTTCACCCTCAAATTAGTTCATTTTATTCCCCCCCCCCCCCCTTGCCTTGTTTGGTTTCTTTTCAGCTCAACTGAATTTAGTTGTTTTTTCACTGACATACTGCATTAGTGTTACTGATCTGAAATCACACAAAGAACTTAAAATCCTAGTAGTATTTTTTACTGTAAAAAAACAAAACAAAAAAACAGACATGTTGAGTAAATTTTTATAACTTGAAATGCAAATATAAATTGTACATTTTGTAAACATATACAACTATTTATCTAAAAATGCAGCCAACACACCTGCCGTTTTTTTCATTTTCTACAACCATTTAAAAATATTACTAAAACTAAAATGAGAGAACAATCAGGTTTCGCAATAAGATGCTCCACAAATGATGTGTGCCAGTAAAAAAAAAAAAAGTTTGTCCACCAAAAGACAGAGGAGAACAGCACAGGGATCAACCTGCAGGCCTGACAACAGGAGGTGTATCACTCCGCTGGTTTTCTACTTAGTGACAGTGTTTACGTTGCAAATGTGACTTTGTGGCATTCATTAGTGCCCTCACTGACACACAAAACAAAACAACGACTACAAAACAGACTAACTACACAAGACAACACGACACACTAAGTATACACTCCACACTAAACGTCACAAATCTCCCACATCTAAAAACTCTCTCACTCGCTCGCTGCCGTTACCGTCACTCCCAAAACTTCCCCTCTTCCTAAACAACCAAATCCCACGTCTTGACTTTTTTTTAAAAAATTGGTCGACATGGTACATTTTTCCACCGATAGGAAAAGAGGTGGCTTTTTTTCCCCCCTTTCTTTACTGTTTTCGCGCTTTCCTTAGAAAACACTTAAAACACACAAAAACGTGACGACAGTATTTAGAAAAAAGCGTGGCTTATATATATTATCATAACTCTGGATTTACTGGCCTGTAATTAAAATGTAAAAACTTTGAAGTCCGAACTTTCAGTGTGGGCTGAAATAGAGACTCAGCGTGGCTGCAGCTTGTTGCTATGTCAGCTTACATCAGTCGTGTGATTTGGAGGTGCAGCGTGTCCGTGGACCACAGAGGGTTAATAACACTCACCTTCCCTTCATTTCCAGAGTGTAACATCCACCCACCTGTGTAAAATCCAAAAATTCCCATGGTGTTGTTCAAAATGTGCTCTGGCACAATCATAAGCATCGCTTACGACTGAAAACAAGAAAAAAGCCGGTCCTGCTTTGGGCTGAACCATTTGTTAATGGTGGAGGGGGGGAACACTTTGCAATATATTCAGTTTTAGCATTTATATTCACTGTTGACTGTAACTACGCTCAAACTGTTAATGCTATCTTATTTTAATAAACAAAACTGTCATATGCAAAACTGGGGTGGCACTTGGGGTGGCAAGGGATCATTTTACGGTGGCACTTGCCACCCCATGCCACCCTTCTAGATCCGCCCCTGATGCAGAGTGTTTTATGTCATGTGATAAGCAGAGGTGTGTGGAACAGAAACTGTTGACTGTAGATTGTGTTTGCTACCCTCTAGTGGTCATGGTGTAAAACTACAGCATAAATAATGCAGACATGAACCGTACTGATATACACATTAAAATTAATGTTAATATATATATTTTTTTTTTACATTTTGTTTCAAATCAAATCTAATAGAACAAGGTTGGTTATTCACCTGAAATTAAGGATTATTTTCATCAGTTATTTTTTCAGCATTTGTTTGATACATGCTGGAGCAGAATGTTTGATATTCTTCTTCGTCCATTAAAATTGTTGTAGAATTATTTCTGTTCATGGACTCATTGATTAATGGTTTGACTGCTTTAAGAGACGACATTGTTAATTCATTGTCTTCTAATTTCTCTGTATTTGTTTCTAATTTATCTATATTTGTTTCTCTATTGTTTTCTCTTGTTTTTAGCTGATTGTGAAGCACTTTGGTCAACTGTTGTTTTTAAATGTGCTCTGAAGTTGGTAAGTACATTATGTAACTATTCTTACTTGCAGAGCAATGAGAGAGGGGTGATGTGAATCCAGGGTGAGCTGAGTGGTAGGGGAAGGCCGACCTGAGAGGTTCTTGATGGAGTGTGGTGGCAGGAGGGCAGGCACGTGAGGAAAAGAGTGATTTCCAAAATGATGGTTTGGTATCCTGAGTCAGAGAGAGGAGCATAAGCCAGAGGTTTGAGATGAGGTCAATCCAGGAACTGTAGCACAAGAAAGTAAAGTTAGCAAGGTAAACAACAAAGAGAGCTTGAAACATGAGAGCTGGCCACCAACATGCATTGATGATGAACTGGTGGTGCATGAACGTCAGCGTGAGGCTTAAATCACTCTGGCTTGATTGCCTGCAATCGGCTCCAGGTGTGAGGAACTGGAGGAGGCCCTGCCCAGGGGTGGGTACCAGGTAGGCAAAACAAGGACAAACACTCCAGCTGAATGTCTGCAAGACCAAGGAGCTGGGGCTGGATTTTAGAAGGGGTCAGCAGCGAGTCTACAAGCCCCTTATCTTCAGTGGAGCTCCAGTGGAGAGGGTGCAGTCCTTCAAGTATCTCAGTGTCCACATCTCCTCAGACCTTACGGTCTGCTCACGTTCAGGTCCAGTCCAAAAAGGCAGCACCTGTACCATCTGTACAACTGAGGAAGTTCGGGGCCTCTTCAGTGATCTTTAGGACCTTCTATTCAGGCGCTGTGGAGAGCATCCTCACACAGAACATCCCATCCTGGTATGGGAACAGCTGTGTTAAGGACCAAAATCAGAGAGTGATTCGTGCTGCAGAACAGCTGCTGCAGGTCTTTTCTCCCTTCCCTACAGGACATGTACACCACGAGATGTTGGTCCTGAGCAGTCTGGATATTAAAGGACTCGTTCCATCCCAGTAACAAATTGTTTCAACTTCTGCAATCAGGCAGAAGGTTCCACACTATCAGGGCAAAAACACAGAGGCTTAAGAGGAGCTTCAGGACACTGATTATGGTAAATGGACTGGTTCTTATATAGCGCTTTTCTACTCATCTGAGCACTCAAAGCGCTTTACACAACTTGTGCATTCACCCATTTTTCTAAGTGCTTCACAGCTAACATTCACACACATTCATACTCCAATGGATGCATCAGAGAGCTAGTAGGGTTAGTATCTTCCCAAGGATATCTGGCATGCAGACTAGGGGAAACCAGGAATTGAACCACCAACCTTCCGATCAGTAGATGACCTGCTCTACCACCTGAGCTACAGCCACCCCTTAAAATGCTGCTTCACTGCTGCTTATATTACTCTGCTTACATTACTTTGTCTTTTGTTTATTCTACTTGCACTGCTCTGTCAGTACATTGCTGTGCTAATATGGCACGAAGCACTTTAACATTCTATTTGCACAATGTACATTTTCAGCTTTTTAATTTAAAATTTCTATTTTTAATTAAAATTTACTTAATTTACTTAATGTTTATAATGTTTTGCACAGTCAAATAGCAGTTCAGGACACATTTCCCTGTGTGTTGTACTTGGATGATTATGCATGTGACAAATAAAGAATCTTGGAATCTTGGACCAAATATCTAAAAACCAATTACCTTTGACAGAAAATAACCATTCGTTGCAGCTGTAGACTTTAAGATGTTTTATATGAATACATTAGGACAGAAAAAGAGTAACTCTTTCGTAGGTAAGAACGGTCAGTGCCTAACCAGTGTTTCTAATATTCTGTCCACCCAAGAACAGACTCATTACAATGTATTGTGTGGTGCAGTGGAATCTACTGTTTGGATAAAAACAAATAACACAACAGTAATAATAATTAATGTTAATATGTTTACCAATAACATTTTATTAACAGCAGGCAAGAATAACGTTGATGAACATTCAGTCATATCTGTATTATTCGTGTTGTAGTTCCTCACTGTGACCGCTGGAGGGCAGTGGACTCATCACAAACTACAGCCAACAGGACACATAAACCACAGAGCAGTTTCTTTTCTACCCACCTCTGCTTATCAGATTACACCATACACTCTTCAATAATTTATTCATCATGCGGTGAACAGCTGAGGACATGAGTTCCTCTCCTGTGTTGTAGAGACGAAATTCTGTTACTGAACACGCTCTGTGCAAAGTTGCCTGTCTCCTGCAGATGGTGCTGTTGTCAGTGAAGATATTCAGCTCACCTCTGAACACGTGGCTTCTTGTAAATCAGCTGTTTTACAGAAAACTTGCAGTCTGATGCTAACGTGCAAAATGCTAATGTATTCTATTCTTTTTTCAACAATAAAAATAAAATCTAGTAGAAGCAGCTTATGACGGTATGACTGAATAATTTTTATTCATCCTGCTCAACCTCTGATCAGCCCTAAACTCATGTCAGTAACTGCGTCAGTCACAAATTTAGTTTCACTTTCAGGGGGCGGGGCTAGAGGACGCAAGAGTAGCAGCTACAAGACTCTACTGTGTGCAGACAGACCTCCATCTTGTCATCGCTCCATCACAGTACGCTGGTAAGCTCCATCATGTTGTGCATCCTAATAGTTTCTGTGTCTGTGCTCTGTGAACACATGGTGGGAAGATGCTCTAGTTCTTCTCTGCGTCACTGAAGCAGCGATTTTCATTCTACAATCACAGGCGCATTTTCTGTGAGTGCGTCTCGCGCAGGAATTAATCTCTTGGCTCCAGCCACATTTTTCACACATAAACGAGAGTGAATGTCCAGAGTGTAGGCGGGAGCAGAGGGTGGAAGAAGAGTTTTCTTCTGTTTGTGTAGCAGAAGAATCAGAATTCAGAGCCACTCAACAGTCGGCTGAGAGTTTTCAATGAGCTAACACCTGTAAGGTAGTCAACTGCCAAGGCAACACCGGGAGTAATGTTGCACAGTACCCAATGACAAAGTCGAGTACAGGTTCAATAAAGTAAACAGCACATCATAACATTATATTATAATTATTATTATATTAATGCTGTGAGAAGAGTTCCTGAAGAGGCAAAACAACATTTTCCCTTGTTCACGTTGAGTCCAGCTCTGTCCATGATTACTGTCACAGCAGGATACTGTTTTACAGTAACAGTAACGAGGTTTGTGTTTTACAAAACAATAAGTGTGTGATGTAAACAGTTTAGTTTATCATTATGTTATACGCCCTCGGGAAGATATTTATCTGTGCCGTAAGATAAGATAAGATAGATCTTTATTTTCATTGTTACAAGAACAATGAAAGGCAGTTTGGCATCTCTCCATTAGCAGTATGTAGACTTTTTGCATTAAAATTACTTTAGAATAAAAGATAAAAGATACACAGATATATACAGTTGTATACAAGTTATATATACTGTAAGGTGCAGGCTAATCAGTGGTAGTGCACATTGAGTAAGAGGTAGGAATGTTGGCTGCATTATACTATAATAAACACAGTTTATAAATACAGTTAGGAATGTTATTTATAACTACAGTAAGAATGTCCAAAATGCCCAAAAAGGTTAACAGCACAGTTAACCTTCAATCAGGGTGGAGGTGGGGCATGTTTGACAGCCTGTGGGTAGAAGCTTCTATTGAGTCTGTTTGTCTTTGACCTGATGGACCTGTAGCATTTACCAGAGGGGAGGAGGGAAAAAAGTGAGTGTCCAGGGTGCGAGGGGTCTTTGATGATGATGCTGGCTTTCTGCTGAAGTCTGCCAGTATAGATGTCTCTGAGGGGGTTAGTGAGGTGCCAATTGCACCACCCGCTGCAGTTTCCTCTTGTCCTCCACGGTGCAGCAGTTGAACCAGAGTGTGCAGCAGTAAGTCAGAAGCCTCTCGATGGTGGAGCGGTAGAAGTTTACTAGCAGACTCTGGGGTAACTGGGCCTGACACAGTTTCCTGAGGAAGTACAGCCTTTGTTGTGCTTTTCCTACCTGGTGGGAAATGTTTATGGACCAGGTAACGTCAGCCGAGATGTGGACTCCGAGGAACTTAAAGCTTTCTACCCTTTCTACCTCCTCCCCATCCCCAAGTTGTTGTTGTCGTCACACCATCGCTTCAGATGCCGAACCACCTCTCTGTAGGCTGAGTCACTGTTGTACCCGATCAGTCCTATGAAGGTGTCCGCTGTCATCAGTGAATTTTAAAATGGTGATGCTGGTGTGACTTGGAGAACAGTCATGGGTAAAAGGGGACTGAGAACACACCCCCTCTCTGATGCCTACGTTCAGAATGAGGGTGGAGGAGGTGTGCTCTCCCATCCTGACGTTCTGGGGTCTGTTGCTCAGGAAGTCCAGTATCCAGCTGCACAGTGAGCTGCTGAGTCCTAGGTTGCTTGGTTTATTAACCAGTTTGTGGGGTTGAACTGTATTGAAGGCCGAGCTGAAGTCCACAAACAGGATTCTCACATAGGTGTTACTACTGTCCAGGTGTGTGAGGGTTGTGTGAAGAGCTGTTATTATGGCGTCCTCTGTCGACCTGTTTGCCTTGTATAAAAACTGGTGTGGATCGAGGTTTGCAGGAATGACAGCCTTAATGTGTGACATGATGAGTTTCTTAAAACATTTGGCAATTATGGGTGTTAAAGCAACTGGAAGATAGTCATTCAAGCAGCTCACTGTGGTCTTCTTGGGCACTGGAACGATGGTGGTTGACTTAAAGCAGGATGGTACTACAGACTGTAGCCATGAGAGGTTGAAGATGGTGGCAAAAACCTCTAGTTGGTCTGCACATGCTTTAAGCACTCTACCGGCTACACCGTCTGGACCAGCTGCTTTCCTCACATTGACTCTGTGCAGTGTGGTTCTAACCTGATGCTGCTCCAGCGGGATGGGGGCGTCGTATGGCATTATTTTTGTGCCTCCATTCTGAGCGCATGTAAAAAAATTTGCGAGCGCAAAAGTTGCATTTTGAGGAGAAAATTATTTTGAGCGAAGAAAAGTTTAATTCGAGCGAACAAACTCATTGCTGCATGCAAGAAAAGTATTTCAGTGTTTGCTATTATCCACATACACACACAATAACAGCCCCTCTCGCTCAGATCTGTGCTCTGTGTGCTCACAGACATCTGCAGACATCTCTGCTCCGTGTGCGCTCAACTCCCTTTACACCGCGTTATAAATGTGCCACAAAACCAACCAATCACAGACTTGGATTCAAAAATTCTGATTGGCTGTTACGGTCTCCAATCAGCTCACTAGCTACTGCATTCTGGAAACACGGTCCAGAATGTAGCTAAATCCATTTTCGGTTAGTATGTTTCATTATTTTATTTTAAAACATAATTTTTAAAGACCATTGTTGGTTTTAATCTGGTTTCAACCAAACCACTCCACTGGATTTAGCTACATTCTGGACCACATCAGTCCATCTTTTAATCAGCACCATGGACAGCAGCCACAGTCAGAGGTAAAGAGAACAGACTTATCTGAGCTTTTTTTGTGTGCTTTATTCATTGAGTCAGCTCCAGTGAACTCAACGTAACGCACACACACACACACACACACACACACACACACACACACACACACACACACACACACACACACACACACACACACAGTGACAGTGTTGTTTATTAAAATCAGATAGCATTAAAACTTTGAGCCTAGCAAAAAAACTGAACATAAATTCTAAAGCTGAATACTTGCATAGTGTTTTTGTGCGTAAGTTTTCAAAACTTACGATTTATATTTCCATTTAAAATTATGAAAATGATTTACTAAACATGTCTGTGGTTTTTACAGTAAAAAATATAACTACTACTAGAATTTTATGTTTTTTTGTGTGATTTCAGATCAGTTGTGTTAATACAGTATGTCAATGAAAAAATGCCTGTAAATTATGTAAATTTGAGTTTGAGCTGAAAAGAATGATACCAAGCAAGGCAAGGTAAAGAATAAATAAATAAAACAAAAAAAGTTGTGAAATGTGAAACTAACGTTTGTAAATGAACCACCCCAGGTTCTGTAGTTTTCAGGATTTTAACCATATGTAACACCTGCATGTGCAATAAAAAAAAAAAAAGGCTTTGATTTGCCCCACCCCATTTTATTTCCATTCCACCCTAAGAACATTTCTCTAGATTTGCCCCTGGATAGGACGACAGTATTATACAAAAACATTAAAGAGACAGCACAGGTGAAACAGATGAAACGTGAGCAGTGTTGGGAAGGTTACTTTTAAAACGTATTCCACTACAGATTACAGATTACATGCCCCAAAATGTATTTTGTAACGTATTCCGTTACGTTACTAAATGAGAGTAACGTATTCTGAATACTTTGGATTACTTAATATATTGTCATGCTTTTTACAACTACATGAATGTCCTATTGCTGTGTGATTTATTGCTATTACTGAAGGTTACTCTCCATACCAATACCAACTAGATGTTTAAATCTTAATATAAATGAGTAACAGTAGGTGGACATTAGGTAAGGCTGCACTTTTTGCAGCGATCTCGTATAGAAAACTATTCCGCGCGTATATAAAACAGGTCCGCGGCTCCGAACCGTAGTAAAGGGACCTCTGGCTAATACGCCGGGTTCGTGTCGGGCTCGTAGCTGAAAACTAGCTTTACTTTGTTGTCTGGGTCAACTTTGCTAGCGAGAGACAGAGAGAGGCGCTGAAAGGCTGCTCCAACGGAACTTATTGTTTCGGAGGAAAACACGAACACAGCGTACAGTCGAGTCTTAATAGCTTACTTACAACTGGACTACACTGCCCATGAGGCTACATTCTTTAGGGCGATGTCTGTAACACTCGGCCTATTGCCTTCATATAAATCATTTTTTGAAAAATAATTTTTGTAAAATATTTCTTCACGTCATTATGCAGGCCGCAAGTAGAGGTGACATGAGACGCGAAATTGAAACACAGGCATTAGAGCCTCTTAATGCGTGTTTTGTTTGGGTTTCCACTGGCGTGGAATTACCAAAAACAGAGAGAGCATAGCCGAACATATCAAACAGGAAAAGACCTCCATGTAATCCATTTATTTCAACAAAGTAACTGTATTCTGAATACCACCTTTTTAAGGAGTGTTATGAGATCAGAGGGGAGGGCATCCATAAGTACAGCAAAATCTGTGAGAGGACTGTTGAGGAGGCAATTCAGCCATTTCATTCATGTTACAGCAGCTGATGAGTGAATGAACACAGTGCAATAAAAGTACTTTTAGTAGTACATTTTTCCAAACACTTACATTTACTTAAATTGACTTGAGTAGGGTTAGGGTTTGCCACTTCAGCATGCAGTCAAGTTCTATAGTTTTGCTAATGACCTGCTAATTGTATTCAGGTGTGTTGCAACAGGGACACATGGAAAAGTTTCAGGACACCGGCCCTCCAGGACTGGAGTTTGAGACCCCTGATTTAGACAGTCCATCCATCCATTTTCTTCCAAAACTCCATAGTTGTAATCTTGACATCTACAATGACTGTCTCATGCTGTAACAGTGAACTATTTAATTTCCAGTAAGCACTTCTACCCATTATTCTGAGCGCAGAGTCAGTGGTATGACAGCATTATGATCTGTTAATGGAGTTGTGATGATGTCAACTGAGACCTTGTCTACATTAAAGCTACTGTATCTGAAATAAACCAAAAATCTAAACGTGAACATCTGGTGGATGTATGTACATTTGTAGGAATGGGGTCTAACAGACACGTTGATGGTTTGGAGGAAGTAATTATTGAAGTTAACTCAGAAAGATCAATTGGAGAAAAAGAGTCTAAATGAATATCAATGTTACTAAAAGTAGCTGTAGATAATATTACATCTGTGGGATGATTATTGGTAATTTTTTCTCTAATGATTAAAATTTTATTTGTGAAGAAGTTCATGAAGTCATTACTAGTTAACGTTAAAGGGATGGTTGGCTCAACAGAGCTCTGACTGTTTGTCAGCCTGGCTACAGTGCTGAAGAGAAACCTGGGGTTGTTCTTATTTTCTTCAATCAGTGATGAATAGTAAGATGTTCTGGCTTTGCGGAGGGCTTTCTTATAAGTTATTGATATGCAAACACCAAAGTAATAACCATGTAATATCCAAGTAATATTATTGCAGCAACAGTGGCTACACTTCCCCAAAAAGTTGATTGTGTTCATCTGGATGTTTCAGTGGGAGAAACGTTTCAACATCATCAGGCGACTTCTTCAGTTTCAGCTGACTGCAGGTGTCCCCAACCTTATAAACAGGACATTTGTCCAATGACTGAAACCAGCACCAATGGGCTGGGAGATCAATTTATGGTTGTCATGACCACTGATCAATGGGCTACATACATACAGGTGGTTTTTCAGGCTGCTGTTCTAAAACGTTGTCTACATTAACTTTCATTTCAGTGTCCATAACAACATAAAAGCAGTGATTTTAGGATTCTTTGAGTGCTGAGTCTCTCTTTAATATTTTCAATAGTCCTGCTAACCTGTCTATTATACTTGTCTGCAGTGCTTTTATGAACAGGGAACCATAGATGAGAAAAGGAGGAGCGAGTAATAATTATCAAGAACTAGCCCTAACTCAGTTTATGTAGAAGTTGCATCACAAAGTATCTTTTTATTTTATACAACACAGATTTAGATGGTGGGACTACTCCAGCCAGAGAATTGAATGGTTTTATATTCTTATGACCACTGAAATAAAAGCTAATTTTGACAATGTTTCAGAAGAACAGCCTGAAAAGGTCCAGATGGATGCTGTGTGGCGAGACTTACATCTAGAGACACAGATGGATAAACAAAATACATTTTTGTAAGGTGTCCTGACTTCCTTACAAGTCATTCAGAACACCTTATAAGCATTGAAATACCAAAATCACATTATGCATAAAAAAACTGTTGGAAAACATCAGATAGCACACCGTTTGTTTAAATTTACAAGTTTTGGTGACAAAAGGTGCTGAGACATCTGGGTTAGTCATTGGTAATATGCAGTTTAGCATAACAGCCGTATGAACCTCCAGAATCTTATTTTTCTAAAGGTTTTACTCCCACTGAAGATCAAATTCTAATGAAGTTAAACAAGAGCTTATTTGGTTTGTTTACATTTCATGTTGTGTCTTATATCATATATTAATTTCCTTTTGAAATAAGATTTTTGGGGTGTGTTAACCCCCCACTCTTTTAAGATCTTTAAAAGACCTCTAAGATCCTTTGAAAGGTTACACTGAAGGTGTAAGTCTCAGAGTGAAGGATGAACTCAGCAAAGCAGGCAACTGTCTCTTCTCCTGGTCACCATTTAAATCCAAAGTGTAGCTCCAAAATGTGAAAGTGATCAGCTTCTGAAAGAAAACAGAGCAAGCAGTGATTTTTACATCATTTATTTTTCTTCTATTTCAGGATCAACATGGAGGATCTAATTGCGGGAGTTAAAGAAGCCCTGCAGAACAACGACACTGCAGCAGCAACAACAAAAATTCAAGAATATTTAGAAGAACAAGAAAATATTCCACTAAATATCGCCATCACAGGAGAATGTGGCTCAGGTAAATCAACTTTTGTTAATGCCTTCAGAGGGATAGATGACAAAGATGAGGGAGCTGCTCCTACTGGTGTTACAGAAACAACCTTAGAGTGTGCACCGTACCCCCATCCAAACTATCCCAATGTTACTTTGTGGGATCTCCCTGGAATCGGCACCACCAAGTTTCCAGCTAAGAAGTACCTGAAGCTTGTTGGATTTGACAAGTTTGACTTCTTCATCATCATCTCAGACACTCGCTTCAGAGAAAATGATGTGAAACTCGCAAACGAGATCCAGAGGATGAAGAAAAAGTTCTACTTTGTTCGCTCAAAGATCGACAACGATATAAATGCTGAGAGAAGAAAGAGAGACTTCAGTGAAGAGAGGACTCTGACAAAGATCAGAGACGACTGCATTCAAGGTGAGATTCTTCTTTTACTGTGAAAAATGCAGCTGATTTATATTTTTACTGTTGCAAAATTAATCAAATATATGCCAAACTACAGATTCTGTATGTCTTCTTTATCTATCAACCTTGTGAACAAGTTGAGGTTTTAAAACAGGATTAATAAATAATTAATTTTAATAATAATTAATAAATAATTTTAAAGTCAGTGTTTTTTTTCCTTCTTTCTTTCAAAGTTTACAGTCACATATTTTTCACTGAGCTCTTTGCTTTACCAGTGCAAACAGGTGTTATCATTCATCATAATTAAGTTCAACTGTGAATCATGTTTTATCTCTTTTATAACTCAGGTCTTCAGAGACAAGGCGTCGTGTCCCCACAGGTCTTCCTGGTGTCCAGCTTTGTGCTCCACCTGTACGACTTCTCTCTCTTACATCCGACCTTAGAGAGAGAACTTCCTGCACACAAGAGAGATGCTCTGCTGTTCGTCATGCCCAACATCAGCCTGGAGATCATCAACAAGAAGAAAAAAGCGTTTCAGTCTAAAATAAAATACTACTCTATTCTGTCTGCAGCTGTAGCAGGGGTTCCAGTTCCTGGACTTTCTGTTGCTGTTGATCTCGGCTTGATGGTTGCAGTTGTTTCAAAATATGTAGCTGGGTTTGGTCTTGATAAGTCATCTCTGGAGAGACTTGCTGCCAGCTCAGGTGTTCCATACACTGATCTGAGTGCTGTCATTAAATCAAAACTGTCTGCAGAGAAAACAACCAAAGATCTCATCCTGAAGTTGTTGGTCTCAGCTGCAAGCATAGTTGCATCAATGGCAGCAGAGGAAGCAGCCAGATGGATTCCAGTATTTGGGATTGTAGCATCAATGAGCCTCTCATTCATCACAACCTACAAAGCTCTGAGTTATTTCCTCAGTGAGCTCGCTGCTGATGCTCAGAAAGTGTTTAACAAGGCTCTGGGATGAACATGTCAGAGTCATTCTGTGGATTAACTGTCAGTTTAACATGTTTTAAGTTACAGTATATGACCAAGCTTTGAATTATTTTATCAGCAGATCACATCTCAGTCATCTAGCTTTTTTTTTTAACAGGCATGCTGCTACAGCTGATCAGAGTGTGAGTGTACCCTGCAGTTTTAATTTCAATAACTGAATCGATTTTGATTCACAAGGTGCTGATTTAATTAGAATAGATTTGATTCAATTTGATTCCATTTCGACTCAAGACAGTCAGAAATATTATAATTCTGATCATTTATCAGCACATATCCATATTTTTATATCTATGTATTAGGGATGCACCGATACCACTTTTTGGAAAACGAGTACGAGTACGAGTAGTTGCATTTCAGTACTCGCCAATACCGATACCGAGTACTTACTCATTGACAAATGCCAGCCATTTGACTTTCTGGTAGTAATAAGGGAAATGTATTTCATATTATATATATTGCATACATTTGTATTTGTGTATTTTATATACAAATATATAATATTTCAGATATAATATTTCATATTGTCCTCCTCTGGACAATTTCGCTGAGCACAATTTGTAGTCCGCCTTTGTTTTCGCGTCTTCGTTCACTTTGAAATAGTTCCACATGGCTGACATGTCTCGCCTTGCCTTCTCCCCCTCTGAGCTGCAGCCGGGGCCTGGGGGCGGGCACTCGGTGCCTGTGATTAACTCCTTACATGCCGCTCAAACATAGACAGGTATCAGACCGTGGTATCGGTTCCCGGTATCAGGGGACTTTTAACGAGTACTTTAGAAAATGTGGTATCGAGGCCGATACCAGATACCGGTATCGGTGCATCCCTACTATGTATTAAAAAAAGCTGACACTTGTGAGACTTATCAGAGGTGTGATTGTCACAGCAGGTGGCTTTGTGTTAAAGTAACTGAGGCTAAAACTGAACAGCATGAAGGAGATTTTCCTGGCCTGGCTTTTTATAGCAGATAAGAAAACCATGAATCATCATATGAATATTACCTGATGCTGCTGAAGTGAAGCAGAGTAAAGTTACACAGGTTTTATTAAAGACACAGCTGAGCGTTTCACAATTTGGGATCATTTGTACAAGTTTAAATTTCTGGTTTTTTAACAGCAGAAATGTTTTCTTGTCAGAGGTTATTTAAAAAAAACAGCGGGCAATAGCGCTGTAAACAGCAGTAGACTGGTGTGTGATAAACAAGCGAATAATACAGAAAACAGATTTTTGATGGTAAACTGGTCACTTGAGTACACTGAGAGACAGAGCTGTGCAGGGAGTGTGATTTGATCGTGGTGGACACTACTCAAGTAAATGTAAGTGTTTAGAGAAAAGTACTTCAAAGAGTACTTTTACTGCACTGTGTTCATTCACTCATCAGCTGCTGCAACATGAATCAAATGGCTGAATTGCCTCCTCAACATGCAGTCAGGTTCTATAGTTTTGCTAATGACCTGCTTATTGTATTCAGGTGTGTTGCAGCCGGGACACATGGAAAAGTTTCAGAACAGCGGCCCTCGAGGACTGGACTTTGAGACCCCTGCTTTAGAGTTTTGTGCACATGGTTTGGGTTAAATGAAAAAAAAAAAAAAATAGACGTTTTGAATTTATTACGGCATTAACTGTTGTCTGTGTTCTTCAGCTGTTTGAGAGAGCACCATTTTAACAACTGTGTTCTGGGTATAATATTGCCTCTAAAGATGGGCAAAGGATTAGTATCTAGAATTGTCTTTTGGGAAAATACTTGGCTTAACACAAATTATGGATCATGATTCTGTTTCTTTCAGTTGATTACCAGATAATTTTTCCAATTAATTAATGCACAACTTCTTTTTATTGAATCTCTACACAGGATATGCTTGTGAAGGTGGAATATGGGGGAGTGCAGAAGTACGTTAAAGGTTCACAAAGTGATGAATGCTTTCATTTCCTACAGTTTCTGAAAGAGTGTTTGTATTAATGTGCAATTTAAATTAATATAAAATTATCACCTATACGTGATCAACAATAAGACTTGAATTGGTGGTTTTAATAGTTTAGTGTCAGTTTTCTTTCTTTTATTTAGGGAAAAGTTCAGCTTACAGCTGCAACTCTTCACAAAAGGTGTACTCGCCCTGACTGATGCCTTAGACACTCAAGTTGACTCAGACATTTTTGATGAGCTGGTAAAGTGTGAGGTTTGAGCTTTCAAAGTTGTATACAGAAAGCAGATGGCAACAGGTAAAAGAGAGCCATAATAATTTAGAGGAGTGCATTTCTTCATGATCTTCATTGTTTACATGAATATTGGTCAGAACCTTTCAGATTCCAATTTTCTTCCTTGAAAAACTGTAAAATGCTTTTACATGTTGCGTGCATATTACATTCTGTTATCAGATATAATTTATGTGGTTGAACATTATTCTGTCACGGCCGGGAGGGTCGGTGTGTTGTGGTGTGGACCCAAAAGCAGACAAGGGATAGAAAACTAAGGTATAACTAAAAGTGAGCCGTTTATTTAGGCTGACAGCAAAAACACAAAGAGAAAGGCGAACTGGGGCAAAAACAAAACTAAAACCTAAACTGGGGACAACTAGGAATTAAACAAGAAAACTATGACATGAAAGATGAATATGAATCTGCACAGAAACATAAAAACCCTGAAACCTCAAGTGACATGACGCGAGACAAACAGACAGCCGACAATGAACAAAGGGAGACAGAGGACTTCAATACACAGAAGAGTAACGAGGGAAGTGGAAACACATGGGCAACACAGCTGACACAAATGAACATGGTGTCACAGGTGAAACACAAGTTGCAAGTTTTAATGTTTTCATATTGTCTTTGGAAAAGTGTTTATTCTGCAATTTACAAAAGTGTTTTGACAACACATTGCAGTAATGCAGTTTGTATAAGAGAAGTGTTGTATTTTTTGGAAATTTGAGTATTTAAATTACAAATCGATGTCAAATAAGATAAGATGACCTTTACACGAGGGAAATGTGTTTTGTTACAGTAGAAACTGGACAGTGCAAAGTTACAAAGCAAAAATTAGAAACCACTGGAATAGGATAAGAATAAGATTAAGATACTGTACACAATAGAATCGAATAAAATAAAATACTATATACAATAGAATAAAATAGAATACAAATGCTATGTACACCTGAGTAAAGTACAATGTTGATGTCAAATATGATGTCAACAAAAGCTCAAGTTGTGGATTACAGCTAGAACAGCATAATTAATATTTGAATTGCTCTTCTGACCCTGCCTGTTGTCAGGTCAGGTTTTTTTGTATGCCGGCTCCCGAGGTGGATTCCTCCAGTGAATTCGATCAGCGAGCCTTCCCAACTGGACAGAGAGACTAAGATTGGTTTCTTTTCCACTTGATGATTTCTGCTGCACCTTGTGGTGTGGTAGGCCTGTATCACTCACACTTTCACACACAGCTGGTTATACATGAGACCACTGACTGACATTTTCTCATTCCTGTTTTCTTTCACACCCTGGGAATTTTTGGACTATACCCCTTGGACGAGTGTTATTTGGGACTGTGCTGCTGTGTAGAATATCCTCCACATGTGAATGGTGTGTGAGATCTTCTTTTCAATACACACTGAATTTGAGTAATCTGTTTTCCGTAACAGTTTAGGAGTCAGGTTACCAGGCTGCACCCAACATTGAGAACGGGCAACTAACACTTGGCCAAGTCTCTATATTATCAAACTATATTAGTTTTATGTGGTTTTACTTTTTAAAAAAAAAATCTTGTAATTTTCTATACAACAATTGTGTAAAGTGCCTTAAACTTGCGGTTGTCAAACTTATGGTTTGGTTCACTAAAGCCGGCTGGTTCTTTCCAGCAGTAGCGGTTTTAGATACGGGCGACCCGGGCGGTTGCCTGGGGCGGCATCGTGGTGGGGGGCGGCATCACGGGCATCGGCAAAAAAAAAAAAATTGCTCTTACTCATGCTGCCCCGACATCAGCCAGCGCATATTGGGAATGGCATAGGCACCGATCGGTTTTCTATCGCCCATTTGCTGGGAGTAAGGGCGCCCTCCGTTTGCGAGGTGCGCCTGCTGCTTGCGGCACAGGGAGGAGAGGGCGGGGCGGCGGGGGATTCTCTGGGTGGCTGGAGCAGCATCTAATAACCAACTCGCAAAATAAAACAAAATAAAAACAAACCAACAACACGAAAACAGCAGACATTATGATACAGACTTATAATTTGCACCGATGTTTTTTCGAAATTCTAAAAGTGAGCGCGAGAGCCCTCTGTGCGCCTGCGCGCTGCTGAAGTCAAAGTAAACTTTATTGTCATCTCCGCTACATACAGTCCAGTATATAGAGAGACGAGACGACGAGGCTCCAGTTACAGCAGTGCAAGTAAACAAACAATAAATATAAGAAGAGTAAGAAAATAAATATACACTTTAGGACCAGGGGTAAAGGGATCAATAACAATTTAAAATTTATATTTTATATTTTGTTTATTTAAAGTCTCACACAACCCGTTTTTAAAGTTTAAAAAAAAGAGAAAAGAAGAGGAGGAGTGTAGCGACTTCCACAGTCGCTAGAGGCTGAGGACTGAGCCTGCCTATTTGCCTGACGCGCTGTCAACTGTACGCAATAATGCGAGAGGTGGAATTGCTTGCTTGCTTATTAAAGTGCTTGAAAAGTTTACAGAGCAATGTGATCGGCTCGCGATTCAAACTCTTAAAACATCACAGCTCTAATGCAACAAGGGGAAACTCGTTGTGCTGCGGTCAACAAAAACTACGGCTACCCAGCCCTCCTCTCTGTCAAAATCAAACCAGTGAAAGACAGACTGACAACGCCCTCTTAATGTCACCGCTAGCACCCACGTGACTCCCGTTACACATCACCATAGCAACCAAACAAATGAAAACCCAGTGATCATTAAAATTCAATACATTTAATTATGGCTCCTACAAGGAGAAACGAGCAAAAGCTACAGGTAAGCAGATGTGTCATTGGATAATGGCAGGTCATGTATCCTAAAACATTAAGAATCAGAATACTTTATTAATCCCTAAGGAAATTATGTGGGTTACAGCTCCTCCAAGAAGAAATGGTAAAAATAGTAACAGTAAGAGACTAAACTCCAAACAATATATACAATAATATAATATTAATTAGTCAGTGTCAATTGTTGATTTGTCCTGTTCCCATTGTATGACGAATTATGATGTCTGTTTGGTAGCCGTTTGCATACTATGCATACTCTCTCTCTCTTCATATATAGGGTCATATATATGTGTGTGTGTGTGTGTGTGTGTGGGGGGGGCGCCAGAGGGCGTGTTCGCCCGGGGCGCCAAACAGGCTAGGACCGCCACTGCTTTCCAGTCACATTCCTGTCTCTGCGTCTCATTTAAACACACCACCGTGCTCCTATAGTCGAACCTACTGGTCCATTAATGCAATCTATTCAGTAATTCCCCATGCTGTGTTACATAAACATGGCCAATAACTTTTCATTCTGATGATCTGCATTATAATTTGGGCACAAAACAAATTTCATCGTTCAAAAACGTGCAGACTTCACTTTATACAGTGCAGACAGTGTAGACACTCTAAACTAAGTTTGTGGGATTTGATCTTTGAATAAATGCAGACCAAACTGTCGTTGTTTGCATTTACGTACACAGCATATCTTGTAGAATTAACTGCTGTCATCAGCAGAGATGGGCGTAATCTGATTACTTTTTTCAAGTAATGAGTAAAATAAGGGATTACTATTGCAAAAAGGTAATTAGATTACTGTCACTTTCCCGTAAGCACGCTGCGTTACTGCGTTACTAAAACCGTGATTTTTTTGCGAGAGTGTCTCGTGACAATGACGTAAACAAATGCGACGTTCGTGACAACAGCTGTGTGTATATCGAGTGCGGGAGAGAGTACGAGTGTGCAGCGTTTAAAGCGTGGAAGTACTGACCTTACTTTGAGTTTGATTCCATAAAAAGTGACAAAAACATTAGCGTCCGTTGTGTGTGGGAAGAAAACTTCTTTTTACAGCGAAAAAACCCTGAACTTCTGAGCAAGCACCGAGTAGGCTACGCTGCCACGGGAATGTGAAATTCACAGAGAAACTCCCGGATCCTCCCACTGACCGCTGCGGCACACCTGCACCAGGGCAAACCTCCGCCTGCCCCACTCCTGCTATACAGGTGAAAATAGAGCAACAGGACCGCTGAGTCTTTGATTTTATTTATTTTCTGCTGTGTTTCACTTTCATCTATTTGAAAGACTGAGTGTAAACACAAAAAACTATTTTATTTTATGTGCAGGAATGCGCAGAAAATAGGTTTAAATGTTAAACAAATTTCTTCCAGTCAGAGAATGTTGCATATAATTAAATTTTTGCTTGATGCATAAAGTTAAAAGATTAAAACTAATAAAACAAGTTTTAAAAAGAGACTTTTCCATTTGATTACATTTTATATGATGGATTATGCAGAAAAAGTAGAACTGGGCTGAAAGATCTATCGCTTTATTACCTGTTCAGGTTGTAAATCGTGTTTTTAAAAAGTAGCTAAGTAACTAATTACTTTTGAAAATAAGTAATCAGTAAAGCATCAGGATTACTTTTTTGGCTAGTAATCAGTAATTAGTTACTGATTACTTTTTTCAAGTTATTTGACCAACACTGGTCATCAGCAACAGCATAGAGCAGTCATATCTCAAGTCTAATAACAGAGGACAGGAAAAGATCAGTAAAGAAACAACTTCCCCAAACCAAAGCACAAATAAAACAATAAGTAAAACAGGCTGATCTAAAGTATGATTAAAGTTCAGCCCGATCAATATAAATGCCACTGACAATTACTAATATATTGGAAAACCAAAATACTTCCCACTCAGTTGATGTCTTTCTGTCCAACAGCTCCTTTTCTAGACTTGTAAGGGTTCAATGTAATGTGTGGAGTGCTGGTCCCGAGCCTCGGGGACAGCAAGAAGCAAGCAGAGGGAGAAAAACCAGAAAATTATTTAGAAGCTGATTTGATCCTTAATGGCTTCGCAGCCGTTATAACGTACAACACGGACGTTCAATGTAGACCCTCATACAACCAAATTAGACTAACACATAGTATTAAAAACACCATCTACTACTGTGTCTGAATGTGGGGTATTGGCACTGTCAGTTTAGGCCTAAAGAGATATGTGTGTGTTTTTTTTTTTTAAAAGGACCACCTAATTTAAATGTAAACATGCTTGTTAAATGCTAACTTCCAATATATAAAGTTTCTAATAAGCACAATGACCAGATAAAACATATGGCAGTGTTTATATGTAACATAGGTAACCCCAAAATGTTTTTTATGATTCAACCTGTGGAATTTAACTTAATTCTTTAGGACGAGCTAAATTACTTTATTTTCAACTTGTCACGGTTCGGCATGGCGGACCGTGGGGTGTAGGGAATGAGGAGGACCCAGGCGCGGTGCTCTGTGTATAAACAGTGCGTTTATTTACAGTGATGGAAATAACAACAATAAATCCCCGTGCTTCCCAAGACTCCCGTGTCGTGTCTTCCCTGTGCTCTCTGCTCCCGTGTCTGCACTCCCGGTGCTCGCTGCTCCTCTGGCCTCCCACGCTCCTCCTGCGGGAAACAATAGCGGCAGCCGTCAGGACACTAACAATAGCAGGCATGCACTAAACAACTGGACCTAAACGGGGTGACTAACATGGAGTCTCACGCAATGATCCCGCGTCGGTGGGAGCTCCAAGACTCTCTTAAGTAGCTCCCCCGACGAGGCCTGATCAGCAGCAGGTGTGTGGCTTTGGGTGTGGCCAGTCCGCCAGCAGGGCCACACCCACCTGGCCTGAAGGCGCCCACAGAGACACATACACACACAGACACATATGCACACGACCCCAAAACAAAACAAACCAAAAAGTACAGTACAACCAACCCAGGGCGGGTGGCGGGGGGTCCAGGACGGAGGGCCCCAAAACCTCTCCGTGAAACAGCCACCATAAAACAACAAAAGAAAAACCCAGTTCAAAAGTCCAATCCCTGGTCCGGTGGCAGCAAACACAGTTCTGGCGGCCGACCCGGAGGCCGGCAAGACCAGCGGGACCTACTGTGGGTTAGGCAGTGGCGGCAAAACAGTTCAGGTGGCCTACCTCTAACCCCAAGGTGGAAACACAGCAGCTCCGGCGGACGGCCATGGGTCCGGCAGCAGCTGCAAAACGGTTCCGGGGGCCTGCCACTGATCCAGTGGCGGCGGAGCTGCAGCTCCGGTGGCCTGCCACAGGTCCGGTAGCAGCGGCGAAACGGTTCCGGAGGCTTGTCCCGGGTCCAGTGACGGCGGCGGCGGCGCTGCTGCTGCTGCTTTTCCGGCGGCTTGCCCCGGGTCCAGTGACGGCGGCGGTGGCGCTGCTGCTGCTGCTCTTCCGGCGGCTTGCCCCGGGTCCAGTGACGGCGGCGCTGCTGCTGCTCTTCCGGCGGCTTGCCCCGGGTCCAGTGACGGCGGCGGCGGCGCTGCTGCTGCTGCTTTTCCGGCGGCTTGCCCCGGGTCCAGTGACGGCGGCGCTGCTGCTGCTCCTCCGGCGGCTTGCCCCGGGTCCAGTGACGGCGAAGTTGCTCCGATGAGCAACAGCGAGGAGTGGCATGTGGCCCACGAAGCGCTGGTCGCTGACGTGGACGCGCTGGACGTCGATGGCGTGGAGGGCGCGCTAGACGTGGGCGGCGTGGAGGGCGCGCTAGACGTGGAGGTCCCTCCGGCACACTGACCTCCAGTCCCGGTTGAGCGGATCCCTCCGGACCTCCGAGCTCCTCCGGTGGCAGCTTGGGCTTGACAGGCTCGCTGAGCTCCTCCCGCTCGCCGATCTCCCACTCGCCTAGCTGCTCATGCTCCGGCTCCTCTTGCTCCTTCCGCTCGCTGAGCTCCTCCGGCAGCGGTGCTGGCTCCTCCGGCCCGCTGAGCTCCGGCTCCTGCTCCTCAGCTGGCGGCTCGCTGAGCTGCTCCTGCTCCTCAGCTGGCGGCTCCCCAGCCGGCGGCTCACTGAGCTGCTCCTGCTCCTCAGCCGGCGGCTCGCTGAGCTGCTCCTGCTCCTCAGCCGGCGGCTCGTCAGCTGGCGGCTCGCTGAGCTCCTCAGCTGGCGGCGTGGGCTCCTCCCGCTCTCCGAGCTCCTGCTCCGGCTCGCAGGGCTTTGCAGCTGGCGGCGCGGGCTCCTTCGGCTCGCTGAGCTCCAGCTCGGGCGGCTCCAGCTCGCTGAGCTGCTGCGGCTCGCTGAGCTCCTGCTCGGGCGGCTCCGGCTCGCTGAGCTCCTCCGGCAGCGGCGCTGGCTTCTCCGGCACGCTGAGCTCCTCCGGCAGCGGCGCTGGCTCCTCCGGCACGCTGAGCTCCTCCGGCAGCGGCGCTGGCTCCTCCGGCACGCTGAGCTCCTCCGGCAGCGGCGCTGGCTCCTCCGGCACGCTGAGCTCCTCCGGCAGCGGCGCTGGCTCCTCCGGCACGCTGAGCTCCTCCGGCAGCGGCGCTGGCTCCTCCGGCACGCTGAGCTCCGGCTCCTGCTCCTCAGCTGGCGGCTCGCTGAGCTGCTCCTGCTCCTCAGCTGGCGGCTCCCCAGCCGGCGGCTCGCTGAGCTGCTCCTGCTCCTCAGCCGGCGGCTCGCTGAGCTGCTCCTGCTCCTCAGCCGGCGGCTCGCTGAGCTGCTCCTGCTCCTCAGCCGGCGGCTCGCTGAGCTGCTCCTGCTCCTCAGCCGGCGGCTCGTCAGCTGGCGGCTCGCTGAGCTCCTCAGCTGGCGGCGTGGGCTCCTCCCGCTCTCCGAGCTCCTGCTCCGGCTCGCAGGGCTTTGCAGCTGGCGGCGCGGGCTCCTTCGGCTCGCTGAGCTCCAGCTCGGGCGGCTCCAGCTCGCTGAGCTGCTGCGGCTCGCTGAGCTCCTGCTCGGGCGGCTCCGGCTCGCTGAGCTGCTCCGGCTCGCTGAGCTCCAGCTCGGGCGGCTCCGGCTCGCTGAGCTGCTCCGGCTCGCTGAGCTCCTGCTCGGGCAGCGCGAGCTCCTCTGGCACGCTGAGCTCCTGCTCGGGCAGCGCAGGTCCGGGTGGCGACGTAGCAGCCGGTGAAGAAAATGGCGGAGTGGTGGCTGCAGGCAGATGAGACGACGGCGGTCCTACAGCTGCAGATGGCGAAGCAGCGAGTGGTGTGGAGACCACTGACCGAGGCGATGTTACCTGCGCTGACGGCTCATCCACTGCAGACACAAACACAGATGGTGAGGGAAATGGAAAGTTGTCCGTACTACTCACCACAGCCGGCTCTTGAGATGTCCGTGGATTAGGCTGCGGTGAGGAACGCCGACGGCGCGAACGTCGATTCCGTGTAGACGTCGGGGCCGGCGTGTCAGGCTGCGAATCCACCAGCTGTCCGAGCCGGTGAGCAGCCTGAGGAGGAGAGTGGAGGTGGAGGGTTGAGAGCAAGAAGTCCAGGACTACTGAATTTAGGGAGTCCACCAGCCAGGGGAATTTAAACAGCGTCTCCTGCAGCCGCTTCTCCACGGCGCGACGCAACCCCTCCTTCTCCCACCATAACTCACAGAGTCTGTAAACTTTGTCCGATACCTCCCTCCTGAGCCTCTCCTCAGAGACCGCTGGGTCCATGTCTGGCGGGATCATTCTGTCACGGTTCGGCATGGCGGACCGTGGGGTGTAGGGAATGAGGAGGACCCAGGCGCGGTGCTCTGTGTATAAACAGTGCGTTTATTTACAGTGATGGAAATAACAACAATAAATCCCCGTGCTTCCCAAGACTCCCGTGTCGTGTCCTCCCTGTGCTCTCTGCTCCCGTGTCTGCACTCCCGGTGCTCGCTGCTCCTCTGGCCTCCCACGCTCCTCCTGCGGGAAACAATAGCGGCAGCCGTCAGGACACTAACAATAGCAGGCATGCACTAAACAACTGGACCTAAACGGGGTGACTAACATGGAGTCTCACGCAATGATCCCGCGTCGGTGGGAGCTCCAAGACTCTCTTAAGTAGCTCCCCCGACGAGGCCTGATCAGCAGCAGGTGTGTGGCTTTGGGTGTGGCCAGTCCGCCAGCAGGGCCACACCCACCTGGCCTGAAGGCGCCCACAGAGACACATACACACACAGACACATATGCACAAACAGAGAAGGGGGAGCAACACCAAAAATACATAATAATATAATAGGTCCATGACTGCCCAGGGGTCCTGGGTCGCCCAGTCCCAGGACCCTGACACAACTATAAAGCCAACCTAGACTTTAACCATTTAACAGGCCATTAATCTGGTTTATGGTTTTGGACTTTCACAACAAAACTTGTGTCTAAACACATTTTTTAACAAAACAAATACTGTTATTATTATTATCACTATTATTTAAATTGTAATTAATCAGAAATGTTTGTTATATTTTAAAGCAGTTTGCGTATGTTGTTAAATAAAGGCTAGATTTGACATCAACAGATGCCACAGATGTTCATAAGCAAACACAAAGCATTAAAATAAATACAGTGGTTAAGAATATATATGTTATAAAAGTTTATATGGATTGAAAACAAGCCCACACCCAATGTTCCCTCTAATTTTTCATGTGTCTGAGCGAACACACAAACTCCCTGAGCGGTCCCTTGGACCACTGTGAGCAACAGCAGACGTGTGCACTGTGGTCACGCCAGCATCTAATCCATCCAAGTTACATGGTTTATTAAACTAATCAAATTACAGCATTTACATTTATGTTAGACTACTTTTAATTAACTGCTTTAGCCCACTTACAATGAAAATTGAAATAAATCTTGTTCATGACCTGTGTAGTATGTTAACAGTATTGGAAGTAAAAATAACTTGAACTCCAATTTTGAAAACACAACTTTCTTTCTTTTTATTATTATTATTATTATTATTATTATTATTATTATTTTGTTGTTGCTCTGACTTGTATCATGAGTGTGAGTCTGTGGTCTGGGACAGAGTCCTGTAACTCTCTGTCTGCAAAATACAGGATATAATGACCAATGTTGGGCAATTAATTATATAGTTACTTCTTCAAAAAAGTAACTGAGTTTTGCAAACAACAGTTTTTTGCAGCTGTTTACCTAAAAATGCAGCCAAGGCGTTTTTTAAATAAACATTTCAAACTATTTACAGAACAATCAGCTGTTCTGCATCAAATTTGATGCCACACAAATTATTTGTGCCACTCCAAAAAATAATTTGTGTCCACTATGAGATAAAGGAGAACAACAGCCTGATACCTGCAGGCCTGACAACAGGAGACGTATCACTCCTGTAACACCTGTAACATTCAGCAGTCGCCTCATTGTTCTGACACACACAACAAAACTATTGACTACACTACACACTAACTACACACTAACTACACAAGATTTGCAGTAAACGTTGCAAATCTCTCACATCTCAAAACACCGCCGTCACTCCTAAAACTTCCCCCTTCCTAAACAACTGTTGCCATATCATTTTTTGATTGGTCGACATGGTACATTTTTCGACCAATAGGAAAGGCTGGGGGAGGGGGGCTGTTTTTGCTCACAGGCTTTCGAGCGTTTTCCTTATAAAACGCCGTTTTTACCGTTTCTTCCCGCAGTAAATATAAACAACGATAGTATTCAGGAAGAAAACCAAACATTGCAGATATTTTTACCATAACTCTGGTTTTACGTGGCCTATCAACACAATTTAAAAACTGGTATAAAGTCCACACTTTTTCCCGTCATTGTTCTGTCTGTCCTGCTCACATCTCCAATGGTTGTACACGTTGTCATTTACGTGGCTTCACTCCACATCAGCCACGCCGCTTTGCTAGCTAAAACACCGGTGTCGGCACATAAGGACGCTGTCATAGCCTGTCAACCACGTTGATTAGCTGCATATTGTAACGTCGGGTTGTGTTTAGTGGTTGAGAGGAGGCGGCAAAACACTTGGTAGGCTAGTCAAAAGAATACACACTCACGCTGGCATTGGGAATTCCACAGTGTGTTCTTTAATACACGTTCTCTTCGTCAACCATATAAGCCCGGTTGAACGGCTGCAGCTTAACAAACATAGCGCACAGTGTTCGTACAACCCACAACGTTGCAAAAGAAAGGTGTCTGGAGAGGTAAACATAAAATCCATCCCTCCTCATGCACTTGCGTGCAAGCACATGTCCACACAATCACAGAGAGAGGGCAGTGGCGCATACTGATGACAACATTAACCCTCGACTTGGGTTGTCTTAAAGAGACACCACACCATTGTGACTGTTACAGTATATACGAATGTGAATCGCATCATTAGCTGGACTATGGGATGAGGCGGCACCGTTCTAATCCCATACGGGAGCAGCCAGTCACTTACTGACTAACACTGCAAAACAGAATTGTTAACGTATTTATTTCAATTTCAATTCAGGTTAGATTTTTTTGTGCACAACACAGATTTTCTGTGCGCAGAGACCGTGCCAGCAGTGCGCACACGCGCAGCTTAGAGGGAACACTGCCCCCACCCCTAATGGCTGCACCTTCTAGAAAAGTTTTGTCTGGGCTCTTATCTAGTAGCTGCTCAGTTTTCTATTTCAAACAATCAACAGAAAATTTCAGTGAGAGATTTTTATATATAAGGTTTTTAAAGCTGTGGGGTTAATTTTTAAGCAACATGAGCCGAGAGGCAACAGCAACGCCAGGCTAACACTAGCTAGCTAGCAAGTTCATAAACCTGGTGCTAAACTAAAAAAAGGCACAAAAACAGTTTGAATAAGAACATTTACTCACCAAATCAGTGTATCACATAAAGAATCACAGCAATGCCAACAATAATGTCTTGAGCTGAAGCTTCTCCAGGTTTGCTCATCATGTTCCAGAAATAAAATGTGGGCGCCATGAACATGTGGACTGATCTGTGCCGGGGAGGAGGAAAGCAGTGACATGGCATTTTCAAACCATATCATTTTGTCCTTCCGCACTGGGAAACAAAATTTCCAGCTTACTTAGTTTTCTGACCGGACGAGTTCCTGCCCCAAGTGGAGGAAGTATCTTGGGGTCTTGTTCACGAGTGAAGGGAGAAGAGAGCGGGAGATAAACAGACGGGTTGGTACAGTGGCTAGAGTGATGCGGATGCTGTACCGGTCTGTTGTGGTGAAGAATGTAAAAGTGAAGCTCTTAATTTACCGGTCGATCTACGTCCCTACCCTCACTTATGGTCACGAGCTGTGGGTAGTGACTGAAAGAACAAGATTGCGAATACAAGCAGCGGAAATGGGCTTCCTCCGAAGGGTGGCTGGCCTCTCCCTTAGACATAGTTTATACATTTTATTACTACATTACAGAGAAAATATTCAATATTTAGACCACATATGAAGATATGGAGTAGAAACCTAAAAGCAGGAGGAAAAATAACATTAGAAAAGTTTTTTTAAAAAGCACAAAAAACCCCTAAAGTGCAAAGGGCGACAAACGTTCATAAACAGAGTCAGAGAAACTAGGACCATATTCCAGAAAGCATGTTAACAAACTCAGAGTTTATATTTAAACTCTGAGTTTCCTGTTCCAGAACAGCTGGTCAGAGTTAACTCAATCAGCTGAGTCAGCATCAGAGAGCAGAGGCCTTTTTAATCCAGATATGAGCATGTGCCAGTCATGGCCGCGATGTTTCACTGAGAGGGAAAAACATAACAGGAGGGAACTGGCTCTGGCAACCCCAGAATCCTAATTTTGTATTTGATAATAAATTATTAGCTGTGACTTGACAGGGACACAATATAGGAGACTGAAGATAAAAATGTGGAGAAACAGAGACATTAGTTACCCAACCAGCAAGAGACTCAGAGTCAGTTTTTAAATAAATAAAAACATTTTTAGTAACAGACCTAATATTTTACTTTATTGATAGAATTCTCTCTTACAGCCATAGCAGAGAGCAGTTTTACTAACTTCTGTTAACAGAAAGAGTTAATTATTGTTTCACATTTAACTAAATAAATCGAGGGCAGCTCTCATAAGACACACATGTTAGATGTCTCACCTTTTATAGAGCTGTCTGACTGCTCAGTGGCCAGATTTTGGTCTGGTTTTAATCCATTCCATCATCTCAATCTGTGAACATTAACTTGAAACGTAATGAGATTAGAAGAATAGAATAGAATAGAATAGAATAATCCTTTAATTTTACAATCCAACTGTCTGCAGAAGTCACTTTAAAATAATATATATATATTTTTCATCATTTCTTAGTCTTAGTTGTTTCAGCCTCATCTTCACTCAAATATTCACATTGTCCCCATGGCAAATGACTGATCATTGATCAGTGTGTTGCTCTTAAGCAGTGATTTACAGTAACATACAGTAAATGCTTCCAGTACAATGAAACTGTTTAACAGTGTGACAGCTCCATTACTGTCCACAGAGTCACATAGTAGGGATTTTATTCTGGGCTGACAATAAATAATAAACTTCTACAGATTAATTTGTTCCACTCAGCACTTTGACAGCAACTATATGAATGAGTGTCAATCAGCTGGTTCAGGTGCAGCAGGAGTTTAAGTTCATAGAGTTCAGTTTAGTTGCTTTCTGGAACAGAAAACCAAAGTTTTAACATTGACAATGAAATAATTTACAAGTTAAAACAAATCTGTTTTTCTAGATTGTACACAGTTCATATCTTAATAATAAGAACACATTTGTTCCTGTATCGATGTGATGAAGAGGAAAGTTTGAGTGTGTGACGGTGGGAGAAGTTACTCTGTTTCTGATCTATCAGAGGAGATGAGACCTGCTGAGGCCTCAGACACACTGATCAGCTGTACAAGGATACTGGTTCAAATGTGCAGCTATTATGATTTGGATTATTTATTTTTATTTATAGTAATTATAAAGGAAAAAAGCTTGTTTGCCTACACTGCAGTTTTAACTTTTTCACTAAATGAGTGAATGATTATTTTAAACTTTACAATATCACACTGATGTGTTGATACCCACAGCCCTACGAAAGACTCTCCGAGCATCTTCAGTGAGCTGGCTGAGGTTAACATTCAGAAACTTGTAGATTCTTGTGAAAGAGATGCCCATGGCTACTGGCATTCCAATTATTGGGATCAATGTGAATACTTCCTCAGCTGTCGTTAATTCAGTTGTGTCACTAGATTGGGCTATTATCACCTTCAGGAGGAGCTCTGAGGTTATTTCTGCTGCAGCCAGGGGTGAATTGATGACAGCACATAGATCATTGTAAGGCACACCTGTGCTACTGGAAAGTCTCTTCAGAGACGGGATATCAAGACCAAACCCGAGTACATAATCTTTGACAGCAACAGCCAGCACTGCTAAATCAGTATCACTAGAAAGTCCGGGAAATGGAACAGCTGCTCCAGCTGCACACAGAGTGGCAAAGAGAGGTATTCTGTGTTTGAAAGCTTCTTTCTTCTTACTGATGATTTCCAGGTCAATGTTGGGCATGGCTGAAAGAAGAGCATACTTCTTGAGTTCATCGAGATCTCTCTCTAAGGTCTCATGTAAGAGATAGAAGTCGCACAGGTGGAGCTCAAAGGTGGACACCAGGAAGACCTGTGGAGACTTGATGCCTAATTGTGTAAGACCTGTGACAAGAAAAAAAAGAACACATTGTATGAGGTTAAAAAAAGTATACCATTAATACGGTACTTGTGATGGTGATTGTTATTGTTAATTGGCAGTATATAAGTTACCTTGTATAAACTAAATTGAGGTATATAATAATAACAACTGAGGTTTTGTTCATTTTGATGATTGCATTGATTACACAGAACTTTCAGCTGTTTCAGCAAGGAAAATGGCCCCAATGCACAGCTGTGCAAAAGCCTCACATCAGTCGCCTCATCGCAAACACAGTTTGATGTAAAATAGTATTTTTGTACCAAAACAGTGATTCCCAAAGAGCTATTAGCTGAAAACTTGGCATGGTGTGCAGGGTGTCCTAAAAGAATTTGAGGAAACTGGACAGAAGAAGTGATGCCCAAAAATCTATCGACCACTGATGAACAGGATCTGAAGTCATGTCCTCAAGAAACGGGAAAATCCAGCAAAGACCTGACACAGGACCTGAGAGTTCATCTGAACCTTCAGCTGATCCATCTACTGTTCACTTAAAAGGATGTTTTTTGGCCATTTGTAAAACTGTTGTGCACCATCAGCCTAGTTTATAATTTCAGACAAAGTGAGATGGGACTGCACCAGCCTGTCCATCCGCTGCAACCAGTTAGTGGTAAGGGGAGGAAGACAGACCAAAGACTCGCTGTGGAGAAGAGTCAGTGATTAAAAACAACTAACAATTAAATGCAGTGCATCATGGGAATCCGGCAGCATCCTAGACCTATTGCAGCGTAACTAAGAGAGGATTCAAAGTCACCTGATCCAGCCCTAACTATATGCTTTAGCAAAAAGAAAAGTTTGAAGCCTAATCTTAAAAGTAGAGATCGTGTCTGTCTCCTGAATCCAAACTGGAAGCTGGTTCCACAGAAGAGGGGCCTGAAAACTGAAGGCTCTGCCTCCCATTCTACTTTTAAATACTCTAGGAACAACAAAAGAGTCTAAATGAATATCAATGGTACTGACAGTAGCTGTAGATAATATTACATCTGTGGGATGATTATTGGTAATTTTTTCTCTAATGATAAAAATGTTATTTGTGAAGAAGTTCATGAAGTCATTACTTTTTTTTTTTTTTAAAGATTTATTTTGTCTTTGATCTTTTTTCAACAGATACATTATTAATTATTATTATTTTTTTCTTTTTCACAAATCATGATCACAATACATAATGAAAACATTGCGATTATTCACACAGAAAAGAAAAAAACAAAATAAAACATGTTAATAGAATGTTAAATATAATGTCAGTATTACCTTTTAATTATATAGGTTTACTTATGGTAGAATGCTGCATGTAATCATTTGTGTTTAGAAGTATGTAGTTGATAGTATCCTGAAAGGATGTCTCATCCTAGGAAGCTTGTGTGCATTCCAGAGCACTCTGGCTTTCACACCCACATCCTGGGAGCATGGGAGAGGTCGTACCTTGTCTTATTGTTTTATGGTAGGATAAACGTATCTATGTCTGTTTTACTCTAAGTGCATTTTGTTTAGATGAACTGCTGGACTTCCAGGCCAGCAGGGTTAGGAAGTCATTTTATGAGCACACACACACACACACACACACACAAGGTATTCTTTGTTCACATGTATACCTATAAGATGTCATATGTTAATGAACCTATGCATATTCATGTAACCACAATAAAAGAGCAGTGTTACGGGAGAGCGGACGAGAGCAACTGAGGTCAAGCGAAGGAACAGCGCCTGTCCAGTTCTCTCCCGTGCACGTTAATTTATAAAACCTGTCTGAGTGTCATTTATTCCAATCTGAGTTGAATTACAGGAAAACTCCTGACATTTATTTGGTCCTCCGAGCCGGATTTAGGACATAACGTTTTGTGTGCTCCTACGGGAAAACCTCATCGAGTCCTGACGTCGTGAGAAGCCCGCGCTGAAGTCTGTCGACAGCTACTGTCTAGGTACAGTATAAAAGACCAGAGACGTGAATTCGGGTTCTGGCTGGCGTTATTACAAGTGGTACACGGCGTTGGGGGTTGATGAGGCGGACCTGAGAGACCGGCAGTGAATCAGCAACCAGGTGAATATTGACACTCTGAGACACCTCGCGTAAAACGTTTAGGCTCGCCTGAAAGAGGGCTGGAAGCATTTTTAGATAAACCTTGTCCGTAAAACGTAGTACGCGTTGAAAAGGCCTATTTTGTGTTGTTGTTGTTGTTGTGTGAATGACTGCGGAGCAGGCGAGGTCTGTGACACGGTTGTTGTTGTTATCATGGGTTCCCGAGCAAGTAAGACTGTCTCACAGGGAGACGACACATTCATGTAAGGATTTACTCCCGGCAGTGCGAGGTATTTATATGCTCATAACTGTAATCACCGTAAACCAGTGGTTGGAGAATGTCACATGTTAAAAGTTGTCAGAAAACACAGCAGCCTCGAAGAGCGTGTGGAGAAGGCCAGCCCACATCAGCAGCCTTTAAACTATGCTCTGGTGAATGGCTTCCCCCACCCCTTGCTGACACAAAATATTTAGATGATTCTTTAGCTTGCCCTGATCAACAACAGCCTGTGCTCCAGACCACAGATTTGATTGAGGTGGATAAGTGTTAAAAGTAATCTGCATTAAGCTTAAGGTTGCTCAAATACAGTACAATGACATATGAGATGAAGTAAAATAGGCAAATATTTTACCTAATTACGTGCATAGAGGCACTTGACCTGTTTAAAAACTGTCATTCTAATATGAGCCATTGTTGAGATATAGAGCACACCTATGAAAACAACTAATAAGCTGAACCCTGTATAAAACAGCTAAAACTACATGATGGAGAAGCTGAAATTAATATGTGTAAGTCTTTGCCACTGTGGGCAAAAGCACGCAACCACTGTGTGAGGTTGCGTTGCTGTCTCTTCTGAGCTGATGAGCAAGCTACACATTATCAGATCAGGAGCTGGCTGAGAACTCATCAAAGAGAGGGGAAGAGAACTATGATAACTCGAGTATGTAGCGTATCCGTGAGTTCAGCTTCTTCTTTCAGATGCGCAGCAGTTTTCCTGGATCTTGACTCGTGTGTAGAGTGTTCATAGCATCAGCATCATGTTTTTGTTTATTTGCTTTGTTGGGTTGAAAAATAATTAAATAAACTTGTGATCATACTTATGGATCACCATGGCACATGTCATCAGCCATATGATTATTTATGCAGATGAAAAAAAAAGTGAGTGTGAATGTGCCTGACGTCGCAGTGTGTGCGTGTGTTGTGTAAACGTAATTGTCACAAATTATGAGAGCGGTGATTCTGCAGGTCACCAGCTAGTGTAAAGAAAAAAGAGTAAAAAGAGACAGAATCTACATTGTAGATGAAAAATCATAGGAAAAAGGTTATGTGTTTATTAGCCAAGAACCACTGCAATCTCATTTTCTGCTTTTAAGAAAGGAGAGTTCTGTGTGTTCGTTAAGCAGTGATGATAATAATGAAAATGTCTTAGTTTTGTCACTTTCAGATGAAAAGCAGACCTGGACCAATTTTCCACATGCAGCGGTCGGAATAAAGTTATAGTTTAAGATCATTGGAAACATTCAGGCCAGGCTTCTGGCTAACTTATCTACAGCTCCATGTGTCCCTCAACCTCACAAACGAGCTCTCACTCCTCCCTGAAGACAAGGAATGCAGTTCCAAAGAGCAATAACGAGGCAGATAAAGAGACAGCAAAGTCCTGAGCAAAGAGACCCAGCAAGCAGCAGCAGTGTGGACAAACAGCATCAGAGAAGAAAAGCAAACCCATCATCCTGATTGATTGATGAATGGCACTGTGTTTCCAACAAGCTGCAACTTCACTGTGCTTGTGAAAAGAACGTTTGAGGAGAACTGAGGAGACTGTCTGGAGTTTGACATTTGCCACCTTTGGAGAAAATGGCAAGAAGAAACAGTGGAACACAGGACAAAGCTGAAGAAGAACTGCCGGCTATTGGACTGTTGAAGTGGGAGAGGACAACAGAGTGAGAGCAGCAGGTGAGAACACAGAGGAATGCTGTTGTTTAATGTGGGAAATCAAAATTTTGGGTTAGCAAATCTGGGCAAAATAATACTGACTGTTTTAAGTGGAAAATTGTGAAAGAGTCTGAAACACTGCAAAAAGAAACATATACAAAATCACACACACAAGCAGAATATGCGTTAACCCTACTAACACAAACACAAGAGAGCTCATGAAGGTTAGACAGCATCTTGAGCATGTGAGTCTGTTTATCATCTTGTCCAAGTCACCTCGTGTGATGCAAAGACCAGTGGACTCATAGCACATTAGTTAAAAAATGATCAATTAATAGCAGAGAAGTGTGTAGGAAAGGCAGCTTTAAGAACATGCCCTGCTGGAGATGCAGCTCCAGACACATTGATTAAACCTGCCTAATAACACAAACATACATGCAATGAAAATCAGCTTGTTATCTCTCATCAGTGTTAAAATCGTGTCAATTTAACAGACTTGTTATTAAATGCTGAATTTATCCAATGCTGACAGTTAACTCTCTAGGTTGCAGGACAACAGTTTAATTTTTGTGGGAAAAAAGATTCTGGTTTGAACAACCAGTGATCAGACAATAAATTTAGTTGTTAATATAGTAAATTGGGAGATGCTTTCTGCCTGATTGATGCAGCACAAAATATTTTACTGTATGAGGGAAATTCTATTGTTGTGATAATATTTTGAACATGCATTTCTGTTGTCCTGTCATCTTAGTGGGTTAATAGCTGATATGCAAATTAGTTGATCGTTCTTAGATCAATGCAAGGTGACTGAATTCTAGCACGAGTGAATGGGATGTGTTGGAGTTTGTTGGAGTGGAGACTCTAAAACACTGAGTTTCCTGTTGTGATGTGTGAGTGAATCCTGCACCCAGATACACAACTCTGAATACATAAGAACGAACTTCTTTTGTGAAATATCTGATGACATGTCACATGTTTTATGATGACGGGGAAAAAAGGAAAACTAAATGAGATCTTTGACCTAAATGAGTAAAAAAGTACAGATTAAATTCATAGCTAATAAGACATTAGGCTCATGTTGTGTGTCGTGCGGCTGATGGTTGGTTTGGTGTTTATCTAGCTGATGATTTTTCTTTTGTTGTGAAGTTGAGCCTGCCAATTAGTATGATGGTTTGATAAATCATGCTAATGGTATGATTTACCCTCCTGAGATGAGGAGTGTGTGTCATGATTTAACAAGGCCTTTTTATTTTGATACTTTCACAGTGCACTGAAAGTTTTGTTTGATAATCTCTGTTTGAGCAGATCTGCATGATTGGAACAAAAGCGCTAAACGACATGTCGAGAAAACCGTTGCAAACCGTTGACTTTCTCCAAAATATTGAAATGGGCTCAGGAGAAAGTCACTTATCTGGGATAATTTGAATGAAAGTCCCTGTTAAAAAGGATTCAGCGAGATAATCCAGCCTAAATTCTTCTTTTGAAATTTTCTTCTTTCTTTTTCTTTTTAAAATGACGTCATTTTGCTGAGTGTGGAAACTGAATGCGTTGATGGGTTCCACTTTTAGCAAAGAATGAATGAATGCATGAATGAGTGAATGACAAATGAGTAAGAGAAATAAAACTGACTGATTGACAAAAGCTGACACAATTTTACTGATGTAACACGACTGTGCAAAGTTAACCCCCACCTGACAAAGGTGCAGATAAATATGTGTGTTTCTTCTTACAAGGAGCAGGAAGATGACAGCACCATCCGAGGTTGCATGACGATTTAGCCTTTTAAATGCCACTTTCTGTGTTTGCATCTACCAAGGGTGTTATTCACTACCTTGTGTTGCTCACAGAGGTAACTGTGAGAAAGTGTGTATACACCTGCGCAGTGCTAACATTTCTACAACATTACAGTTCTTCATGTCAGTTGATCATGTGATTTATACCAGGATAGCTGGTTGATGTTTTTCTACGACAGGATTTCTGGGTTCATGTGTGAAGAAAACTGTGTTTACAGGTTATGAGTTGGTGATGCAGTTACACTGTGTTGTTGGGGAAATGTGAAGGTTATTTTGACGATGTGAATAACATGTGAAACATTTCCTGTGTTGAAACTAGTGTCACTTGTGTCCACAGTTATGGTTGGCTAATTTTATGGTCTTTTTACAGCACCTCTGGACCCTGTCAATTTGTGCCTGACCTCCAGGATTGTCCATGTGTGTTGCTAAATGTTTGTTTTTCTAAGTTTGCATGTAGAGGATTCAGCAGAGACGGACAAGTAACATGAGAAAGCAAATGAGAGATACAGTGTTTATGGAATAGTTTAATATGGGGCTCATTAGCTGGCCACTACTGAGCTCCTAGTGATAGCTAAGTGGAGTGACTTTGCTTAAGGGAAGTCACCGATTACATTAATGTTAACTGAGTACATGGGATGATCCATGTCTGAGGCGAATTATGCCAATAATTGCAGTTTACTGATTTGAGAAAACCTGCACATGATACTTGTCCTGTTGATGCTGAATGTTTTCATACTCGTATTATACAATTGTTTATAAGTGTGAAGGTTGATTTTACTTCTAGATCTTGTTTTCCAGGCCATGATGGTGTGTATGCAGGCTCCTGGCGGAGCGGGGTTTTAAGCAAACCTAATATGCAAAACACACTAACATCTTTTATTGCAGGGTTATAGGTCCGGGGTGGTGCTGCTCCAGAGGGGGAGACACCCTGATGTTGCCTGGGACATGATCTCGCTAACTTTTTATTTCAGACAGGAATCTAGGTTTGATGAGTTGACTCATGGGAGTGTCCATGCGTCAAGAGGAGGGGTCCAGAATTACAGAGTTACATGAAACTATCTTTTTATGTTTTCTAAACTATGTTTTTATGATTTTTGCAGTGATTTTTGTGTGATTAACAGTTTATTTACAGGTATTAAACCTATGCAAAGTGGTGCATCCATGTTCAGATGAGGCTTTGATGGTCCATAGATGGAGCTCACTGAACTAAAGAATGTGGTTCGATGATGATTGACATGCTTTCCAGATAGAAGTTTTTCCTCCTAGCAAGGAAATACAGGTGCAGCAGTCTTGCTGAAAGGAATCTCTTGAGAAATCTTCTGAGGCCCAGTGAGAAGCGAACCCATTCCAGGCATAGCTGACAGCCAAGGCAGTGGTTGAGGTCAAAGGTCGAGCTGTTTGGGGCCCATCATGAGATCAGACTTTGGAGCCACAGCAAGGACCACGAAGCTGCGTTGGAATGAGAGCTGTGCCAAGGGGGTCTTTCCAGAGACCAACAGAGGAGATTGTGGACGACAGACGGGCACCTGAAGGATGAGGGGAGCGTGCCAAGCTCCAATCGACAGCGCAGGCAGATTTCGAGGATGGCATCATGATTCTGTGAACAGCACGGAACCAGAAGCGATGGTGGTGATGACAGCAGTTTCCTATGAACATCACCTAATGCTGTGTCACTATACTGTGCATACGATGGCACACTGAAGACTGCTGGGATCACAACAGCAGTAAGATAACTGGATCCAGCATCCTTTCCACAGAGTTTTTCCTGCAGAGAATGGACAATGGAGGAGTCATAAATATCCCCCACGGGACAAGGAGGCCTGAAGTGAGGTGATGGGGGTTGGCAGAGGCCGTAAAACTCGAGCGAGGTCTGCAGTTTTCAAGATAGCTGAGACCCATGTTGACAAACAACAAACTCAACTGGTATGTTTGAATGTTTATTCTACATACATTTGGACTCTGATCCTATGGACAGTGATGGGAACAACTGGAAGAGACATATATGCGGCACTGCAGAACTTAACTGTTCTGCAGAAATATGTGGCGGACCACACATTAGAAGGATGAACAAGAAGCAGCACAATTAAAAGAACAAACGCAATGGCTAAAACACGGAGCATTATTAGACACTGATGACATATGAAATAGCAGGAATTCCCATTCTTCCCAAATCATTACACAAAACAGCCACTCTAGTGAGCCATGCTTTAAATCATGTCTCGACAGGAGGGAAGATGATCTCTATAATAAATCAACAATTTTACACTTTATTTTTTAATTTTATTTTTTATTTTTTTAATTTTAATTTTGAAACTTCAGCAAAAGAATATGTGAGAACATCTATGACCTGCCAAAAACACAATACTTAAGGTTGAAGCCAGGTGCTAGAAAGACTACTTATTGGAGTTGGACTATTTTTTACTTTTATTTTGTGACTTTGTAACATGTATCCTGCCATGTCTAAAACTCATGATTAACCGTATAATATTTTCCAGTGTTACTACATACATAGTTGTGACAAATGATGATAATGACTCTGTCCTGTTGGAACGTGAAGATTTTGTGTGATTAATGAGGAAGTGACAGAAATGTACAACAAGATGTTACATAATGATATCTCATTTAAAAGTTAAACTGACAACAGGAGGGAATGTTAATAGAATGTTAAATATAATGTCAGTATTACCTTTTAATTATATAGGTTTACTTATGGTAGAATGCTGCATGTAATCATTTGTGTTTAGAAGTATGTAGTTGATAGTATCCTGAAAGGATGTCTCATCCTAGGAAGCTTGTGTGCATTCCAGAGCACTCTGGCTTTCACACCCACATCCTGGGAGCATGGGAGAGGTCGTACCTTGTCTTATTGTTTTATGGTAGGATAAACGTATCTATGTCTGTTTTACTCTAAGTGCATTTTGTTTAGATGAACTGCTGGACTTCCAGGCCAGCAGGGTTAGGAAGTCATTTTATGAGCACACACACACACACACACACACACAAGGTATTCTTTGTTCACATGTATACCTATAAGATGTCATATGTTAATGAACCTATGCATATTCATGTAACCACAATAAAAGAGCAGTGTTACGGGAGAGCGGACGAGAGCAACTGAGGTCAAGCGAAGGAACAGCCCCTGTCCAGTTCTCTCCCGTGCACGTTAATTTATAAAACCTGTCTGAGTGTCATTTATTCCAATCTGAGTTGAATTACAGGAAAACTCCTGACAAAACAAAACAAAAAACAACAACAAAAAAAAAACACAAAAAAGAAACCCCCCCTTCCCTCCCCACCAGAGGCTCATGTAAAGAAAAACAAAACAAAACAAACAAAAAATGTATGTCACACATCTGGAAAATGCGTTTTTATATAGTCAATAAATGGGTTCCAAGTCGCAGAGAATTTTTGTTGTGATGAGAGAACTCTGTATCTAAGTTTTTCCAGTGGTAAAATAAAGCACCTCCTTTAACCATTGTATGTATGAAGGAGCCTTATCAGACTTCCAGTGGAATAAAATAAGTCTAAGGGCAAGCAATGTAGCAAATGCTATGGCATTTTCCTGAGATTTACTAATTTTGTATTGAAATGGCATAACTCCAAAAATGCCAATGCGGAAATCAGGCACTAAATTCTGCGCACTGATATGAGATAATTTACTTTAAATATATTTCCCCAGTAATTATCCAGGTTCGGACAAGACCACATCATATGACCCTCATTTGCTGGATTATGTCCACACCTGGGGCAGGCAGGATCGGCTTCCGGGAAAATTTTTGAAAGCCTTTCTCTTGAAGATGAAGACGATGAAGAATTTTGAACTGAATTAAACCATGGCGAATGCAAAGGGAGGAAGTATGTATACGATTCAAACAAGATCTCCATTCATCATCAGATAAATCCACCCCAATGTATTTTTCCCAATTATTTTTAGTTTTTTCCCAAGTAATAGGCCTTAAGCTCTGTATCAGTTTGTATATAACGGAGATTCTCCTTTTGCCAAAAGGATCCATTTCCAAAATGGTATCCACTTGATTTTTAGGGGGTAGGTAGGGGAAAGAAGGAAACAATGTTTTTGCAAAACTTCGTATTTGCAGGTATCTAAACATATGTGAGGTTGGTATGTTGTAATCTCTCATCAGAGCGTCAAAGGTGTTAAAAGTTTCTCCTGAAAATAAATTGTAAAAAAACTTCAAACCATTATTGTGCCAAATTTGGAATGCTTTATCTGAAATGGATGGCAAAAAAAAAGGATTACAGGCAACAGGGAAAAAATTACTTACCTGTTGCAAACAGAAATGCCTTCTGAATTGAAGCCATATTTTAATAGATGTTCTTACAACTGGATTTGTTATTTTCTGTTTTTGATTTAGAGCTAAAGATGAGGTTAGGAGGGGAAGTGGATTGGACATCAGTTCCATTTTTACCCAAGCCTCACCCTCGCTATTTTCATAAACATATTTCCAGTGCAATAATTTGGTGATATTAGCCGCCCAGTAGTAGAAGATAAAATTTGGCAACCCTAGCCCACCAGCCTCCTTTGGTACTTCCAAATATATTTTTTCTATTCTGGGATTTGAATTTTTCCAAATAAATGTTGCTATTAGTCTGTCTAAATCTTTGAAACTTGATTTGGTTATAAAAACAGGAACCATTTGGAAAATATAGAGAAATTTTGGTAAGACTGCCATTTTAACTATATTTATTCTGCCTGCTAATGAGATTGGAAGTGTTGCCCATTTTTTAAAATCTTGTGATGTTTGTTCTAACAAAGTGTCAAAGTTATTAATCCGCAACTCGTTCATTGTGCGGGTTATATTTATTCCCAAATATTTAAACGTTTCTTTTTCTAATTTAAAGGGGAAGGCAGAGAAATCTTGCTCTATGTTATTAATAGGGAACAGTAGGCTTTTCGAATAGTTCAATTTGTATCCAGATATGCATCCGAAGTGGTCTAATACCTTGAGCAATTTAGGAATTGATGCCGTTGGGTTAGATAAATACAGCAATAAATCATCTGCATACAGTGATACTTTGTGCACTGTCCCGTCCCTAGAAATTCCGGCAACCTGACTGTCCTCCCTAAGAGCGATAGCTAAAGGTTCAATTACTAAATTAAAAAGATAGGGAGATAAACTACAGCCTTGCCTGCAGCCTCTACTAAGCTGAAAAATGTCAGAGGTTACATTATTTGTCCTCACTGCCGCAACTGGAGAGGAATACAGTATTTGAATCCATTTTCGAAACAATGGGCCAAATTCAAATTTATTTAGGACCGCATGAAGGTATGGCCATTCTACACGGTCGAAGGCCTTTTCTGCATCAAGAGAAATTATTATTTCGGACTCTTCTTTTGGTTCTGATGCATATAAAATATTAAATAGGCGGCGCATATTATAAAATGACTGTCGCCCTGGTATAAAGCCGGTTTGATCAGGATTAATAATTTTTGGCAGTATAAGATCGATTCTATTAGCTAAGATTTTTGTGAGAATTTTGTAATCACAATTTAAGAGGCTCACCGGTCTGTTGGAGCTGCATTGTAAGGGATCTTTACCTTTTTTGTACAGCACAGAAATTATGGCTTGTTTCATAGTATCTGGTAATTTCTCTTAAAAGAATATTTCCCGGTATACATCTTTGAGTATTGGTGCTAGTTTGTCTATAAACATTTTATATAGTTCAATAGGGAAACCGTCAGGTCCCGGTGCCTTGTTACTAGTGATGGTAAATTCGATTCTTTTTACTGAATCGAGTTTTAATGAGTCACTCACCAAAGTGAATCAGGTTTCTTGAGTCATTTGAGTCACTGAGTCAGTTGACCAGAGAGTGCAAAAATGTATATTTTCACTCAAACTTAATTTGTTTCTTTTTTAATGTAAATCCTACTGCTAAGATGAATGATTGTAAAAGAAAACAACTATTTTCTTTAGAGCAAAAAAGAACAAAAAAATTCTAAAGGGAACATTTATTAATTTTTATTTTATTTGTATTTTCCTTAAATGTGTCAAATATATATTTTCTCATCTAAATGTCCACTGAGCTGTGAGCCAGGGGGCGATAAAGTGCCTTAACATTGGTTGCCAACCAAGAAGAAGAAGAAGCTGTGAGCCAGGAGGGAGGGGGTGAGTCAGTGGGCGTTTATCAATATGCGTACTTGTGCGTACTTGCGTTCTCGTGTACTCGTGATACGTCATCAGTCGGAGACCAAGTACTGTTCCAATTCGAAGTACGCATCAGGCCGAGAACGCGAAAAAGTCCCGGATGTGTTCTCGATCCGCCCGTTTTATCGAGCATGCATCGGTGTAGACTTGGGACAGCTATATATCCCAGAATGCATTTCGTCCAAAACTCAACAGCGGACTCCCGGCACATCGTTTTCAACCCCCCCCCACCGCTCGCGGACTTCTCACTACTCAGGTTAAAGAAACTCCAGCAGCTGTCTATAGTATTGAGTGTCCACTGAAATAAAAGCGTTCTAACATCTCACCTGCTTGTTTTTATTAAGGTATGTGCACGTATGTACATGTACACTATTTTTATTAATAGAGGTTTCACTACTGAGGTTAAAAATGATATATAAGTCACTTAGATCACTTTTAAATGTTAATGTTTGGTTTATTTCAGTGTTTTGAAGGCCTGAGTAAACCGGTTTGGCTGTGATTAAAGTTAAGCTTCATAATTTAACTGTGAGTAACATGTTAAGAGGGGACAGCAGTAAAAACTCCGGACCTGTGACATCATCACGTACACAGGTGTTCCAATTGTACACATCGCGAGTCCGTGCTCGCGTTCTCGGCGGGTACGTACTCCCGTGCGTTCTCGGCGAGTACGTACTCACCGAGAACGCGAGTACGTACTCGCGTACTTGGGCATTGATAAACGGCCAGTGAGTGATTCGTAACAGGAAGGGAGGGGGTGAGTCAGTGGCTGTGTCCGAATTCAGGGGAAGGATGCTCATAAGGACACTACCTACCTACGTCACAAGGTAGTGTCCTTAGACAGACGGGTAGTCAGGAAGTGAGCGGCTGTGGACAGCCCCCTTTTTTTCAAAATAGAAACTTTATTGAACAAACAATGAGTATTCAAACATAACAGATGGGCTGTGGACAGCCGCCTAGCCTTCAACTCCGCCCTTACTTGCGTGTTTTTCCGGTCACTAGCGCCACAGCGTTGGCCGCACGTTTTGTACCTTAGGCTCATCAGAGACAATCATATCCAGGTAAAATAATTTCCTTTAATCTACACGCATTTAGGAATTACTGAGATATTTACACGGATAATTGAAATATTGCCGGCGTTGTGCCAAAAAAAGTGTTCGCCTGGCAAAACTGATTTCCAATGTTTCTGTGTGTAATATGTGTAATATCTTTATGTATGTTGGTAAATAGACTTCGGTGAACATGGTTTACTAAGGGGTTTTATATATACAATAATTACCTGTTGTTCAAGTATCTTTATAACTCTGGTTATAATGTAGGTACAATTGATATATTTGTTGCGATGTCTGCTGTCCTCTTGGCCAGATTACTCTTAAAAAATAATTTTCTAATGTCAACAAGATTGTTTGTGAACTGGATAAATAAAGGATATATAAAAGTCACTGCCAAAAACTGATTGCAGCTTCTACCTTGTTACAGGAATGTTGCTGGTGGCTCAAAGTGACTTGATATCATTAATGAGGGAAACATTTGACATGTTTCACGTATTTTAGACCAACAAGTTATTCATAGCAGGTTAAATACGAGCAATCAGTTTTGGGCAAAAACCGGAAATCAGTTTTTGGCAGACGATCATTTTTTGGCACAACATCGGTCATTCTTACACATGTACTGTATCATATAAAATATATAAACTAAATATCTTTGAAACGTATAGAATCTAATCTTTTGTTTTTTTTTTTTACAAAGCACTTTATCAAACTGTTGTCTGCTACAGAGTTACAAGTATTATACTAATAATATAGCATCCACCATCTCCTGCTTGCATATTTCTGAAAACATCTTAGTGCTGTGGCAGCCGTTGATTGAGCCAGCCCTGCAAACCCTGTGGATGGACGATGCAGTGGACAGTGGGAGGAAGCATCCTAAAGCTCTTTGCAGACCACCCTGTGTGATTCTCCACTCCCCGACCAGAAAAGACAAACCTCAGTTGCAGCACCCCATCCACATCTGATCTTGCTCCGGCAGATTCAGCAACACTGCCAGAGACTTCCTGTAATCTATTACAGTTGTTAAAGAAACGGTCCAGGAACAGTCACTCAGGTTAATCCTTTGTGAACAACTGAAAATATTGTTTTTCCATCTTTGCATACTGTGTATTTGAAATATTCTTGTTTAATTGTTATTGTTATTTACTTTATTGCTATCAAATAAATATCCAAGTAATATTGTTCAAAGTTAGCGTTATGTTCATACATGTTACAAATGCCTGTAAATCAAATTGAGTTCAGTGACAATTACTGTTTGTTCGAATCAATTTATTAATAACATAAAACCTTTAAACTAATGCAACACATATAACAATGTAACAAATATATTCAAATAAATAAATTTCTCAATGCATAACTCATTTTGGAACTAATCTTTCTAGAAGTGAAAACAGTCTGTCCATCCTCTCCCTGCTCTCCTCTCCTCAGCCTCTCTTTGCTGCCTCATGTCCTCTCTGATGAGGTCTAGCAGCTCATCATCTCTTTCCCTCTTTCTCCCTGTCGTAGGTGGCTGAGCCGCTTCGTCATCGCTGTCGTTTTGGTCACCCACTGCTGTGCTCGGCCCTGGAGTGTCCTCAGGGAGAGAGGACATTTGGACAAGAGGCTTAATGGAAGGCCTCTGTCCTATCACCTCATCCATGAGGGCAAACCAGGGCCAAGTAGCAGCAGTGGGCTTCCCACTGACCCCCTCTCCTGAGCCTGGATACTTGCAATCCTAAAGGCAGAGGAAATCAAAAATGACAGCAGGCAAATAAAAACACCACAACAACTCTTAGTAATTGCACATTTATTAACTTGTGTTCCTAAGAATTATCTTCTTGATAACACACATACGTACTTTGTATTCTTTAAAGTTATCTCATGTCTTCTGGCCTGCAAGGGGGTGACTTTCCCCTGCAGGCCCATCTTCTCCAGAATTGTCCTGATCACACACAACAAATAAGAGAAGAAAGGAAACCATGGCAACTATGTTAATCCCTAAACCCAAAATTTTTCACAGCAGAACACCAGAGGAACACCGTCTGGACATCACAGGTTCTGTACAGCAGCGGTCCGTGAGTCGTTTGGTACCGGGCCACGAGAGTTGAGGCTCCGCTGTGAAATTTATGGTTTTCAGGGGTTTTATCATTAACTCTGTTTCCCTGCGTCTTTCCCTTGTTGTAGTTTCGTGTCTTATTTTGAAAGAAATATTTACACATTACCATAGCGACCAGAGAGCATTAAGAGGCAGAGAGGAGGATGTTACTCTCAATATTGGCGCATTTTCAGGAGGACGCTGCTAATAAAGTTACACAATTACACAGCACATTCACGTTTATTATTATATTTACAAAATACCACAGTTTTTGTCTTGGTCGGATCATTTTATGTGGTTGTATTTATCCGCGATACCTTAAAGGCCGCTCCGTGTCTGACATAAACCGGTCTGTGGCGTAAAAAAGGTTGGGGACCGCTGCTGTAGCATGAGGGTTAATAGGACCGTACTCATATGAATATGATGTGTAAACTGATTTATTCTTGTACCTCCACGCCGTAGCGGCTCAATTCTTCACCCAGTGAAGAGGTGATCGTTTTCTCCTCGTTTTAATAAATTAAGCCGTTTGGTCTTTGTTCCCCACAACATATCACCAATTCGAAAAAATCTAAATTAGCTGTATGTAAGCAGCAATACATGAAAAATCGCGGGACCCCCCATACAAACTGGTTTACGGTTATTTTAAAGAAAAGAAACATGTCTATGCAGATGCCCAAAGCTTAACAAAACGACCACTATAACAATTTAACTTTTGTACAACCAGATTTTCATATACTTACATTTGAAAGTGTTTTCCTCTCCCGCTTCGATCACCATCGTTATCAGAAACAAATCTCCTCTATGACCCGCAATGAATCCTGGGATATAGTAGGACATGAAGGATACATCGGACCATCCTTAGAATTCAGGGCAAAGTAGGACACATTTGTCGCCACATTTTGAGTACTCTTTGAATTCGGACAGCCTTCGTCTCGTCGCCGTGACGTCATTGCCTCCAAATATGGCATTGAAGCGTCCTTCCTCTGAATTCGGACACGACTAACCCTCAAATTCACGGAAAAGTAGGACACATTTGTCGCCACATTTTGAGCACTCTTTGAATTCGGACAGTCCTCGTCGCGTCGCTGTGACGTCATTGCCTCCAAATATGGCATTTTAAGCATCCTTCCCCTGAATTCGGACACAGCCAGTGAGTCAGTGAGTCGTTCAACTCGTTTGAGCTGTGAGCCAGAAGGGAGGGGGTGAGTGATTCGCCTTAAGCTATGATTCAGCACAGCGAGGGGGTGAGTGATTCGTTCAACTCGTTTGAGCTGTGAGCCAGGAGGAAGGGGGTTAGTGAGTCCTGAGTGATTCGCTTATGCTATGATTCAGCACAGCAAGGGAGGGGGCAAGTACCTCAAATGTGCTGTTAGCATGCTAGCTGAGCGATGCTACTGTGAACCAAGGAGCTATTGTCTTGATGTGAGCTTCTACTCAGGGTTTTTTCTTCCAGTTCAGAGCAGGAATGTTTTTGTTAAGAAACTGGCTGTTGTTTATTTCCCCACAATTTTAATTATAAGCTAGATATATTTCTACTAATGGAAGTAGTTTGCTAACAGCAACAGGGATGAGTCAGTGAGTCAGTTGCGCTTGTGAATCATGATTCACGAGTCAGTAAAGTGATTCTCGAGTATTGAACGATTTGTTCACGAATCAAACATCACTACTTGTTACTTTGCATTGATTTAATTGCTTCAACAATTTCACTAATGGTTATGTCTCTATCCATTTCTGTTCTATCATTTACAGATATTTGTGGAATCGGTAATCTATCAAGCATTTCAGCAACCTTTTTTTCATCAACCGGATCTGAAGTGTAAAGATTGGAATAGAACATTTTAAACTGGTCATTAATGGTTTTTGGATCGGATGTCTTTTCTCCAGAGGTTTTACAGATTTCGGAAATCGTATTAGCTGATATGGATTGCTTAATTTGATGTGCCAAAAGTTTTCCGGCTCTTTCCCCATGCTCATAGAACTTTTGTCTTGATTTGAAAAATAAACGTTCTGTTTGCTTAATGGACAAAATTTTGTACTCTGAATTTAGTAATAATTTTCTCTTGTAGAGGTCTGGTGTTGGGTTTTCTGCATATAAGCAATCAATCTCTTTTATACTGTTGGCTAGGTTATTCATTTGTTGTAAGTATTTCTTTTTTTGAAATGATACATATGAAATTATCTGGCCTCTAAGATAGGCCTTTAATGCCTCCCATACAACAGTCATTTTCATCCCTTGGGTTTGATTTGTCTCTAAGAAATACTGTATTTGCTCAGAGACCATTTTTTTAAATGAGTCTTTAGTTAGGAGTAAAGGATCAAGTCGCCAGGCCAGTTTTTGACTTGAGTGTTCATAAAAATTAACATCTAATTGCACTGGACTATGGTCTGAGATAACGATAGAGTTATATTGGCAATCTAAAACCTTGGGAAGAATTCTATTATCTACAACAAAAAAATCTATCCGTGAGTATGACCGGTGCACTGGTGAGAAAAATGAGAATTGTTTAGATGTAGGATTTTTGTTCCTCCAAGGGTCAAAAAAAGCATAAGATTGCATAAAGGATTTTAGAACTTTACCCGCTTTTGAAATTCTGCTATCAGGTTTTGGATTTGATCTATCAAGTTGAGGATTAAGCACACAGTTAAAGTCACCACCCAGTATCAAATGGGACACTGTTAAATCTGGCAGGTGTTTTAAAAAAGTACAATAAAAATTTGGGTCGTCCCAGTTTGGTCCGTATACATTTGCAAGAATTACTTGTTTCCCATACAAACTGCCCTGTATAATAATATATCTCCCTCTGGTATCCACCACAGTTGATGTTGGAATAAATGGAATCCCCTTCCTAATTAGAATAGCAACACCCCGTGATCTGTCCTCAAATTTTGAGCTAAATATTTGGCTTATCCATGTTTTTTTTAAGTTTAATTTGTTCACTTGATCGGAGGTGTGTTTCCTGCAGATATACAACATCGGATCTCAATGATTTTAAATGAGTAAAAACCCTTGTGCGTTTAACCGGATTATTTATACCTTTAACATTCCAGCTTATAAAACGAAGAGGCAGATGACTTTGCGAACTTGCCATTCAGGTACCAAAATGTAAGTGTAGAAAAAATGTGTCCCAACCTCTGAAACCCCCCCCCCCCCCCCCCCCAAAAAAAAGGAGGGGGAGAAGAAAAAAAAGAAAAGAAGGAAAAATAAATAAGTAAATAAAACGAGCCTCAAAACCCCATGCTGATCTACTATTATCCCTGAGATCGCAACCCTCCAGGCTAGGATAGCACAGTGACTAGACATCCTGTTAACCATCAAACAGCCCCTCAACTGGGCAAATATATAACATTTAATAACTAAACTAAACTCCAAAACTTATATTTTCCACTTTCCCCGTGTTTATTCTAATCAAATGCCCCAGAATAACAGCAATATCTCGAACATATCAAAAATCGGAACAAAGTAGGAAGGCAGAGTATTCATAATAAATTAAATCAAAATTATTATACCTTCCGGCCTTTTATGAATATGGCCCAATTAATTACTTGACTTCTCCCCAACACCGACGCATAACAATGTCCCCCTTGAGTTCAAACAATCACACATGTGAAGTCCAACTTATTTCTTCTCACTCGCCTGTACCTCTCACGGCCGTAGTAAGTCTTTTTTGATAAAGTCTATTGCAGCCGCTGGGTCGGTGAAACGATTTTCCTGTCCCGTAGGTGAAGTGATAGTTAACGTTAAAGGGATGGTTGGCTCGACAGAGCTCTGACTGTTTGTCAGCCTGGCTACAGTGCTGAAGAGAAACCTGGGGTTGTTTTTATTTTCTTCAATCAGTGACGAATAGTAAGATGTTCTGGCTTTGCGGAGGGCTTTCTTATAAAGCAACAAACTATTTCTCCAGGCTAAATGATGATCCTCTAAATTTGTGACACGCCATTTCCTCTCCAGCTTACGAGTTATCTGCTTTAGGCTACATGTTTGAAAATTATACCACGGAGTCAGGGACTTCTGATTTGAGGCCTTAGTTTTCACAGGAGCTACAGTATCCAGAGTCGTACGTATCGACGAGGTAAAATTATTAACAAGATGATCGACCTCTGTTGGAGTAGAGTTCAGGTAGCTGCTCTGCTCTGTGTTGGTACAGGGCATTGAAGATGATAACAGTGGGTGGATTATATTCTTAAACTTAGTTACAGCACTTTCAGAAAGACATCTACTGTGATAAAGTCTACTCTCCACTGCTGTGTAATCAATTATTGTAAATGTAAATGTTATCAGGAAATGATCAGACAGCAGAGGGTTTTCAGGAAACACTGTTAAATGTTCAGTTTCTATGCCATATGTTAAAACAAGATCTAGAGTGTGATTAAAGTGGTGGGTGGGTTCTTTTACATTTTGAGAGAAGCCAATTGAGTCTAATAACAGATTAAATGCGATGTTGAGGCTGTCATTTTTAGCATCTACATGGATGTTAAAATCACCCACAATAATTATTTTATCAGAGCTGAGCACTAAATCAGATAAAAAGTCTGAGAAATCAGAGAGAAACTCTGTGTAAGGCCCAGGTGGATGATAGATGATAACAAGTAAGACTGGTTTCTGAGTTTTACAGCTGGGGTGGACGAGGCTAAGCATCAGGCTTTCAAATGAATTAAAAGTCTGTCTGGGTCTTTGGTTGATTAATAGACTGGTGTGAAAAATTGCTGCCACACCGCCCCCTCGGCCTGTGCTTCGAGGTTTCTGGTAGTTAGAATGACTCGGGGGTGTTGATTCATTTAAACTAACATAATCATCCTGCTGCAACCAGGTTTCTGTAAGGCAGAGGAAATCGATTTGTTGGTCAATTATTAAGTCATGTACTAACAGAGACTTGGAGGAGAGAGACCTAATATTTAATAATCCACATTTCACTGTTTTACTCTTTGGTTCAGATGTGGATACTGTATTGTTCTTTCTTTGTGATTGATGTTTAAGTTGTTTGTTGCTGGTTTTTAGTTTGTTCTTTGTCTGTTTGGGAGCTGACACAGTCTCAATGGGGATTGGTTTTTGGGGGGTAGCAGGAGGAGAGAAGCTGCAGAGAGGCGTGTAAGAGTGCAACTCTGCTTCCTGGTCCCAACTCTGGATAGTCATATTTTGGGGGGTTTAATACATTTGTCCATATTTCTAGAAATGCACAACTCCCCCCACCACACTCCCTGCTGGTGGCTGATGCCCCCACCCGTCGGTGCATTGGTGGTTCTCTGTATCCAAGGCTGGATGCTCGGGTGTTTGGGTGTGTACTGGCTCACTCCCAGCAGCTGCTTGTTGGGGCCTGGCCCCCGTGGCTCAGTCGGGCCCCTTCTGGGCTGTGGAGAGCCCTTTTTGCTTGTTTTTTTTTTCCCCAGCAGCAGCTCTGTCTTTTTTTGTTCTGTTTTTCTTTCCCTCTCCTTTTCTTCAGCCTCTTCCCATCTTCTCTTTTTTGTCTTTCCCTTTCCTATCTGTCCTGTCTGTTTAGACCAGGGGTGGGCAATCTCAGTCCACGAGGGCCGGTGTCCTGCAGGTTTTAGATCTCACCTTGGGTCAACACACCTGAATCACATGATTAGTTCATTACCAGGCCTCTGGAGAACTTCAGGACATGCTGAGGAGCTAATTTAGCCATTTAAATCAGCTGTGTTGGTTCGAGGACACATCTAAAACCTGCAGGGACACCGGCCCTCGTGGACTGAGATTGCCCACCCCTGGTTTAGACTGTAATAACGTTAAAGTAAAAAAAAAAATAAATAACAAAGATTGAACAAACTATGCAAATCAAGTGGACCAGCATGGAAAAAGCCGTAATGATCCACTTCGGAAAGTAAATCTGTTGGCATTCTTCTTGACCTTCAGACAATAATTTTGATTGCTACAGTGCTGGACAGGACATACAGAAAAATAAATACATAAAAATAAAAATATTATAAATTTCTTGAATTTACAATTACCCTTAGCCATCAATTTTTTTGTTTCTTTTTTGCCTTCTTTATTAATAGGGACAGTGACGAATCAACAGGAAAGCAGAGCAAGATAGAGAGAAGAAGACATGCACCAAAGGGTGGCGGGTCAGACTCAAACCTGCTTAATGCAGTGAGCTAAACCGACGCCCAGCCAGCAGTTTTACATTTCCCCCAATGTCGCCTGCTTTGGCCCCTGGAAGACAATTGACTATGGTTGTGGTTGTCTCCAGCTTCACATGTCTCAGAACAGAATCAGCGATTACCAGAGTTTGACCCTCAGCGGGTGTGTCGCTGAGTGGGGAAAAATGGTTAGACACATGAACATGTAAGGCTGAACAAATGGACTCAATGGCAGAACACACAGAAGCGCAGGGAGGCAGAAAGTGCTCTTTATTTACAGTGTCTGGATTATTTACACAGGGTGGGAGATTATGTAGAATGATAAATAAACGGAGGTAAACCAGGGAAGGGGGCTGACAAACACCCGGAGGGGAAGGGGTAATCGGCGCACGGGTGATGGATCCGGCTAAGGATACAGGACAACAGGTAAGCAGACAAAATCCAAAACACGGGTTGGCCGTAGTGCACACCGCGGAGGTTAACAAACGCGTTACCACTCAGGGAGGCGACAATACTCCGACACCAGACGTCTGTCGTGCAGCTCCTAAATAACGCTCCATCAAATGACGTCTGATGTACCGCCTGTGTGCCAACATCCCGTGACACACCACCCCGCCTACCTGTGGTGAAAAAGGAAGCAAACCCATGACACCACACCAGAGAAACCTCACCAACTCCTAATAGAATAGGTTGGTGGTGTACCTGGGGCTTCTGTTTTAGAGTATCCTTCCTCCTCACCATCACCCAGCCGCCTTCTTTGCCCAGCTGCTTGGGACAGTCTGCAGGGAGACAGCTGGAAGGGCCTACACTACCTTCAGCTGCACCGGCTACAGGGGCCTGGCTAGCTACGGGGTTTTCAAGGGTGCAAAGCTGAGGCTCTTATTCAATGATCATTTATTTTTCAACAGGACAATGACCCCAAATACACTGCCAGGTTGTGTAAGGGCTACTTGACCAAGATGGAGAGTGATGCAGTGCTGTGCCAGATGGCCTGGCCTCCACAGTCACCTGACCTAAACACAATGGAGATGGTTTAAGGTGAGATGGAGCGCAGAGTGAGGGCCAAAGGGCCATCAAGTGCTCACCATGTCTGGGAACTCCTTCAATACTGTTGGAAAACCATTTCAGGTGACCACATCAAGCTCACCGAGAGAATGCCAAGAGTGAGCAAAGCAGTAATCAAACAAAGGGGGGCTATTTTGAAGAATCTAAAATATAAAACATGTTTTGAGTAATTTCACACGTTCTTGTTTACTACATAATTCAATATGTGTTCATTTATAGTTTTGATGCCTTCAGTGAGAATCTACAATGTAAATAGTCATGAAAATAAAGAAAAACCATTAAATGAGAAGCTGTGTCCAAACTTTTAACTGGTAGTGCAAATAAAATTGAACATTGTAATTCCAGGTATGTAAAATTTAAGCAGCTTCCCCTTCATGATTACCAGGGTTGGCTGTAATGCATTACTGTAATCACATTTCATTTTTCAGTAACACACTTATCTCATGTGTTACTGTACTAACTTCAATAATTACATTATGGTTACAAAACATTGCGTTGGTACAACAGCTTTTATGGAGTGGAGACATTGTTTTTATTTACATTGCACAAAAGAGCAACATGTGGATGGTAAAGTGCAAACTGCATCCAGGACATAAACAGCTGTTAACTGCTAACAACTTTGGCTCTGTGCAGATATTTGAACAGATAGCATGCCAATGCTAAGCTAGCCAAGAACCCAGAATGATAATGACGCTCTCTCTGTGATAAATGATCACATAAACTTACCGTGGATGCAGTTTTCCTTGATTTTTGTAAGAACTCCCTCCTTACTGAAGTCTCTCTTTCTTCTCTCAGCATTTATATCGTTGTCAATCTTTGAGCGAACAAAGTAGAACTTCTTCTCCATCCTCTGAATCTCCTGAGCGAGTTTGACATCATTTTCTCTGAAGCGAGTGTCTGAGATGATGATGAAGAAGTCAAACTTCTCAAATCCAACAAGCTCCAGGTACTCCTTAGCTGGAAACTTGGTGGTGCCGATTCCAGGAAGATCCCATAAAGTAACATTAGGATAGTTTTGATGGGGGTACGCTGTAACCTCTGACGTGGTTTCTGTAACACCAGTAGGAGCAGCTCTCTCATCATCTTCATCTGTTATACCTCTGAAGGCATTAACAAAGCTGGATTTACCAGCACCACTTTCTCCTGTGATGGCGATGTTTAGTGGGGTATTCCTTTCCTTCTCTAAATATTCTTTAATCTTTGCAGCTGCTGCAGTAACGTCATTGTTCTTCATTATCTCCTTAACTCCAGCAATCAGATCTTCCATGCTTGTCCTTGATTAGAAACAGAAGATGTTATTGTAGCAGTTTTCGAAGACATCAAACTGAGTAGACAACACAGTGTGCAGAAATAGAAGAAAGCCCTGAGGTACAACTGGAAGGTTCTGTCTACAGAGTTAATTTTTACCATATAAGGTCACATATACCTTGTATACCTGCACTCAGAGCAGAAAAGACAGAGGCTTTAGTTGCATCACCACTGTGAATGCTGAGTGTAGGTTAACAGTGGTATAAATTTATTGAATTCATAAAAACCACAAGTCAGTAGCAGCATTTCAGAGAATTTCACAGGGTCTTTTATTTTGATTTTTTTGTTGTGCTGTTCATCTGTCTGACTTGCTTCCTTCCTCACTCTGTGGGTATGCTCGAAGTTATTTTCACTTAAGAAGGCCTGCGCATTTTTCTTTTCTTTTTTTACAGTTCATCCTAATCATCAGTCTCACACTAATACTTATTGTTATATTTTGATGAAAATTAATTATTTTTAGTTTATAATTTTTTTTCTACATTGTGCTTTCAGTAATTTCATGATAACTTAGACTGTAATTTAAGACTTTTAGATTGGACAGAAGAGACTTACAGATAATAATCATTAATGTCAGCTGACCGCAGAACGATTCAGTGTACAAACATGAGCATAAATGTGTTCGCTTACAACTCCATTCAATTTTAAACAGTTCCCTCAAAGGCGCTTTATATTGTAGCCCCTACAGTAAGACAAAGAAAACCCCAAAGAAAACCCCCTCTATGAGCAAACACTTCAGTGACAGTGGAAGGACCGCGATGAGGGAAGAAAGACGGGATAAAAGACATGCTGTGCAAGAAAGTCAGAGATTAAAAATAACTAATGATTAAAAGCAGAGAGGTCTATTAACACATAGTGAGTGATTGAAGAAACACCCAGTGCATCATGGGAATCCCCGGCAGCTAATTAATACAAGCTAAATTAGAACCCAGTGTATTTGCTAATTATGGCAGTCTTTACCCAGAAGAATGGCTACAGTCTGTTAAAGCTTATAAAACCTCCTTAGACCTAACAGACACGCAGATCCTCAGAAAACTACCAAACTTCCCAGCTAAGGAACCACGGAAGTGGTTAAGTGTTCTCAGTCCTCTTGTATCTACTTGGACTAAATTTTGAAACTTTACAGAACTGTGTTCTTGCCTGCTGACAACCAGGAGCACATTATGAGAAGCATCCTGGACATCCAGCTGGGCAGGGTGGAGAACAATGCAGCAACATTCACTCTTTGTGTGAGATGGTCATCACAATGGAGGGAGGAGTTAATGGTGGAATTTTGCACCTCCAGCCCAAACTCATCTCTTTCCTTGACCAGGCTCACCAGAGAAGAGGTTTCACTCCATGCTTTAAGGAGGTCGAGGTGATATATCTGTGTGACTCCCTTGTCTGACCTCACTACTTAAATACTAGATACTACTTCATAGTCGACGTTCCCCACTTGCCTCACTTGCCTGAGTCTAGCCCCTCTGGTGTACGTTCCTGGCCTGGAGCAAATTTTCCTGTCACAACCTCTCCAGCTTGTGCAGCATTGCTCTCAGGTCCAAGATGTAGTAATTGGTGATTCTGTTCTGAGACATGTGAAGCTAGAGACACCGGCAACCATAGTCAATTGTCTTCCAGGGGCCAGAGCAGGCGACATTGAGGGAAATGTAAAACTGCTGGCTAAGGGTAAACGTGAATTCAGTAAAATCATAATTCACGTCGGCAGTAATGACACCCGGTTACGCCAATCAGAGGTCACTAAAATCAATATTGAATCGGTGTGCAACTTTGCCAAAACAATGTCGGACTCTGTAGTTTTCTCTGGTCCCCTAACCAATCAGACCAGGAGTGACATGTTTAGCCGCATGTTCTCCTTAAATTGCTGGCTGTCTGAGTGGTGTCCCAGAAATGATGTGGGCTTCATAGATAATTGGCAAACCTTCTGGAGGAAACCTGGTCTTGTTAGGAGAGACGGCATCTCCCCAAACCAGCAAAAAATGACTTAAACATTAAAAAAAAATCACAAAGAAAGAACAATACAGTATCCACATCTGAACCAAAGAGTAAAACAGTGAAATGTGGATTATTAAATATTAGGTCTCTCTCCTCCAAGTCTCTGTTAGTACATGACTTAATAATTGACCAACAAATCGATTTACTCTGCCTTACAGAAACCTGGTTGCAGCAGGATGATTATGTTAGTTTAAATGAATCAACACCCCCGAGTCATTCTAACTACCAGAAACCTCGAAGCACAGGCCGAGGGGGCGGTGTGGCAGCAATTTTTCACACCAGCCTATTAATCAACCAAAGACCCAGACAGACTTTTAATTCATTTGAAAGCCTGATGCTTAGCCTCGTCCACCCCAGCTGTAAAACTCAGAAACCAGTCTTACTTGTTATCATCTATCGTCCACCTGGGCCTTACACAGAGTTTCTCTCTGATTTCTCAGACTTTTTATCTGATTCAGTGCTCAGCTCTGATAAAATAATTATTGTGGGTGATTTTAACATCCATGTAGATGCTAAAAATGACAGCCTCAACATTGCATTTAATCTGTTATTAGACTCAATTGGCTTCTCTCAAAATGTAAAAGAACCCACCCACCACTTTAATCACACTCTAGATCTTGTTTTAACACAGTCGTTACCCGAACTGTTTTGGCTTGACCCCCCTTTGTTTTAATAATAATAATAATAATAATAATAATAATAATAAATCACACACACACACACACACACACACACACACACACACACACACACACACACACACACACGTCCTTCAGCCAGACATCCATCAAACCTTTTGTAAACAATTAAACAAATAAAAGTAAACTGCAATAAATTACAGGGTGCTATTAAATAAGCCGCTACCTCTTTTAAATAACAGATAAAAAACATCTTTAGGGTGTAATTATTTTACATATATATATATTTTTTTGTTTGTTTGTTTATTTTTGGTTTTTACTGTTGTCTCTCTGTGCAGAATAGGTTTAAAAACATAAACAGCTGTGGGATACAGTTTTTTCATGATTTGAACCGGGGGAACAAACTGTGGCAGGATCAGTGTTGTGCCAAGTTTGGTATCACCGACAAAATGTATTCCCCCTGCATCGCGAGCATTCGCTGGGCACGGAGTGCGGATCCAGTTTACTCCGCCTCCATTACAGACAATTAGACGTGGAAGTAGTGATGTTTAAGTTTTGTGAAAAAGTGAAAAATGAGTGTGGTTACATTCAACACAGTAGATGTCTTTCTGAAAGTGCTGTAACTAAGTTTAAGAAGAAGAAAAGCCTTCAGTAAATCCAAAATTCTGTAGCAAGAGTGCTGACAGGGGCTAGAAAGAGAGAGCAGTTTTCTCCTGTATCACATCTTTAATCCCTAGCTTCTAATGTGACTGAGTTGTCCAGCTTTTGTGTTTTATTGTCTATTTGCCTGCGTGTGTACGTGTGTGAGAGTGATTGACAAGCTAAAATCTCACTGTTATTTTTCCACGTGAAATTAAGAACCTATTCCTATTTAGGATTTTCTCCAATGACAATTCAAAACAATAATATAATAATCGAAATTGTTTAGATTAGAGACTTTTTTACTCTAAAACACAGTAATTTGATGTTAGCGTACAGTATGAGAAATATTAGGGAGGATGTAGTGTTAACTTTATCGAACCTGCACTGGACTGGAATGTAATGCCCTGAATTAATGCACCATAATAATTAATGTGCCACAGGCGTGAACGCAGTAGCGGTTTTAGATACGGGCGACACGGGCGGTTGCCCAGGGCGGCATCACGGGCATCGGCAAAAATAAATAAATAAAATTGCTGCCCCGACATCATGCCAGTGCATATTGGGAATGGCATAGGCACCGATCGGTTTTCTATCGCCCATTTGCTGGGAGTAAGGGCGCCCTCCGTTTGCGAGGTGCGCCTGCTGCTTGCGGCACAGGGAGGAGAGGGCGGGGCGGCGGGGGATTCTCTGGCTGGCTGGAGCAGCATCTAATAACCAACTCGCAAAATAAAACAAAATAAAAACAAACCAACAACACGAAAACAGCAGACATTATGATACAGACTTATAATTTGCGCCCATGTTTTTCTATACACGAAAAGTGAGCGCGAGAGCGCGAGAGCCCTCGGTGCGCCTGCTCGCTGCTGAAGTCAAAGTAAACTTTATTGTCATCTCCGCTACATACAGTCCAGTATATAGAGAGACGAGACGAGGCTCCAGTTACAGCAGTGCAAGTAAACGAATAATAAATATTTAAGAGTAAGAAAATAAATATACACTTTAGGACCAGGGGTAAAGGGATCAATAACAATTTAAAATGTATATTTTATATTTTTTTGCTTCAAAGTCTCACACAACCCGTTTTTCAAAGTTTAAAAAAAGAGAAAGAAGAGGAGGAGTGTAGCGACTTCCACAGTCGCTAGAGGCCGGGGATGGAGCCTGCCTATTTGCCTGACGCGCTGTCAACTTTACGCAATAATGCGAGAGGTGGAATTTTTTGCTTGTTTATTAAAGTGCTTGAAAAGTTTACAGAGCAATGTGATCGGCTCGCGATTCAAACTCTTAAAACATCACAGCTCTAATGCAACAAGGGGAAACTCGTTATGCTGCGGTCAACAAAAACTACGGCTACCCAGCCCTCCTCTCTGTCAAAATCAAACCAGTGAAAGACAGACTGACAACGCCCTCTTAATGTCACCGCTAGCACCCACGTGACTCCCGTTACACATCACCATAGCAACCAAACAAATGAAAACCCAGTGATCATTAAAATTCAATACATTTAATTATGGCTCCTACAAGGAGAAACGAGCAAAAGATACAGGTAAGCAGATGTGTCATTGGATAATGGCAGGTCATGTATCCTAAAACATTAAGAATCAGAATACTTTCTTAATCCCTAAGGAAATTATGTGGGTTACAGTTCCTCCAAGAAGAAATGGTAAAAATAGTAACAGTAAGAGACTAAACTCCAAACAATATATACAATAATATAATATTAATTAGTCAGTTTGTTGATTGTTGATTTGTCCTGTTCTCATTGTATGACGAATTATGATGTCTGTTTAGTAGCCGTTTGCATACTATGCATACTCTCTCTCTCTTCATATGTGTGTGTGTGTGTGTGGGGGGGGGCAGAGGGAGTGTTCGCCCAGGGCGCCAAACAGGCTAGGACTGCCACTGCGTGAACGTGTCTTCGAGGGCTTGCAGCACATACCGGTGAGCTTTTTTGTTTTTTATTATTGTTATTTCTCATGTGACTGTAGATAAAGCAGTGAAGCAGCTGAATTCTGACTCATGTGCTGAGTCATGTGAGAAGCTCTTCCATCTGCTCTGCTCCTGCCTGCAATCTGTCGCTTTACTCTGACTTTTTTCTGAAAGATGTCCATAAACATGTCTAACGCGTGTTCATATAAAGAAAAATCTTCCCACTTAATATCCATGTGTTCAGATTAAGAACAGATGGAGACTGTAACCAAAATAAATGAATGAAATTGAATTTGAGGAAATTGAGTTTTGCACAGAGACAGAAACTGGAAAGACTCACCAAATGATGAAGTTTATCTGCGTGCTGTGATGGAGTGACGACAGGAGGAGGTTGGTCTGCACACAGTCGAGTCTTGTAGCTGCTGCTCCTGTTTCGGACTCCGTCACCCCGCCTATATTTGTCTTATAGCTCCGCCCCCTGAAAGAATTAAAAGTGAAACTGGTTAAAATGCTGAATGTGTGAGTGATGCAGCTGCTGAGATGATCAGAGCGTGAAAACAATTCATTCATGCTGTTATGTCTGAATTACTTTAATGTTGAAAAATAAAAACATGTTGCATGTTAGCAGAATATGCCAGATGCTTTTTATGAACCACAGCAATATCTGTAAAACAGCTGATTTACAAGAAATCCCATGCTCAGAGGTGAGCTGATTATGTTCACGGATAAACTGCACCACCTGCAGGAGGGAAGCATCTTTACACAGAACATCAGGAGCAGGGGCGATTCTAGGATCAGAGCTTTGGGGGTGCTGAGCACCCAGAGAGCTGCCCAGCCAGGCAAGATAAACTTTACACGTCACGATGAGACTTCTTCCCTGTCTCTGTGCGTCCATGCATCCTTAAATGTCTCCAGTTGTCCCAAGTTCCCTCTGACTGTCGCCTTGGTGCATTTAAACCCCTGTTCCTCCCTGTCCTCATCGTCTGTTGTCTTCATCTCCGCTATCAGTCATCATAATTTTACCATCTCTGTGCAAGTCTGCAAATTTCTTTATTAAATCATAAGATTCTTAAATTCATCAAGTCTCTCTCTGCCTGGGTCCTCATCACAAAACATGACATCACCGTTTTGTACATTTTAACACAACCCCCACATTTGTGAAAGAAAAGCAAAACACTTTTTTGAGAAGTCTGTAACAAAACCATCAAATCTGATAAAGGTTATTTAAATGATGCTCATAGTGAGTAAGAAGTAAACTGAGTGCATGTTTTGGACAGAGATTCACTTTTAATGTGTATGTATAATATAATACAGATACATAAAAAACACTCCCAAAACAGAATAAATTATTACAAAATATTAATAAAAAACTATAAAAATGGAGGCAACTTTGCCTGTGGTAGAATGTATACAATGTGTGAAAAAATCTTTACTGCAGATACTAATTTAACTAATTTAATAATACTAATTTTGTGTTGTAAGATTTATGAGTTTCATGCTTTCATAGTGGTACTTGGGAGAGCTTGACATTTTTCTCAGGTGGCACACACTGTAAAAAGTTTGAGAAACACTGATAAGTGTTTCTCTGCCGCATAAGTCTGTATGTGGCAGTCATACAGACAACTGGACGGTCCAAAAGTTGGCCTACCTATTACTGGCTGAGGTTTTAGTAGAGTTGTTGCTGAACCACATAAAAATATATCATTAATTTTAATCTCCCCAATCAATGATAATGTTATGTTGGAATGTTGTTAAAGACGGTCAAAAATGTTTCAATCCAGTTTGTTTTGCAGATTCTGTATAGCAGCTTTAATATAGGGAGAACACAACTTCCAGACTGTATGAGTAAAATCAGGTTTTTTCTCTTCGTCAGTTTAACAGTTTCTGTTCTGCCTGTCACTGTTCCCTGTCTGTTTTCTTACCTGGTTCTTCCTGACCTTGTACTTTCTCCTCACGTTCCCCTCTTTCCTCTCTCCCTCTTTGGACTGACAATCATACACAAATAGATTGTATTCAATTAGATGAAAAAATTACATTAATATGAAAAAAATTTATTAAGATCACTAATAAAAAGTCCTCTCTCAGTGTACTTTCAACCAAAAGGCAAATAACCAAACCACATGAACATCTAATAAAAGACATAAAATATTGAAACACTGATCCAACATTATCCTTTATTGATGGATCATTTGATTTTACACTTTTACCTGAATGTGGCTCCTGTTTTTGAAAAAACTTCCTCATATCCATTATGAACCTGGCTGTCTCTCTGCACACAAACACACACACACAACAGGAGTTATAAGGTTAATGGGCATCCAGTCAGTTAGCTAGTTAGTATCCATTTCAAACAGGACAGTGGTAACAGCAGCAGGCTACGGACAATTTTAAGTTTTTGATTTTAAATAGGCTATATACATTTCAATGGGAGCAACAGGATGGTCAAATGTCGGTGATTTTACTACAGAGTAGGACGGATTGTAGGGTAGCAAACATTGTCGGAAAACACGTTTTCAACACTGCAGGTTACCTGGTGTAAGGTTTTTCAGCTAAAAAGAAACATGACTCCTATCTAACTACATAAAGAGTAACTGAAGGTTAAATGCTGCTAATATGTCCTGTTTTAATCCAGCCACTCCACCTCCGCTCCGCTGCGTCTCAGCTACCATCGCTGTGGCAGCAACGACCCTACAGCCAGAGTGGGGGCGAGCTGGAACAAACCATTGTGGTTTGTTCACAATGGTTTGTTCACATTTTAACAACTTTTGTTGTTAAAATGTTACGTCTCAACCAAGTACTGTATGCTTTTTATATTTTTAGTAGTGTGTCACAAAAACAGCAAATATTGTCAAAAAAAGTAAGAAATCTTTGGGGGTGCTTTGATTCATTTTGGGGGTGCTTCAGCACCCCCAAAATGGGCTAAGATCGCCCCTGATCAGGAGGATGAACGAGCACAAAGTCTCTCCTGTGCTGCAGTTGTGAGAAACGGTTACTGAACACGCTCTGTGCAAATTCGCCTCTCTCCTGCAGGTGGTGCTGTTTGTCAGTGAACATATTCAGCTCACCTCTGAGCATGGGATTTCTTGTAAATCAGCTGTTTTACAGATATTGCTGTGGTCTATAAGAAGACTCACTGACTGGATTATTTGATCCATGCTGATCCTGCAGTGGTGAGAAACTGTTCCTGAGGATGCTCTTTGCAAAGAAGTCTCTCTCTTGCAGATGGTGCATGTTCTTGGAAATGTTTCACAAAAACGTGAGAGTGAAGTGAGCAGAGATGGAAGAAGAGTTCCCTCCTGTTTCTGTAGCAGCAAATTAATGACAATTCAGAGCCACAGCTTCATCAGCAGTCTCATAAAAGTGAAAAAAAAAGCTCAATGCAAGTCCTCATCTGTAACGACACGATCAAGCTGGCAGCACCTTGAATATGAATGCGCGTTTATTTTGGACATTACGGTTGTGGCACCTAATGATACAGGCCAGTAGAAGTTTGATAAAGTTAACAGCACTTCCTTGTATTACGTTATAATTATTAGAAGAATTCATGACAAAATCTTTTACTGGATATCGATTCAGGTTGAGTCCAACTCTGTCCATGATTACTGTCACATCAGATTACTGAGTGTTTTACAGAACAGTAAGTCTGTGACCAGTGCTGGGCAAGTTACTTTGAAGAAGTAATTAATTACAGTTACTAGTTACTTCTTCAAAAAAGTAACTGAGTTAGTAACTGAGTTACAAGATTCTAAAAGTAATTAATTACTAACGGAGTGAAATCAGCAATGTGTTCGTCTATCAATCATATCAATTCAGTGACTCAAGATGGCGCCGGTGTGTATGGCAGGCCGTCCTCATCTGCGCCTTGGCATAGTACTCCTTATTGTTTTGGTTTCATGCTCATCAGGTGGCTGTGCACTAATAACTTACGACAGACAAATGCCTTTAAATCTCCGATTCTCTTACTCGCATTGCCCGGATCCATCTTGGAGCCTGGGTGACGCCACCCCTCTATGGCAGGCGTTGTAACGATAGAAATAGTAATTAGTTAGATTACTCGTTACTGAAAAAAGTAACGCCTTTACTTGTAACGCCGTTATTCCCATCACTGTCTGTGACCTACACAGTTTAGATTATCATTATGTTATAAGCAAACAGCATCTCACACATTCTGTCTGTCTCTCTCACGCGCACACAAATATTATTGTGTAGACATAAACAATAATATCAACAGCAAGTTAACATGCCTTTGTCTTTCCAAGTTAAAAGACATTGTAGAACCTCCAGCACCACTTACAAAGAGATTTAAGTAAGTGTATGTATGTATTTGAGCCTGTGTGTAAATTTTAGATTTTGTGTGGTTTAGAAAATCCAAAATAAATTCAAACTTGTGCACCCAGTTTTTATGTAAGTCATTAAAGATGGATGCTGTAAAAACATTCCAGCCAGAAGTCATTAAAAGCCCAAAATTACTGTGACATTTGTATCCATGATGAATGTAACTGTGTAAAAGGGGAAATGGAACGTTTCAACATAACTGTAATGTCAATGTGGAGACAAAGCATTGAAAAAGCAAACTGGAAGGCAAGGGCGTAGATTTGGTTTTGGCATTGGTGGGGACGGATGATTCAACCACTGAACCCTGCCCTGTTTTTTTTTTTTTTTTTTTGTCTGTGCTACTTAATAATAAGAGGAGAAATATTCTTGCCTACATATCCTATTCTACATGCTTTTAAACCATTTAAAATCACAATTCATAGTTCAGTGATTCCTGAGATTAGGGACAAAACAGGTTTTAATTTTCTAAAATATATTTTTTGATTTTTCAAAAACATATTTACATATAATTGTTACACAAAGTTTTGGCTGTCTCACCATGTTTTGGTACAATCTCCCAGGTGTAACATTTTTAAATAATTTATGATTTTGCTGGAGAAGTGCAAGGTTTTTGTCAACACCGTCAGACACAAAGAAATGCAAAAATATATATTTTAAATTAAGTTGTTTCAGCTATTTTGACTATTAGCAGCTTCTCTGTTCTACTTTTTATGCACATATATTTTCAAATGAATTATACCATGTTTAAAAGTAATATAGTTTGGCTTTTTATTATTAGAGTTACAGTCATACATATTTTCAGAAGCTTGTATTTAATCTCTATAAGAAACAATCATATTTAGCAGCATGCAAATTACACATTTATTGAGAAAATTATGTATTTTTATTGGAAGATCATGAGGGAGGAAAATATATGGTTCTTCAAAAGAGAAAAATAAACAAAAACTCCATATTATGGAGTTGACAAGATGCTGACAGTGGTGACACAAATCTGACTAACACACTGGTAGAAAACAAGATATTATTTCTTTCAAAATGACAATTAAACCTTAACAACCTTTGTAATATCACAAGACACATCATAACAATTCTGTTTTTGCACATTTGCAAACCTTCTCTTCTGCCTTTTTTCTCTTTCTTTCAGATCATTATTTTTCTAGATCTTTCCCTTTCCTTTATGAGAAACTCTTTCTTCAACTCAGGCTGACTGTTAATTTTTCTCTCTGACACTCCCTGTTCCTTCTCTTTTGTTCCTCTACTGACAGGTTCCCCTTTGCCATTCTAGCCTGAAATGTACCATTTTGTAATTACTATAATTTTTCGGAACCATATTAATTTATACAGATTAAGGATGAATATTCACAACACAATTATGTATTAAGCAACAGAAATGCTATCCGGTCCTTAAGTCGCTGTCATTAGCCGTTTCCAGGTCCAAACTCTGCTGCAGATCCCAAAGTCAAAGGAACTGTGCAGCATCACTGAGAGTTACAAACTGTCTAAATTCTTTCATCTTTAATAAAATGATCAGTGTGGCTGAGTTAGAAGTTAGCTCGCTGGTTTCCACCTACATTCCAACATAAATGAAGACAGAAAACTAAACAGCAGTGACATTTGTAGGGTTACTGAAGTTGGGTTAGCTGCTATATAATGATGTGCTACGTGGTCGCTAGCGACACAGCTATGTTAGCATAACATAAACACAGTGAAGCTGGAGGATGAATGCTAACTTTTTTCCGCTTGATAAAAGTTAATGCAGGGTTTCTGATGGTTAGGCCGACAGTGATCACTGACTGTTTTTAGGGGCTTGTTCAGATTAAACAGAACAAGATAAAAAGCATTAAAACATTTTAACAGCACAACAGGCTTAATAAACACAGAGTAGTTTAGGCCTGGAAGCAGGATTCACACATCATCACTTAAAGAACAGCTCTCGGGGCAGAGATAGCTCAGTAGATGTCACATGATCGGAAGGTTGGGCGTTCAAATCCAACGAACAGCGGCTATCCTGGATTTGTAGCTGCCCACTGCATCACTGAGTGAATGGGTTAAATGCAGAGGACTAAGCTTTTTCCTACAGGATTAATAATGTATACATAAACAATGAGATTCAAGATAAGGCAAATTTGATAATCTTCGACACATCTGTAAAGCAGAAATATCAGTAAAATACACAGGAAGTAATGTGATGAATAGCACACTTTTGTGGCATTTGTCAACACCATTAGAAAACGGGTCAACACCGTCAGACAAAAATCCTGATGGTGTTGACATCTGATGGTGCTGACAAAATACCCTACTCTCTCATAACATATGTTTTTCTGACAGAAGCCATCTTGTTTTTCATCAGTTGCTTATGGCTTCTACAATCTACCTAAATGAAGCTCTTTTTACAAAAAAAAAATTAAATCTTGCATTACATCGACTTTGGTGTTGACGCACTATGGTTGTGACACAGAGTTTTATCAGAAAGGTGTGCAATAAACAAAATAAAAAAAAAACTATCACAGCAGTGACCTCATGGCATGTGTATCAAACAGGAAGTGGTAAAGGGGTCCTCAGAGTGTAAGCTGCCCACAATAATTCCTGATTTCTTTGAACTTTTAAAAAAATCTGATGGTGTTGACAAAAACTCAAGACACTTAAAAAATATGTAAAAATACATTTTCAATATCATATTTTGATATTATATAAAGTATTGACTTAAATACTTAGTGACAAGAGCCATTGTCAGAAGATAATTATGTTTTGATCAGTTACATGAAATGTATTCTTTATATTTATCAGTGAAGCACATGTCTAACATGACTTTTCACCTAGTAACTTGTGTGATGAACTTATGCAGATACTAACCGCTTCCTGTTGTTCTGAACATTTAGATGTAGAGAAGAGAAAGCTCAGCTCTTTTACGAGAACATACAGATATAGAAAGGGAAAAACCCGCTGATCTGAATGATGTTGTTATCTTTGTATCAAACACACACACACACACACACACACACACACACACACACACACACACACAGACTTGTATAAATAAAGAACGCAGGCAGTGATGAGACGCAGGTCATGCGTCCATGGCTGCCCTCGCGAGTGAAAGAACTGCAGTTGTTTGTGTTTTCTAACTCAGACATCTCAGCTGAAGAACGGCAGGGTGATTTAAAGAAATCCCCTGTCAGCCATGATGTTTAATTTTACACTACTTTTAATTTTTTTCTGTATTTTAATATTATCACACCTGCTTCTGGACAATGGATTTTTAAGGTACTGGTAATCTATTGTACAATTTAAAATAAATATGTATGTATAGAAAATGCAAAATCATGCTTTTGTTGTATAAACATTGCCTTGGTTTGTCTTTTAGTCAGTTGGGTTAACACTTGTATTCATATTTTTAACCCCAAAAATTGGGTTTTATCTGGTGGACATGTTTTATCCCTTATCTCAAAAATCACTGAGTTTTATATGTGACCCCCCAGCAAATTTATACAACACTTTAGGCACACTATTGCCCCTATCAAATCAGTGACATGGGATTTTTTATTCTAAACACGAACTACTGTTACACCAACAGACATGGACTACTGGTGCCCCACACAACAACTCAATGTCCACTATGCGAAGGAGCCAAACACATGTGTTCTCCTCTCGTTAGCTGAGATAAACTGCTGGCATATTTGTTTGACATCTATACTGTCCAGTCTCGCCTGGTGGACATGGCAACATGTTATTCATGGTTACATACAATTTTAGACTGATGTGGGCCAAAGCCTAGCACATACTTGCCAACCATGAGACCTCAGAATTAGGGAGACATTCAAAAGGGCTGTTGGTGTGTGTGTGTGTATACACATATATATATACATATATATATACACACACACACATATATATATATATATATACACACAGTAGCGGTTTTAGATACGGGCGACACGGGCGGTTGCCCGGGGCGGCATCGTGGTGGGGGTGGCATCACGGCCATCGGCAAAAAAAATAAATAAATAAATTGCTGTCACGACCTGCAGGATCAGCAAGGCACTGATCATTATATCCCCACTCCTGGCTCTCTTTCTCTCTTTCTCCCTCTCTCTCTTGTTTTGTCGGGGCGGAACTCATGGTGGGTTCACGCCCTCGGCCCACGCCTTCCTGGATTGGGAACACCTGGGCCTCATCAGACCAGTTGGTATTTGAGAGGGAGGAGGTCAGCTGTTTGACGCTGGATTGTTGTGAAGACTCTAGTCAGTACACGTCGAGCCCAAGTTTCCCGTGCCTCCGTTTCAGAAGTTAACGTGTGTTTCTGTGTTCCTAGATTCCCCAGACCCGTCCCCGTGTTTCCCCGTGTGGAGTGTGGAAGGAGTGACTGGTCGCTAGCGGAGAGAGAGAGAGGCTGGAGTGAACGTGTGTGATTCCCCTGTTTTCCCTGGAGCCCTGTCCCTCACGTCTTGTATATAGCACAATCCTCACACTGTCTGCAAATACACTTGGTGAAGATCTTGTAAATAAAACCGTCTCTGTTAAAACGCAACTCCGGAGTCCTGCGTGTGGATCCTCAGAGCAACCCGTGACAATTGCTCGTACTCATGCTGCCCCGACATCAGCCAGCGCATATTGGGAATGGCATAAGGACCGATCGGCTTTCTATCGCCCATTTGCTGGGAGTAAGGGCGCCCTCTGTTTGCGAGGTGCGCCTGCTGCTTGTGACACAGGGAGGAGAGGGCGGGGCGGCGGGGGATTCTCTGGCTGGCTGGAGCTCACAAAATAAAACAAAATAAAAACAAACCAACAAACACGAAAACAGCAGACATTATGATACAGACTTATAATTTGCGCCCATGTTTTTTCGAAATTCTGTACGCGAAAAGTGAGCGCGAGAGCCCTCGGTGCGCCTGCTCGCTGCTGAAGTGAAAGTAAACTTTATTGTCATCTCCGCTACATACAGTCCAGTATATAGAGAGACAAGACGACGAAGCTCCAGTTAGAGCAGTGCAAGTAAACAAACAATAAATATAAGAAGAGTAAGAAAATAAATATATACTTTAGGACCAGGGGTAAAGGGACCAATAACAATTTAAAATTTATAATTTACAGTTTGGTGATTTATAGTCTCACACACAACCTGTCGAAAGGGGAGGGGGCCTGGCTGCTTCCAAATAGAGCACAATTCATTCATAATGTTGTAAATCCAAGCCCATTATGTATTCATGATTTGCGAAATCCCAGAAATAAACCCTCGACAAAGTGAAACTGTGAACTAAGGTGTAGGTCTGTTAGGTTATGTTGTGGCGATCCTCGAGTTGGGGGATTTGTGTTCATACTGGAGTGCAAAATTAAAACCAATGGAAGATGGACAAGAAAAGTTCAAAGTCATCAGGTGCTCAGTTTAGAAAAAAGAGAAAAGAAGAGGAGGACAAACGAGCAAAAGATACAGGTAAGCAGATGTGTGATTGGATAATTGCAGGTCATCCTGAAACAATCAGAGTCAGAATACTTTATTAATCCCTAAGGAAATTATGTGGGTTACAGTTGCTCCAAGAAGAAATGGTAAAAATAGTAACAGACTAAACTCCAAACAATACATTATGTTACAGATTTTAATATTATTTAGTCATTGTCAATTGTTGATTTGTCCTGTTCTCATTGTATGACGTATTTTGATGGCTGTTTTGTAGCCATTTGTATACAATGCATACTCTCTCTCTCTCTTCATATGTGTGTGTGTGTTTCTCTGGTGAAATTCAGTATGGTTCCGACAACAGTTTTAGTTTTATGTTAATGTACAATCCTTAATATGTTTTATAGCTGTGTCCCAAAACGTCGGCTGCATCCTTCGGAGGACCCGGGCTTCGCGGTATACGTGAGCCGGGTCCTCCGCAGACCAAGAAGGCCGGAAGTGCGAGGTTGTGAAATGGGACGGTCTAGCCTTCAGATTTGCGTCACCGCTGTCTTGGTGGAGTTTAATAAACTCGGCCGTCTGCTCCTTGCTATCTAAAATATAACAGGCATAAATTCTCAACGTCTCACACTTCTGTTTAATTAGTTTTCTGTTTGACGTTTATTCAGCTGTGTGAAAATCCCGGAGGAACCCACCCGATGGATTAATAAAGTTTTATTTAATCTAATAATCTAATAACTTTGATCTCAGCCAAACCGATTTACTCCGGAACAAATAAAACACCGAAAAAGGCAAACAATTACATTTTTATGTTATCCGAGTGACTTATATATCATGTTTAACCTGAGTAGAGAAAGAGCGAGGGTCTGAAAACGATGAAGCCGGGAGTCCGCTGCTCTCGCCGGCTGGAGTGACCTTTGAACCCCCCAGCTTGCTATCGAGCGGGGGGGGGGGGGGGGGTAACAGACGTCTCCGAAAACGTCGGCACACTTTTGCAAATATATGATGTCTTGATAAACCAAGCAGATATTTAAAGTTTACATGGCTACTTTCTCGCCTGAAAATATGTTAAAAGTTTATTTTGCGACCCAGAAAGATTAATAAGACTAATTTTAAAACATAGTAGCGGCCGCCATTGTTGGCAGCTGAAATTTGGCTGGGCCGCGCTATGAATTCTGGGATATGGTGGGCCAAGAAGGACACACCCGACCCATCCTTCAAATTCGGGGAAATGAAGGACGCATTTGTTGGCCGCATTTGAAGGAGTCGACGAATTGGGACAGCCTTCGTCGCCTGGCTGTGACGTAATCGGCCTTCAAATGCAGCCTCCGGAGGATGCAGCCGACGTTTTGGGACACAGCTATAAGCTGTCCTTGGCCGTTTATCAATGCCCAAGTACGCGAGTACGTACTGGCGTGCTCGGTGAGTACGTACCCGCCGAGAACGCGAGCACGGACTCGTGGGCTGTTTCTCAATTCTCAAGTACCCGAGCACGGACTCGTGATTTGTACCAGCGTACGTGATGATGTCACAGGTCCGGAGTTTTTACTGCCGTCCCCTCTTAGTTTAACTGTGAGTAACATGTTATGAAGCTTAACTTTAATCACAGCCAAACCGGTTTACTCAGGAACAAATAAAACACTGAAATAAACCAAACATTAACATTTAGAAGTGATCTAAGTGACTTATATATCATTGTTAACCTCAGTAGTGAAACCTCTATTAATAAAAATAGTGTACATGTACATACGTGTACATACCTTAATACAAACAAGCAGGTGAGATGTTAGAACGCTTTTATTTCTATTCTAGTGGACACTCAATACTATAGACAGCTGCTGGGGTTTCTTTAACCTGAGTAGTGAGAAGACCGCGAGCGGGCGGGGAGGGGAGGGGGGGGGGCGATGTGCCGGGAGTCCGCTGTTGAGTTTTGGACGAAATGCATTCTGGGATATATAGCTGTCCCAAGTCTACACCGATGCATGCTCGATAAAATGGGCGGATCGAGAACACATCCGGGACTTTTTCGCGTTCTCGGTGTGATGCGTACTTCGAATTGGAACAGTACTTGGTCTCCGACTGATGACGTATCACGAGTACACGAGAACGCAAGTACGCACAAGTACGCATATTGATAAACGCCCTCAGTGTCTGTGTGTGTGTGTGTGCCAGAGGGAGTGCTCGCCCAGGGCGCCAAACAGGCTAGGACCACCACTGGTTATCCAAATAACTGTAATTCATTTGTGTAACATCACACTTTGAATATCTTCACATTGGACTACAACCCTTTATGATCAACCTGTCTACTAATCAGTCAGAAATAGACTATGGCTTCATTTTTGAAATATTTCAAAACTATACCTGTGTATCAAGTTGAGCCCAGACCTAAACAAAATGCCCTTATTGATCTTTGATCCACTGCTGAAAAAAAACTAAGACGAACATAGGGAAGCGAGGGAAGTAAAATCTGACCCGTGGCAAAGTAAATCTTAAAAAAATAATGAAAGCCCTAAAGATTAACTATGTATCCATTACACAGCATACCTGATTGTATACTAAAACAATACCACAATCTCATTAAAGAATTTCTCTGGGCAGGGAGGAAGCCTAAAGTGGGCCACCATAGAAAAGATTCTTGTCACACCCTTTCACCCTATACAGATGTCATCACAACAATCCAGTGGTAAAGAGACAGAGAAAAACACAATTACTGAACACTCTCAGGAGGTTTGGGCAAAGGCTACAAAATGTACAAACTCTCCGATTACAAACAGCAATATGCGTCACTTTGGTATAGCCCAGAATTAAAAATAGAGAAACAAATATTATTTTGAAAAAGAACTCTTGGTAATGGAATTCATACAATTAGTGACCTCTGTAAAGATGGTATTCTTAAATCTTTTGTTGAGTTAGTTCAAGAGTACAACCTATGAGATAGGGGTGACTTCTGGAAGTATTTGCAGATTAGACATTGCATAGAAAAGTTTCAGCCAAACAAAGCAGATAATTCAGTAGTTAGCCCAACCCCATCTAATCACAAGGCATTACTATTCCACAGTAACTCAATTCACATGACCACCAGCACATGTGACAATCTAAGAATTATCTAGTAGAGAGAAATAGAATTGTGAAATAGATACCTGGGAATATATCTTGGCTGATAATGGTAAAAATAACAGACATGTTAGACATAACATCATGGACATCATGCAGGCTTTTTAGAACAGGATTTATAAATAAAAATGTCTGCTGGAAATGTGAAAAGGAAACTGCCACCTTTCTGCATTTCATATTGGAATGTGCCAATGTTAAGCCATTTTGGCATAGAATATAAAGCTCCAAGAGAAATGAGTAAGACTAAGCCACTGTCCCTATGTTTAGGTCTTCTACGAGATAAAACAGTAATTCCACCACTGCAAAAATGGTGCACAGTCAGGTTTGTCTCTGCAGCCAGAATTATACTGAGACATTGCCCACAAACCCAACAGTCCAAGAGTGGAAAGTTCTAATGTGTGAGACTGTCATATCAGGCTATTCTGACTGGATTGAGGGGCAAAGGGCCTGTGGCACTAGAGAGTTGGGATTGCTTTGCATGGTACCTCACCCCTACTAGTGTCTGACTGTGATCTCTACTAGAACAACTTAACAACACAAACATTAAGGAACACAGGGGAGATCAAATAAACAGAAAATTCAAGGACCTAAATATAGCCTATGATGAAAACTCAAAAGTTAATGGAAAATACAATACTCAAACAGCCATAAATTTTACAGAACTCAAAAGAACTGGGTCAGAGACCCAGGATTATGACATTTACTCAGATAAACAATTCCTGACCTAGTAGGGGTGCTAAAAGATGTTCTTAGAGTGACTGCACATTTCTGTTTTTTGGGGGGGTTGTTTTCTTTTTTGTTGTTGTTGTTTGTTTTTTTTACAATTATTTTATTACGCAATGATTCAATTTTCACAGGCCAAAAAATGTGCTGTAATCAAAATGCTGATAGGACAGATATCACATTGGAAAAACATTTGGAGTAATTTTGGCCCACGTGTCTTTGGAGGGGTTTTGAGCATGAATCGCTTTCATAAGTTCATGCCACAGCATCTTAAACGAATTCAGGTCAGGACTTTGACTAGACCACTCCAAAGGTTTCATTTGGTTTTTGTTAATGTGATTTTGCACAAAATAAATAAACCTGAAAACTGAAATGAATTACCATCTTATAATCTGATTGTCTTTTATGCACACCAATGTCATGCTGCCTAGCTGTTGTTCTGGATTTCTGCTCTGGTTCATGGTCATTTGTGTTTCCTCTGTATTTTAGACTTTAAATAAACCTCCTAAACAGTTCCTGCCTGCCTGAGTATTTCAACCCAGATCCTCTTTCTTGTTATCAGTGAACATCCCTGATGGCGTTTCTGCACTTGCATGCATGTGTTCATCTATTAATTTAACCAAATCTCTCACACAAAACAACCTAGATTCATAAGGAGCATTACAGACCAGAGGCAAATCACATAAATCTAAGTTTGGGATGTATGGCTTTACTGCCCCTTTAATTTCTGGTATTGGTATTATTTATTGTTGTTTGGGTGTGAAAGAATTTAAAGGAGACTTACAAGAGGTACAAGATAGGAAATTACACATTGTCTTTATTATAGAAAAGAAATTGTTACACTGACCAACAAAGTTTAAAATTTACTAGCACTTCATTATTTAAGTCTTTGAAGAATACATTTTTAGAAATTAAAATCTGCCATTCATTAACACATACAACAGAGTTTATGCTTTTAAACAGAAAAAAAAATACAATGTGGTCCACCCACAGGCCTCAGATGTTCAGCATAAATGTTAACAACCAAATGGATTCTTAGAGCAGATGAAAGAATAGCTGGAAGTACACAGTGTTACCCCAACCATCTGGAATTAGAAAGAGACAAATCAAAATTAACATTAAATTCATCAAGGCAGTGGTTTTTATCAGCAATTAATGGCATTTAAATAGAGGCCAGCACCTATTGATTCTTATTTAAAAATATATTCATTTCATCCAAGTTGAAATTTTTCACCTAGATTAACACCCCAGCTGCAGTTACCCTGTGCCCCAGCAGTTTGGCATTCTCTGCAGCAGACTGACAAATTCTGCACCGTTATTCCCAGCAAGCAAACCCTTATGTGTTTGGGCACAATAATACACTTTACTGACCCACTGTATATCAGATTTAACAAAATGGCATACATTTAAACACAGGGTGTGTCAGTCTCATAGCTTGAAAGAAGCCGTGTATCAAATTTGATCTGAACTGACATTTTAAGGTTAACTCTACAGGTCATGCTCTATGTAAGAAAAGAAAATAATATAACATTTTCAGATGCTGATATTACTCACAGCTGGATCGTAGGAAGACGCAAGGGTAGCTGCTGGAAGAGGACTGGCTGTACCAGTTGGTGTAATAGAAACCCTCACGGTCAATCCAAAGCCACTGGTTCTGAGATGCAAAGAACATATGTGTGAGGGAGTGTTGACTTAGTCTCTTCATTTATTCTCATATCCATTCTGTGTAAGTCTAGACCCATTTCTGACCAGGTCCAAAGTTTGATCTGGACCGACTGAGGTGGTGTTTCTTTTTGTCTAAAACTCTACCTGCAGTCTGAAACCTCCCAGCCAAGCAGTAGTCCGACCCGCTGTCTGTGTCAACTGTTGGAGGAAGCTGTACTCTCTGAGGTTGGTAACTGAGGCCAGATTGCCACCCAGACTATTGCAGTACTCCTATTGGATAGATGAACATAAAGAGATGTATCATTAAGCTGCAGTGTGAACTTAAAGCTCTGCGAGTCATGTGGGAGACTGACTGTCCTACAAATATATACAATCACCAAAGCTTTAGGTCAGGTGAAGCAGAGACCGCCATTTCTATGATTTCCATGAAAGGCTGTTTCTAAAAATTTGCTCAGCTAATTCAAAAACCATGGAATATCTCATTGTTCAGCTGTAAATGTATAGTTGAGCTCAATGACAGTACCTCAGCAGAGAACCAGGACTTGGGACTAGTGATGAACTTGAAGCAGCGAGACCCATAGCTGAACCAGCCATCTGGACAGAAGCTAAAACGAGCTGCAGGCAGACAGTGATGAATACTTCATTATTGTGTCTACTTTTGCTTCTTTACTTTTGATCATGCTTTTATAGCATGTTTAACAGCCTCAAAAACCATATTAAAATGACATTTTAATGGGAGAGAAAAATGTATTTAAAGTAAAGTAAAGTAAGTAAAGACATTTGACAAAAGGTAAAATTCCTATTGCTCATCAGTTTCACCACAGCATCCTTTCCAATCAATCCTTAGTTGGGGTGCCAAAAATATGGCCACTTTATTTAATAAGCTTACACATTCATACATATCCAAACTTCTCTACTGTGGCCTGCAGAGAGAGGTGTTTGAATTTGATTTGACTATTTGTTGCTGTTAATTAAAAGCTTATTTACCAGTGAACTAAACAAGGTCAAAAAGGGAAGTGAAAGAGTCTTACATTGAGGTTTGTCTTCTCCTTCAAACTCCTGGGCTACACAAAAACAAATTAACACAATCAGTGATAAAAAGGAAGATATATATCATTTTAAGAATATTCTCATTGGTTCCTACACACAACATTGTGTGTTCTCTTGTCTGTCACAGTGCAGGCTAAATATGACACAAAAGCCAACAGCGAAGGGGACACTGACCACACGTGTGTTGGTTTTAGATTCTGTTCTCACTGTCTTTTTACGTCTTAAAAGAAACACTTTCAACACTCACCTGAAGTCTGCTGATTGTCTTCAGCTGGAGCTGCAGAGAAAAATGACACAGTCAGTAAAAATGGTGCATTAGTGAGTCTCCCATCATTTCTTCAGGGTTGGCTGATTGACTGATGAGCAGGTTTGTTTGAGTCTGTGTGTGCTGAATCTTACCTGCCAGTGCAGCATAGAGGAGAGCGGAGAGGAGCAGGACAGTCTTCATGTTGATCCTCTGTTATGAAATAAACAAAAACAGCCAATGAATATCCAGAAAGAGCACAGGCATGAAGCCAGCGAATGAAAAGCTCTGCAGTAGGATTCTTACCTGTCAGGTAAAGCTGTTGTTCAAGTATCAGCTGAGTGATGCAGTAATGACGGGGAACTTCTCTGGTCTTATATACGTAAACTGAGTCACATCAGGTCACGTTCCTGTGGGCGTATGCAGGCCAGGAAGATATTTGCAGAGTGCACATAAAGGTATGTACTTGAACTCTGATCTGTTTGGTAAACAGGAAGTTATTGATGTGTAAATTGTATCTGGCACATGTATTGTGATACATGGCCTCATGTTGTTTAGACTTGGTGCAATACAAAAGCAGTGAACTGAAATCTATTGAACATTAACAGTGGTCGTCAAACTTCAGTTAAATACAGTCATAAGGAAATAAGACGGTTTATTTATCTGGTTTTACTGCTTAAATGTCCATAAACAGTGTTTCATAAATGAATCGTTGTGCTTCAAGAAAACGTGATGTTTGAGTATCACGTCTAAACTTTAGCATTAACACTCAGACAAGTTTTAAAACTTTAAAGACAACTTTTAAATTTATACCACTTGCCTTGTGATTGTTCTGCTAATATTATTTGGCTGATGTTATTTTTTTATTTGGTAGTCAGTCCTGTTCGTATGTCATAGCTTGTGTATATTTTGAATATATCACAAGAACCGTCATTCATTGTTTTGTCCTTGTTTTCATTTACTTGCTTGTTTGAATCAAGTATTGTTGCATGCCTATCATGTACAAACTAACAGGTGAAAATACATTTTCAAGACCATGAAGTGTCATTTTTTGACGACCACTGTTAATGTTCAATAGATTTCAGTTCACTGAGGAAATTATTTTATTGCTATGATATAACCTGTAACAATAACTCTGCATTAACTCTGTATTATCAATTTAATCTCCAGCATTCATACTGTATTACGATGCCCATTAATATCTGTTGATTTTACATTAACCTTTTATTACAGGAGCAGCCATAATCATTGTATACACATAACATTAAGGTTAAAACTGCATATAGGTTTATAAAACACATATAGTACAGATAAGTTAGAAACAGGCTGGAGTGAAGGCCTGAATGTAATCAGCTTCTGGTGTAATTTGCTTTACTAAAGTCTGCTTAACAACAGATGATAGGTGATGGGTCAACAGGAGGACAAGTTTACGGGGATATCCAAGGTCTGAGATCATCACCATATTTGGAAAAAGATGCTGGAAAGAGGAACGTCTGTGTCTGCAATTAGCTCTAAAAATATTGATTATTGTCTGTACAAGATGCAAATTATGTTCTTAGAATCCAAAATGATGTTCTTAGAACGCGAGAAGGGGCGTTTAACCCTGACATTATAAAAGTGACTGCCTGTGTACTTTTGGAGAACCCCGCAGATGTGATGCTGTGAGCTTCTTCCCACGTGTGTTGTTAATAAACTCTTCATCTGATTGCACTCTACTCGGCCTCCGTTGGTTTGTCCTGTGCCACATTGTTGAATCCGGTAACAGGGGGCACCCACGAAGGCAGAACAGTGAATGGGGAATGGGGCCCTCACATGCACTCCACCCACGTAAACTGTCTGGAACTGCTGGCAGTTCACCTGTCGCTAAAACATTTTCTCCCTTGGCTGAGAGGTCATCATGTTTTAGTGAGGTTGGACAATTCCACTGTTGTGGCCTACATCAACAGACGAGGGGGTCTGGGGTCCCCCAAGTTACTGTCCTGATTCGAGATATTGAGAACCAAAACAAAATACCAGAGGCCCAGAAGGATGCAATCAAACAGATGAGTTTATTGAACACACACGTGGGAAGAAGCACACAGCATCACATCTGCGGGGTTCTTCCCCAAAAGTACACAGGCAGTCACTTTTATAATGTCAGGGTTAAACGCCCCTTCTCGCGTTCTAAGAACATCATTTTGGATTCTAAGAACATAATTTGCATCTTGTACAGACAATAATCAATATTTTTAGAGCTAATTGCAGACACAGATGTTCCTCTTTCCAGCATCTTTTTCCAAATATGGTGATGATCTCAGACCTTGGATATCCCCGTAAACTTGTCCTCCTGTTGACCCATCACCTATCATCTGTTGTTAAGCAGACTTTAGTAAAGCAAATTACACCAGAAGCTGATTACATTCAGGCCTTCACTCCAGCCTGTTTCTAACTTATCTGTACTATATGTGTTTTATAAACCTATATGCAGTTTTAACCTTAATGTTATGTGTATACAATGATTATGGCTGCTCCTGTAATAAAAGGTTAATGTAAAATCAACAGATATTAATGGGCATCGTAATACAGTATGAATGCTGGAGATTAAATTGATAATACAGAGTTAATGCAGAGTTATTGTTACAGGTTATATCATAGCAATAAAATAATTTCCTCAATCCCACACCCCCCAGCCCGAAAGAGAGGCATCTGTGGAGACCACCTTCCTGGCTGAGGTGACGGGCTCATCTGCATTATCACAGCCGTGGAAATTCGAGTCTCCACGGGTTGCGTTATGGCAGACATTGCTCTGTTTTTCACCATGTTTGATTTTTTTCATGTGTTTTACAACACTCGACAGCGCCCTCGGCAAACTGCCTGGATGCACGTGTCAGGACTTTTTTACTGACAGAGCCGCTGCCTTGTAGCACTTATCTGTAAGGCTAGACTGGAAGCAGTCTGTTTTGGAGGGAAGGGATGGAGCCCATGAGGACAGGGTGAAGATGGCTCGCTACCAACGGCTCCACTTGTGGCATCTGGTGGAGGCCGATAGACTCCATCCCCTCACAATCCAGCAGAGAGCTCCCCGTGATGGGGTGTTTCTCGCTGTGAGATAGCGGCCACGTCGCTGCTATGTCATCGAGTAGTTCCGGGAAAACAGGCAACACATGCTTCCCCGTCTTTGTCGCCTTCGGCAATTTCTTACCATCAAAACGAGATTTTACAACCTCAATTTGTATGTCGGGCAACAGGATGTTGAGCCTAGCAGCTGAGCGCTTGCACATGTCCTGCAGGTTGAGATCCAGGGGAGACGGTGGTGTCGGTTTTTCAACCCCGGCGGTAGCAGAGGGCTTTGTAGCCCAGCTCATGCTAGCCAAGGGGGTGGAATCTTCCTCGTCGTCGTCAGACAGCAGGAGTTCCGAGTCAGCCAACTCATCTCCATCCTTGTTAGCATCTCTTCCCCGGGTGACTCCAGCATGGGGGGAAAAAAACTCACATTCTCCGTGTGCCTCCAGCGACGGGAAAGCAGTCGCAATGGGCTGAGGGTCTTCCTCTGCCCAGCTCGGCCCTGGCGTTGTGACCAAATCATTGGGCATCTCAATTTCTTCTTGTGCTGAAGCAGCCTCACGCAGCAAAGGGTCGCCAGGTTAGCCTGGCGAGCTAGCCTGCGGCGGAGTAGTTTGCGTGGGAAAGCCGCGCAGTGGACACAGTCGTGTGTGGGTGTCAAGGCAGCCTGAGCGTGTGATAAGCCCAGGCATGCCACACACACGGGGTGTGTATCCCAGGCAGAAATCTTCTTGCTGCAAGGACAAAGTTTTGCAACTTCGTTGTCAGTCATAGCCATGGCTAGCTAGAGGGTTGCGCACATTAGCGAGACTGACACCGAGTGTGGAGAATATTGCTATTCCTCAGCTAACGTGGGGTGAAAAGTAGTGCTACTTTTCTACAGGTATTGCTACCTAACATCTGAAACCGCTAGCGCCAAAGGGTATTGCTACCTGATGGTGAAGCTAGTGGTACCTTTATTAATGTTGCTACTTCGCTTTAGGAAAATATTACTACTTCCCAGGGTGAAAGTATTGCTACTTGACACCAGCACTAGCTACTGAACAGTATTGCTACTGCTTGTATGCTAGTGGACAACTGAAATGCTGGGAACAAAACGCCCGGCGACCGAGTTGTTCACTCAAATCTGTGGACAGTTTAGCTTAGCACCCAATAGCACAGTTGTCTACAGGCGTCTGTGAGAAGCCAGAAGAGGTTTTTCAGTGACATCTGATGCTATGTCAGCCTATTATATTGTTAAGATGTATCTGTCCCACTGCGCAAGTGTCCAGTGAAGGGGGGCATGGCTACGCGCGGGTGGGAAGGGGACGCAGAGATTTCTGGGATGGGGAGTTTTGTTCTTGTGTGGATGAACGAAAGAAGGCGACGATTAAAGTTGGAGTTATCATACCAGTTGTGTGATTATTGGATTAACATTGGTAGCAGAGGATGGTTGCTGCTGGGAATTACAAAGTGCCACCATCGTTCGGTGAGAAGACGTCTTATGAAAGTTGGAAAAATGAAATTGAAATCTGGAGACTCGTTACAGACTTGGACAAAAAAAAAGCAGGCTCTAGCGATTACTTTGTCGCTATCGGGAAGAGCGAGGGAAAGCGCACTGGAAATCGCAGCCCACGACCTCAACACGGATACGGGTATGGATGTTCTTCTAACCAAACTGGACTCCGTGTTTTTAAAAGAAGAAAAAGATCGACAGTACGAAGCTTACACGGAATTTGATCGGATCAACAGACAAAGTGGCACGTCGATGGTGGATTACATTATCGAATTTGAACGACGGTACAACAAGATACGTAAGTTCAAAATGGAATTACCAGATGCAGTGTTAGCATTTAAGCTGCTAGACACCGCGGGGCTAAATACAAAAGACAAACAGCTAGCACTTACCGCTTGTTCCACCATCTCTTTTGATAACATGAAATCAGCCTTGAAAAGGATTTTCGGCGATAACATCTCTTCGCCACAAGAGGGCGATTCCGCTTACTTCACAAAGTACACAGGCAAGCGTGAACGTAGTTCAAACTCAGAGCAACCCCAAAGAATAGCTGCAGGGACTAATCCGCTTGACAAGTATGGGAGGAGAACAAGATGTGCAGTATGCCAAAGCACTTATCACTGGGTAAAAGATTGCCCTAACAAAACAGAACATGTGAAGTTAGCAAAAGCTGAGGGATCAAAGAGTGATGTTGAAGAATGTAATATTACTCTGTTTTCAAACGAATCACCCTCTGATACACAAATCTTCATGATGGAAGCTTTGGGGTCTGCCGTAATTGACGCTGCTTGTACAAGAACTGTGTGTGGAGAAAAATGGCTCGCAGATTATGTAAGTGAGTTACCTCAGAAAGAGTTGCAAAAAATAAAAGATGAAAAGAGCACAAGGCCGTTCCGCTTTGGTGATGGAAAAATTGTGCAATCCACAAGGAAAGTGACAATTCCAGCAAAAATAGGACAAACTAGACGCAAGATAGAAACAGAAGTTGTTCCAGCAGATATACCGATGCTTTTAAGCAAGACTTCATTAAAGAGAGCAAGTGCAGTCTTGGATATTGCTCAAGACAAAGCAACAATGTTTGATCAACCTGTAAAACTTGAACTGACTTCTTCTGGACGCTATTGTGTAAACTTGAGAAATGAGACCAACCTTAATAAAAATCAGCTAGAGAAAAGTGAGACACCTAGTGATGAAGATGAAATTCTCATTGTGACAGAAAACATGACAACAAAGGATAAAGAGACAGTCCTTCTTAAACTACACAAACAATTTGGACATGCATCAGTTGACAGACTGCAAAAGCTTCTGTCTTGCTCAGGTAATAGTGATGATGAAAGCACTACAATCCTGAGGAATATTATAAAACAAAACTGTGAAACATGCATCCGATACGGTAAACCAAAACATAAGCCTGCAGTAGGTTTACCCATGGCTTCAACATACAATGAAACTGTTGCAGTGGACCTGCATGAGCTTGAGCCGGGACTGTGGTATCTACATGCCATTGACCATTTCACAAGATTCAGTGCAGGAAGTATCATCACCACAAAAAGACCCAGGGAGATAGTGAAGCACTTTATCCACTGCTGGATAAGCATCCACGGTCCACCACGCAGACTATTCAGTGACAATGGCGGTGAATTTAATAATGAAGAAATAAGAGACATGGCGGAGAAATTTAACATTGAGGTTAAAACCACTGCAGGGTACAGTCCGTGGAGCAATGGCTTGCTTGAAAGGCAATCAAATCCTTACTGAAATGTTACTGAAGGTAAAGAGAGACAATGAGTGTGACTGGAAAACTGCTCTGGACTGGGCTTTGATGGCAAAGAACTGTATGCACAATGTACACGGCTACAGTCCCTACCAACTTGTCTTTGGACAAAATCCAAATCTGCCTTCAGTCCTTACTGACAGACCCCCAGCTCTGGAAACTGAAATGAGTACATGGATAGCCCAGCATACTGCAACGAGCTTTTACAGAGGCTGAATGCTCTGAGAGGATACGAAGAGCCCTTCGCAAACAGCTGCGATCCATTGATGACAAATATGAAACGGGGGACAAAGTCTATTACAAAAGGACGGACTGTCATGAGTGGAAAGGTCCAGGGGTGGTCATTGGCCGAGATGGTGTAGTAATATTTGTCAGGCATGGAGGAACCTATGTCAGAGTACACCAGTCTAGGCTCAGAAAAGTGGATGAACCACAAGTGAACATGGCAGAAACCGAAGAGGAAAATCAGAGCAAAACAGATGAAAATTTTTTAAAGACCCCAGCAGCAGTACTTGGTGAGGAACACGATTTTGAAAATGAAAATGGGGAGATGGCACCAACTAACGATGAACCACTTGGCAGTGCAGAAAATGAACCGCTCGGTACTGCAGAAAACAGCGAATCCTCTGATCCAATACAACCTGGAGAAAGAGATCCCACACTGTCTCACTCAACCACAGATATAGAAGGATCAAAACTTAAAGTTGGACAAATAATTAAATACACAGACAAAGAAACAGGTCAAACATGTGCTGGAAAAATAATCAGTCGAGCAAGAAAAGCCACTGAGAAAAATAGAAAGTGGTACAACGTGGAGTACAGTGAGCCAGAGGAAATTGCTGGATCCATGGGTTCCATTAATGTGGAGCAAGTAAACAACCTTCAAGTGACACGGTCTGAAGATGCCAAGTCATGCACAGATAAAAACAGAGATGACATATTAGTGGTGAAGGAAGACATCTTCTCACAAGCCAAACAAACTGAACTTGATAACTGGAAAAGAAACAACGTGTTTGAAGTGGAGAAAGATAAAGGTCAGAAATGTATTTCAACAAGGTGGGTGTGCACACTCAAGGAAACACCAGGGGGCATTTTACCCAAAGCTAGACTGGTTGCAAGAGACTATGAAGAAATAAACACGCAAGAACTTTCCAAAGACTCACCAACATGTTCCTCCGAGTCCCTGAAGATGGTCATAGCAGTCATATGTCAAAATCAATGGAAACTGAACTCTATGGACATTAAAGCAGCTTTTCTGCAAGGTAAAGATTTAACCCGAGACGTGTACATCCGACCACCTGAAGAAGCACGGAGCAAAGGATCTATATGGAAGTTGAACAAATGTATTTATGGCCTGGCAGATGCTTCATTATTCTGGTACAACAAGGTGAAAGAAACCATGCAGAAGCTGGGGGGGCACAGTGTCAAAAGTTGATCCGGCTGTCTTCTACTGGCTAGACGATCTCTGTAAAGTGACAGGAGTACTTGCAAGTCATGTAGATGACTTTATGTGGGGTGGTTCTGACATGTTCTCCACAGTAGTCATCCCCAAACTGAAAGCTGCTTTTCAAGTTGGACGAGAAGAACATAACAGCTTCAACTACATTGGGATGGAGGTTCACTCTCTTCAGAATGAAATACAACTACAACAAGATACGTACATAAAAAAAACCTACAGCCTGTTCCTATTGATCCCACCAGGGCACCACAGCGGGAGGCTCCTTTAACAGATACAGAGATGGACATGTTAAAATCCAAGATTGGACAGATACTGCGGGTAGCAAGACAGAGCAGACCCGACATCATGTGTGACATTTCCATCCTGGCATCAAGCACAAAACATGCTACCATTTAGACAATGCACTGCACAAACAAACTGATCAGAAAACTTCAATCAGAGGAGGTTACGCTGAGGTTTCAGTTCTTGGGTGAAAGCAAACCCCTCAAATTAGTGGTGTTTAGTGATTCCTCCATGGGCAACCTCTCAGACGGAGGCACACAAGGTGGACATTTTATCATGTTGATGGGAGAAGGAGGAAAGTTTTCGCCCATATGTTGGCAGTCGAAACGGATCAGGAGGGTGGTACGGAGTACACTAGCAGGAGAGACTTTGGCCCTTGCAGATGGGATCTACAGTGCTGTTTTTCTGGCTGCACTCTATTCTGAGCTCACCACTGGTGATGGTACACACAACATCTTGCCAATCGTCTGTGTAACAGACAACCATTCCCTTCTTGATGCTGTCAAGTCCACAAAATCTGTAACTGAGAAGAGGCTTCGGCTCGACATCAGTAGCATCAAAGAACTTATGCACACAGGGACTATTCAGCACATCATATGGACATCTACCAAAGAGCAGCTTGCTAACTGCCTGACAAAAGTAGGAACATCAGCACTTGGACTGCTAAGAGCCCTGAGAGAAGGGGAATGGCAGCTGGAAAACTGAAAGGACTAATGACAAAAAAAAATAAAAATTAACACTCATAAAAATGTTTCTTTTAAACACTAGTTTGGAGTGTTATATTATGTTTAGCTGTTATATTGTTCAAAAAGGAAAAAAAATGTTCTAATCTGTTTTCCTTTCCTTAAAAGAAAAAGGGGAGATTGTTAAGATGTATCTGTCCCACTGCGCAAGTGTCCAGTGAAGGGGGGCATGGCTACGCGCGGGCGGGAAGGGGACGCAGAGGTTTCTGGGACGGGGAGTTTTGTTCTTGTGTGGATGAACGAAAGAAGGCGACGATTAAAGTTGGAGTTATCATACCAGTTGTGTGATTATTGGATTAACAATATAGGGAAGCACTAGCCCTCCTGACATGGGCATCACTTAGTCAGCCTGTAAGGGCTGGCGTAATGGTATTTGAGCTTCTGATGAGGTCACACAGGAGGCGTTCCCATAGTGAGACACGAAACTAATGCTATGAAAGAGAACCTCTGATTACTTGTTTGTCAATAATAATCTCGCCCCATTATTTCACGAAACACCCGATGCACGGGTGAGGGCTGTTAAAATAAGCTCTGCATTTTTGGCATATATGATAAAACCTCAGACACATCCTGACTAGCTTCAGCGGGCAAAGAGAGTCAGTACATTTTTTCCACTCTTGCCCTGTCTCACAAGTGAAAGGCATCTCTGAAGAATACCAGAATACTTTTCAGCCTTCTCATATACTTCCAAATCTGATAGCTGCAGCACTTCAGCCATAGCTTTGTTGAGCTCATTTTGCACTACATGTCTGATGGAAGCTGCATTTTGCTGCTGATGGTTTAACATGTCCAACTGCTGCTGTGGAACCAAAAACATTTTCTGTGTGTGTGCTCCATTTTCACCTATTTGCTGTAAGACTGGTGATGAAGGGTATGGCAGCTCCTAATAACGGCAACAAAAATCCTCCAGATTGGTTGATGGATCTCATCTTTTTCAATTGTCCTTTTTGTCTGCAACCAGCCTGATCCCCCCCTCCTTTTTTTTTTGCTGTCTGCTGTTGGTCAGTCAGCAGGATGTTACCCTTCAAAACACTGAGAGCCATCTCACACAGCCCATTAATAAAATCCATGTTAGGCATTACTAATAATATTCCTCCATACACTAGGCAGGGATTTATACAACCCCTCCAGCAGTGCAAAGTTTCTCCACATCCGTGAAGACGACATCCTTTTTTACCTCTTTAACAACTTGACGCTCTGATAACAAATTGGTTCCAAGTCTTAAATAGTCAGTCATTCTCGATCTATAATCTATTAGAAGATACCTGTATGAGGTAGATGTGTCATCATTAAAAGCTTCTAAGTAGTATTTTGTACTACGTGGAAACATCTGTCTACCTAAAATTAAGATTTGGTATTGATCTCTAGGGTTATTAAATAGAATTAAATAACTAGTGTTCAGTGAAATTGTTCTACTGGATTTTCCTGCATAAACCAATTCTGAACTAAACACATGCAGCCCAAATTCCTCTGATGAACATATTGTGTGAACATGTTTTGAACTTCTACACTGTTAGAAGCTGTAACATCGCTGATGATGAGCAAGTTGCTCTTATCTGGAGGTAAAAGGTCATCGTCATGCAGAGATTCTGGTACACCAGTCACAAAGGTGATTTTTCTTATCTGAAGAAGCTGATTGTTTAAAGGCTGCCAGCAGGAGGAGATGTAAACAATATTATCAGTTTTGGTTGAAATAATGCTGGATGCATTTTCAATGACGCTTTTGACAAAGAAAGTCTTTCTACAATTACTCAGCCCACTAATAACTAAAGACCAGTGTTGGGCAAGTTACTTTGAAAAAGTAATTCAATTATAGTTACTTTTTCAAAAAAGTAACTGAGTTAGTAACTGAGTTACAATATTCTAAAAGTAATTAATTACTTGAAAAGTAACTATTGCATTACTTTAAAACAAAAAAACAAAAAAAAGTTTAACCCTCTGGGGTCCAGGGTATAATTGGCCATTTTTAACTACTTTTGATTTTCCCTCCACATTTTACCTTTAAAAACTATTTACTTTGCCTTGTTTGGTATCATTGTTTTCAGCACAACCTCACGTGTCTGAATTTACAGTCATGTTTTCATGTTGACATACTGTATTAACACAATTGATCTAAAATCAGACAAAAACCATAAAATCAGAGTAGAAAAAGTTATTTTTACTGTAACAACCACAAACATGTTTAATGAATCATATTTCATAACTTTAAATGCAAATATTAATTATTAATTTTAAAATCCTATGAACAAGTTTTGCAAACAAAGTTATTTGCATCCATTTACCTTTTACCCTTTTTTAAAAAACCATTTCAAACTATTTACAGAACAATCAGCTGTTCTTCAATAAGATGCCGCACAAATTATTTGTGCCACTCCAAAAAAATAATTTCTGTCCACTATAAAGGAGAACATCACAGCCTGATACCTGCAGGTCTGACAGCAGCAGGTGTATCACTCCTGTTTCTACCTGGAGACAGCAGTCGCCTTATTGTTCTGACACACAACACAAAACTATCCACAACACTACACACTAACTACACAAGACAACACATTAAGTACACACTCCAAACACGCTAAACGTCACAAATCTCTCACATCTCAAAACTCGCTCTCTCTCTCTCTCTTTCTGCTCTCTCTCTCTCTCTCTTTCTGCTCTCTCTCTCTCTCTCTTTCTGCTCTCTCTCTCTCTCTCTTTCTGCTCTCTCTCTCTCTCTCTTTCTGCTCTCTCTCTCTCTCTCTCTCTCTCTGTCACTCCTAAAACGTCCTTTGTGGGGGGGGGGTTTGCTCATAAGCAGAGAGTGCTTGCTAGCGCTAACGTGGCGAACTATTGAGGAAAAAACGCCACGTACATATTGTTTATCATGACTCTGGTTTTACGTGGCCCATCAACACAATTATAAACTGGTATATATCACCTTGTTGCTTTGTCTTTAAGTGGTCATGTGATTGACTTACCACGACTACTTTATTCTTCCTCAGTCAAACAGCAGCACTCATGCGATTGTTTTGCCCCTTAGCTCCAGGTGTTGTGCTAGACCAGACCTTCCCAAAGTGTGGGGCCCGCCCCTAGGGGGGGCGCAGAGCCATTGCAGGGGGGGCGCGGCATGAAAGAGGGGGGGGAAACAAAACGCTTGGACACTGCTAGCACGGGGCGGCCACAGAAACGCAAAGCAGGAGATGAAGCATCGCTGAATATGTTTCCAAACGAACCTCATTCTAAGCCAAAGACTAGAAAATATGGTGAAGCATATCTTCCCTTTGGCTTCACCTGCACAAGTGCTGAGGTAGGTCTCCCCTGCAGAATTGGTTTCCCCTGTGTCGGGAGCAGCGCTGGGCTCTTCAAATCAGGGACAAACAGTATCCCACAGCTGTTTATGTTTTTGAACCCATTTTGCACAGAGAGACATTTTTTGAAAAATGTATTGATAGCAATGTTGAATATTATTACACCGGGAAAAAACAACTACACGTAAAATAATCACACCGTGACGCCTCTGCCTTTGTAAATGGAGGGACAGTAACTGCGTGTATATGTAAGCGTGTAAAACCTGCAGATAGTCAGATTAACAGTATTGTGTCTCTATCTGCCATTCTGCAATTTATCTCATGTAAACAATAATGTGGCGCACAGCGTGACGTGAAAAAAGCCACATACCTTTGACGTTGCGTGATGAACTCTGTATTCCTCGTCCACACGTAAACGCAAAAAAGGAGTTTAAAAAATTCTCAGTTTTCGGTGATTTGAAACACCGTTTACGTGGACGAAACAGCTGCGTTTCCAAAAATCCCCGTGTAGGTGTGGACGCAGCGTGAAAGAGTGAGTTTATTTTATTACTACCTGTAATTTATTGCAGATTACTCGTATTTGCTTAATTGTTTACTAAATGTTTGAGGTGTGAAATAAACCGCACTGGAGCAAAATATGGGAGTGTGTGGTTGGAGGATGTGTGTGTGCGTGCGTGCGCGCGCGGGGGGGGGGGCAGCAAAAAAAGTTTGGGAACCACTGTGCTAGACAGTGATCGTGATTACCGTCCGCGGGAGCGCGCAGCTGCTTAAAGCTGTAGCGTCCAGATTACTTACAGCTACTTCCTGCAACTGATATAAGATGCTGAACACAGCTTCAACCGTCTGTTTGTTGAAAAACAGTAACGGACCACGTTTCCTTGTTAGTAACTGTAACGGCGTTGTAACGATAGGAATAGTAATTAGTTAGATTACTCGTTACTGAAAAAAGTAACGCCGTTAGTAACGCCGTTACTTGTAACGCCGTTATTCCCATCACTGCTAAAGACAGACTAAACAGATGCTGAAGCGTTCCATCAAAGGCTTGATTCTGCTCAGTATCCATGAGGGAGCGTTGTATAATCAGGCAGCACCTTCCCTTGTTATAGACCACCTGACCTTTCTTTACAGCTGTTTCAATCCTAAGGTCAAACCTCTTTATTGCGTTTGATGGTGTCAGACACAGCAACTACAAGTGCATCCCTTGTTGGCCACAAATGCCCGGACTAAGCCTTTCAATGATTCAGGGGTAACGACTTTAGAGTTAACAGCATTGAGTGTTACACCTTTACACTTAACCCGAGTCTTACCCTATTTTCTGCTAAAGCATAGGATTTTGGACCACCGGAGACAAACTCTGTACAGTGATCATCCTCCTCTCCAGACCCGCCATCACTGAGCTCATCAGTCAGCCTGCCGAGATACGGGCCTAATGGAAGCACCCACTCACCAGGATGAGAGGTGAAGACAACTGAATCTGTAACAAGTCATACAACACGAGCTTTGCATAAGCTGTTGTCATCGCACTGACAAAGAAATTCACATCCTTCACCGGCGACCCTCTACCATCAGCGTGACACCATTGGAGCATAGCTACATCATCAGAGATGAAACAAAGCTGATGTCATAGTGGTCACTAAACATCACTAATCATCTGTCAGGGTCTGTAATCAGCTCACAAGATGGCATGTTTGCTCGCATGCAGAACCGTGCAGAGTTCAGAAGCAGTTTATTACAACTGCTGATTGTTTTTTGTTTTCTTTAAACACAAATCTTAGTGGGGTCTGATGTCCTTTGTCTTCAAACTTCTGCTGTTTCTCAGCTGCTTTCACATTTCTTGGGTAACCAGATGCCTGCTGCTTGAATTTCAAAAATGTTTTGACATACGGTTTAAACAGTGTGTCAGTCTTGTTCTCAGAGCATCCACCTTCTCACAACTCGCTTAATACAGCTCACCATATCAGAGTAGGTTAGGGTACATGGACGAGCAGAGGTAGCAAAGCTGAGGTCTGCTGTGTTGGTGTTATTATGGAAAGTTAGTTTTAGTAGCTCAGCCTTCACCCACAGCCCAGAGTCTGAACAGTAGTAACAAGAAATCAGGTTACAGAATCATTAATGACCCTTTAAAGAAAGGACACCGAGGGAGTCTAACAAACAGTAATGTTTGTCTAAAGCTGATGCAAGGCTACTTTAATACATTAAAAAAAAAGAAAATCAGCTGTTATCAGCCTAAAATATATCAAGAAAGGATCAAGAAAGGAGCAGCAAGCTAAGAGGAGCCAAACCAATAATTTTAATTTGTGTTGAGTGTAAAAACCACAGAGAGGAAAAAAAGAAGCTGCATCGACATCATTAGGAAGAGGGCAACTTTCCTCCAGGGGGACACGTCCCAGAAAACATCCCAAAATTTGTCTCACGCTGAAATAAATGATCACATAGGAAACTCCCCTTCCTATAGGAAGTCTCCACTTTGCTTAAGTCTCTCTTTCTTTTCTCAGCTTGTATATTGTTGTCAATCTTTGAGCGAACGAACTTTTTCTTCATCCTCTGAATCTCCTGAGAGAGTTTCACATCATTCTCTGTGAAGCAATCAGCTGAGATGATGATGAAGAAGTCAAACTTTTCAAATTCAACAAGTGTCTCAGCTGGAAACGATTCCAGGAAGACACCAGAATATAACGTTGGAAGAGCTTGGATGGGGGTACGGTGTGGCCTCTGAGATGGTTTCTAACACTAGTAGGAGCAGCTCCCTCGTCATCGTCACTCACACCTCTGAAGGCATTAATGAAGGTGGATTTACCAGAATCAGTTTCCCCTGTGATGGTGATATTTAGAGGTGTTATGTTGTCCTTGTCCGGTAACTCTTTGATATTTGCAGCAGCCAGTGGTTATTGTTAGTTTTAGAACATCTGTAATTTCTTCTGTAACTGTCTTTGATAACTGGAACAGAGGATAACATTTATCTTTGTTCTTGTGAGCATACTCACAACAAATTTTATGATATTCCTGTGAATATCATAAAATTTTAAAACTTAGCAAACTGCTTAATGTGTCACAATTAAGTTAATAAAAATGAAATGAAAAACAAAGCTTAATTACATTTGATCTATACTGAAGTGAAATTCTGCAGATACAAAATTTAAAAAAGAAAAAAGAACAATATTAAGTAGAGCACTGATATAATTTTAGTTAAATGAAAATAATATTTCAGTTAAATTCATTTCTCATTGAGTCAAATGTCTTCATTCACAAACAGTCTTACACGCCACACGTCTGAACATCAGACTCGCTGTTTGGCTGAATGTAGTGTGAGTTCTCTTATCTCTGTGTTTATTATTCTCCTGTTTCAGATTTGTTGATTTGATTGTTGTTAATTACTTTCACCTGCGTCTCCTCCCCCTCCTGTGTCTAATCTACAATCATTTACTTCTGCATGAAATGATTCGAGTGCTGCCTCCTCCAATGAGAAACATCATTAAATGACAATAAAACAGTGATTAAAAATCTTTAAAGAACTGCAGCAACAAAAAAAGACAAAAGATGAATGCTGCAGAAATAAAGGTTGATTCTGTTCATCTGAACGTGAACCTTTTGGGATTTACTTACCTGGATGACTGAGCATGCATCAAGACCTTCATTGAAGGAATCAGATTTCTAATTTTGTTCACATTTATTTTATGCTCCTTTTGCAACCTTTCAATTTTATTTCCCAAAGACTCTGCAGTGAGTTTGACATTGTGTTTTGCAGCCAGAGCCTCAAACGCTTCAAGTTTTTCCATTTGCTTATCTCATTCTGACTTTAGAAAAATCCCTGGCTCAGCTTATGTATTACAGCAGACACAGACAAAGAACAGATGATTCAAGCCACAGTTTGACAAATCAGTCATTTCAAATTCATAATGAACACAACATGTTACACGTCTTCAATGCATCAGAAACAGCTCAGCAGACTTTTCACCAGTGGACACGTCACAAATAACTGCTGCAATCAGCCTTTTCTTCCACACACAGCCGCTTATTGCATGTCTGGCTTTATGTTTCCACAGCTGAGATTCTGTGTGTACAATTGCACAGTTTCAGTGCAGCGTGAGTCTGTTCACACTGAAGTGATTCCATTTCTCAATGACCTCTTGAAATCCAGAAAAGCAAATAACTGCAGTATTTCAATGTGTCTCTCTTTTTTTCCACAAAAGATGAAGTGACTTGATAACAATGAATCCTCTCCAAGGATGAAGTAGGGAATGCTGCTTTGTTGTTCTTTCCAAACAGTTTCCACTGAGCATTTATCAAATGTTTCAGCAATTCATCCACATCACAGTCAAACCCGAGCACGTGCAAACTACTTGAAGGCTCGAGACAAGACAAGACGACTGACACGCACAAACGAACACTGTCAACAAAAACCACACTGTCCCTACTCACCCATTCTCCAGGCTGCCCGACCGGTAACCAGGTGAATGTATTTCCCACTCGTTCATTGAACACCTCCCACGTGACACACAGGCTAACCGTAATCCCTGGAATAGACAAGCAACACCACACACACAACACTTTATCACCACAAAGTCCACATGGCTCCAACACTGTGTTTGGAAAGTGTTTGTTTTCCAATTTACAAAAAAAGTATTTCAGAAATATATTGCAGTAATGGATAGTTTGTACAAGAGAAATGTTTATTTTTGCAAATTGTAATATTTTACCTACAAATTGATGTGAAATATGATGCCTGCAAAGACCTAAGTTGTGGATTTTAGCTCGAACAGCATAATTAATATCTGTATTATTCCTCTGACCCTGTCTGTTGACAGCTCCTCTGGTCCTGAGGTGGATTCCTCCTGTGATTTAGATGGTGAGTCTTCCCACCTTACTTACAGAGACAGAGACACTGATTCCCTTCTTTTCCACTGTCTCATCCACACTTTCACACACAGCTGGTGATGCTTTAAACCACTGACTCACATTTTTGCATTTTTATTTTCTTTTATAACCCAGAAATGTTTGGCTCTACCCTTCAGATAAGTTTTTATTTGGGTCTGTGCACAATAAGCTGCTGTGTAGGATGTTCTCCTCGTGTGAATGCTGTTTGGGATTTTCATGGAAATTCAACTTGTGTAATCTGACTTTTCTAGAATCGTTTCAAAGTCAGGTTATCAGGGTGCACCTGATATTGAGACCTGAGGACTAACACGTGGCCAAGTCTTTATGTTGGTAGTTTTATGTATTAATATGTTTTTGTATTTTTTTTTTCATAATTGTGTGTTGTAGCATAAACCTGTGGTTGTCAAATCTGTGGTTCGGTTCACTAAAGCCGGCTTGTTCTTTAAATTTGCATCCCTGTCTCTGTGTCTCATTTAAACACACCACTGTGCTCCTGTAATCAAACCTGTTAGTCCATTAATATAATCTATTCAGTAATTGTCACCACTGTGTTACAAGAATGAAAAACATCCTCCAAATTTGTAGAAGGAGAATAAAAACTGTTCAGGGTTCTTGATGTTTAAGATCAGACTTTTAAAACTAGATGAAAACATGAGGAATGTTTCATTTTCCTGTAAATTGTTCTTCTATCTATTGTCCTCATACAGTTTCCTATTATTAATACACACAGCATCACAACTAATTGTTAGACTAATTGTTAAAAACTGCAGTCACAGTTTCTCATCATTTCAGACCACCAACTGGATTTTATTTTATTTTATCCATTTTATTCTACTGCTACACCATCATCCACGTTTCACCAGATTGTGCTTCTTGTGCTCTTTGTGTTTCCAGCGTCTAAAATTTCTTCCCGTCTTGTTTTGTGTGTTTGCTCTGAGGGTGACATGAAGGGGGCAAAGAAATCATATGGGGTGGCAAAATCAAAGCCATTTTTTTAACACATGCAGGTGGTTACATATTGTTAAAATAATTCAAATGCAGTAAGTATGCACGTTTTTCATATAAATATAGTCTATAACTTAATTATTGTCTGTAGCCCACATAATTACACACTTTAGTTACATAAAACATGTGAGTTTTGATTCTATGTACTGTACAGCCTGTATAATAAATAAATATGTAGCCCAATAAGTATAAACTCCAGAAAACTACACAACAACGGGCGGTTCATTTACAAACACAAGTCTAACTTAAGTTTCACACTGTTTTTTGTTAGAAAACAATCACATTGTTACAGCTTAAATTACACAAAATGTCAGAAATCTGCACTGTCATGAACAAAAATTTAAACCTCATTTTTCATGATTTGTTGGATTAACCCACTGAGGTCTGAAATACAACCGACCATTTTTGACTCCTTTTGAGTTTACGTTTGTATTTCACGCTCAGATTGTTTCATTTTATTTTCCCCTTGCCTTGTTTGGTATCATTCTTTTCAGCTCAACTGACTTTAGTTGTTTTTTTCACTGACATACTGCATTAGTATTACTGATCTGAAATCACACAAAGAACTTAAAATCTTAGTAGTATTTATTACTGTAAAAAAAACCCACAGACATGTTGAGTAAATATAAATTGTACATTTTGTAAACATATACAACTATTTATCTAAAAATGCAGCCAACACACCTGCCGTTTTTTTCATTTTGTACAACCATTTAAAAATATTACTAAAACTAAAATGAGAGAACAATCAGGTGTTGCAATAAGATGCCCCACAAATGATGTGTGCCAGTAAAAAAAACGTTTGTCCACCAAAAGACAGAACAGCACAGGGATCAACCTGCAGGCCTGACAACAGGAGGTGTATCACTCCGCTGGTTTTCTACTTAGTGACAGTGTTTACGTTGCAAATGTGCCTTTGTGACATTCATTAGTGCCCTCACTGACACACAAAACAAGACAACGACTATACAGACTCGGCGTGGCTGCAGCTTGTTGCTATGTCAGCTTACATCAGTCATGTGATTTGGAGGTGCAGCGTGTCCGTGGACCACAGAGGGTTAATAACACTCACCTTCCTTCCATTTCCAGAGTGTAACATCCAAACACCTGTGTAAAATCCGTAATTCCCATGGTGTTGTTCAAAATGTGCTCTGGCACAATCATAAGCATCGCTTACGACTGAAAACAAGAAAATAGCCGGTCCTGCTTTGGGCTGAACCATTTGTTAATGGTGGAGGGGGGAACACTATACAATATATTCAGTTTTAGCATTTATATTCACTACTAACTGTAACTACGCTCAAACTGTTAATGCTATCTTATTTTAATAAACAACACTGTCATATGCAAAACTGGGGTGGCACTTGGGGTGGCAAGGGATCATTTTAGGGTGGCACTTGCCACCCCATGCCACCCTTCTAGATCCGCCCCTGCAGCTGAGAGAGCTGATTATCTCTCTATGTTAAAATATATTTCATTTAAAACACTTCTTAAATAGAGACATAAATGGTAAAAATGTTTATCAAGAATAATTTATTAATGAAAAGCAGGAATAACACTGATAAACATTTGGATTCATATCTGTATTATTTGTGTGGTAGTTCCTGACTGTGACCACTGGAGGGCAGTGAACTCTCAGCAGAATCTACAGTCAACAGGACAAAAACACCACAGAGCAGTTTCAGCTCTACACACCTCTGCTCAAACACTCTGCATTAAAAGTATTTATTAAGTTGTAAGCGATGATATAATAATAAAAGAGTTTCATCACAAAGTAAATCAAACAAAAGAAGTTGAGATGCTGATGTTTCAGGAGTAACTATCACATCACCTGATAGTGATGATGTCACCAAATCAGACAAAGGATTAGAACAAAGCTCTTCTAAGCAGGTTATATCTGGATAATAACATCACATTTGTTCCTGTATTGATGTGATGAGAAGAAATGAGACCTGCTGAGGCCTCTGATACATTTATCAGCTATAGTAGGATAATGGCTCAAATGTGCAGCTGCAACATGATTTGGTTTCAGTATATTTATATTTAATGATTTAAACTAATTTAATTTGAACTCTTTTAAGTTTCATTCATCTTTTACTTTCAAATTCACACTGATGTGTTCAGACTAAAGCTCTTTCAAACACCCTCAGAGCATCTTCAGCGAGCTTATCAAGGATCAGTTTCAGAATTCTGTAGGTTGTGGTGAAAGAGAGACCCGCTGCTGCTGGAATTCCAATAAATGGAATAAATCTGGACACTTCCTCTGCTACAATTAATGCAGCCACGGACCCAAGTTGGACTATCACCTTCAGGAAGAGCTGTATACGTATTTCTGCTGCAGCCAGTGGTGAAATGATGACGGCACGCAGATCAGCGTATGACACACCTGTTCTGGCAGAAAGTCTCTTCAGAGATGGGATATCGAGACCAAACGCATGAACATATTCTGTGACAGCACCAACCAGCAAAGCAGCATCAACAAGAATAGAAAGACCAGGAACTGGAACAGCTGCTCCAGATGCAGATCCAAGGGCATAATATTTTATTCTGGATTTCAGAGCTTGTTTCTTCTTCCTGATGATCTCTGGGTTGAAGTTGGGCATGGCTCGCAGCAGAGCATCTCTCTTGTGTGCAGGAAGGTCTCTGTCTAAGGTCTGATGTAAGAGAGAGAAGTCGTACAGGTGGAGCTCAAAGCTGGACACCAGGAAGACCTGTGGAGACTCGACGCCTTGTCTCTGAAGACCTGTGTCACAGAAGAAACACACAGTGTGAAGATTAAGTATGAAATAATAAATCATCTAAAACTAGGCTTTCCTATCAGTGGATTCATTAACTCCTCTGACTCTACAGAGTTATGAAGGATTATAGTTTAGTTGTGTAGGTCAAAGAATATTATTTTTGGGATACTTACATTGCATTAGCCATGTAATTTGCACTTACTGTTTATTATTGTTATTATTGTATGTGTAAAAGCCATTTCCATAGAACAATCTTGGATCCGATCTGCTGCTGTTTGTCATGGGAATGATTAGAGTGTGTTTTAATGTAAGATTAATATGAAGAGAAACTGCAGCCCAGAGAGTCTGAACAATACCAAACAAACATCGAGTTAGAGATTAACAGCAGCAGGCAGCTGTTCTTCAAGAAACATCAAACAACTAAAGTATAATGTTTGTTGATGGAGACAAAAACTGGAGATAAAACTGACTTATATATGTATACATTGTTGACCCAACAAATGAATTTGATTGGACTGATAATTTTACCTTGTCAGTCAAAAATGAATAACTAAATTAAAAATCTGTTGTCATCCTAAATTTTGGTGTCAGACTGAAAGAGACAGGAGCAGTGCATTTAATGAGTGTTCAGTGTAGTGTTTAGTGATGCACGAATCATGAACGAATCGTTCAATACTCGAGAATCACTTTACTGACTCATGAATCATGATTCACAAGCCCAACTGACTCACTGACTCATCCCTGTTGCTGTTAGCAAACTAATTTCATTAGTACAAATATATTAAAATTGTGGGGAAATAAACAACAGCTAGTTTCTTAACAAAAACATTTCTGCTCTGAACTGGAAGAAAAAACCCTGAGTAGAAGCTCACAACAATAGCTCCTCGGTTCACAGTAGCATCGCTCTGCTAACATGCTAACAGCACATTTGAGTTACTCACCCCCTCCCTCCCTGTGCTGAATCATAGCGTAAGCGAATCACTCACTCACTCACTCACTCACTCACTCACTCACCCCCTCCCTCCTGGCTCACAGCTTCTTCTTCTTCTTCTTGGTTGGCAACCAATGTTAAGGAGCATTACCGCCCCCTGGCTCACGGCTCAGTGGACATTTAGATGAGAAAATACATATTTGACACATTTGAGGAAAATACTAATAAAATAAAATTAAAATAAATGTTCCCTTTAGAAATCTTTTTCTTTTGCTCTTTTTAGCTCTATAAAAATAGTTGTTTTTATTTTTCTATAACTCATCTTAGCAGTAGGATTTACATGAAAAGAGAAACAAATTAAGTTTGAGTGAAAATGTATTTTTTGCACTCTCTGGTCAACTGACTCAGTGACTCAAATGACTCAAAAAACCCGATTCACTTTGGTGAGTGACTCATTCAAACTCGATTCATTAAAAAGAATCAAATTTAAAATCACTAATAAAGTTCAACTGTCCAATAAAAGCCTGACCTCTCCAGCAGCTGCAGGAGGACAGATCTAAATAACTTTATACACTTGAAACATCAAATAAAGTTCATACGGCTTCCTTTCAGTGATTACTGATAATCAAATTAATTTGTAATTTTTCTGAGTATGCGATGATGCAAACAACAGAAAATAAAGTTAATTCCATTCACACACAGCCTCAAAGTGAACATTTTTAAAGAACACATCCAGAAATTCATCTCACACTGGGATAAATGATCACTGAACACTCACCTTTAACACAGTCGTCTCTGATCTCTGTCAGAGTCCTCTCTGCACTGAAGTCTCTCTTTCTTCTCTCAGCTCGTATATTGTTGTCGATCTTTGAACGAACAAAGTAGAACTTTTTCTTCATCTTCTGAATCTCCTGAGCGAGTTTCACGTCATTTTCTCTGAAGCGATCAGCTGAGATGATGATGAAGAAGTCAAACTTGTCAAATCCAACAAGCTCCAGGTACTTATCAGCTGGAAACTTGGTGGTGCCGATTCCAGGAAGATCCCATAACATAACATTGGGATAGTTTGGATGGGGGTACGGTGTGACCTCTGAGGTGGTTTCTGTAACACCAGTAGGAGCAGCTCCCTCGTCATCATCACATAGTCCTCTGAGGGCGTTAACAAAGGTGGATTTACCAGAACCAGATTCTCCTGTGATGGCGATATTTAGTCTGATGTTTTTCTCCTTCATCATTAACTCAGTGATCTTTGCAGCTGCTGCAGCAGTGTCATTCTTCAGCAGAGCTTCATTAATTTCTTCTTTAACTAATGCAAATCCAAACTGGTCGTCTGTGCTTGTACTTAAAGTCTGAAACAGCAAAAGAGGACAAAATTTATTTTTGTAATTTGAGAGGCATGAGATGCAACTATCACAATCTAACATTATACATACAACTGGCCTAAAATTCAACAATTAAATAATTACACAAAAAAATAAAATATCTTAAATACAAGCTGGAGCCAAATTATGGAGATTCACAATTAATTTCTTAATATTTAGTTTTTTTCTGTCTCAGAGGACTGAAATATTTGTATTGGATTGAAATGGGCTTAAAATAAATCTGTGGTTGACATTTTCATCTCTGAATTGAAAAGTTAAAAAACAAAATGTTTATTAGGCTGGAAAGAAAATGATCCCAGCTCAGACCAGCACACAGTGTGTAAAAACAGTCTGAGTTGAGATGCTGTGTGAAGTTACAGGAAATGTTTGAAACCTAAAACTATGATGCCTGTCACAGTTTGGATTTAAAGCAGCAGCCAATGATCTGATCAGTGTGTTTTCACACAGGCCACAGTTACAGTCATGAGAAAAACATTTTCTCAGTTCTCCTTCCTCAGGATTTACTAAGGTAAGCAGCAGCCAGGTACTGCAAACTGATCAACAGGACAATGATCCTAAACACAGCAGCAATACAATCTTACCTTGAAAGCTTCTTTCTTCTTGCTGATGATCTCCAGGTTGACACTGGGTGTAGCAAACAGCAGAGCATCTCTCTTGAGTTCAGGGAGCTCTCTCTCTAAGGTCTCTTGTAAGAGCGAGAAGTCGTACAGGTGGAGCTCAAAGCTGGACACCAGGAAGACCTGTGGAGACTCGATGCCCAGTCCTCTGACTCCTGTGTCACAGAAGGAAAACATGTTGTGACGATCATAAATAGAAAATATAAAACGCTAGCTGTTCTTATTATTAGTTACAAAGAATTATCAGTTGATTCAGCTCCCACCTGCTGTTCCAACATTCTGTTAACGAGGGGCAGCCAATCAGAGCAAAGAGGTTGGAAGTGGCCTTAAAAGGGAAGGCCCCAAAACAGCTTATTTCAGGCAACAAGAAAAAATATACAATCCCACGAAGGCTGAGTGTGTGATTTTTCAGGGGAGACTGAGGGAATAGAGGGGGTCTGACAACAGTAATATATGAACTCAAAGATGACGTCAGTGCAGAAGAACCTTAATAGACTATGTGCACCTTAGCATTTGCTACTTCCGGTGGGAAAACTCCTGCAGGGCGCTTCGTTTCCGGTGTGATATTCTTGTCTTGTTTACGGTCGGGTTTTCCAAAAAAGTCAACCAAATCGACGAATCAAGCGGCGATTTACATTTCTCAAGATGTCTTGGGCATTTACCGAGTATATCTGTAGATGATGTTCATTGACTTGTCAATATTTTTCCCTCACGCCTCAGAGCAAAAGCGAGAAAGGATTGAAATTTCTCAGTATTTGTATACAGCGGTCCCTCATTTATCGCAGCTGTTATGTAAATAAAAATAACCAGCGACAGGTGAAATCTGCAAAGTAGCCAGCTTTATTTATTTTTTTTACAATTATTTTAGATGGTTTAAGGCTGTAAAACCCATCACTACACACTTTATACACTTTTCTCAGACAGGCATGAACAGTTTCACACTTTTCTCTCTTGTTTAAACTCTCAAAGTTCAAACCTTTGTAAAAAAAATAAAATAAAATAACACATACATATAGGACCTTGGGGGTGGGCACGCTACACGTCATCCAGAAGACCATCAGGGTGTACAACCTCACCCCTGGCGTCATTGCCCACCTCTCAATTTTAAATACACGTAGACATTGAGGGCTATCAGGAGGGCTATGCGCTTACCTGCTGCTCTCTGGCAGGTAGCTCCATGCGCTCCTGGGTTTTAAATGCACCTTAGAACACACATGCATCAACACTACATATGAGCGGGTGGAGGGAGGTTTGGAGTCTTCACACACCCCCGTTCTCTGCAGCCTGTTGGGGCGGGGGGGCTGGGAGGAGGAGTTGGCCGTCCAATTGGGGTCTGGAATGTGGGGCCTCCCTGCTGCTGCGGAGTCGGGGCAGTCTGCTTCTCTCCACCGCAGGGAAAAGGGTAACACCACCTGGGTCTGGGCACAAGGGTACCTAGACCCGGTTCTTAGAGTACGCTTGGGGAGTGTGATTGTGTGTACAGCGTCTCTTTATGTCTGTCTCCACGTTGGTTGAGTGTTGAGTAATTGCTTATGAGAGCATGAGGGTGGGAATGGATGTTTGTATCTGTGTGTGCCTGTTTGTCTGTGTCTATATGTCAGGTTGGGTATCAGACGCCACCTCTCTGGGGACATCTCAGGCCCTCCAAGGTTTGGAGGCCTATCTCCCCCCACCACTTCCCCTGCCGGTGGCAGACGCCCTCAGACATCGGTGCGTTGGTGGTTCTTTGTGTCCGGGGATGGGCGTCCAGGTACCCACCGGCTCACTCCTGGTGGCTGCTTGTCGGGGCCTGGAGCCTGGGGCTCGCTTGGGCCCCTTCGGGGGTGGGGAGCCCTCGGCCTCTCGGCCTGGGGCTCGGTCACTCAGGCACAGCTGGCTGCCGGCAGAGCTCACGGGCACGTCACTGCAACCCCCCCTGGCTTCTGCTCCGCGGCTGCTGAGTGATCCCTCATCTGGGACTCTCCTCAGCTCTTTCTGGGATAGCGGCGCGGCTGCCCCTCTGTTGGTCTTCCTTGGTCTCTTGTGTTCTGAGGGCCTCTGGATGTCTGGAGTTTTGATCTCCTCCATACCTGCTTCATGCCCTGGAGGACGGGGCTGTGGCCCCCCCACACCCTCTAGCAGATCATTACATGAAGGAACCTTTCAAAAACAAGCGCGTCCATGCTCACAGGTGTACACACAGGTGCTCACACACACAAACTACACCCTTTTTGGCTCCTACCTCAAAGCACACTGTGCGCTGTCGATCTTACGTGCTGCACAATAATGTTTAACATTTAGTATTTACTGTTATATTCACATAGATCATTGCGATGATGTTGTTTATTATATTACTCTCGTTTTCTTTGCTTGTTTTCTCTTTATTCTTTCTCAGCAGGTGATCCAGGTGATTGATATATGTATTTTTTTGTCTGTTTGTTTTGTTAGTTTTTGTTTTTTGCCCTTTATCACCGTCCTTCTTCCCCACTGTTTTTCTTTCCCTCTTTCTTTCTCCCTTTTCTTTTCCCCAGTCAAGTCTATCCCGTGTTCAGCAAATGAAAATAAAATAAACAAAAAAAGCAAAGGTGAATCAAATAGACCATTACGGCAAGGCTGGGATGGTCCATTTGGTAAAGTAAATCCGTTGGGCATCTTTCTTCGCCTTTAGACAATAATTCTGATGGCAAAAGAACCAAACGGGACAGGCAAAAATAAAAAAAAGCATGAAAAATTGCACTAAAAGAATCCACGAAACAGCGAAGCTGCAAAAGGTGAACGGCGTTATGGCGAGGGACCACTGTAATTGTAAAGATAAGTCACAACATACCCTTTGTGAATACTAACATATAGAGACCCTTACCTGTAATCATTCATGTATTTTTTAATATCCTGTGGCTTTTTTTCACGGTTTGTTGACATGCTGTGTAGGTGTGTACTGATATCGACATAACGGGGAAACATCTGTCTTTGACTATTGTTCACCTGTAGTTTGAATGCTGAACATTTGCCTGTTTAAATCATAAGAACTGTCACTATACAGAGATGTGTCTTCTTCATGCAGTAATGCAGTTCTGCTTGTGTTGAGTGATGTAAACAAATTTTGATATCACACTGCAAGGTACAGAAGCAGTACATCCTCCAGCCACACAGTTAGTGTTCAGTATAATAAAACTTCCTCAAAGCAGATTTAAATTATTTTATTGTCCAGTTGCAGCTGAAACTAACACCATCATTAAATCCAGAAACTGACCTCAGGTGCAAATCACACAGGTGTACAACCAAAAAACTAAAGAGAAATTTTGGTTGTTTCTTATAGAATTTTACTGACTGAAACCGGGAAAAATATTTTAAAAAATCCATCTTATCAGGTTTTCTTGCAAAATGCTTTTAGTTTTTATTAAACATAAAAATTTCCCTTTTTAAACTGAAATCTGGTATCCTATACCTGAGTCAAAAAAACATATCCAATAATAATTTCATACATTAATTAATGCAAAATGCAAATAGAAATTAGGGGGTGGGGGGGTGGGGGGGGGTGTTCTTGTGTTTGGCGGTATAAAGAAATCAGATGATCATGTCCCAACAGGTTTATTTTGTTCACAGCCAAAGGTAATGAATCTCAGAACAACTATGCATGGTTAATTGTAATAAAACATTGATTTTTTTCATCGCTGTTGTGCTTTTTTTAATGTAAGCTCCTCATGTTTTGCAAAGAAACTGTACGTGATGGAGGGACATGGAGATCATTTTTGGATTCAGCATCATAAAAAACATAACATTTAACAAAGACATCTCATGCAGCTGAAATTTTTTTTAGACCTGTGTTATTTTGCATCTGAATGAGGTCACTCACCTTGAACGCAGTCGTCTCTGATTTTTGTCAATGCCTCCTCTTCACTGAAGTCACTCTTTCTTTTCTCAGCATCTATATCGTCATCAATCTTTGAGCGAACAAAGTAGAACTTTTTCTTCATCCTCTGAATCTCCTGAGCGAGTTTCACATCATTCTCTTTGAACCGAACAGCCGTGATGATGATGAAGAAGTCAAACTTCTCAAATCCAACACGTTCCAGGTACGTGTCAGCTGGAAAATTTGGGGTACCAACTCCAGGAAGATCCCAGAATTTAACATTGGGATAGTTTGGATGGAAGTACTCTTTAACCTCCATGGTGCATTCTGTAACACCAGTAGGAGCAGCTCCCTCATCATCATCAATCACTCCTCTGAAGGCATTAACAAAGGTGGATTTGCCAGAACCAGTTTCCCCAGTGATGGCGATATTCAGTGTGATGTCATCCATCCCCAGTGGCTCCTTGACCATTCCAACAGCTGATGGTTTGTGATGGAGTTGTAGAGCTTTAATTTCTTTTGTAACTGATTTACAGTCAGTTTGAACAGCCATCCTGATCCTCGATAACTGCAGTAAGAGAGATGTTGAAAGTTTTTACACAATTAGAAAAATAATAATACCTATTTTTTTTTCAGTTAACATACAAAACTGTATGATGTCAAGACCATTTCAGTGTATTGAAATGGTCTTAAAAGAAAATTTAAAGTTCTTAAAATTTCCTTGCAGGTCTACTGCCATAATATCCGAGGAGTAGAGCTGGGCGATAGAACGATAACGATATGTATTGCGAAATAACATTTTCTCGATAGAAAAATTAAACTAGCCGCCGGAAAGGAAGGCCAGAGAAGTTGCATAGTGTGGAGGTATTTTGGCTATTTGAAGTCTGACAAAAAACAGAGTAGCGTGCACTGTAAATTGTGCCGAAAGCATGTTCCCACGAAGTCTGGAAATACAACAAACCTTTTTTATCACCTGAAGCAGTGCCACCCACTAGAGCACGCTCAATCTCTGACTGAAAGCGCTAATTCGTCATCGAAAACAACCAGGGGAATCCCTGCGAAGCAGCAACAGTCATTTGAGTCGGCTTTCTCCAGCGTCTTACCATATGACAAAAAAGCTAAGAGACATAGCGACATAACGAATGCCATAGCTTACTGTCTTACTAAAGACGTGCTACCAATAAACACAGTCGAAAATGAAGGATTCAAGCAGCTAATTAAGGTAATGGATCCTCGTTACCAACTCCCTGGACATAAACATTTCTCTCAGACAGCGCTTCCAAAGCTATATAGAGAGCACCATGAGGCTGTTGAGAAGGAGCTACAAACTGTGTCGTTCTTCGCTACTACATCTATTCAATTCAATTCAATTTTATTTATATAGCGCCAAATCACAACAAAAGTCGCCTCAAGGCGCTTTATATTGTACAGTAGATAGCACAATAATAAATACAGAGAAAAACCCAACAATCATATCATATGACCCCCTATGAGCAAGCACTTTGGCGACAGTGGGAAGGAAAAACTCCCTTTTAACAGGAAGAAACCTCCGGCAGAACCAGGCTCAGGGAGGGGCGGCCATCTGCTGCGACCGGTTGGGGTGAAAGAAGGAAAACAGGATGAAAGACATGCTGTGGAAGAGAGACAGAGATTAATAACAGATATGATTCGATGCAGAGAGGTCTATTAACACATAGTGAGTGAGAAAGTGACTGGAGAGGAAAAACTCAATGCATCATGGGAATCCCCGGCAGCCTACGTCTATTGCAGCATAACTAAGGGAGGATTCAGGGTCACCTGGTCCAGCCCTAACTATATGCTTTAGCAAAAAGGAAAGTTTTAAGCCTAACCTTGAAAGTAGAGATAGTGTCTGTCTCCTGAATCCAAACTGGAAGCTGGTTCCACAGAAGAGGGGCCTGAAAACTGAAGGCTCTCCCTCCCATTCTACTTTTAAATACTCTAGGAACAACAAGTAAGCCTGCAGAGCGAGAGCGAAGTGCTCTAATAGGGTGATATGGTACTACAAGGTCATTAAGATAAGATGGGGCCTGATTATTTAAGACCTTGTATGTGAGGAGCAGGATTTTGAATTCAATTCTGGATTTAACAGGAAGCCAATGAAGGGAAGCCAAAACAGGAGAAATATGCTCTCTCTTTCTAGTCCCTGTCAGTACTCTTGCTGCAGCATTTTGGATTAACTGAAGACTTTTCAGGGAGTTTTTAGGACATCCTGATAATAATGAGTTACAGTAGTCCAGCCTGGAAGTAATGAAGGCATGAACTAGTTTTTCAGCGTCACTCTGAGACAGGATATTTCTAATTTTAGAGATGTTGCGCAAATGGAAGAAAGCAGTCTTACATATTTGTTTAATATGTGCCTTGAAGGACATGTCCTGGTCAAAAATGACTCCAAGGTTCCTCACAGCATTACTGGAGGCCAAGGTAATGCCATCCAGAGTAAGGATCTGCTTAGATACCATATTTCTAAGATTTTCAGGGCCGAGTACAATAACCTCAGTTTTATCTGAATTAAGAAGCAGGAAGTTAGCAGCCATCCAGGTCTTTATGTCTTTAAGACATTCCTGCAGTTTAACTAATTGGTGTGTGTTACCTGGCTTCATGGATAGATAGAGCTGCGTATCATCTGCATAGCAGTGAAAATTTATGCTATGTCTTCTAATGATGCTACCTAGGGGAAGCATGTATAATGTAAATAGAATTGGTCCTAGCACTGAACCCTGTGGAACTCCATAATTAACCTCAGCATGTGAAGAAGACTCTCCATTTACTTGAACAAATTGGAGTCTATTAGATAGATATGATACAAACCACTGCAGTGCAGTACCTGTAATACCTACAGCATGTTCTAATCGCTCTAATAGGATATTATGGTCGACAGTATCAAACGCTGCACTGAGGTCTAGCAGGACAAGCACAGAGATGAGTCCACTGTCAGAGGCCATAAGAAGATCATTTGTAACCTTCACTAAAGCTGTTTCTGTGCTGTGATGAGCTCTGAAACCTGACTGAAACTCTTCAAATAAGCCATTCCTCTGCAGATGATCTGTTAGCTGTTTGACAACTACTCTTTCAAGGATTTTTGATATGAAAGGAAGGTTGGAGATTGGCCTATAATTAGCTAAGACAGCTGGGTCTAGAGATTGCTTTTTAAGTAAGGGTTTAACTACAGCCACCTTGAAGGCCTGTGGTACATAGCCAATTATTAGAGATAGATTGATCATATTTAAGATTGAAGAATTAATTAATGGCAGGACTTCTTTGAGCAGTTTTGTAGGAATGGGGTCTAAAAGACACGTTGATGGTTTGGAGGAAGTAATTATTGAAGTTAACTCAGAAAGATCGATTGGAGAAAAAGAGTCTAACTTAACATCAATGGTACTAAAAGTAGCTGTAGACGATATTACATCTGTGGGATGATTATTGGTAATTTTTTCTCTAATGATAAAAATTTTATTTCTGAAGAAGTTCATGAAGTCATTACTAGTTAACGTTAAAGGGATTGTTGGCTCAGTAGAGCTCTGACTTTTTGTCAGCCTGGCTACAGTGCTGAAGAGAAACCTGGGGTTGTTCTTATTTTCTTCAATCAGTGACGAATAGTAAGATGTTCTGGCTTTGAGGAGGGCTTTCTTATAAAGCAACAAACTATTTCTCCAGGCTAAATGATGATCCTCTAAATTTGTGACACGCCATTTCCTCTCCAGCTTACGAGTTATCTGCTTTAGGCTACGTGTTTGAGAATTATACCACGGAGTCAGGTACTTCTGATTTGAGACCTTAGTTTTCACTGGAGCTACAGTATCCAGAGTCGTACGTAGTGAGGAGGTAAAATTATTAACAAGATAATCGACCTCTGTTGGAGTAGCGTTCAGATAGCTGCCCTGCTCTATGTTGGTACAGGGCATTGAAGATGATAACAGTGGGTGGATTATATTCTTAAACTTAGTTACAGCACTATCAGAAAGACATCTAGTTTGATAAAGTCTACTCTCCACTGCTGTGTAATCAATTATTGTAAATGTAAATGTTATCAGGAAATGATCAGACAGCAGAGGGTTTTCAGGAAACACTGTTAAATGTTCAGTTTCTATGCCATATGTTAAAACAAGATCTAGAGTGTGATTAAAGTGGTGGGTGGGTTCTTTTACATTTTGAGAGAAGCCAATTGAGTCTAATAACAGATTAAATGCAATTTTGAGGCTGTCATTTTTAGCATCTACATGGATGTTAAAATCACCCACAATAATTATTTTATCTGAGTTGAGCACTAAATCAGATAAAAAGTCTGAGAAATCAGAGAGAAACTCTGTGTAAAGCCCAGGTGGTCAAGTCGCACGTCAGAAACTTACCTGAGCCTTACTGCCCACTATATCGACCAAGACTGGAATCTCTATGTCTTTTAGTTTTTTTGTCATATGGGCTGCCTTTTGTGTAGTTTGCAATATTTGCCTTTATTTAGCTGAAACTAAAGTCTCATGTTCCTTAAGTACATCTGCCCTGTTGAACCTATTATGGGAAATAAATATTTAAATCAAAACAAGCTGCTGATTATTTCACATTTTACTTGTGGGCAACGGCACATTTAAATCTTACAAACATAGTTATTTGGCATATCTCGTGATATATATCGTTATCGCCTGAAATGAAAAAAACATATTGTGATATGAAAAAATCTTATATCCTCCAGCTCTACCGAGGAGCTATGAAGGAAACAAAGGAGTTTAACATCACACAGTCAATATGGCACACTAATAATTTCCTAGAAAACTTCCCAGAGGCCACAGGGTGACTTCTCTTCACACACAAAGGTTTAGGGCTGGGTATCGTCACTGATTTCTAGAATCGATTCAATCTACGATTTGATTCGATTTGAATCGGGGAAATTTTGCCTCAGACAGTCAGAAATATTATAATTCAGATCATGCATCAGTACATTTCCATATTTTTATATCTATAAAAAGAAAGCTGACACTTGTGAGACTTTATCAAAGGTGTGAGCATCACAGCAGATGCCTTTGTGTCAAAGTAGCTGAGGATAAAACAGAAAAATATGAAGGTGATTTTCCTGGCCTGTGATTTTATAAAAATATTTTACAGTAGATCAAAAACGAAAGAAAACCATTAACATCTGAACATTACCTGATGCTGCTGAAGTGAAGCAGAGCAAAGTTACAGCGGTTTTATTAGAGACACAGCCAAGCGTTTTGCAATTTTGCATAATTTTAAAAAGTTTAAATTTGTTCAGTATCGAACAGCAAAAACGAGGCTTTCATTTCGGAAGTAAGTAAAAGGAAAAAACAGCGGCCGACAGCGCTGTAAAGACCGGTAGACTGGTGCGTAACAAGCAAGCGAATAATGAAGAAAACAGATTTTTAAATGGGAAACTGTTCTTGAAGTACAGAGAGAGAGAGAGAGAGAGAGAGAGAGAGAGAGCTGTGCATGAAGTGTGATTTTATCGTGGTGGAAGCAAAACAGCAAAGCTCAGAGTGAATTCATGACGATGTTTATGTGAAGCGTAGTTTGGATCTTCTTTTGCTGCAGGTTCAGTCATTATTGTTTGGAGAGAGATAAAACCTGCAGCTTCTGAATCAGAGCAAAAAGGACGTAAACACAAAGCGCGGACGCGCCGAAACATCAGAATCAGCGAGCTGTCGGCTTTCAGCCCCGACCGTGTCCGTGCCGTCGGTGAGAAAGGCGACATCTCACTGATTCTGATGTTTCGGCGGCTCCGCGCTTTGTGTTTATGTCTTTGTGCAGAATCCGTGTTCCTGCTCTCATTTACTGTCTTAGCTGTTTGGTGGTTGTTGAAATGTTGTGAGGTTTAACCTGAGATTCTGGCGTTTCAGGCAAAATAAATTTATATTAAAAAATCGATTCAGGATTTTAATGAATCAATATCATGTTATCCGAGCTAGAATCGATTTTAATCAATAAATCAATAATCAAAACCCACCTCTATAAAGGTTTCACAGAGCCAAAGCAGTGTGATTTACATGTACAAATTGGAGTCTATTAGATAGATATGATACAAACCACTGCAGTGCAGTACCTGTAATACCTACAGCGTGCTCTAATCGCTCTAATAGGATATTATGGTCGACAGTATCAAACGCTGCACTGAGGTCTAGCAGGACAAGCGCAGAGATGAGTCCACTGTCAGAGGCCATAAGAAGATCATTTGTAACCTTCACTAAAGCTGTTTCTGTGCTGTGATGAGCTCTGAAACCTGACTGAAACTCTTCAAATAAGCCATTCCTCTGCAGATGATCTGTTAGTTGTTTGACAACTACTCTTTCAAGGATGTTTGATATGAAAGGAAGGTTGGAGATTGGCCTATAATTAGCTAAGACAGCTGGGTCTAGAGATGCTTTTTAAGTAAAGGTTTAACTACAGGTTTAACTGTAGCCTGGGTTTCGCTACAGTAGCTAGCGAGCTGATTGGAGACCAAAACAGCCCATCAGAATTTTTGCCTCCAAGTCTGTGATTGGTTGGTTTTCCGGCACATTTATAACAGTGTACAGAGAGCTGAGCTCAAAGCAGCAGTGTTGCCAACTTAAGCTGGGCATACACTTTGCGATTTTTTTCAGTCGCGTTATTCAGCTTCTGCTCAAACTGTACGATTGACTCTCAGGGGTTAGAAATTCATAGGTCAGAATGCAGGGTCTCACACTATACGGCCAGATGCTCTAATGCGACCTGAGTGCTCACACTGTGCGTCCATAACATGAAGCTTATCATACACAATCTGTCCCTCTCTCTCTCTCTGTCTTTCACTCACACACATCACCACCATCAACTTTGCTAAACTGCTAATGAAAAACGAATAGTTATGTCTATAACTTCTGTTCCCTGAAGGAGAGGAACGCGGTACAACACATAAGTATGGGATATCACGCCCTCGCGTGTCCTGGCTGAAGAAACCTTTATTCACGCCTTTAAGGCAGATGACGTGTGATGACACGCGCATGGCCCCGCCTGCACATATAGCCGCTGTCATCACAGTCATCCCTCAGTTCGATAGCCGCTCTTCACCGAGCCAAACTGCTCAGTGGGGCCACCTTGTTTTGTACCTCGTTCCTCTCCTTCAGGGAACAGAAGTTATAGACATAACTATTCGTTCCCTTTCAGTCGATTCACTCGGTACAACACATAAGTATGGGACATCAGGGCTCTAGAGTGCGACCAATTTGGTCGCAAATGCGACCAAATTTTTCCGTGGTGCGACTAAAAAAAAACATTTGGTGCGACCAACTGTTACCAACACTTGGTCGCACCTGTTTGGGTAACAAAAAAAAAATCTCTGCAACTCTCCATGTGGTCAACAACAGACACACATTATGCCCCTATCGTGGACTAAACCAATCAGAGATAGTCAGGGGCGGGACCTCTCTGATTGGCCGTGGTCCAGTGGAAAGTGCAGGTAGAAGAGGGAGGTGAGTAGCTTTAATAAGGCGATATCAATTCATTAACGGATTCCACACAAAGACGTAAACACAGAGCGACCCGACGTATCAGAATCAGCTTTGTCTTTCTCGGCTTTCTCACCGGACGGCCCGCAGACGGACACGCTGTCGGAGCTTAGCGATTCTGATGCGTCGGGTCCGCGCTGTGTTTCCGTCTTTTTGCGCTGATTCTGAGCTGCAGGTTTTGTCTCTCCAACCAAAATTCGCCGAGCCATGAATTCCCTCTGACTTTTGCTGTTTTGCTTCCACCACGATAAAAATTACACTTCCTACACAGCTCCCTGTGTGTACTTCAAGAACAGTTTCCCATCTCTGTTTTCTGGATTATTCATTCGCTTATTACCCACCAGTCTACCGTTGTTTACAGCGCTGTCTTTTCTTTTTTCATGTAAATGACGTCCGACAAGAAAGCCTAATTTCTGCTGTTTAATACTGAAGAAATTTAAACTCCTTAAAATTATGCAAAATTGCAGAATATTGCAGAATATTTTTAAGGTTATCTGCTATAAAAAGCCAGACCAGGAAAATCTCCTTCATGTTTTTCTGTGTTTTATTCTCAGTTACTATGACACAAAGGCATCTGCTGTGATGTTCACAATTCTGATGAAGTCTCACATGTATCAGTGCTGATAAATGATCAGAATTATAATATTTCTAAATTGAATCGAATCAGGACTTTGAGAACCGGAATCGAATGGATTATAGAAATCAGTGATGATATCCAGCCCTAGTGAGCAGCCTAGGCCTGAGAGAAGTGGATGTAGGTGTGGGTAATAAGAAAAGATGAAAAGAACTGTTGATAACTTTTGTGTTAAGGCCTGATCCGTCTGAAATTCATAGCCAGCTCTGACATGGTGCCATCAATCTTTGAATGCTGAAAAAGCAGCAGTGTATCCAGAAAACACACTTTATGCTGCAATAAATGCACTGCCCACGTGTCCCCTCTCCCCACTGCCTTTCAGCAGCAGGCAACAGCAAACAGGTCGTCAGAGGAACCAAGATGATGATTAAGTTTAACATTTTCTACAATATTGACAAAGCACTTTAAGCACACGATTGTTAGTTAATAATTTAGAAATGAATATTGTCTGTATGGACTTCCCCCCAAAGAAGGTGCACATGTAAAACTGCGGTGTTAAGCGAAGCGGTTGAAAAATTTGAGTGCGCCTAACTTTTGTGCCGGTACGCCTAACCTTTGTGCCGGTACGCCTAACTTTTGTGCCGGTACGCCTAAATTTTTTAAGTTAGGCGTACCGGTGCGCCCATGTCAAAAAGTTAGTCTAGAGCCCTGGACATATATACACGCCCCGCAGAGCAGCCACCGAACCGGAATCGGACCACCACTTCCTTAGTGAGCGGTAGACCCAGCAGAAAGGACAGTATGAGCCACCGAAGCGGCTGTAACGTCCAACCGATAAAACTGCACAAAAGTGTGCGGCGATGCCCAACTAGCTGCCGCACAAATATCAGCTACAGGCACACCTTTAAAAAGAGCCCATGAGGTTGCCATCCCCCTGGTGGAATGAGCTCTCACCCCCTGGGGCAAAGCAAGACCTCTGGTGCCGTATGCCAGTGAGATAGCTTCTATAATCCAGTGGGACAGCCTCTGTTTGGACAGAGCTCTACCTCTATTCGGATTGGCGAAGCAGACAAACAGCTGGTCACATAAACGCACATTCTGAGTGCGCTCAATGTAGGTGCGTAGCACACGCACTGGACAAAGAGAATGCATCCTCCTCTGCTCCTCAGATGCAAAAGGAGGGGAGCAAAAGCTCCGCAACTCAACTCCATTGAGCTAAAAAATGCAGGCATGATCTTGGGAAAATAGGCAGCATTTGGACGCAATACGACCTTTGGGCATCAGGAGAGAACTGTGTGCAGGAGGGATGCACAGACAGCGCATGAAGGTCACCCAGTCGCTTTGCCGAAGCCAAAGCGAGAAGTAATGCAGTCCTATATGAAAGAAATTTCATATCCACAGACTCAATGGGTTCAAACGGGGGGCTACAAAGGGCCTCCAGCACCAAAGACAAGTCCCAAGCAGGGACACTGGACTTAAGCACGGGTCTCAGCCGGCGAACTCCTTTCAGAAAACGTATGGCGAGGGGATGTGCACCTGGTGTCACCCCGTCAAAGCCAATATGACAAGCAGATATAGCTGCTAAATAAACCTTAATTGTCGCTATCACACTAGGTGGCAGACCCCTAGCAATCAAGTTTAACCTCTCAGCAGGTAAGCATGAAGGCGCCACAGATCTGGGCGCGGATGAAACACTTCTCCTCCCGCCTGAGAGAGGAGATCCCTGCGGAGAGGAAGCTGCCAAGGACTCGCTGCTAGCAGGCTGATTATCTCTGCATACCATGACCTTGTGGGCCACCAAGGGGCCACTAGAATCAGAGAGAGGGAATGCCGACGCACTCGCTCTAGAACTGGAGATATCATTTCCACTGGGGGAAATGCATACAGGAGCACGTCTGGCCATTGGTGCGCTAGCGCGTCCAAGCCCAAGGGTGCATCATGGTCGATCATGGAGAAGAACAGGGGGCAGTGAGTATTTACCCTGGAAGCAAAAAGATCTATTTGTGCCTCGCCAAACAGATCCCAAATCTGAGCCACTATTAAAGGGTGTAACCTCCATTCTCTCACCAGAGGACCCCCCCTGGAGAGAAGGTCCGGCCCCAGGTTCAGGTGGCCCGGGACATGGGTGGCTCTCAGAGACAGAAAATGAACACTGCACCATAACAGCAGAGAGCGAGACAGCTGCAACAGGGGAAGAGAGCGTGTTCCTCCCTGCCTGTTTATGTAAGACACCACTGTTGAATTGTCCGTCCTGACTAAGACATGCTGGCCCTCCAGGACTGGACGGAAATGCTTTAGAGCTAAGAACACTGCTAACAGCTCTAAGTGGTTAATGTGCAGCTGGCGCTGGGCTGCGGACCAGATCCCTCTCACTGATGCACCCTCGCACAGCGCTCCCCACCCTCTTAGGGAAACATCTGTGGACACCACCTTGCGAAACAACACCCTCCCAATCCGAGAGCCCTGATGCAGCAGCCTGGGCTCCCTCCAAGGACGGAGAGCTAGCATGCAAGACGCGGTTACTGGCAGCCTCCTCCAGAGGTGACGCGATGCACACAAACGGTGAGAGAGAGTCCAGCGTTGAAACGCTCTCATTTTTAACAGTCCAAGTGGCACTACGGCGATCATAGATGCCATCATACCCAACAAGCTTAATATCGTCTGGAAACGCAGTCTGGGTCCCAGCTGAAACTGAGCGAGGCAGCGAAGAAACGCGGCCACTCTGTGCTCCGACAAACGTGTGCGGCTGGAAAGAGAGCATATTTCCAAACCGAGGAAAGAAATCTGCTGACTCGGGATTAGCGAGCTCTTTTGAAAGTTCACAGAGAACCCCAGTGTCTGAAAGTGTGACAGACAGCTGTGTCTCCGCCTGCTCTCTGGAGCAAGCTGTGAGAGCCCAGTCGTGCAGGTAGGCTAAGATGCGGATGCCTCTCTCTCTGAGGGGCGCTAGCGCTGCCTCGGCACATTTCGTAAAGGTGCGAGGAGCGAGCGACAGCCCGAACGGCAGCACTAGGTATTCGTAGGCTATGCCCTCGAATGCAAACCTCAGAAACTGCCTGTGTTTCGGGTGTATAGCCACATGAAAATAAGCATCTGTTAGATCGATTGTTGCAAACCAATCTCCCGGGCCGACTGCATTCAAGAGCTGTCTGAGTGTTAGCATCTTGAACCTGTACGTTCGTAGATACGTGTTCAAGACCCGCAGGTCGAGGATGGGACGAAGCCCTCCCCCTCTTTTCGGAACAACAAAATAGCGGCTGTACCAACCTTTGTTTGTCTCCGAAGCGGGGACCACTCGTATTGCTCTTTTCTGCAATAGCGCCTTTATTTCCTCTCTGAGTATCATGGCCGCCTCGGTGTTGACAGTCGTGTTTACGACTCTTTGGAAACGAGGCGGCTTGACCCGGAACTGCAACCGGTAACCCATGGCAATGGTTCGCAGCACCCACGGAGAGGGGGCGCAAGCGCGCCACTGAGGGAAGTGAGCAGCCAGCCGGCTGACCTGCAGCACCGTCGGCGGGGCGTTGTCGCCCCCAAGTGTGTCTGCAGGGAACTGCATCACCTGCCTGACCTGCCTCATTCTGCCCGCAGGCTGAGCATTTGTGATTGTTTGAGAATAAACAACACTCTTTATTGATTGTAACATGGAAACATGTACATTCATACATTTTGTTGGAGGCACCTTTTCTGGGGCACAACAATGAAAAACAGCGGGAACACTCGATGTGGTCACCTGAACATTTAACACACCTTAATAGGGAGTTACCTGAGGCATTTTGTTTGCAGGGGTTTTGTGCTTGGGAGACAGTGTTAGGAAAGTGCAGCGCCTTCTGGGGCTGACAACCTGAACAGAACTTAAGCGGCACCTCTTGTGCGGCAACAGAGGGGTAAAAACAGCGTCTCCCTGCTGCTGGACCCCTTCTCCACTCGAAACCACAGCTAGGAGGGCTGAGGCTTCTTCCTCCTGGGCCCGCCGGGGGCCCGAGGGTGGGCCTTTGCTCCAGGCCGACTGGCGTGGAGCTCGGGCCGGAGGATGTGCTCTCGCTGGCGGCACACCCACTTCAGCAGTGGGCGCCGGTCTCTTGCCAGTCGGCAGAGGAACGGCGGGCCTGTGAGAGCTAGCTGTGGGCTTGGGTTTCGGCTGACGTCTGGGGATGATGTCGCGCAGAGCTTCTGTCTGCTTCTTCCTCAGATCGAATCTAGCCTGAATGGCTTCAAGTGAATGTCCGAATAACCCAGCCGCAGACACTGGTGCTTCCAGATATACAGCTCTGTCCCTATCCGGGACGTCAGAGAGGGTCAGCCACAGGTGCCTCTGCGCCGCTACTGTCGAAGCCATCCCTCTGCCCAGGGAGAGCGCTGCACAGCGAGACGCACGGAGGTACGTCTGGAGCATGGTGACGGAGCTCATGGCGCGAGCAGTGCCGGCCTGAGCCCGATAAATCTTCTCTAGCTGCGAAGCAGAGAATCTGCAGTGCCTGGACGCCAGAGTTGCGGGGCCGCCGACACCATGGTTATTGGACGGGGCCAGATAAGCAGCCAGAGACGGCTCCATAGGGGGTGGGTTAGCTAAGCCAGCCCCCTCGGCGCCGTCCAATTCCATGTACTGTCCATAGCCGGGCACAGTGACGCGGGTAGACAGAGGTTTGTCCCATGATGTTGTTAGCTCGCAGACAAAGTCTGGGAACATGGGAAGGCAGTTTTTGGCCGTTGCGGGCTCCGGTGGGAGGAAAAAACCCGCGAACCGCGACGGCTTCTGAGCTGGCGGAGGAGAGGGCCAGTCCACCTGCAGCTTCTCAGCAGCACGGCGAAACAGGGAGAAAAGAGAGGTGTCATCGTGGCCGACCGGCGCAGCAGCGGCAGCACATTGGCCCGACAATGAGCTCTCCTGCTCATCCTCCGACAAACCATGGATGTCCAGGCCGATGACCAGCACGTCATCGTCTTCCTGGGGAGTGCTGGCGGGCTTCAACCCAGGCTGAAGCCTGTCAGCGCTCCTGCATGGTTCCGGCTCGTCATCGGCTAACCCGTCAACATATTCCATGTGGTCAGCCCAGCTAATTGCGGGGACATCGACCGGAAAATCCTCGTCTTCGGAGTCGGACGAAGCCGGGGCTCCAGACTCGGAAAGGAGAGGGTCATGCCGTGCGACAGCCGAGCGTCCCAGCACTTTTTCCACAAACGTCACCCGTCTTTCCAGGGTCGAGCGCCGGAGCTGGCGACAAAACGCACAGGCTTCGGGCTCCGTCAACGGTCTCCTAGCGTGGACGATCCCCAGGCAGACAGGGCAGGCATCGTGCTGGTCGCTGTCGTGCAAAGAGAAACCGCATCCCTGAGGACAGGGGCGAACAGAAGATTTCTGCTTTGCTCGCTTCGGTTTGGAGTCCATTCCAAAACGCGAAGCAAAACGCTGCACGGGAAAACTTGAAATTAGCGCTCCGCGGGCAGCCTACACACCAACAGCGCGGTGGAGGCTAACACCAACAGGGGCAGTTAAGCTAAGTTCAAGTCGGCAGACAACGGAGCTAACTAGCAACAGCTAGTTAGCCCAACTCAGCAGAGGTGTTCTCAGCGAGGTGAAGAGCGTAAGAACTGAGGGATGACGGTGATGACAGCGGCTATATGTGCAGGCGGGGCTGTGCGCATGTCATCACACGTCATCTGCCTTAAAGGCGTGAATAAAGGTTTCTTCAGCCAAGACACGCGAGGGCGTGATATCCCATACTTATGTGTTGTACCGAGTGAATCGACTGAAAGGGAACTTTGACCGGGCAGCTGAGATTGAGCAGCAATGCCTCCATCGCTTGTGTCCAGATCACACGCTGCATTGCCGTGCTGCTCCATCTTTTCACTTTCATTTCTGTGTTTGTGCGTGCGCAATGTGAGAGGCTGCAGTGACACCCTAACGACGGCCGGCAGGATTTCAAACAGGTTTGATTTTCTTACGACCAAACGATTGATGATCGGGAGCTGGTAGTGAGGTGTTAATCGCTTCTCGTTACCCCATGTATACGAAGCGATGAAGGCGAAACTCGGGCCGATCCCTATAACGGTCGCACGACTGAAAAATTGGCTCAAAATGAGCCAAAAATCGCACAGTGTAAGCCCAGCATTAGCGACTTTGCCGCTATATTTAGCGAGTTTTCAGACCCCCTTAGCAACTAGTGATGTGTCGGTCACGAACGAAATGGCTCTTAGAGCCGGGTCTTTGAAGTGAACAACGCGAGCCGGCTCCTTATTGAGAGCCGTGGGTTGTTGTTGTTTTTTTTCTTTCTCTCACCCTCTCTCTCTCCCTCGCACTTTTTTCTGCTTCACTCCGCACGCGAGCGTTGTGCTTTGCGCTGGGCAGAGGGGGGAGGGGCGGTAGTTACACTGGCAGTAGCACAGGAACAGAGCGGGAGGGAGAGAGAGAGAGAAAGAGAGCCAGGGACAACAACGTCACATTAGAAAGGTATAGTAATCATCCACAACTATTTTCAGTTGCAGATGATAAAGGATTCAGAAAGTTTATTCATGCAGGCCCATATGACAGAGAATGTGCATCTTCTTTTTGTTTTCATATTTTAATTTATATTTAATTGTGTTGTGGTTTGCAGTGTTCTGTGTTGTTTCACTCTAAATTTGTTTAAAAGGAAACAGCTGAAAATTTAAATAGTTAAAAGTTGAAATGTGAATAGTTGGTTTTTGTATTATATGATTTATTTATTACATTTTATGTGGAGTGAATAAATAAAAGTATATTTACGGTGGCCCCTAGAGACAAATCACGTACAAACCCCAAAGCATGTACAAACTCCAAAACACGTAAAAACTCCAAAACATGTACAAAACACAACAGAAGTGCTCCAGGAGGCTACACAAGCCAGGAAGTACCAACGACCAGATTTGGTGTGTGGTAATAACAGGTAAATGAACATTTTTTTAATTATTTGAATATATATGAGTGCTTGTGTATAAATACACAAACTTTCAATTGTGTAATTTAAGTGCTCTAGGTAGCTCTGTTTTGGAAGTTCAGTTAACGCTAGAAATGTGCTTTGGAGTTTGTATGTGTTTTGTCTCTAGGGGCCACCGTATATATTTATATATAAACATTTTTTTTACATTAGTAATTCCTTTTGTGCATAATTTTATATTTTTGTTAATAATAAATTAATTAAAGCAACAAAACAACCTGAAGAGCCGGTTCGGAGCTGAAAGAGCTGTTAAAAGTTTATTTTGTGACCCAGAAAGATTAATAAGAGTAATTTTAAAACTTAGCAGCGGCCACCATTGTTGGCAGCTGAAATTTGGCTGGGCCGCGGTATGAATTCTGGGATATGGTGGGCCACGAAGGACACACCCGACCCATCCTTCAGATTCGGGGAAATGAAGGACGCATTTGTCGGCCGCATTTGAAGGAGTCGACGAATTGGGACAGCCTTCATCGCGTCGCTGTGGCGTAATCGGCCTTAAAATGCGGCCTTTAAGGCTGCAGACCTTGAATTGGGATACAGCCTCTAGCTGTGTCCCAAAACGTCGGCTGCATCCTCCGAAAACTGCATTTCAAAATCCTTTTTCCACTTGCAATTTAATATTGCAGCATAACTAAGGGAGGATTCAGGGTCACCTGGTCCAGCCCTAACTATATGCTTTAGCAAAAAGGAAAGTTTGAAGCCTAATCTTAAAAGTAGAGATAGTGTCTGTCTCCTGAATCCAAACTGGAAGCTGGTTCCACAGAAGAGGGGCCTGAAAACTGAAGCCTCTGCCTCCCATTCTACTTTTAAATACTCTAGGAACAACAAGTAGGCCTGCAGTGTGAGAGCGAAGTGCTCTAATAGGGTGATATGGTACTACAAGGTCATTAAGATAAGATGGGGCCTGATTATTTAAGACCTTGTATGTGAGGAGCAGGATTTTGAATTCTGGATTTAACAGGAAGCCAATGAAGGGAAGCCAATACAGGAGAAATCTGCTCTCTCTTTCTAGTCCCTGTCAGGACTCTTGCTGCAGCATTTTGGATTAACTGAAGGCTTTTCAGGGAGTTTTTAGGACTTCCTGATAATAATGAATTACAGTCGTCCAGCCTGGAAGTAATAAATGCATGAACTAGTTTTTCAGCGTCACTCTGAGACTTTGGTAAGCCAATTGAGTCTAACAACACACTATGTAGCCATGTTAAGGCTGTAATTTTTAGTATCTAAATAGATGTTAAAATGATCCACAATAATTATTTCTGAGTTGCACACTACTTTAAATAAAGACTCTGATAAATCAGACAGAAACTATGTAAGGCCCTGATTGATGATGACCCAGGTAAGGTGAACAAGGCTAAGCATCAGGCTTTCATAATGAATTCAAATTCTGTCTTGGTCTTTTAAACATGCTCTCAACTCTATTAAAAAATTGTACTATGTTTTCTGTGCCAGAAAATCAAGCAGTTTAAATGAAATGAAATCAACAGAGCTCAATGGAAAAAGGAAACAACTTGTAACAGTAGCAATTGTGTGGTGTCTCTTTAAGACAGCCTAAGTTAATGTTTAGTGATGTCACAAGTATGTGCCACTGCCCTCTGTAGAGCGTGGGAGAAGTGTGCTTGCACATGGACGTATGGACTGAGATGGACCTCCTATCTTTACCTCCCTAACGCAAAGTAACCTTACAGGTTGAATGAACACTGCTTGCTTCATATATGAGAAGACTTCTCTTGGATCTTCGTGTGCAGTATCTTCAAGCAGCTAATGATGGATTTTTCTTCATCCGTACAATCTCTGCAAGTGGGAACTTTTATCACAGGACACGAGTTTGAAGTTTACCAGAAAAAAACAAATTGAAGTTGTGAGTGTATATATATATATATATATATATATATACATATATATATATATATATATATACAGTGTGGGGAAGGTTACTTTTAAAATGTATTCCATTACAGAATACCGAATACATGCCCCAAAATGTATTCTGTAACGTATTCCGTTACGTTACTCAATGAGGGTAACGTATTCTGAATACTTTGGATTACTTAATATATTATCATGCTGTTTACAACTACGTGAATGTACTATTGCTGTGATTTATTACTGTTACTGAAGGTCCGCGGCTCCGAACCGTAGTAAAGGGACCTCTGGCTAATACGTCGGGTTCGTGTCGGGCTCATAGCTGAAAACTAGCTTTACTTTGTTGTCTGGGTCAACTTTGCTAGCGAGAGACAGAGAGAGGCGTTGAAAGGCTGCTCCAACGGAACTTATTGTTTCAGAGGAAAACACGAACACAGTGTACAGTTGAGTCTCAATAGCTTACTTACAAATGGGCTCGTCAGGCACTCTTCTTGGCTGCAGTGGTTATTATTATATTTACATGCTTCCAGCTCCCGTTTTTGCTCCGTGACAGCTCGTACTTTTCCTTTCTCTCCCTCCCTCGCTCACAGACACATAACGTGTATGGCAGTCCATTCTCGCTGCAGCACGGACTACACTGCCCATGAGGCTACATTCTTTAGGGCCATGCCTGTAGCATTCTGCCTTTTAGCTTAGCACAACAACAACAACAAAAAAGCGCTCTCTCACCCAGGAAACACGCAGAGAGAGAGCGTCACCCTGTAACCATGGCAACCGTAACGCTGCCGCCTGGAACAACAACGTAGCTGTCAAACAAACCCAAACAATCCTGACCCGCGACAATATGAAACAGGAAAGTACCGCCGTGTAATCCATTTATTTCAACAAAGTAACTGTATTCTGAATACCACCTTTTTAAACGGTAACTGTAACGGAATACAGTTACTCATATTTTGTATTCTAAATACGTAACGGCGGTACATGTACTCCGTTACTCCCCAACACTGTATATATATATGTAAAAAGTCTTAGCTTCTGATTGAATGGGTTGATATAACAACAAAATAAGGGGAAGATATTCATAAAGTGTGATTTAAAAAAAACAAAAAGAAAAGAAAGGATATTTCAAACTACTTCATTATTGATTTTCACTGGCTTGATGGTTCTCATTAGGAAGCTATTTTAAGTGCATTAGTCTTGAAAAAGTGCTACTCGTGCAAAGTTACTCATAAGTTCACATCTATTTGGCAGCTAAACACTTTTGGTTCAGGGTGTTTACTTCTTCTACCTCCAAGTTTCAAAGTGATATAAAACATTCACTGCTAAAATTAAGAACTCACGTTCCTTAGATAATTTTTGTGTGACCAGAACTGAAGTTGATTTCAACATAACTGTTACATTATACAGATTTAGGTTCTGATAAGTGTGTATTATGACTTCTCATCCTGACTTGACTGATATGTGTAATGATATAGAGTTTAGGTTACTTCCAAACCAAAATACTACCAGACACAATACTGCAGACCTTGGGCATAAGGTGAAAAGTCTACAAGCAGAGGTGGATATGCTCCAGCAATGCCTGCATGAATCTTTGGACCTCCAGAGGAATATTTTGGAGCAGTGGGTTCAACACAAAAGACCAGTCCCAAAAGTACCAGCTGCCCAGGTTACTCACCCTTTTCCTCAGGCTTCCTCTACTCCATATGTGCCAAGTCTACCTAACAGGAAAACAGATCAATCTAAGGAGCTTGGAAAGAAAAGCGTCTGGTCATCCTTAGACTACGATGACCTGGATGACTGAGAACCTTCACAGACAAAACAGATCAATCCATCTCGGCACCTGGCCCCCTCAGTCTGCCAGGGCTCTATCCCAATCCCCTTCAGATTCACTGGAGCTAATTAATATGGCTACAGTCTGTTAAAGCTTATAAAACCTCCTTAGACCTAACAGACACCCAGATCCTCAGAAAACTACCAAACTTCTCAGCTAAGGAACCATGAAGTAGTTAAGAGTTCTCAGTCCTCTTGTATCTACTTAGACTAAATTTTGTGAACTTTACAGAACTGTGTTCTTGCCTGCTGACAACCAGGAGCACATTATGAGAGGCATCCTGGACATCCAGCTGGGCAGGGTGGAGAACACATCTGCAAAACTCTCTTACAATGCAGCAACATTCACTCTTTGTGTGAGATGGTCATCACAATGGAGGGAGGAGTTAATGGTGGAATTTTGCACCTCCAGCCCCAACTCATCTCTTTCCTTGACCAGGCTCACCAGAGAAGAGGTTTCAGTTTCACTCCATGCTTTAAGGAGGTCGAGGTGATATTATCTGTGTGACTCCCTTGTCTGACCTCACTACTTAAATACTAGATACTACTTCATAGTCAACGTCCCCCACTCACTCACTTGCCTGAGTCTAGCCCCTCTGTTGTACATTCCTGGCCTGGAGCAAATGTTCTTGTCACAACCTCCTCAGCTTGTGCAGCATTGCTTTCAGGTCCAAGATGTAATGAATTTCGTCTTTCACCAGGCTTGAACCCCCCCAGTTTTCTTTAATGAGGTCTGACGCCCACTGCGGCTTCTTGCTGAACAGTAACTCAGAGGGAGAAAATCCCATGGAGGCCTGGGGCACCTCCCGCACTGGAAACAACAGAGGGTCTAATCAGTGATCCTAACTGTGTTCATCCTCGTGAATGAACTTATGAATCATGGACTTTAAAGTCTTATTCAGCCGCTCCACCAACCCTTCAGTCTGAAGGTGGTAAATGCTGGTCTGAACAGATTTAATACACATAATTCAAACAATTCTTTTAGTGTGCGAGACATGACTGACGTGCCCTGGGCAGTCAGAATCTCTTTCAGGATACCGACTCGGGAGATGACCTGAAACAGTGCATGCACCACACGCTATGCAGAAATGGTGCGCAGTGGGACCTGACAATCGACAGTTTACAAATTTACTTATTTTTAAACGAAACCCATGCGGGATGCAGTGCTTACCTTGCAAAGCAATCACAGTAAACACTGAGTCGAGATGGTGCTCGTGCAAATGAGAAACTTGAACTACGGTGTCCTGTAGAGGACAAATGCCTGAAATGGTTCAAATTTACAGTGTATATGCAGCTCAACAGTGACACACTGTGATGTATTCATGCTACTACCTTACAATACCACAGTGGTGGGTTTCATATTTAACAATGAGAGGAGATCCAACAGCTTATACAGAGGCGCTTACAATCTCGTCCTGAACACCAGCAAGACCAAGAAGTCATTGTGGATTGCAGGAGGTCCAGGAAGACAGAACACGCTCCGCTCCTCATACATGGAGAGGCAGGAAAGCATGCAGACAACATCAAGTTTGTGGGGTCACTTGATGTTTGCTCTCTCTGCGGTAGAGTATCACTTCCTGTTTCGGTTCCAACACACAGTGGTGTTTTTGTGTAGTTTTTCTGCATAGCAATTTAATGAAAAACTTTTAGATATCTTCTTCTTCTTTCATAGTAGGTGGGTCAAACTCTGGTAATTGGTGATTCTGTTCTCAGACATGTGAAGCTAGAGACACCGGCAACCATAGTCAATTGTCTTCCAGGGGCCAGAGCAGGCGACATTGAAGGAAATGTAAAACTGCTGGCTAAGGGTAAACGTAAATTCAGTCAAATTATAATTCACGTCAGCAGTAATGATACCCGGTTACGCCAATCGGAGGTCACTAAAGTCAATATTGAATCGGTGTGTAACTTTGTGGGACTCTGTAGTTTTCTCTGGTCCCCTCCCCAATCAGACCAGGAGTGACATGTTTAGCCGCATGTTCTCCTTAAATTGCTGGCTGTCTGAGTGGTGTCCCAGAAACGATGTGGGCTTCATAGATAATTGGCAAACCTTCTGGAGGAAACCTGGTCTTGTTAGGAGAGACGGCATCCATCCCACTTTGGATGGAGCAGCTCTCATTTCTAGAAATATGGACCAATTTATTAAACCCCCCAAAATATGACTATCCAGAGTTGGGACCAGGAAGCAGAGTTGCAGTCTTACACGCCTCTCTGCAGCTTCTCTCCTCCTGCTACCCCCCCAAAAACCCATCTCCATTGAGACGGTGTCAGCTCCCAAACAGACAAAGAACAAACTAAAAACCAGCAACAAACAACTTAAACATAAAAAATCACAAAGAAAGAACAAAACAGTATCCACATCTGAACCAAAGAGTAAAACAGTGAAATGTGGATTATTAAATATTAGGTCTCTCTCCTCCAAGTCTCTGTTAGTACATGACTTAATAATTGACCAACAAATCGATTTACTCTGCCTTACAGAAACCTGGTTGCAGCAGGATGATTATGTTAGTTTAAATGAATCAACACCCCCGAGTCATTCTAACTACCAGAAACCTCGAAGCACAGGCCGAGGGGGCGGTGTGGCAGCAATTTTTCACACCAGCCTATTAATCAACCAAAGACCCAGACAGACTTTTAATTCATTTGAAAGCCTGATGCTTAGCCTCGTCCACCCCAGCTGTAAAACTCAGAAACCAGTCTTACTTGTTATCATCTATCGTCCACCTGGGCCTTACACAGAGTTTCTCTCTGATTTCTCAGACTTTTTATCTGATTCAGTGCTCAGCTCAGATAAAATAATTATTGTGGGTGATTTTAACATCCATGTAGATGCTAAAAATGACAGCCTCAACATGGCATTTAATCTGTTATTAGACTCAATTGGCTTCTGTCAAAATGTAAAAGAACCCACCCACCACTTTAATCACACTCTAGATCTTGTTTTAACACAGTCGTTACCCGAACTGTTTTGGCTTGACCCCCCTTTGTTTTAATAATAATAATAATAAAAAATCACACACACACACACACACACACACACACACACACACACACACACACACACACACACACACACACACACAGGTCCTCCAGCCAGACATCCATCAAACCTTTTGTAAACAATTAAACAAATAAAAGTAAACTGCAATAAATTACAGGGTGCTATTTAATAAGCCGCTACCTCTTTTAAATAACAGATAAAAAACATCTTTAGGGTGTAATTATTTTACATATATATATATTTATTTATATATTTGTTTGTTTGCTTTTGGTTTTTACTGTTGTCTCTCTGTGCAGAATAGGTTTAAAAACAAACAGCTGTGGGATATTGTTTTTTCATGATTTGAACCGGGGGAACAAACTGTGGCAGGATCAGTGTTGTGCCAAGTTTGGTATCACCGACAAAATGTATTCCCCCTGCATCGCGAGCATTCGCTGGGCACGGAGTGCGGATCCAGTTTACTCCGCCTCCATTACAGACAATTAGACGTGGAAGTAGTGATGTTTAAGTTTTGTGAAAAAGTGAAAAATGAGTGTGGTTACATTACCGTTCAGTTTGAGGGTTACAACAGAAAATTATGTATTTATTGTTCTCACGTGGTATCGGACAGGATTATTTTAACAAACAAAGGATATTTTGCCTGATAATTATTTTTATCCTCCTGTAACTTTACTCTATAAAGAGCTAAAACCTCCAAAGTTTCAGAAGTATTTAGTCATTATAAGAAGTGTTTGTGAACTAAAAATCAAGAATGTGGGACACTGTTTGTCCGTGATTTGAACAGCCTAGCGTGTGCTCCCGACGCGGGGGAAACAAATTCTGTCGGGGATACCTACCTTGGCACGACAGCTGTTGTGCAGGTGAAGCCACAGGCAAGATATGCTTCATCACCATCATATGGTCTAGTCTTTGGCTTGGAAGGAAGTTGGTTTGGAAGCATATTTGGCGACGCTTCAACCTGTGCTTTGGGTTTGTGTGGGAGCCCCGTCAAAAACCTGTCCATTACGCTAGCAGGGTTCAAGCGTTCTGTTTTAACATATGGCATAGAAACTGAACATTTAACAGTTTCCTGAAAACCCTCTGCTGTCTGATCATTTCCTGATAACATTTACATTTACAATAACTGATTACACAGCAGTGGGGAGTAAACTTCAACACAGTAGATGTCTTTCTGAAAGTGCTGTAACTAAGTTTAAGAAGAAGAAAAGCCTTCAGTAAATCCAAAATTCTGTAGCAAGAGTGCTGACAGGGGCTAGAAAGAGAGAGCAGTTTTCTCCTGTATCACATCTTTAATCCCTAGCTTCTAATTGTGTCCAGCTTTTGTGTTTTATTGTCTATTTGTCTGCGTGTGTACGTGTGTGAGAGTGATTGACAAGCTAAAATCTCACTGTTATTTTTCCATGTGAAATTAAGAACCTATTCCTATTTAGGATTTTCTCCAATGACAATTCAAAACAATAATATAATAATCAAAATTGTTTAGATTAGAGACTTTTTACTCTAAAACACAGTAATTTGATGTTAGCGTACAGTATGAGTAATATTAGGGAGGATGTAGTGTTAACTTTATTGAACCTGCACTGGACTGTAATGTAATGCCCTGAATTAATGCACCACAATAATTAATGTGCCACAGGCTTGAAGTGTCTTCGAGGGCTTGCAGCACATACCGGTGAGCTTTTTTGTTTTTTATTATTGTTATTTCTCATGTGACTGTAGATAAAGCAGTGAAGCAGCTGAATTCTGACTCATGTGCTGAGTCATGTGAGAAGCTCTTCCATCTGCTCTGCTCCTGCCTGCAATCTGTCGCTTTACTCTGACTTTTTTCTGAAAGATGTCCATAAACATGTCTAACGCGTGTTCATATAAAGAAAAATCTTCCCACTTAATATCCATGTGTTCAGATTAAGAACAGATGGAGACTGTAACCAAATTAAATGAATGAAACTGAATTTGAGGAAATTGAGTTTTGCACAGAGACAGAAACTGGAAAGACTCACCAAATGATGGAGTTTATCTGCGTGCTGTGATGGAGTGATGACAGGAGGAGGTTGGTCTGCACACAGTCGAGTCTTGTAGCTGCTGCTCCTGTTTCGGACTCCGTCACCCCGCCTATATTTGTCTTATAGCTCCGCCCCCTGAAAGAATTAAAAGTGAAACTGGTTAAAATGCTGAATGTGTGAGTGATGCAGCTGCTGAGATGATCAGAGCGTGAAAACAATTCATTCATGCTGTTATGTCTGAATTACTTTAATGTTGAAAAATAAAAACATGTTGCATGTTAGCAGAATATGCCAGATGCTTTTTATGAACCACAGCAATATCTGTAAAACAGCTGATTTACAAGAAATCCCATGCTCAGAGGTGAGCTGATTATGTTCACGGATAAACTGCACCACCTGCAGGAGGGAAGCATCTTTACACAGAACATCAGGAGGATGAACGAGCACAAAGTCTCTCCTGTGCTGCAGTTGTGAGAAACGGTTACTGAACACGCTCTGTGCAAATTCGCCTCTCTCCTGCAGGTGGTGCTGTTTGTCAGTGAACATATTCAGCTCACCTCTGAGCATGGGATTTCTTGTAAATCAGCTGTTTTACAGATATTGCTGTGGTCTATAAGAAGACTCACTGACTGGATTATTTGATCCATGCTGATCCTGCAGTGGTGAGAAACTGTTCCTGAGGATGCTCTTTGCAAAGAAGTCTCTCTCTTGCAGATGGTGCATGTTCTTGGAAATGTTTCACAAAAACGTGAGAGTGAAGTGAGCAGAGATGGAAGAAGAGTTCCCTCCTGTTTCTGTAGCAGCAAATTAATGACAATTCAGAGCCACAGCTTCATCAGCAGCCTCATAAAAGTGAAAAAAAAAAGCTCAATGCAAGTCCTCATCTGTAACGACACGATCAAGCTGGCAGCACCTTGAATATGAATGCGCGTTTATTTTGGACATTACGGTTGTGGCACCTAATGATACAGGCCAGTAGAAGTTTGATAAAGTTAACAGCACTTCCTTGTATTACGTTCTAATTATTAGAAGAATTCATGACAAAATCTTTTACTGGATATCGATTCAGGTTGAGTCCAACTCTGTCCATGATTACTGTCACATCAGATTACTGAGTGTTTTACAGAACAGTAAGTCTGTGACCAGTGCTGGGCAAGTTACTTTGAAGAAGTAATTAATTATAGTTACTAGTTACTTCTTCAAAAAAGTAACTGAGTTAGTAACTGAGTTACAAGATTCTAAAAGTAATTAATTACTAACGGAGTGAAATCAGCAATGTGTTCGTCTATCAATCATATCAATTCAGTGACTCAAGATGGCGCCGGTGTGTATGGCAGGCCGTCCTTGTCTGCGCCTTGGCATAGTACTCCTTATTGTTTTGGTTTCATGCTCATCAGGTGGCTGTGCACTAATAACTTACGACAGACAAATGCCTTTAAATCTCCGATTCTCTTACTCGCATCGCAAATTAAATTAATAAACTCTGTCTTAATAATCTGTCACATGGATTTCTTCTGTATTACAGGTCTTCAGGAACATGGCATCAAGTGTTCAAAGGTCTTCCTGGTGTCCAGCTTTAAGCCTCGAAAGTACGATTTCTCTCTCCTACACGAGACCTTAGAGAGACAACTTCCTAAGCTCAAGAGGAATGCTTTTGTGCTGGCCATGCCCAACATCAGCCTGGAGATCATCAAGAAGAAGAAACAAGCTATGGATCTACGATTTCCTAATGTGGCCTGTTATTTTAGACCAAATGTTTCTGTCCCTGGTCTAACTGTTTCTGTTAATCTACCTTGGCTGCACGGCATTATTGCAATGGTGGTACATGAGTTTGGTCTTGACATCCCATCTCTGAGGAAACTTGCTGTCAGCACAGGTCTGTCATACAGCGATTTGTGTGCCGTTATCAAGTCACCCCTGGCTGCAGCCAAAATAACTGAGACGCTCCTGCTGAAGGTGTTGAACCAGCTTGGAGAAACATCTGAATTACGTTTTGCATTGAGCATGATAAACTTCGTTGAAGCGCTTTGGGGCTCAATCCCAAGGGGCAGATGTTATCGGGTAATGGAGAAAGCTATCCTCAGAGAACTGGCTGATGATGCTCAGAGGGTCTTTCAAAGAGTTCTGGCCTGAACATGTCAAGTAGTGACACTTTTGAAACTAGCGTAGATCTACAAACAAGCTTTTAATTTGATCTAATTAGACAGTGTTTGTTTCAAAATAATAAAATTCATAATCTCACTGCATCCTCACAGCTGATCAGTGTGTCCGAGGCCTCAGCAGGTCTCATCTCCTCTGATCAGAGCAGAAACAGCAGAGTAACTTCTCCCAGCATCACACGCTAATATGTAATCTTAAGGCAGCTATTAATAGCATTGTTATTAGCATCAGCAGTTATTATTACTGAACTTATAATATTGCCTTTTCAGTGTTCTAATAAACTGTGATTACATTTGTTGTTTTGTTTTTATATTACATTTAAATGAGATTTCTGATAAATATACAAAACCTTTTAATGAATAAATATACATTTGATTAAAAGAAATCATTAATATCATTGTTACGCAGAGTTATTATAGAGGTTGAACATTTTATCTTTCAGCATAATAAATACTTTAACATGTTTTAAACCCTTGCTCTGTGGTGTTTGTGTGCTGTTGACTGTGATGAGTGTTCACTGCCCTCCAGTGGTCACAATGAGGAACTACAATACAGACATGAACTGTAACATTATATTATTGTTTTTCAGCATTCCAGTTATTGATAAAATATTACTAATGAAAGTTGTTGGCATTGTTATTTATAACAATAAGATGATTTTCTGACCTAATGTTTATGAAATGTAACAGAAGCCGTCACAAAAATGTCTCCATTTGTTGAAAATATCAAATTACTCCCTGTGACATGTTCATTTGATCCGTGCATGTGGAGAATAAAATTCTATATCAGTCTAACATCTTTGGATTATTGTCCTCTGTGGGGAATCAAAAGCATCTGATAGAAGTCGTGCAGGAGGAGAAGGCGTCCTCGTGTGTTTGAATGATGGAGCAGGATGCAGGTGTGGATAAGTCTGCAATGACAGCTCTGACTCTGAACACGCTCTTTATAGCCTGTCAATAAAACATCCAGCCTCAAAGTGAGCACATAATGCATCCTGCCTACACAAGTTATTTATGGACAAATGATTCTTATTGTGATTTCAACAAAGCAGCTGAAATCCCAGAGATGCTCTCCTATGAACAGTGTTAAAAATGTTTCAGTCCAACCAGGTACAGAGGAGGGCTCTGCTGAAGGAGACAGAACAGTTCAGCTACGCAGGAAAAATAGGTGAGTGTGATGATTTGAGCGGGTTTGACCCAGTCACCTCGCCATCAGTGTTTTTGTTAAAGCGTCTTTAAAAGTGCAGCACCTGTGGGTCTTTGTCAGTCTGCAGTGGTCAGTATCTATCAGAGGTGGTCCAGGAAGGAACAGCTGTGAGCCAGTGACAGGGTGATGGGCAGTCAGGGCTCACTGATGTACATGAGGAGCAAAGGCTGGTCCTGTTGTCTGATCCAACAGACGAGCTCCTGTAGTTCAAAGGTCAGGATACACAGAGCACCACAGGTGCACGAGGAATAATTTACTTGACAGTGAATTCAGGTTCCTCAGATTTTAACACATCATTATATGAATGTCATCATATGTGTATAAACTGTGTAGTGTACAAACCTTCTGGCTCAGTGGACACTGGCTCCACTGCTCTTAGTGTAATTATTTTAATTCTTTGCAGACTTATTTTTATTAGTTATTACTCAGCTTAGCATCTCTTTGTCTACTTAGCAGTGGTTGTTATTAAAGGATTCAAGGAGCTTTGTTGTCATTCACATCACATGTTTATAAGAGGTGGAACAAAATTACGTACACACGGTCCCGGAGTGAAAAGAAACAGAAAATACTTACACTCCATCATTGCCTACCGGAGTTTTGTTTTGTCCGCCTTCTCTCTGTTGCTGTTGTTCTGCCTTCCTGAACTGGAAACGTCTCTATGATGAGAATTGCAGCGTTCCTGTGGGGCTTGTTCACCTGGATTCAACTGGTTTCCATCTTCCACCCAGTAACTCAGTACACAGCAGCTGAGCTTCAACTTATTTACTCTGACCCCCGGTGTTTCAGATTATTTGGTGTTTCAGATTATCTGGCGTTTCAAATGAGTCATGAACTTACTTTTTAGCCGCTGCTACTGACAAACCACAAAATCATTATTGGGTCTTTAAAGATGGATTTCTGCTCTTGTTGTTTTTAACACATCTGCTGACACTTTGTTTTAGAAAAACACGAACATGTGAGGTTACCTGGTGACCCAAACAACGCTGAAGAGCGATGCAGGAGTCTGCACTGATCAGTCCAAAGTACGTCGGTAAATGTTGTTCTTCACACACACTTTTTTCTGTGACGTGAGGATGGTCCAAATATGAGTCTGTAGGCTGTAAATGATTCAGTGTGATCCTATCATTTAAAGAATGTAAGTGCCATTTATAGTTATTTCAGGTTTTATTTTATTATTTTTCAACTTCTTACAATATAAGACAACGAGAGTGTTTTGGTCTTAAGAAAGGTGACATGTTTATACCATTTATAAGAGCTTTTGACCATACTATTCATGACAAGACTGACAGTGACAGGTTATATTACCTTGAACAGTTCACCAGAGCTGAACCCAGACATTCAGTAAGAAGTTGTCAGCACATGAGTCCTCAACAAGGCTACAATGAGGCAGGAAGTTGGTGTTTTGTCATGATGGTAATGAACTGAGAATTGCAACTGCCTACATGAGCAGAGCATCCGATTGGCCACAAATTAAAACAGGTGATGAAGGCTCTTCATAGCTATTCACCGTTTCTCACAGGTTGTAACGATGCAATGCAAGACATCAGTCAACTGCAAGAAATGGAGAACCCCACTTATTAGTTATTGTCTCTAAACTGCCATATAAAATGAGAGAAATGTGGAGAGTTTCTGCCTTTGCTCTCCTTCCACTTGTTTCTTGAATGTCAAAGTTCTCAGATCTGGTCAGATTCATAAACGGACAACCAAAAGTAGCTGCAGATCCTTTGTTTGGTGACATTAAGGATGCTGAAGATAAAACATCTGCAAATGTGAGAATGAACAGGTCACCCAGGCAAAGGGAAAGCACAACTGTCAACAGATTCAAGAACTAACAAGTTTATTGTCGTATACACCACAGAATACAAGTGTTACCCAGAGCAGTGAAATTCTTACTTTGCAAGTTCCCTTCACACAACTAATACAAAGTAAATTAAAGAATTAACTGAGCACAGAAAATTAAAAATAAAGTAAAACAAGTGCTTATGTAGCACATATAGCTTATGTATGAGTGCAGTCAGACAACAGCACATCAGCAACAGAGAAGAGTGGAAGTGGAAGACTCACAGACTGAATATCCAAGAACTCAGAACCAGAAAACAGCAGAAGCTCTCTAAGGTCTAACGTAAGAGAGAGAAGTCGTACAGGTGGAGATCAAAGTTGGACTCGATGCATAAATCTTTCAGTCCTGTGTCGAAGACGGAGTACACAGTGTGACTGTTAGATGTAAATGATAAAATATTCTGAAACTTAGTTTTCTCATTCAGCTGATTCAGTGACTCCCCTGAGTTTATAGACCTGTAATGGAGTTTAGTGGGTAGTTTATTGGTTTGGTCCTGTGTCATCAGCGAGGAGACCCCCCCCCCCGTTGTTAATTTAACATCGCTAAGCCTCATCTGAAATCCGCTGGCACGGGCATTGTGAGTGATGTAGTTTCAAATATTTTGAGAAACAGTAATACTGGAAAGCAAGAAGGCAGCAGCCTGAAGGTGTACACTGCCAGACGGCAAAAAGACCGCCTCCAGGGTACGCGTGTCACATGAGCGCCACTAAGAAACGTAAAACGTCTGTCAAAAATGCAGGCAATGCGACAAGTGCTGTCAGACGAATACAGCCGCTAACGAGCGCAGGACAAGAGAGAGACGTTCCAGGGTTTCATCAAAAATCATATTCTGAGCTCTGGCTCTGATCCATAGTCAGTCAGGAGAATATCTGAAAACAGATCTGGATGTGTTCACCGTGCCCTACACTCAGACGTCGATAGAGCGACGCACATTTATTGAAATACCCCCGGTGTGGGCATCCAAACTGTAAGTTAATAGCGCCGATACATAGTGATTTTTTATTTTCAAGACAAACTTCTGCTTAATGGTGTTGACTTGGGTCTAAAATTTGTGAGGTCGAAAGATAAATTTTCTTTCATGGCCAATCAGAATGCTCAATACCACAGTAAGATAGTGTTGCAAGCTTGTTCATACAAAAGGTGAGTGTATCACCAACTGTCAGGTTGGCACACAGCAAAGCCCTCAACATGCTAACGCTAAATACCCAATAGACAGTGTTTAAAAACATTCTCCATCCCTGGAAGGACCCGCGTTTCTTCACAGGATCATGGATTTACAGGAACTCTACCGAAGTTTGTCATAGTTGAACTCTGACATGTTCATCCCAGAGCCTTGTTAAACACGTTCTGAGCATCAGCAGCGAGCTCACTGAGGAAATAATTCAGAGCTTTGTAGGTTGTGATGAATGAGAGGCTCATTGATGCTACAATCCCAAATACTGGAATCAATCTGGCTGCTTCCTCTGCTGCCATTGATGCAACTATGCTTGCAGCTGAGACCAACAACTTCAGGATGAGATCTTTGGTTGTTTTCTCTGCAGACAGTTTTGATTTAATGACAGCACTCAGATCAGTGTATGGAACACCTGAGCTGGCAGCAAGTCTCTCCAGAGATGACTTATCAAGACCAAACCCAGCTACATATTTTGAAACAACTGCAACCATCAAGCCGAGATCAACAGCAACAGAAAGTCCAGGAACTGGAACCCCTGCTACAGCTGCAGACAGAATAGAGTAGTATTTTATTTTAGACTGAAACGCTTTTTTCTTCTTGTTGATGATCTCCAGGTTGATGTTGGGCATGACGAACAGCAGAGCATCTCTCTTGTGTGCAGGAAGTTCTCTCTCTAAGGTCGGATGTAAGAGAGAGAAGTCGTACAGGTGGAGCTCAAAGCTGGACACCAGGAAGACCTGTGGGGACACGACGCCTTGTCTCTGAAGACCTGAGTTATAAAAGAGATAAAACATGATTCACAGTTGAACTTTATTATGATGAATGATAACACCTGTTTGCACTGGTAAAGCAAAGAGATCAGTGAAAAATATGTGACTGTAAACTTTGAAAGAAAGAAGGAAAAAAAACACTGACTTTAAAATTATTTATTAATTATTATTAAAATTAATTATTTATTTATTCTGTTTTACATAAAGAGGATCTTCCAGTCTCAATTTCCTCTGCAGCTCAATAAAACCTGACTCATAAAGAAGACAGAATCTGTAGTTATATGCAAAAATATAAAATTATAAATAAATGCATATACATATATTTTATTAATTTTCCAACAGTAAAAATATAAATCAGCTGCATTTTTCACAGTAAAAGAAAAATCTCACCTTGAATGCAGTCGTCTCTGATTTTTGTCAGAGTCCTCTCTGCACTGAAGTCTCTCTTTCTTCTCTCAGCATTTATATCGTTGTCAATCTTTGAGCGAACAAAGTAGAACTTTTTCTTCATCCTCTGGATCTCCTGAGCGAGTTTCACATCATTTTCTCTGAAGCGAGTGTCTGAGATGATGATGAAGAAGTCAAACTTGTCAAATCCAACAAGCTCCAGGTACTTATCAGCTGGAAACTTGGTGGTGCCGATTCCAGGAAGATCCCACAAAGTAACATTGGGATAGTTTGGATGGGGATATGGTGTACCCTCTGAGGTGGTTTCTACAACACCAGTAGGAGCAGCTCCCTCATCTTTGTCATCTATCCCTCTGAAGGCATTAACAAAGGTGGATTTGCCTGAGCCACATTCTCCTGTGATGGCGATATTTAGTGGAATATTTTCTTGTTCTTCTAAATATTCTTGGATCTTTGCAGCTGCTGCTGCAGTGTCGTTATTCTGCAGTGCTTCTTTAACTCCAGCAATTAGATCCTCCATGTTGATCCTGAAACAGAAGAAAAATAAAAAGGTGTAAAAATCACTGCTGCATTATTTGGAAATACTTAATATGCAGACATCTGGTTAGTCATATTGCCAATGACTAACCAGATGTCTTCAGTATTAGAGTTATCATAGCAGTTTAAAGAGAGGATGGAACAGAACCAGATATAAGAGAGGAGTGTACGGTATTAGTGATCAACAAGCCAGGAGAGGGGAGTGAAAGTGTAACAAGATTAGTGGGCAGTGGATCAAGTTTACACAAAGACGACTTTAACTTAGTAATTATAGAAAATATTTGAATTATTGTAGGAAGTTCAAAAGTGGATAAAGAAGATGACAGTTGAGTAGGAGGGGAAAAAATGCAAGTAGGACAGTTGACCATATCACAAGAAGAGGGCAACAGTTGATGAAGAACAATTTTTGTATAAAAAAAAGTCCATAAATTTGCTACAGACTGCAGCAGAGTGTGTATGAATGGCAAAGGTTTAAGAATATTATATAAACTAGAAAACAAAGTACGAGTGTTTCCTTCAGCTGACTCAATAATATAAGTGCAGCAAGCAGATTTAGCATGATAAATAGCTTCTTTATAACTTTTTTTATGACTGAGATACATGTCCTTATGAATATTAAGTCCTGTTTTCCTGAAGAGACGTTCCAGGCGGCCTCCAGTAGCTTTAAGTTGGTGAAGTTCAAATGAATACCACAGGGCAGAGCGAGAGAAGGAAACTGTTTGAGTGTTCTGGGGAGCCAAGGTTGATAAGTCTGTTGTTATAGTGAGATACCAGGTCATCTATGGAACCTGAGGCATACCTTATACCTGTTGTTGTGTAGGATTGCAAGGCCACCCCTATATCCTGACACACGGGGCTGGCAGGTGTAAACAAATCCAGGTGGAGTGGTCGAATTGAGTTCGACTAAATCATTTGGATGCTGCCAGGTCTCCGTTAGACATAGAAAGTCAAGTTTATGATCATTAAGAAGATCATAGACAAAAGGTCCCCTGCTGGAGAGCAATTGGGCAATCCAACGGGAACGGGGTGGTCACTGCTAACATTGCAAGCTGACCTGGCAATGCTAGTGAGCAGTCCGCCCCTGTGCAAGATGACCACAGGGGTGGTATTGGGCTCCTGCTGTCGATCCTGTAATTCCATCTGGATCCAACTTCACACCCGATCAGATCTGCACACTGTTAGACCTCTGCCTCACCACCACATATTTCAAATACAACGAAGGCTTCTACAGACAAAAACATGGCTGTGCCATGGGCTCCCCCGTGTCACCTATTGTAGCCAACCTTTACATGGAGGAAGTGGAAAGAAAGTCTCTTGGCTCTTTTAAAGGGAGAGTACCCAGCCACTGGTACAGATATGTAGATGACACCTGGGTCAAAATCAAAACACAAGAAGTGGAATCCTTCACTGCGCACATCAACACCGTGGATAAAAACATCAAGTTCAGGGAAGACACAAAGGATAACCGTTTTCCTTTTCTGGACTGTGTCGTGCATATTGAAGGAAATGGAATCCTCAACATTGAAGTTAACCGGAAGCCCACACACACGGACGGACCAGTACCTCCTCTTTGACTCCCACCATCCTCTGGAACACAAACTTGGAGTAATTAGTAGGGGTGCAACGATACACAAAATTCACGGTTCGGTTCGGTTCGATACTTTGGTGTCACGGTTCGATCTTTTTTCGATACAAAAAAATGTTCATGCCTTTTTTATTTGTCATTTATTAAAATTATAAATATATATTTTAATTCAAAAGTACAGTTTTTAAATTTAATGCTGAAACAACAAAATAATTAAAAAAATAAATCTATCTGATCGAGAAATCCCTCATCTTTGGAAAAGAGAGTTTATTACAGAGAAATGGCTCTTTCCAAAATAAAAGCTATACTATAGCTTCTTCTGGGGTATACTCTCAGCAACATATTAAACATATCAGGTCTCCATAAGGAGAATCATGTGCTAACGGCTGTCTAAATGACTCGGGTAAAGTTTGTAGCATGCGTGCTTGTTGTTTTTGTCTGCTTCCACTTGTCTTTGCACTAGGATGATGTCGGCGTAAATATTCATTGTGTTCCCACTAGTGCTGTCAGCATTAATCTCGTTAAAATGACGTTAACGCCATAACGCCGCAAATCTCCGTTAACGAGTTACCGCGGATCGCCCCGTGCGTGGGGCTGGACGGCGTCAACATGTTAACGAGCAAACTGCGCTAACGCAGTAGTTCCCACCAATGTAATTGAGCATTGCGTGGCACATCATACTGTTTTACTTTTGTCCAAGACGCGCTTACCTTCAGGGTCATACTTCACATGAAGACCAAAATAGTTCCAAACGCAAGATCTGAATGAGGGTGGGGGAGGTTCAGTTTCAGGTAGCGTTGAGGCAGTTGCCATGTTGCAGCGAGCTTAGCTTCTGTCTTGCTAGCTTGCGCTGTGCTCAGTGGATCTGCGCTCGACAATGCAGCAGTAGGTGGAGTAGTCAAACGCAGATCCACTGAGCTCGGTATGCGTACCGAACCGAAGACACTGTATCGAATGGTTCAATACCGATACATGTATTGTTGCACCCCTAGTAATTAGGACCCTACACCAGTCTCTGCTGGACGGTTGCGCCGTAAGATGGCTGCACCGATGAGAGCTCCCAGTCATCTCAGTAAAAATGTTATTATTTATTTTGTACTGCTTTCAGCGCGATCATACACTCGGTATGACAGACAAACTTGCGCGACGTCGAGGGAAAACAAAGAGGGGGAAACGCGCCGGAGTTTTGTGCCGAACGCGACAGAGAAACAGCAAGCCACCTCTCCCCAGCATCCTGCTTGCGAATCTCCAGTCTCTGGACAACAAACTTGACGAGCTGCGTGCACGGATTAAACACCAACAAGACATCAGGAACTGCTGCATTCTGGCCTTCACAGAGACATGGCTGGAGCCCAGTGTCCCCGACTGCGCCATCACGCCGGATGGATTCACTGTTTACCGGGGAGACCGAACTAAGGACTCAGGCAAGAAAAGGGGAGGAGGGGTGTGCTTTATGGTTAACTCTTTGTGGGCTAGAGATGTGTGTATCTTAAAAACTTACTGCTCTCAGAGCCTCGAGCTGCTGACCATTAAAGTCAGGCCTTTTTACCTCCCAAGGGAGTTCAGCTCAGTTCTCCTCTCAGCTGTTTACATTCCTCCACACGTTGATAAAGCTACGGCTATGGACGAACTGTATGACATCATTACTGGACACGAGAACAAAAATCCAGAAGCTGCCTTTATTGTGCTGGGAGACTTCAACAGAGCCAACATGAAGAAGGTTCTCCCCAAATACTATCAGCACATCTCCTTCCCCACAAGAGGTGATCAAACACTGGTACACTCCATTCAAAGAGTGCTACAAACCCCTCCCCTGCCCAGCTTTTGGTAAGGCAGACCATTGTTCCATTCTGCTGCTGCCTGCGTACAGACAAAGACTAAAACAGGAAAAACCAGCTTCCAGGGTCATCTACAAATGGGACAGTGAGGCTGAGGAGGTCCTGCAGGACTGCTTTGACACAACTGACTGGCAGATATTTGTGGATGCAGCTGATGGCAACATCAATGAACTCACAGACTCTGTCATTTGATATATTGGAAAGTGCATGGATGATATCATCACAAAAACCACTGTCCGCATATATCCAAATCAGAAATCCTGGGTAAATAAAGACGTTCGCGCCAAGCTAAAAGTGCGGACCTCTGTCTTTAACTCCGGGGATGCTGATGCATATAAAGCAGCAGGTACGACCTCCGAAAGTCCATAAAAAAGGCCAGAAAGGACTACAGGGACAAAATGGAGTCCAGCTACCACAGCTTTGACACCAGGCGACTGTGGAATGGACTGCGCTGCATCACTGACTACAAGAAGGACAACACTGTCAGTGTTCAGCCCACTGTATCTCTCGCAGACGAGCTTAACAACTTCTATGCTCGTTTTGACGCAGACAACAAAGAGCAGATCCTCTACCCTCAGGAGGACAGTGAGGCTGCAACTTTAACTCTGGAAACAGAAGCTGTGAGATGGACCTTTAAAAAGGTCAATCCTCACAAAGCTCCAGGACCGGACGGCATCCCAGGCCGGCTACTCAGAGTGTGTGCAGACGAGCTGGCAGAGGTGTTCACCAACATCTTCAACCTCTCCCTGAGGCAGTCAGTGGTCCCCACGTCCCTCAAAGCATCCACCATCATTCCTGTTCCCAAAAAATCAGTGGCCTCCTGTCTGAATGACTACCGTCCTGTTGCACTGACATCCATCATCATGAAGTGCCTGGAGCGGCTGGTCAGAGGTCACATCTGCTCCTCCCTCCCTGACACACTGGACCCTCTTCAGTTCGCCTATCGAACAAACAGAGCCACAGAGGATGCCATCGCCCTGGCAACGCACACCACCCTCACTCACCTGGAAAAAGGGAATACATATGCAAGGATGCTCTTCATCGACTACAGCTCGGCTTTTAACACCATCATCCCCTCAAAACTTGCCTCGAAGCTCGTCGGGGCTTGGAACACCAATCTGCAGATGGATTCTAAACTTCCTCACAAACAGGCCCCAGGTGGTGAGAGTTGGTAAGCACACCTCCTCATCACTCATCCTAAACACAGGTACGCCACAGGGTTGTGTGCTTAGCCCCCTTCTATATTCCCTGTTCACACACAACTGTGTTGCTAAACATGAGTCCAACATCATCATCAAGTTTGCGGATGACACAACCATCATAGGCCTCATCACAGACAATGATGAGACGGCCTATAGAGAGGAGGTGATGGCGCTGTACGAGTGGTGTCTGGAAAATAACCTGTCTCTCAACATCAGCAAAACCAGAGAAATGATAGTGGACTAGCGGAAGCGACCAGTCAGTGAACACCAGCCCATTAACATCAACGCTGTCAAGGTCGAAAGGGTCAGCAGCTTCAAATTCCTTGGAGTCAACATAACCGAGGACTTCTCCTGGACCCTTCACACAGACACTGCTATCAGGAAAGCTCGCCAGCAGCTTTACTTCCTGAGGAGGCTGAGGAAGTTTGGCATGAACGCCAACATCACCTCAAATTTCTACAGGTGTGCAGTTGAGAGCTTGCTGACGAGCTGCATTACAGTTTGGTACAGAAGCTGCTCTGCCAGCAGCCGTAAATCACTACAGAGGGTGGTGAAGGCAGCAGAGCACATCACTGGCACGAGGCTTCCTGCCATTCAGGACATTTATCTTCAGCGATGCCTCCGTAAAGCACACAGCATCATCAAGGACCACAGCCACCCAGCACATCAGCTGTTCTCCTTATTACTATCTGGCAGACGTTACAGGAGTCTGTCTGCTCGGACTACAAGACTTAAAAACAGTTTTTACCACCAAGCCATACGACACCTCAACCACAACACTTAAACACACACAACACAGTCCACAGGACGCACTCAGAAGCTACCCTGCAGCTTCACAAGTAGTCTGTTTAATCTGCACTGGTTACTCCACTTTATTGATATTTATTTTTAAAAAGTGCAATACTGTAATTTTCTGCTGCTCATTCCTGTGCAATATCCCATCTGCCCCCCCCCGTCATATTTCTTTTCAAGATTTTCTTTTTTAATCACTAGTGTACATATATTTATATTTATAGATACATATATATTTTGTCATCTTTTCTCTTTTACCACGTCTCTCTAATATTTTGCTCTTTACTATTTTTCTATTTATTTTGTTTTTTTATTTTATTTTATTATATTTTCTTCTACTGTACCATGCTGCTGAGTGACTGCTGCTCGTCAAACACATTTCATTGCAATGTTGACCCTTGCATATGACAAATAAAACTGAAACTGAAACACCGGGCAGAACATTTTCCCTCTAAGCCTGAAGGGAAAAAGAAGGAACACACACATGTAAAGGAAGCTCTTAAAACATGCGGTTATCCTAACTGGGCTTTCATCAAGTCAGCAAAGATGCACATAAAGAAGATCAGACACCAGCGAGGGAGGATAAGAAAGACAGATGCAACAACGTTGTCATCCCCTATGTAGCCGGTGTATCAGAGAAACTCAGGAGAGTTTTCTCCAAGCACGACATCCCAGTGTACTTCAGACCCAGCAACACACTCAGACAGAAACTGGTTCACCCGAAAGACAAAACTCCAAAACACAGACTTAACAACGTGGTGTATGCTGTACAGTGCAGCGAGGAATGCCCAGACCTCTACATTGGAGAGACCAAACAGCCACTTCACAAGCGCATGGCACAACATAGAAGAGCCACCTCCACAGGACAAGACTCAGCAGTCCATCTGCATCTAAAGGTCAAAGGTCACTCTTTCGAGGATGCCAATGTTCACATTTTGGACAGATGGTTTGAAAGAGGAGTGAAAGAGGCCATCTATGTCCACTGTGAGCGACCATCTTTGAACAGAGGCGGTGGTTTACGACACCAACTGTCTGCCATCTATAATCCAGTTCTGAGATCCTTCCCAGACGCCTTAATACCCACTCACATCCTGGGCCATCTGACCTCAGGAATTCACACGACAAGGTGGGGCCAGGTTTCACAATGAGCTCACCCGAAACCCTGGCTGATTAGGTCCCACACCCGCTTTCACACCTTGGATCGTGTGATTAGGTAGAGGATCATCAGGGGGTCCTTTGTCCCTCTTGGGGGGGGGATACTTCCACAGGGCTTAAATCTGGGACTCTCCACCATTTGACCTTAGAACTGAAGAAGCTTCTCGGATGAGAGGTGAAACGTCTTCAAGCCACTTAAAGAAGTCCAGACACTTTTCTTTCTAAGCTCTTTAGAACACGCCCACTTGTTGATGTATAGTGGTGTCTAGAATACAGCCAAGGAGTTTTGGAACAGTTTTGGAATCCCTTATAGCGAAACTATAAGGGATCATTGGCAACAACTGGGAAGTACTTGGATTTGAGGTTGGCTTGTACCTGAGAACCTTTGGTAGTATCTCAACTAAAAATCGCAGCATGGAAGAGGAGAAGGTAATATTCAAAATAAAAAGCTTGCCTCAAAGAAAATTGTCAGAGATGTCAGAAGAAGACAGACTAAACAACTTCAGCGCAAGAAGTTTATTATCATTTTGTATGGTGTTACTGAAACGAAATACTGTTTCTCGCCAGCCTCTACAGTGCAATAAGCAATACAGTTTAAAGAGAATAAATACAGTTTAAAAGAATGAGTTTTAAAAAGAGCAGCAAAAAAAAGGCATAAATAGCATTAGGGCTGCCACAAACGATTATTTTGATAGTCGACTAGTCACCGATTATTTTTTGCGATTAGTCGACTAATCAGATCATCATCCATTGGACGTAAAACGTACAGCTTATTGCACCAGCAGCATCTGCTCTTATATAACTATCATTAGCTTCCAGCTTTAAGTGTTTAAGGTATGTGCTAACTAAAAATAAAGACAAGATGATAGTTTATTAAATTTTAATGAAATTTGCAGATTGTTTCCATGGAGTTTAATAAACTCAGCCGTCTGCTCCTTGCTATCTAAAATATAACAGGACACCGGAGTATATTCTCGAGCATCTCACACTTCTGATAATCAGTTGTCTGCTTGACGTTTATTCAGCTGTGTAAAAACTATAACTTTAATCTCAGCCAAACCGATTTACTCAGGAACAAATAAAATACAAAAAAAAAAGCCAAACAATGATATTTTTAAGTTATCTAAGTGACTTATATATGTTTAACCTGAGTAGCGAAAGACGGCGGTGGGTTTGAAAACGATTTGCCGGGAGTCCGGTGTTCTCAGCGGCTCTAGTGACCCTTGAACCCCGGCTAGCTATCGAGCTAGTGGGTAACAGACGTCTCCGAAAACGTCGGAGCGCTTTTGAAAATATGTGGTGTCTTGATAAACTGAGCAGATACTTGAGGTTTACACAGCTACATTCTCGCCTGAAAATATATTAAACGTTTATTTTGTGACCCAGAAAGAATAATAAGAGTAATATTAAAACTAACTAGCTGCCGCCATTGTTGGAAACTGAGCTGGGCCGCGCTATGAATTCTGGGACAGAGCTACTTCTTCTTCTTCGGGGTTTAACGGCAGCTGGCATCCTTGTACATGCAGTGCTGCCATCTTCTGTTTCAGTCCGTTATTACACTCTTAAATCCTGCTACTTATTCCTGCATCTTTTGTGGTCTTACAAAGCTTCAAACGAAGCGTCGACTATTAAATCAGTCGTCGACGATTTTGATAGTCGACGTAATCGTGACTAGTCGACTAATCGTGGCAGCCCTAAATAGCATAAAATCTAAGTTCTAAAACAAACTCAAGTCACATATTTTTATTTAAATAAAGCAAAAGGCGCCTTTGTAAGGTGCAGGAAAGGATGGATGGAAGAAGGGGAACAAAACTTGGAGGAACAAAGCTTAGAAAATCATCATGGGAAACTGAACTCAATTCAAAAACGTAATAGAAATTGTATTGTTGCTGATAACCCTAAAATAATATCCAACTTTTGCTCTTTTTTTTCTTTACAGTGAGTTATGCAAATCAAAGTACATACTGTTATCTTTTCTTAATTCTCTTGAGGTCAAACCGATAACTCAAGATGTTAGAAAGGTTTGTGATGAGGTGATAGGTGATACGTCCGCTTCAGGTCTCAAAGTCAAACGAACACTGCAGCATCACTAGGATTTAAAAACTGTAAATTCTTTCATCTTTAATAAAATAAACAGTGTTGCTGCTTTACCTGGTGTAACAATTAAGTTTGACATCCAGTGTACTGAACCGCTGGTCTGTACCATAAATTATCATTACAGGAGTGGTTGGAGCTCTGTGCGCAGTAGCATTAATGACGGATGTGCTCAAAGGCGTGCTCTGTAACCTGTATAGAGCAGTCTGTCATGCACAGGAATAAGCTGCATAAAGTCTGTGTAAGTTGCAATAATACTTTGATGAATTTCAGTGTTAAGTTGTTTCTAACCTAAAGTATGTTACTGCGCTGGTATTCACAGGAGTTTGCACCCTTGGCAAGCAGAGCGAGGTATGTGATGTCATGTGTCTGTTTTTAGATTTTATTCAATTGAACTGTAGAGAACCTGGACACAGTTTAAAACTGCCTGTTTTGTTTTATTTAATCAGTTACTGTAAATCTCGGAATTGTTTTTTGAATTTACTTGATTTAATTTAAGCTCATTTGTTGTTATTGTTTATTGTTAAGGTTCAAAGTGTTACCGGCATGGCCCTTTAAGGGTGAAGCCTGATGGGAAATGTATGCGGGATGTGTGTAGCGGGACTGCCCTGTGTGTGTGTGAGAGTGAAAAGAGAGAGAGAAGAAGAAAAGAGTAATGGTTAGCGACAGAAGAGACGGGAAGGAAATTAGTAAAAGGAATATAATAACGCCCTCGGCAGCCAGAGTTGTGTCGGCGATGTTCGCTGTGAGTAAATTGTTTCAGCTCGCTGTACACGGTGTTCGTGCCTTAGAGAAGAAATAAAGTTCGGTGAAGCAGTTTTCCTACACCTCCTTCGATCTTTTTACTAGCGGAGTCAGTTAGCCAGTTACGAAACCTTCAAGTAACTGCCAGAGGTTTCCTTACTACGGTTCGGAGCCGCGAATCTGGCGCGGTAACAAAAGGGACTGAACGGGTGTCAGTTTTGTCTTATTTTATAGCTTTCACAGGGCTCAATGATGTCCAGAGAATGAGCCGTGTTTGGTGAGGAAATAAATGGCTGCACCCATTAGAGACTCTTCTGTCCTTCTTGATGCCAAGGGCTGCTACATCCAGGTATCCATGAAAACAGAATTTATGAAATTTAACAGAGTTAGAAGTTAGCAGGAAGTTAGCTCGCTAGTTTCCACCTAAACATGATATAGCATGTTCTGACTGAGAGATTTCTGAAAAAAATAAAACATACAGCTCTGCTATCTCTTCCAACATAAAAGAAGACAGAAAACTAAACAGCAGTGATGTTTGTAGGGTTACTGAAGTTGGGCTAGCTGGTACGTTAACAGGAGGGTTCCCGATGGTTAGAGACAAATGCAATCTCATGGCAGGATGCTGTAAACGGACCAAACTTCAGTCAGGAGAACAACTGAGATAATCCATCCACAATACGAAGTTAGTCATTAACATACTGCAACAACATGGGAATAGAGCAGCTGTAACAGAATTCAACATTAATGAATCAATGGTACGGAAGTGGAGGAAGAAGGAAGAAGAATGACCTCCCAGCCCATTGTTCCTCCAGTGGGCTGATTTTAGTCATTATGCAAATGTGCTGTTTATAAGATTGGGGAAACCTGCAGTCGGCTGAGACTGAAGAAGTCACTTGGACGGGTGACGAAACGTTTTAATCATAATTTCACTAGCTCGGCCCACCTCCTCATTTTAGGTTTGACAGCGTTTAGTAGGTAAGGGTGAATGCTTTGACTTGAATTGAGCTGCGGTTTGGGGAAGGCCTCGAAGGGGACAGGTGATGGCTCCCGGGCCTGGCAGATCCCCGTGTACTAAATAGAAATGAAGAAGTTAAAGAAATGAAAACAAGGAGGGAAGAAAGGTGGGGCACGTAAATGAGAATGAACAGCTTGCAGAACTGGGGGGAAGCTATATATACGACAACCAGGAAGGAATGTGTTTGGAGGCGTGGTCCTGCTCCTTAAATTCCAATACATAATCTCCAATCTATTTTTAGTTGCCTATCAATAAAATTTAACTAGCATATAGTGAAGTCCAAACTTTCAACAGAAGTTGAAGCAGAGACTCAGCGTGGCTGCAGCTTGTTGTTACATCATCATAAAGTCTGCCATTTGATTTTCAGGTGCAGCACACAGAGGGTTAATGACACTCACCACATTCAGAGTGTAACAACCAACCACCTGTGTGGGAGCACGATACCACTTTATGTCCGATATGACCGATATCATAAATTTGAAAATCTGCCGATACTGATATGACTCCAATATAGTGTATTTTATAATCAGTAAAACTGTTTGTTTTTTTAATATCGTGCTGCATTTTGTAGAAGTTGATACTCAAGTTTTAAAAAAACAAAACACTAAAGCTATTCTGTTATACCTGTATGCAAAAAATACACAGCACCCAAAATATTTCATAGTTCAGCAAAACTGATGAATCTGATAAACTTAAATCTACATCATGGCTGGACTTGGACAAATAAATCGGCCTAGAGACCAGCCCACCAGGTATTACAGGAAAAACCATAAAGCCTTTGAATGAAAAGAAACACTGTTGTGACAGTGATGTGCACTGTCTTGTTGTAGATGTATCAATCTAATAAACTTAAACTTACCACATCCTCCCTATTCTGGTATTCTAAACAGTACTTAGTAGATATATTAAACAACCTAACTAATAGGGTTGCCAACTCCCAGCAAAAAAAAAAAAAAAAAGGTAAGATAGGTAGATCTCTGAAAGTGCAGTAACTGAATGTAAGGAAGTGATTCTATTAGCTTCAGTGACGGCCGGTTACATTTTGCAGTGCAAAACAATAATCGTTTCTCTCTCTCTCTCTTATTTCGATGTTGTTTTTCCTCTACTGACGTACCCCCCCCCCCCCCCCCCGCCCCTTCCGTGTGCTTCTCCCTTCCCGTTTCCTTTTTGTTGTAACTACTGCTGCTCGAGCTGCTTTATTGACACGCACAGACAAATCTACCCACTTCCTCGGTACTCTTGAGATTAAGAACAAATAAGAAGAAACAGGACATAGATTATTTCATTTCATGGAAGTTTACCTGCGTGTTGGTGCTGGAAAGATGATAAATACTGTATTCAGCAGTAATTCTGATGATGCGGTCTGCGCAGACTAGAGCCTTGTTGTACTGGCTCAAACTTTCTTTAAATGTTTGATGTCTTTAGCCCCTCCCCCTGAAAACAGCAAGAGAAACTGTTTTAACTGGTGACATAAAACTAGCAGACTGGCGTTCAGCCATTTGATTTTTGTAAAAGCCATCAGTTTACAGGAGTTTCCCCTCAACAGTGGAACTATACGAGTAATTGTCTTGTGAGTTTGAGGTGCTACAGGAGCTACATGAAATCCTCACATCCTGTTTCTACAGCCTGATGTATGAAGACAGTTTAGATGCTTTTCATATTTTAGATTATAAAACAGAAAAAAATGATCCAAATTAAAACCAATCAGCCCCTTCATGCGTGCAGCAGTGTGTGTGTAAAGCAGCTGATTTACAAGAAGTGCAGAGTGAGGAGCAGAGTTAAATATCTTGACAAACTGCGCCCTCTGCTGGAGAGAACTGCAGTGTTCATTTAGTGTTTATTTAACCTGACAGCTAACAAATAACAGTTTTTCACATCATGTTTGCCTTTCAGCCAGACTGATGTTTGGATTGATTCATTACAGCAGCTGTTGGCTGTGAGCTCATCACTACCTGCTGATATCAAACACAAAGTGGGGAGTGATAAGTAAACATACCTGATGCAGGTGTCAAGACAATAATGTGGACAGTAACATGTCAGAGGAACAGATGAGAAATGTAGCACTTGTATTGACCGCCATGTGGGGAAAAGTCATTATTCACACCCTGATGAAATAAAAAAAAATCTATTAATTAGTTATGAGGGTTCTTTACATGCGATCCACAGACTCAGATTAAATTCATTATGTTCTTGTTTGTTGAAGCACAAACATCTCTTTATTTTACCGTCCTTGTTTTTCATAAAACAGGATCACAACACTAACAAAACAAGAAACAGTAGATCTGCCCTCCCTGAATAACATTTCTAATTGTTACGGCTGCCGTCGTGGGCTGGGGTTCTGACATGTAAATGTGAGTGTGCAGGTGCGCCTCCAGGAGTGGTGGATCCCGAAGATGGTGTGTCAGGATTGGATGCTGCTCTGGAGGCGGAGTATAAGACGGCGCGGTTCAGGACGGCAATCATCCATCCTCGGTTTTACCCCAACCGGCTGGGGCTGCGACATGCCCTGTGGTGCTTTGTGAATCCAGGAGGAAGTAGGGGTGGATCGCCTTTTCAGTCCGGCACAGTTTTCTCATGTTTAGTTAGTCAGGGAGGTAAGTGATTGTTGTTTGGTTATGTTTCTTTGGGACTAGGTAAGCAGTCTCTCCCCTGAGTTAGTTTCCTTTTGTTTGTTATTTTGGCGTGGGTCCACCCCGAAGCCTGAGTGACTCCTGTGAAACCCATTTTTGTTTCGTGTCTGTAAATAAACCATTTCATATTTTAACTTATGGTGATCTGCTGCTTGGGGTTGAGCAGGGGGTGAATCATTCCTCTTGTTGCGGTCGGGTCCCCCAGACCGGCCGTAACGTAATGTTTATAACAAACTGACATTCTTCCTAAAAGCATACACTGTGACAGCAATAATAATAATAATAATAATAATAATAATAATAATGATGAAAAAAGTGCACTATCAATGATTTAATATTCATTGTAGAAACTTCAAAAGCTGAAATCCTCAAAATCATTCAAACAAAATGTACATATGCTATAATGCCTTCCGGTCTGCTCTCACTGAATTATTATTATTAAGAAATCTAAGTGATAAGAGGCCAGAAATGTTTGAACTCGCTTATAAACCTAAATCACTGAGGCCGTCTCTCCTGCATGAAGTCCAGGTGCTGGTTTTCCAGTGTGTGCGTCTGATGGCCCAAAGCTGACTCAGAGCTGTAACACCAAAACGTGAAAATATAAACAACCAGACTATCAGCAGTGATTTAAGTACTTTAAGACCTCTGTGAAAATCATTTACAGTATATATCACAGAATTTAAGGCCTTTATAATCACAGAGCATACAGAGAAAAGTACTAAACTGAATCAATTTCAGCTTTCGTTTCTCATGATGTATATTGTATTAATAATTAAATTTCATTATCTGTGTCTTTACCATACATTTGCCACACAGGTGTAGATACTGTAGGTTCAGTGAATGCTTAAATTGCACTGATTAGAATATACTGGACATTCAAAGCTAAGATTCAGCGCACTGTGTTAGAGGCTGGGATTTGATGAATTCATCATATATACAACCTTTGATCATCATTTATGTCCAGTTGAGAATGAATCTGTGCACTCACATATTAAATGAACTGAAATCAGTAGTGTGATCTCCAGTCTTGATATAAGGAATGAGAGAACTGACAGCTGTTATTTTAATCAGCCTGTCTCAGTTGTTTTAACTCTAAGTATCACAAAGTAATGTGGTAACATCTGGACTGACGAGTTTACTGTCAGCATTTTAATCGCTAGTTTAAAGGCTGTAGGTTGCAGCCATTGCTCTAACACTGTATAAATGTAACAGGTCTCAGTGCTGGTGTTCTGGGAATTTCTCCTACCCCGTAAACCGTCCTACCCGTTGTTCCTGAGCATGTGCGCACATGCGCACAACACAAAAAGGGAAGCAAAGCGCATCCCACTGTGATTTAATGCTACTCCGTTGTCATATTTGCAGGAAAATAGGTAAGTAGTAAGTATTAGTACTTTTTATTGACGTTGATACTTGATTTTTTAAGCCTTTGTGATTGTTTGTCAATATTAAAGTAAAGTCGCTATCTGCTTTCTGCACAAAACTGTCGAATTTGCAGCTTCGGTGAAGTCTGCTGTCAAGTTACTGGACGTGGTATTTGCACAACACTTCTGAATCCGCAGCTTCGGTGTTTTAAGGCTGTTTCGGTAATGTCGTTATTTAATAAGTTAAATTATTTGCATTGTTAACTGCACATATTGAAGCTCAGAAGAAAATGTTTACTTACATTCATAGATATGGAGAAGAAGTGGGAAGAGATTTACGCGTTCATTTCTGCGGGCTCCTACCCTTCAGGATATGACAAGGCTCAGAGGCAAAACCTCAGAAGATATGCCTCAAAATTCAAACAAAAGGGTCAGTAATTTATTGTTAATACTAACAACTCATATATGTGGTTAAATTCATTTCTAAATATATATTGTTTTACTGCAGATGGAGAACTCTTTGTTGGAACCAGAAGAGTAGTAAAAACCATGGATGATGCCAGGAAGATATTTCATGAGTTTCATTCATCTCCAATTGGAGGACACACTGGCACACACAAAACGCTAAATGCAGTGTGTTCCAGATTTTACTGGTTTGGTATGACAGTTGACATTAAAACATGGGTATGTATTAACTGTTTGTATTGTTGTTAAATACCATTTAAAATAAGCAAATTTTTTTTATATCAGTTAAAAGAGAAACTGTACACTTGCAAAATATAAATAAATATGGTTAATTAGTGATATTACAGTAATAACCTGTAGGCCTGGCAGAGATTTGAAGACAAACACAAAGTATTGTTGCTAAATTGTTTGTTCGTTAGAGAATATGTCATTAAGTGATGTTTTTTTTTTTTTTTTATAAATGAGAATGTTGAACATTTACGTGAACTAAATATTTTTACCTTAAAGATTCTGGAATGTGACCAGTGTCAAAAAGTTGGGAAACCACTGACTGCTGTGCAACCGTTGCAGTGTATTCAGGTAAATATTATGCCCCTTTTACCCATCAAACTATGCTTCTAGCTCATATTCATAAAGGCAGGAGGGTTTGCCAACTAATTTTAACCATCGATGTTAGTGTGTACATTATACAATTTGTTATTCAAATTATTAATTTGTCCTTGATAGGTGTCTGAAGTGTGGGAACTTATTGGTATAGATCTTACTGGACCTCTTCCTAAAACTTCAAGCGGCTTCCAGTATATACTGACTGCAACTGACTACTTTTCAAAATGGGTCGAAGCTTTCCCATTAAAAACGAAATCTGCATCTGAGGTAGCCCAGCACTTGTGCTCCATTATATATAGACATGGCTGCCCCAAAAGGATTTTGTCAGACCAAGGCAGAGAGTTTGTGAATGAAGTAAGTGTTAAATAATTTTCAGTTACATTTTTTAACTTTACTTCACTGGGGTCAAAGATTTTTTCTTGTGTGCTTGTATAAGAAGTATAAGAACCTTGTCCTTATCTGTTGAAGCTCAACTTTGATCTTTGCAAGTTATTGCAAATTGAAAGAAGTGTCACAGCAGCATACCATCCACAGACCAATGGTCTAGATGAAAAGACCAATGACAACATAAAAAGGTATGCCTAATTTTTATCTATCAGTTTTTAATAACATTACTTATGTTATTCAAACTTAATTGTTACTTAATAATTTATTAATTTCTTTACTTCTAATTAAACTTTCATTACTGTCTTTACATATTTCTATGCCTGCATTTAGATCCCTCCGAAAACTGGAGAATGACCAGCAGAATAACTGGGATCTGTATCTTGACCCACCCTGTTTTCACTGCGGTCAAAAGTACACACCACAACAAAATACTCACCTTTTTTTCTGATGTATGGAAGAGAGGCAGTATTTCCATCAGAAGTGCCTGCTCAAGTGCCGGTAAGTGTTTGCCAAATTCTTTCTATGTTAGAACTAAGAATTGAAACCATTTAAGAAAAAAACCCAGTAATGTCTTTATGAATATGATATCATCTTGTTTTAATTGCTAATATCTACAAAATTTTAGATTTCCAACATCATTTTGCCAGACGACAAAAGGTACAGTGACTATGTACAGTCTGAAAGTGAAGCACAACATGCAGTTAAAGAAACTGCACAAGAAAACATTGCAAAGTCACAAGACAAGCAAAAGGTTGCATACGCCAAGCGGGCCCTGAAAAAGTACAAAAATGTTGTGTACAATGTAGGGGATCAAATTCTGCTTCTAAATATGAGGAAACGTGGGCGAAAAGGAGGAAGACTTGAACCGGATTTTTCAGGTCCCTACACAATTGATGACATCAGTGGAAAATGTGTTAGACTGAAAAACACTGAGGGAAATACTTTAAAAAGTCTATACAGTATTGACCACATAAAACCCTATAGAAGAAGCCACCCTGTCCAAGTCTCAACTCCAACTGAACCTGTTGAGAGTAGCCCAACTTCTGAGATGTGGCCTTGCAGTCCTCAGCATCATCATGAAGCGCTGCAAAATAACAGACTCTGTCATACAGTTTGCACCAAAAATAGCTCAGGTAAAATCAGTCCAAGCACCAGAAGAGCTTGTACCAGTGACCCCCCAGAAACCCAGCACGCAAGAAAAAGGTGGCATAGCTAAAAATCTCATTCTGACCGGTTGGTCAATTGTTGCCAGTTTGGCTAGTCGAATGGATAGAATGTTTTATTTTTTTTTCTCCCCTCTTGCTAATTTTGACCTGTTGGTCCATTTTTGGCTAATTTCTGATTTACATAAAGCGGCTCCCCTCTGGCATGTTTATTTTGTTGGCCCGTTGGCCCTTGTCTGCTTGTGGCCCGTTGGCCCTTGTCTGTTTGTGGCCCGTGTTACTTAGATTCCACTATACAAGGCGAGCTCCAGGGGCTTTGACTGGGCTTCGCTAAGCCATGTTGCAGCAGATAGTCAGCCTCCTGTTTCATGAGCAAGCGCTTATGGGGGCTGGCTCGATAAGGATGCTGCTTAATAGGTTTAGCTCCTTGGACATCAATATCATGCTCTAGCACCGTAGTGCAAGTTGGCACATCCCCGAATAAACAGGTGTATTCCTTAATCAAGACAGTTATGTCTTCTTGCTGCTCCGAAGACAGATGCTCAAGCAAACTCGGCAACGCTTTCAGCATTTCTGAGTCATAATCAGTCTCCCCTCTCTTTTCACAGACTTTAAAGGGGCCACTATACCTAGCAGACAAGGCTGAGCCTGGAACAGGCAAGAGCACAAGAACCTGGTCACCCACCTGAAAGGTTCTTTTGACAGAAGCCTTATCATAATGGCGTTTCATCTTTCCCTGTGAAACGGCAAGGTGCTGTTTAGCCAGAGCGTTGGTTTGGTTCAAACGCTCACGGAAGTGCTTTACATACCTGCTTAATTTACTTTGGAAACCCCATGTGGGCTCAAAAACGCCTCTTTCAGAGCTTTGAGGGGTCCGCGTGGCCTATGGCCAAATACCAGCTCAGAAGGACTAAAACCAAGTGACTCCTGAACAGCGTCACGGGCAGCAAATAACACAAATGGAATTCCCTCGTCCCAGCTCTTTTCAGACTTTAGGCAGTATTTGCGTAGCATCGCCTTTAAGGTCTGATGCCACCGCTCTAACGCACCTTGCGATTCAGGATGATAAGCAGAGGACACGACATGCTTGACACCTAGAGTGCTAGCCACTTGTTTGAATAACCTAGACTGAAAGTTTGAGCCCTGGTCAGTCTGTATGACCGTTGGCAGGCCAAACACTGGAAAGAATGTTGTCAACGCCTTAACAACTGATTTTGCTGTAACCTTATGTAATGGGACAGCCTCGGGGAAACGGGTAGCTGCACACATGATCGTGAGAAGGTATTGCTTTCCTGATTTTGTTCTAGGTAGTGGACCCACACAATCTACTATGACATGGTCAAATGGCTGATCCACTACAGGAATGGGACACAACGGAGCTGGGGGTATGACCTGGTTAGGTTTACCTGCAATCTGGCATACATGGCAACTGCGGCAAAATTTAGAAACATCACGCTTCATACCAGGCCAAAAGAAATGTTTTAATAGTAGCTGGTATGTTTTTGTGATGCCCAAGTGTCCCGACCACTGGCTTTCATGGGCAAGAGCCAGGATTTTCTGCCGGTACACAGAGGGCACGACAATCTGCTTGACTTTACTCCATTCTGCACCTTCTGCACCTGGTGGAGACCACTGACGCATTAGAACATCATGTTCTACAAAATAGGCTTGTTGCTCTTTATTGACTTGCTCAGCACTTACCTTATGTTTGAAACAGCTCTGCAGTGTTTCATCAACTAATTGAGCTGCTGACAGCTAATCTCTAGTCAAGGGCAGCGAAGAGACCTTTGGAAATGGATCAGGCTCCTCAGGTTTCACTGAGTCTGGGGGTGACAGAACATTGTTTCTGTTAGTTGGTACATCATTCTCCTCTGAAAATGAGGACATCAACACCGACTCAGAGAGGGCAACATCAGTATCTTTACAAGCTTGTGCTCGAGTAATCACACAGGCTGGATACAACCCAGGGTGCACGGAAACATCAGAAATCTTCTGATTTAGGGGGTTGTCTAAAACCTCCAGACGAGGGAGCACTAACCCTCCTGCAATATCATTGCCCAACAACATGGCCACACCCTCTACTGGCAAGGCCGGGCAAACAGCAACAGGGAAAAATCCTGTAGCGAGTTTTGATTTGATAAAAACTCTGTGAACTGGTCTGGGAGCGTAACCCATCTCTATCCCCCGTAGAACAGAATTAAAACCACATTCACTTTCAGCAGAAAAAGGTAAAACACTCGAGAGGATGACAGTTTGAGAACCTCCAGTGTCCCTTAAAATACGCACAGGTTTTAACTCAGATGGATTTTCTGTTAGCGATACTGAGCCATCAAAAATGAATGGTTCGAAACAGGGGTCCGGCACCTTACCACCACAACCATGGACCTCATTACGGGCCTCAGCTTTTACAAAACCCACCCCTTTGGGTTGCTGAGCATTTGACGTTTTGCGTTTTAAGGCTAAACAGTCAGCAATCACATGTCCAGTTTTATGACAGTAAAAACATTCACGGTTTTCCCTGGAACCAGACACTTTAGCCGTGTGGGGCTGTTGCACAGTGTAAACCCGTGGCTTCTCACTGCCAGTAAATGAGGCTTTATGAGTGAGCACGAACTCATCAGCAAGAACAGCAGCAGATGCGAGAGACGTCACTTTCTGTTCATTTAAATATAGCACAATACGCTCAGGAATGCATTTCTTAAAATCCTCTAACAAAACTAATTCGCGCAGAGCGTCATAGTCACTCGCTTTTGAAGCAACACACCACTTATCAAAGAGAATCCCCTTTTCTCTAGCAAACTCCACATAAGTTTGGGTTGGCAATTTCTTTTGCTGGCGAAACCTCTGCCTATAGGCCACGGGGACTAACTCATATGCCTGCAAAACAGCTGCTTTAACACACGAGTAATCTAAACTGTCCTTTAAAGAAAGCGCAGCCACCACCTCTTGGGCTTTGTCGGACAGTTTGCACTGTAACAAAAGAGGCCAAATCTCACTAGGCCACTGCAACGCGCCAGCGATACGTTCAAATGCTGCAAAGTATGTATCAACCTCAGTTTCTCTAAAAGTGGGCACTAAAGAAATGTACTTATTGATTTTAAAAGCAGAAGCGGACGAGGAGGTGGGACCGGAATTGTCAGCAGAGACAGATGAGGCTTGAGCCTGAGACTCCAGCTCAAGCTTTCGGAGCCTAACGGCTTTGTCTGCCTCTATCTCCAGCCTTCTTATTTCAAGCTGAACCCGCCTGTTCTGAGCCTTCTCCTCAGCGGCCTGAGGAGAAGGCTCAGCCGCACCTTCAGCCGAGCTCCTTCTCTGCCTTCTGAACTCCCAGAAGAGAGTGGATCATAGCGAGGAAGCGTGCGCGGCGTTTTTCCCCACTCATCCCCCTCACCATCCCCACAAGAACCATTTTGGCCCTCTTCAACTACGGCAGCTTGGCTTGGCACACCAGAGACCACAGGCAAAACAGGCGCTTGAAGCACACCAGCTCCCACCAATTTGTCCACCACTAAAGCTTTTAAATCACACTTATGAAGGGTTTTTGAAACCTGCAGCTGAAAGTGATCCACAATTTGCAGCAAATCATTTTTGCGACAGCTATTAATAACCTCAAGAGATGGGGCATCTATAAAGTGCTGTAAACAAAACGCAGCCGACATAGCGCCTAAACTGATAGAGATACTCTAAAACAAACACCCCCCTTTTTTTTTTTTTTCCCCATATGAGGTAGTGATGTGACGTTCTGTATCGAGGCTTCGAAGCGTCTGTCGAGTAATGGAGGGGGCGTTTCCGCGAAGCGCGTATCGAGGCTTGCTTCATTTATGGGAGGAGCTGAAAATGATGACGTCCGAAGCCTCGCTGCCCGGCTAAACCACGTGACTGGTTCATGAAGCGGTTCGAACTTTGCCGCGAGCTATGACAGCGATATAAACCCCTCAGACTTCATTCAAAATGTGGGTGTTTGATGGAGAGTTACGGTTAGTGAGAGTTTGGAGAAAGTTTGGAGGTTTATGAGAGTGAGGAGAGAAAGTCAGGAGAGAATGGAGCCAGCTAAGAAGAGGAGGATGTCCTCCCCTGTGTGGGAACATTTTGATTTTATTCCTCCCAACAAGGTATGTAAATTTCTACAGAAGATGTATTTTCATAATACGGATGGTGCAATAAAATTCATGTTAAGCTGTCTTTACTTTTCTACAAGTGTTTGCTATGTGCCAGGGAGCTGGGATATAACAACAACACCTCATCCGTGCTCAGGCACTACAGAGCTTTGCATGAGAATAAGAGGAACACCGATTGTGGAGCAAGACCAGGTGAGCCATCAAATCCCATGATAATATAGCATGCAGTCATGTTAGTAAATGATATAACAATATTATACAACTGTAATAAGTTACGTGTGTGATATTTATAATTGTGCTTTGTTTTTATTGTCTTTCCTCAGGAGAACAATCTCAAATAGATGGAGACCTGGTTAGCATGGTGATTGAGGACTCCCAGCCATTTAGCATTGTGGAGGACAAAAGATTTAAAAGATTTGTTAAATCATTAAATCCTAGCTATGTTCTCCCCACTAAAAAGGTCATAAAAGCAGTGACAATGTAGTTTTTACAGAATAAAATGTGAACAGGCAGGACTGTCCATAGCTCAACGTTACAAAAGCACAACCACTGTCCACACCCCAACCACACCTCACCTCACAGTAAATGATGATTTCCATTTTAAGCATTTCCAAATAATCATTTTCCATACTGCCAGTATAAATATACACAGTATACTGCCATAACTACAATATACATGTTTTACACACTCCTTTTATTGCTGACACTTACAGGCTGTGTTCAAAATGCCACACTCTTCAAATTCATGCCAACTGATATTTTTATGTCCAGTAGATGTCCTACTAGAGCAAATGAAGCTTCACGAAGCTTTGCGCTGGGGTGAACCAATTGGATGAAAAGCTTCAGTGCTTCATGAAGCTTCATCTGCCCATCACTACTATGAGGTATCCCGGACGAGCCCCCACTTATGTTACGACCCGGCTCTGCTAGGCGACAGTGGACGTAACATAAATGAGCACAGAGACCAGGGGGTTAGATAAAAAGAAAAACACAAGGTTTATTAATACAACTGAAAACCGTTAGTGAAACTCACTAGGCAGTAGGGTGCTTTAAATGAACATAACAAACAGCTCATATATTCAAATAACACTAATATAACAGTACTCATCTAATGACAATCACCTAAACATCTCACAGGTGGCTACTCCAAAACAAAGGCTCAAAAAGGCAGCAGTACAAAGACAAAGGCAAAGGCAGGGGGGGGGACAATCTGCACAGTCTGTTCAAATCAACAAGTCCCCCACGAATGACGACTCCTCAGCCTTTTATACTCTCAGGTAATTGCAGGCAGCTGTGTCATTGGTCTGTCGTACTCAAGGCTCCTGCAGCAGCCAATGGTGCGAGTGGTCTGGCACACTCTGATCTGCATGAAGTCGGGGCGGGCATAGGTCCGGGCCAGCCAATCCCCCGTGAGTCCTGGAACACTTTGATTTCCATAGAGGAAGGCGGGGCCACCTGAGGCCAGAGGCCGTAACACCCGTTGGCCCTTGACCGTGATTTTCAAATGGCAACTGTTATTACTACACTGTAAAACCTGACAAGTTCAGTTAACTCAAATGATTTGGGGAAACTGATTGCACCAATTGATTCAAGATTTATAACTTAAACAGTTTTGGGTTATTTAAGTACTTTATTAGAGTCCCGAGAACCCAAAGCAAATATGATAATGTAACTCAAATGCATTATGTTTATTTACTCATTGTATTTAGTATGTTTTAACTTAAACCATTAAATTTGTTGTACTAAGATGCTGTATTTATTCAAACTTATTTAAAGTGTTACATGCTCATATTCAAATTAAGTTAAATTAACTTAAATAGTTGTATTTAAACAACTTAATCCAATTGGGGAAACCGATTGCACCAAATGGTTCAAGTGCTATTAACACAAAACCAAGCTATTATTCTTTCCATTCAGTTTTTATTAACTTTAACTGCAGAGAAAATACAGAATGAATACAACCATACTTTCAGTCATAAACTATGACTGCTAAAGCCATTATCAAATAACAAATAATTAGGCATTTTAAAACTTGCGCTTTTAGGGAATTTTGAATGTTTTTTGTAGCATTTTGAAAATCGATTAAATGTACAAAACACAAATTTAGTAATGTAGACCTGATACATAGGTGTACATCATAAAAAACAATAGTCTAGAGGCAATTAGAGCCATAACAATCACAATTTTAAGTAACATTTAGTATAATAATGAAATCACATGCACTACAGCAATGCAACTATAGAACACAGCTGAACTAAGGATGTCACTAACAAAAAATATTCTCAAAGGTATTTGTGGCTTCTCAACAGTTTTGCCCAGACCTCGAATCAAGTGAACTGGCACTCATCACACAATTAAAAAATAAAGCTTGAAAGTATACTGTACATATTGACTAATTATCAGTTATCTCCCAAAAGATTTCCATGTAACTAAAATATATTCTTAGAAATAAGCTTAAGATTACACACTATGTGAAGATTTTTTTCAATCACAAACAAAACGTCAAATATGGATTGTCTCCTTATTCTTAGCTTTCTATACATTGCCTTTTAGAAAGCTAATTACCCTGAACAAATAAAACTATTGAAGCCATTCACAGATAACTGAAAAAGCACGAATATACTGACCAGTGAAAAACAAACATCATCTACACAAGCTCATTTTTTAGTGTCTGCAATTTTGGTTTTAGTTGCTTTCTCTCATCGTCTAGCTTCAGCAACACCACTTGAATGAACTCAAAAAAGCCAGTACACTTCTCAGGATAGCTCAGATGCAGAGCATAGATTAGCCCAAACAAACACACCAGTGCATCAGTCCATGAGTGATGAGTCATAACAACCTGATCTTCAAGTACTATGAACACTTGGCATGGTGAGAAAGGAACTCCTCCAGGCACCTCCTCTTCATCGACATCAGCAACCAGAGCAATTGTGGCTTCATAGAACTCAATTTCATCCTAAGATATAATACAGAGTGCACAATTATTCATCTGTAATATCTCTGTTAAAAGCATAAATACAAATGGTCAGGCACCTTTCTTCAGTTTTTCAAATTCTATATATCATAACATGTTTTAAGTTGACAATGAAGGTTCATTTTTCATTCATCCAGGTAGTCAAATCAAGGATGAAAGAAGTTTATAAGTCATTCAACTTCACGTCTTCAGCTTTCAACCCAAGTCCAGATGACTTATAAACTCCTTTCAACCTTTTTTAAATTCCAATGTGCAAATTATTGTAATACCCAAGTACCTTGCATGAGCCAGAGCTGCTGTTCTAGTTGCATAGATGTCGTTTTTGTCCTAAAAAAAAATATAAATAAATAAATGTATGTATATATGTATATATATATATATATATAAACATAACAATGGCAACTGCCAAGCAAGCAGAATAATAATTAGTATTTTTAAATACCTGTTTTCCATATGCCAACAAAAGCTGCTCCATCCTTTCACCTACCCGTCCAGTTTTCCTCTTTTTGTAAAGTCCAATCAGCTGAGGAGCATAATCATCCAGTGCAGCATAAAACACATGTGGCAGATTCTGATTGGTGATCCGATGAAATTCAAAGTAGAGCTGAGGAGTATCCAAAAATATTATAAGCAAAACACAGCATACTATATGAGCAGCAAATGTTATATACGTAGTTGTACTTACCTGTGTCTCATCAAAGAGTGCTGGCCATCTGTCCTTGAGCTCTGATACAGGAGGAGAAGTTGTGACAATCTCTTCACGCCGGAGTGCAAAAGTGCGCATCATATGCTGATGAATGAGAGGGATGTCTCTTTCTGCTGAGGTCTTCTTGAACTCCTCTACCATCTCAAGTCTTCTGGTTTCCAGAGACTCCCTTGTTTCTCCAGAAGGATAAGAAGGAAGGAAGTTGACCTCACCTCTCCTAGGTCTTTTAATATTGGCCCTTGGTGAAGCTCCATCTGGGTTTGTTCTGCTGCGCTTTCCAGCATTCACAGTAACATCCATGATGCCAGCTTTAGCCAACTTCTTTCTTTGGTTTCCCATTTTATATCTCAGGCTATTCTTCCACCCTTCCCACCCAGTGTCAGAATTCCTCTCTTTCAGACAGGGATGTTTTCTAACTAAAGCTTCTGCAGCCTTGCCAATTTGTGTTGTACTAGGGTATGCTTTTAGTTTGTAGATTTCTTCCCCCGTTGTCTCAAGTATGTTGTGTTTTTGATCTCGTGTCAGTGTAATTACTTTCCCATCTTTATCAAATGCTGCATTACCCTCTCTTAATACATGTTCCACTTCATAAGAAAATGGCGGAACAATAAAAACCTCTGGCCATCTGGTGAATCTATGGTATCAGTGCTATCAGTCTGAAGGATTGTGTCATCAGTGCTCGTTGAAATCCGGTCCAGCTCAACTAACCTGACAACTTTAGCAGATGCTATAGCTGGCAGGTCTTCTATTTTAACCAAATTACACAAGGCATTATCAAAATCTGGGTCATGAAACTGAAGCCGAAAGTCAAAAGTAAAATTTAGCCTAGATTTGATCTCATCTATGAGGGCTTGCACACTGTTTGGACGAGATGGCAAAATAAGTTCTTCAGCGTTATCCTTATCAAGGATGACCCATGCTTCAATATTCCTGTTGCCTCCATCTGAATTTTCTATTTCTGTAACAGACAGGTTTCACATATTATAGTGGCATTTTAATGCATGTTTGTGTTTACAGTTATTTACAAATATTAATTGTGCAAAAGTATAGAAAACATTTATGTGAATACAAAAAAACTGAATAGATGAATTACCTTTACATGGGTTCACAAATTGGTGGAATCAGCTGATGTCTCAGTTGTTTCTTTAGTCAGACACTGGAATGAAATGGTTTGTTGTTAGAATGAGTTCATTTGCTATCTTGTAAGCAAAATGCGGCATGTGGTCAGACAGTTGGCACAGAGATTTTACACCGTGACGGAGACCCCTCTGTTGATTCTCTGCTACTTCAAATGAACGCAAGTGCTCAACGTAATAAGTGTCATAGTCTTCCAAGAGAAAATAAATGTTGTTTCTGATGAGCAGTACATTAAGAATCTCTTTGAACTTCTTCTTGACATGTGTATCTTTAATGAATTAAATGTACTAAATGTACACATGCAGGTGTTGTAGAGACAGGGTAAGGGTGAAATTGTGGAGTACTGACCATGGTTGAGCCGATAATGCTTCAACAACATGACTTTTATGGCAGTAGAAAAACTACACAACTTGCAATTCCACATTTTGATGCCAAATTGTTTTAAAATCACCTTCACTGGCTGTCTTTAGTGCAGTGCTGGATGATCTCTCGGCATGCTACTGCTCCTTCAATCGTCTGACTGTAATAACACAAAAGCCATGAGAACAGAAAGCTCGCAGAACAGTTTTTACTTTTAGACTTTTACTTCACTTAAAAACAGTCAACCTGGATAACACAAGCTTTGAAAACAGTAAGATTTATTCTTGCACTACAGTTCATTTTCAATTCAGGTTGGTCAACTACTCTATACGTTATAAAATAATAAAGCAATTTTACACAAGTGAAGTACACAATAGGCTAACCCTTGGAAAGTACAGAGTCAGAAACGTTTAGGTTTGGTGCAGTGCAGCTTTGAAAAGGTAAATTATTTCACGACTAAAATGCCGCTAACCATCATATTTAAAATTTGTGAAGGCGAACTTGTCCATTAAACTCTTAAAATTAACACTAAATAAATCTTCTACTATTTTCACATGCACTGTGTCAAAAGTAGGCTACATTTGAAATTGATAAAGTTCAGAGTCAGAAAAGCCTAAACACTGATTTTACCAAAAGTTTTGCAGTTTGCAAAAAATAGACTACTTACCAACTATTTGATTGAAACAAGCCACCAACCGTTAATTTTTTAAATTGTGAAGGCAGACTTCATACAGCGCTAGGCGGGAATTGTGTGCTGGCAAGCTAAGTTACGTTTTTCTATATAGCTACTACAACAAAGTAGTCTGATAAATTACAACAAAGTACAACTAAAGCAAAGCAGTCTGATAAATGTACGTTTTGTATGCTAGAAGTAAGCATTAACAAAAAACATAAAAATAACGTTTATCTTGTACTTTCCACTCTCGCAAAATTTCTCTTGATGAGGCTCATGTCTCATGGCCGACAAGTCCAGGCAAAACACTGGGAGCGGAGCTGTGGATGATGACTAATACAAATGAATTAGCACAACTTAAACAGTTTAAAGCAACAGTACTTAAAATGTTACAAAAACATCATGTGTACTTATTACAATAAAGTTATTATATCATATGTATACTTTTGGGTCTACCTAACACACTTCATGAAAGTTACTTTAGCTATTTTTCAGAACTGAGTAAGAACAACTTACTTCTTTTAGTAAGATGCACTGTTGGGTTTTACAGTGTAAAGAAACTTATCATATTTTGTTTTTTAGTGAAGTGGCTTTGGGCTGCAAAAGACACCGGGCGTGTGGAGGCAGTCGTTGGGCCATACAAATTGTATGACTCCTCTTTTCGCACACTGGAGGACAGTGGGTGGCTTTCTGATGAGGTAAGTGAAGTAATCATTTTTGGTCCTAGTGGTGGTCTGTAAAAATAATCTTCTTTTAATCCAAACAGGTCATTGATTCATACCTGCACTGCCTCATTAGGAAACAAAAGGCAAGTAAGAACGTATGCTGGTTATTTCACAAAAGTATTTTATACAATTTTGTAATCTTTTAAAAAAAAAAACTCTTGCATTTTTCAGAAACCCGTGTATCAGTTGTCTTGCGTTGTTGCAACCTCTCTGTTTTCTGGGAAGTTTAAATGTGTCAGCAAGGTAATGTAGATGTTATATAGGTCATATAGTGCATGTTATGTAAATGAATCTAAACATTTATAAACTTAAAAATATTCCACAGATGTTGTTTCCGGCTGAGGACATTTGGTTGTGCCCACTGAACTTCGGTGCACACTGGATCCTTGTGTTACATGTTCACACCTCATGTGTTTTTTCTCTTTTTTGTTTTATTGTTCTTTTTAGCAGCATATTCTTATTTTGAAAATGCTTACAATTGATTATGTTTACTTAAGTGAGTGTAATACACATATTCTACTAAATACAATTTTTATTTTAGGTTGTCAAAATCTCCTCACAATCTGTACTGCTGTTAGACTCTCTTGGAAATGAAGGTTGTTATGAAAGGAAAATTATGCCTAACTGGAGGTATTCATGATTCATTAATTATCTGTTTTGGGTTGTTTGGTTTGTGGGTTTGTTTTTGTTTTTGTTTTTTTATTTAGAGCAAAATGCTGGCTACATTTTAAAAACTTGTTTTATTTTTCTTAGGAATTTTCTGAAGATGAAAGGAAAGGAAGAGTCCCGAGTGGATTGGAAAATGGAGACAAAATGTGGCAAACCTGTCCTTAAACCTCATGTGTGTTCTCACTGGTAAATCCATAAAAATAAGACTTTTATGAAAACACTGAATAAAAATTGTTTTCTTGAAGAAGACCAAACGTACAGTTCACTGATGGATATTAGATAAACTATATAAAAGTGTGTTTGAAAGGCAGAGATACAGAAATACCTGCATGTAGCCCAGAGCCACAGTCAGTGTCTGAATGAGTCTCACAGGCCTGGATGTGAGCGTGAAGCCGTTTATAACAATTATAAATTATAATTATTATAATTCTCTGATCTGCTGCTCACCACAAACAAGCACACACAGATATTTTGGACTTAACTGTATTTTCATAAGTTTTACAGCTTTTTTCTACTGATAAAGAAAATAAAACAAAACCCTCTCTTATGGCCATTCGTACTATGCTCAGTAATTAAGCAATAAACAATTCAATGACAAAGTTTCTGTTTTTTGCTTTCTACTATAGAAATGTTTTATTTTTATTTATGTATTTTTACAGACTTCAAACAAGAAACATAAAAAGGACAGTCTGGGCAGTGAGCTAGCAGAGCTTTCTGTAGTTTTGTTTCTTACAGTTTCAGTCCAGAGAGTCGTGCTGACAGATTTCTTTTTTCTTCATCTTGTAGAAAAACAGTTCAATCGGTGACTTCTTCACACTGACAGAACGTTTCACTGGTCCGGCCCACTTAAGGTCAAAGTGGACCGGATGTGGCCCTGCATGTAAAATAAGTTTGACACCCCTAATTTAGACAATATATAATGTAGAAGAACTACAGAAATGATGTGATGCTGTTTTCTAATTCTTTGTTAACATCAGCACTTTAATCAGCTGAAATGATGAGACTGGTGGAGTTTCTATGTTATCATTTGTAGCTTTCAGCATAATAACCTCTTTTGAGACTGTATGGTGTGATGTAACATGTAGAAGTGCGGAGCACAGAAACTAGATTGTGATGAGTGGTCACTGCCCTCCAGTGGTCACAGTGAGGAACTGCAACACAAATGATATATGTATGATTTATAACTTATCTCCATCATTGTTGATAACATTTTATTGGTACACATTTATTGTTTATGAGTTTGTCTTAAAACATTCAGATGCTCCAGTGTCATTCATGGTGAATAATAAATACTCAGCAGAACGTACAGGAGAGGACTTGATGCACAGACTGGATCGATCATGCAGCTGATGAGGCTGTCATCAGGACATCAGCAGCACATTGCTGACTAAGAAGAATATTGATAGATACATATGAACTAAATTAAAAAGTCAGATTTAGAAAAACCCCTCACTGCTCAAAATAAGAAAGTCACATTAAGTTGGCCTGAAGTCTGAGCGTGGAGCAAAGTATCCTGGTCAAAAATGACTCCAAGGTTCCTCACAGCATTACTGGAGGCCAAGGTAATGCCATCCAGAGTAAGAATCTGGTTAGATACCATATTTCTAAGATTTTCAGGGCCGAGTACAATAACCTCAGTTTGATCTGAATTAAGAAGCAGAAAGTTAGCGGCCATCCAGGTCTTTATGTCTTTAAGACATTCCTGCAGTTTAACTCATTGGTGTGTGTTATCTGGCTTCATGGATAGATAGAGCTGGGTGTCATCAGCATAGCAGTGTAAATGTATGCTATGTCTTCTAATGATGCTGCCTAAGGGAAGCATGTATAATGTAAATAGAATTGGTCCTAGCACTGAACCCTGTGGAACACCATAATTGACCTCAGTGTGTGAAGAGGACTCTCCATTTACATGTACAAACTGGAGTCTATTAGATAGATATGATACAAACCACTGCAGTGCAGTACCTGTAATACCTACAGCATGTTCTAATCGCTCTAATAGGATATTATGATCAACAGTATCGAACGCTGCACTGAGGTCTAGCAGGACAAGCACAGAGATGAGTCCACTGTCAGAGGCCATAAGAAGATCATTTGTAACCTTCACTAAAGCTGTTTCTGTGCTGTGATGAGCTCTGAAACCTGACTGAAATTCTTCAAATAAGCCATTCCTCTGCAGATGATCTGTTAGCTGTTTGACAACTACTCTTTCAAGGATGTTTGATATGAAAGGAAGGTTGGAGATTGGCCTATAATTAGCTAAGACTGCTGGGTCTAGAGATGCTTTTTAAGTAAAGGTTTGACTACAGCCAGCTTGAAGGCCTGTGGTACATAGCTAATTATTAGAGATAGATTGATCATATTTAAGATTGAAGAATTAATTAATGGCAGGACTTCTTTGAGCAGTTTTGTAGGAATGGGGTCTAAAAGACACGTTGATGGTTTGGAGGAAGTAATTATTGAAGTTAACTCAGAAAGATCAGAGAGAAAGAGTCTAAAATATCAGCAGTTATCAAATTTTGGATTTTTTTTTTCAGTAATGGTTCAATTTTATTTGTAAAGAAGTTCATGAAGTTCATTACTAGTCAACATTAAAGCAGGGGTGGGGAACTCCAGGTACCAGGTACCAAGGCCCGGTGTCCTGGTGGTTTTAGATAACACGCCCTGGGTCAGCACACCTGAATCAAATGATTAGTTCATTAGCAGGCCTCTGGAGAACTTCAAGACAGGATGAGGAGGTCATTTAGCCATTTAAATCAGCTGTGTTGGATCAAGGACACATCTAAAACCTTCGGGACCTGAGGCCTGGAGTTCCCCCACCTCTGTGTTAAAGGGATGGTTGGCTCAACAGAGCTCTGACTGTTTGTCAGCCTGGCTACAGTGCTGAAGAGAAACCTAGGGTTGTAGTAAGATGTTCTGGCTTTGTGGAGGGCTTTCTTATAAAGCAACAAACTATTTCTCCAGGCTAAATGATGATCTTCTAAATTTGTGACACGCCATTTCCTCTCCAGCTTACGAGTTATCTGCTTTAACTCAGTAACCAGTAGGTGGCAGACAGTCACTCTGACAAATAAGTGACTGGCAAAGTAATCCCTTACAAAAGTAACACAGGCCAGTTATGGTAACAGAAGCCATCAGTAACACAGAACTGCTGTTTTGCTGTGTTTCAGAGAAATAAGCCTCAGTGTGCAGCTGGATGAACCTCGTCCTCCTTCAGTGTGTAACAGTGACAGTGAAACTAAAGCACAGCAGTGAATGTTTGGAGTGGGGGGGCTCGATGAACAGAGGGAGAGGTTGGTTAATGGAGGTATGGAGAAGCTGCAATTGGGGACGGTGAAACAGATTGATTTTTCTTCTAGTCTTAAATACTGCCTGCAGATTGGCCTGGATCTGCCACAGGTGAGTATAACAGGTGTACTGACGAGGGCTCCGCCCAGAGGAGGGAACACAGGGACACCATGGAAAAATCCAGATGACTCAGCCGGCCCATGACCACTTCTCATTTGAGACTTTTTTTTCAGAGGAGCTACAGCAGATCCTTAAACTTAGTTACAGCACTTTCAGAAAGACACCTACTGTGATGAGAGTCCTCACAGCTGTGTAATCCATTATTCCAAATGTAAAGGCTACTGTAACTGATTTTCAACATCTGGATGTTAAAATCACCTACAATGATGATTTTATCAGAACTGAGCACTAAATGAGATAAAAGTATGAAAATCAGAAACTCTAAGGCCCAGATGGAAGATCGATAACAACAAATAAAACTGTTTTTTTAGTTTTCTGGCTTGCAAGTGAATTAAAACTACGTCTACATTTTTGGGTGATTGATGAGTGTAAGAATGCTGCCACTCCTCAGCCTGCGCTTCGTGTGTGTGTGTGTGTGTGTGTGTGTGTGTGTGTGTGTGTGTGTGTGTGTGTATAACCTCCACCCAAACTCAGGTACAACCAGTCGAACTTAAAAAACAACAAAACAAACATTCTTTGGTTTTGACTCATCGCCCATCACAGCAGCAAACACAGTGATCTTATTGGCTGAGCTCTGCTGTAGACGGTAACAGTGGATTTTAAGTATTAGACTCTAACTGTCCAAACAGTGTCTGTGGTTCACTTCCTTAAACTTCCTTAACCATGATGTTTGCTGCTCTTGCAGGTGCGGCTCCGTTATGCACACACGGCCCTCCTCTCTGTTTCCAACAACACCTGCAGTTAAAAAAAGAAAAAAACAAACTGGTTGGTTCAGGTTGCAGCATTTTCATTGGTCGCTCTCTGTGGATCTGCCCTCACCTGTACTGCACCTCTATCACAACCAGGTGAGAACAAACTGAAGCACCGATCGATGTTCTTGCTGATCCAGCTGTGTGTGTGTCAACAGTACGAAGAATCCAGTGAGTACCTGCTGTTACCTTAAACTTAGTTAAGTGACAGGTTTGCTGTCCTATCAGAACAAGAATGAGAATAAGCACAAATTATTTTTTCAAGTCAAGGAAAAGTTTCAGGCTTTTTACCGTTTTACCTTTAATTACATACTGCCCACATGTGCTGTGTCTGTGTGCCGTCAGTAACATTACTGATAATCAATAGTATCTGTCTGCATTCCAGAATAAAAGTCTTTATGTTTTTCTTTCTGTCAGGATCAGCATGGAGGATCCAGATGATTCGTGCCCAGAAGAAATTCCTGGAGTTAAAGAAGCTCTGAAGAACAACGACACGGCCGGAGCAGCAAAAAGGATTAAAGAATATTTAGAAAAGCAAACTAATGTCTCGTTAAATATCGCCATCACAGGAGAAAGTGGTGCAGGTAAATCCACCTTTATTAATGCCTTCAGGGGGATAAAGAACAGAGACGAGGGCGCTGCTCCTACTGGTGTCACAGAAACTACGTCAGAGGTCACACCGTACCCCCATCCAGATAATCCCAACGTCACTTTATGGGATCTTCCTGGAATCGGAACCAAAGACTTCCCAGCGAGGAAGTACCTGAAGCTTGTTGGGTTTGACAAGTATGACTTCTTCCTCATCATCTCAGACACTCGCTTCAGAGAAAACGACGTGAAACTCGCTCAGAAGATTCAGAAGATGAAGAAAAATTTCTACTTTGTTCGCTCAAAGATCGACAACGATATCCGAGCCGAGGAAAGTGTTTCAGACTCCAGCAAAGAGAAAACTCTCACAAAAATCAGAGACGACTGCATTCAGCGTGAGTGAGGTCGAGTTTTCAAAATCATTTAAATCTAGTTTTTAATCGTTTTTTATTTTTATGACTCTGATGGTGTTGACATGTTTCCTCTGTGACGCAGGACTCAAAGACTTAGGCATCGAGTCTCCACGAGTCTTCCTAATGTCGAGTTTTCAGCTCCACAAGTACGACTTCTCTCTCTTACAAGAGACCTTAGAGAGAGAGCTTCCCAAAGATAAGAGGGACACTCTGCTGTATGTCATGCCCAACGTCAACCCCGACGTCATCAGCAAGAAGAAAAAAGCTTTAAAGGTACACTTATATCTCTTGGCCACTCTGTCTGCAGCTGCTGCAGCTGTTCCCGTTCCCGGGCTTTCTGTTGCTGTTGATGTTGCTGTGCTGATTGGTGCTGTCACACATTTTGTACATGCGTTTGGTCTCGATGTCCAATCTCTGAAGAGACTCGCTATCAGAACAGCTGTGTCATACACTGAGCTGCGTGATGTCATCATTTCACCAGTGGCTGCGAAGGAAATTACTAAAGAGCTCTTCCTGAAGGTGTTCGCCCAACTTGGAGGAGCAGCTGGATTAATTGGAGCAGAGGAAGTGTCCAGATTCATTCCCATAGTGGGAATCCCGGTAGCCATGAGCCTCTCCTTCATCACGACCTACAGAGTTCTGAACTTTATCCTCAAGCAGCTCGCTGAAGACGCTCAGAAGGTGTTAAAGAAGGCTCTGGTCTGAGCGTGGAAGTAAAAGGCAATGAAACTCAGTGAAACTGGGATTCACACATGAACCTCATTAAACCAGTCTCCTTGTACAGCTGGTCAGCTTCACACACTCAAACTTTATTATCATCACATAAATACAGAAACAAACATCATCATATTATTCAGATATGAACTGTGTAAAGTGTAGACGTCTGAGTCATTGTTATGTTTTTTCCGTTGTGTAAGTGCTTCCTCAGGACAGTCATCAGGAGATACGATGACCCACCTTCAACTAGTCGCAGCAGATGGCTGAACTTCCTGGGTCTCCTTCCTGTTACAGGCAGTTTTCCTTCCCTCTGTCACCAGGTCTTTGGTCATAGAGTGATGTCTGATTGTTGGAGTTTTGTCTGATTTGTAGGGACTTAACTGAACCTAATTTATCTGAGCTGTTTCTACCTTTACTCAAACATGTCTTGTTGTTTGAATAAATTGTGATGAAACTGGTTGTTTTGCTGTATTATATTTTCACATCATAGCTTCCAGCATCAGAAACACTGAGTTAAACAGACTGTTTGATGTAATGTGAGAATCAGGGGTTGTTTTGATGTTTTTACTTGCTGCTGACTGTAGATTGTGATGAGTGTTCACTGCCCTCTGGTGGTCAAAGTGAGAAACTACAATACAAATAATAACGATATGAATTATATTACTTATCACCATCACACCTGTTTATTATTAATAAAATGTTGTTGATAAATAAACATCAGTGTTAGTGTGTAGGTCAGCCACTCTCTGCATGTTTATACACCACTATATCATTTATAACTTACCTCAGCACTTCAGTCATCTGGTACTCTACCACCCAGAGACTGTCTCCTCCTTCTTCAGCTTCCACCTGACCACCTACATTCTCCCCTGACTCCACCTTACAGTCTCCTGTCTGTTTCAGATGCACCTTCTGCATAAGATGTCGTCCACCTGTGTGCATGTACAGTGTGCAGGGTGGACACAATATTAGATACCCTGAGTCGATGATGTAGATTTACGTTATGCACAAAACAGAATAAGGATTAATGGTGGAGAATACTAACGCATCTAGGAGATAACAGGACAGACTGCAGCCATCAGATGTATCCTGAGTCCTTCAATGACAGCCTCATCACCTGTAACAAAGACAGGAAGGATTAACTTTAACTGGCTGTGACGTCAGTGAAATGCATCGCCTGGAGCCACGAGGTGGCGCCATTTCACTACCAAATACTGTCAGTTTGTTTTGGAGCCACAAACAGCAGCAGGAGAGGAAACAGGAGACGCACTGCAGTGAACATTCACACAGAGAAGAAGAAATCTAAACACGGAGCACACACTGATCAGTGATCAATCGTTTACTGGGTTGTGATCAGTTATAGGGATGGAAAATAATCACAGGTGGAGATGATGTGAATATCTGAGTGAAGATGAGACTGACATTTATATCACAGGCCTGTCAGTAAACTCGGTCTCATCTGTTTGATTCATATTATTATCTCCAGTTTTTCCACCTGCTCTTCATCCCTGTGAAGCTGAATCACTGGATTTACAACTCAGATATGAAATTTGGCAGAACTGCAGTTTTATCTATAATCTACAAGCTGGCCAGATGGTGACTGAGTGATGATGATGATGATGATGATGATGATGATGATGAATTTTAAAGATACACTCCATGCCCCACATTGATCATCTTCATCTTCCTCAGTTCCCTGGAGCTCTGCTCGTTGTTTACCCGTTGCCATGGTGAATCTGTCCTGTCACCTACATGCGTTTCTGTGAAACTCAGAGTTAAAAGTTAGAGTTTGGTGAACTTGGTGCTTTGTGGAGCAATCTCTGATTGTTGTCTCAGATATTATCCTGTAAATACAGAAGTTCAGCTTTGCTCTCAAACTCCCAGAAAACCTGCAGCTGACGTTTGACATCATCAGTTTCTGTTCAAAGTTAGAAAACAACAGAGATGGAGGCAAACGTCCTGCAAAAACCTCAAATGTTTTTAAATTTATTTACTTATTAACTGTTTTTTTGAATGAAATTTATTTTATTAAATAAAGTATAATATGTTATATAAAATTGATTAAAAATACAGAAAGAAGGAAACTTGGATTCTTCTGGATGTTTGATTTGGTATCCAGTATTTATTTGTACATTTACCTGTTTTTTACTGGTAATGCTGTTAATAAATAACTAGTAAAAATCCTAGAAATGCTTTTTAGATTTCCTCTGTGTGGGATCATTGTTCTGTTGATTGTTTGGTCCCAGTCTGGTCCCAGTTGTAGCTGTGGAACAGACGACCTCACAGATGAGTAAAGAATACTTTGATGTACACAAGATTTATGACTCACTCAGCGACTGAAAAGGGCCCAAATCATCAGGCCTGGTGCTGCAAACATCTCCATGCTGAATTTCGTTCTTGCTGTGTTTGATAAAGGATGAATTTCATGATTCCCTGATATGTAAAAACCTCATAATAGATAAAAGGTGTACTTTATTTTTACTATTACTGTAACAAACCACTGTCACTGGTGTTACTGTAACAGTGCGGTGTATGGGGCACACAGATGTGAGAGTGACACACAATGCAAATATTGTGGGTTCTCCTTCCAAATCACATCTAGGCCACGTTTATTTAGCTAATGTAACTCATAACTCTAAAGTTGTTGTTTTTTTTTGTTTTAAGGCAACAGATTAGCATTTTTAAATACAGCCAGCTAATCAAATGTTAGTTTCCCACAAAAAAGAGAAATCCTTTGTGTCAGACGTGACCTTTGTGGGGGCAGGTGAATCGCGTAGGAAGAACGTCCCCACGCGGCTGGTGACGGCTTTGCTGATCAAACCATCAGATAAGGAAGCTCCGTGTGAGCGTGAAGATCAGAGCAGCTTTTTACAGTCAGCGAGCCTGAGAGAACGAGGCTTCGACTGCGCCTGCTTTGAGGTTTTGTTCTTTGTGGTGCCATCACCCTCTGTGTACCCACACAGAGCGAGGAGCTGTTAAAGAGCCGCCGCTCTGTCAGGAGTCAGAAAAACATCGGCTCAGGGAGAACGCTCTGCAAGGTATGCATGCTCTACACTTTACTGTTTCACTGCATTGTGATTTTAGTGTCTGTTTTCACTGTGCTGCATGTAGGGAAACGTTTGTTTAGATGCAACACAGAATTAATTTTTAAAGTTTTAAAGAAATGATCAGCTTCAGATTTTAAAGGACAAACTGCCTTTCACAGATATTATTTCATATTTGCAGAACTGTCAGTTCTGCAAATATGAAACCCTGTTTGTTCCCAGTTTGCATTTTTAGAAAGGTGTTGTCTTTTCTTCACTGCCTTTCTCATTAATAATAGCCTCACTGAGGTTAGTGAGAACTGAAAGAGGTAAAATGAGAGCGATATCAGCCTGTCGCATTTGTTCCTCACAGCAGGTTTTTAAAGAAGTTCAAGTTCATGTTTGTGTCTTTATCGCTGCGCTGCAGGGTCCATTTACTCAGAACGTAACTGTGTTTCCTCAAAGCTGCGAAAACAGCATCCATGTCCTGCTTCCCTCATTCCAGCAACAGAACGAAACATATCAGGTCGTTCCAGGTAATCACGTAATTAAGACGATCGTGGGGTCAAATACAGATTAATCTGGCTGCTACCTGCTCCACATGCTAATACGAGCCTCGAAGGTTTACCAAGAATGCACTGTGATTTATCAGAAACAGGTCAAACATCAGGACACCAATGTTGGTTTCTGCTCCACTGCGTCACAAACTGCTGCAGTTTATTTATACTGACGCTCGCGGCCTGTCGGCAGTTTGTCTTTAGCTCTGGACTCTTGTGGCTCCAACACTTTAGTTTTTAAACAGAGCTTCAATGTGTTTTTCAGCTTTGAACATTTCATGTGAACATCTGATGGATTTGTGAAATTGTTAAAAAATGCTGAAATTTTCTTTTAATGCTTAAATCTGAACCCACCTGCTGTGGACTTTCAGGGCCTGGAACTCAGAAAATATCCACAGTATGAAAGTGACATGTAGCAATGTTTCATTAAAACAATAATAATAATAATAATAATAATGATGCTTCATTAAAAATACTGGAGTTAATGTACCTAAAATAAAAGATTCTGAGGGGTTCGGGTGGGAGGAGCCATGACCTTGTTTTTCTGTGTCATGTATCATAATTATAAGAAGCACGAATGCTGTGTGAGAAAAAAGGAAACGAGGACAAATGACTGGAACATTAGGTTCTCCTGATGTTTCCTCCTCTCGTACGGGTCCATCAGACGCGCTCTGATTTCATGTGAAATAACTTCTCGCTCGCCCAAACTCTTTCCATCCCTCGTTTCTATCTGCTTTGATGGTTTTTCCACAACTGCTGTGACTCAAATCTCTAAACCCCAAACTCAACTTTCAAACCTCACCAATGCACCAAAACTGTCTTATTGGCAAACCACACATTAGAAGGAGATCGCAGACAGTCAGTCAGACTAATGACAGCGCTGCAGAGGCTTCATTATTAACACAGCTACAGAAACGTGTTAAAGTCCAATTCTACAAACACATGAAGTAAAAGCAGAGCTGGACCTCAGATTACAGACGAGTCACACCTGCAGCTGATTTACAATCACTAATTAACCCAACATGCAAGTCTGTGGCCTGCAGGAGGAAACCAGAGCACCGGCACTCAAATATTATTATTATCATGTCCATGTAAAGCTTCATGTGTTAAAAATAGCATTTTAATTTGAAGGGAAGCGAGAAAATATGAAAATGTGAAATATGTGAGCCGGCGTCCCAGTGACTGCTGGGCCGTGGAGAGACGCCAGGCTGTGGGTCTGACCTCAGGAGTCTCCTCAGATCAATGAATTCAATGTGATTTAACAAAGAAACAACACGTAATATTAATTATTAATGCTGCTTAATACATGTTAAATAATTTAACTGAAGTTTGAAGCTCTAACAGTTTGTTTATCTGGTTGAAGTTTTACTTTGAAGGTCAGCTCGCTGTTTCCTGCTGTTTTCATCATAAACATCAGAACAAGCAGAATTATTATCATGTTGAATTTTTTTAGTTAAATTTAAACTGAGAGGTTTTTTGACTTAGTTGCTCATTTATAAGTTTTAATTTTTAGTTTTCATTTCATGTAATTTCTGGGATTTTTGTATATTAATAATAATAATTAGTAGTAGTAGTAGTATGTGGGCTTATTTTTGTTACAGGCATATTTAACTGTTGGTGGAGAAAAACTAATAATTAAACTTTTCCTGTTTAATTATTAGTTTTTGTCCCCCAACAGTTAAATATGCCTGTAACAAAAATAAGCCCACATAATAATAATAATAATAATAATAATAATAATAATAATAATAATAATAAGAAGAAGAAGAAGAAGAAGAAGTATTATTATTATTATTATTATTATTATTATTATTATTATTATTATTATTATTATTATTATGTGGGCTTATTTTTGTTACAGGCATATTTAACTGTTGGGGGACAAAAACTAATAATTAAAATTTCCTGTTTAATTCTCTGTATTTCAGCAGCTTTGTAGTCACACGTTGTTCAAAGACACGTTGAGCTCGTGTGGGAAACGGCTTCAAAGCCTGCAGACGGATCCTCGCACAGACCCACGTTCATGAACACATCAAATATGAGACATTTAAATCTCACACTTGCGTGTCCTCTGCTTTTTATATGAGTTAGGACTGTCTGTGCACGCTGCCCTCCATCTTCCTCCCTTCATCCTCCTCTGCCTCTCACGCTGCCCCCACCCTCGCTGGTTTATATCAGCTCAGATCAGAAAAACTGTGAACAGTTCTGAGTCGTCGTGTTTAAGAAGTGACGTTTGAAGTCTTAGATGATTTAACTCTGTGAAAGGATTTCAAAAAAGGTCAAATGAGGTACTTTAATCTCATTAAGGCCGGGGTGTCACACTGTTTGTAGGTCGCGGCCCACATGCGGCCCGGTTTGATCTCAAGTTTATAATGCTTTATTTAAAAAACAAACAAACAAAAAAAAACTTCAAAATTTTTCTTTTTTACTAAAAATAGTTCAAAGATTTCTCCTGGAAAAAGCCCAAAATTTAACAGCGAGGTGATAAAATCTGGATTCAGTAAATCTGAAACTGTTACATTTTATCCACACGTTTAGTTCATCATCTTAGTTCTGAAAAAAATGTGGATTTTCCTCTGATTCTCAACAATAACAATAATAAATCTGATCTTGTTTTTTTTAATGTATGTTAGTAATGAGTCAAACAAGCTCTGAAACAGTTTTACAGCCACAGATGTGACCGACGATCTCACAGCCACAAACAGAGGCCCAACAGTTAAACTCAGCAGTAAACGCCGGTCTGTGACGATGCTGACTATTTGGATTTGACATCATTATATTTGGTTTGTCTGCATCTAGACCGATTTTAACTTCTCATTCGACAGCATAGTTTTATTGAAAAATAAATAAATTAGCGAGTGAATGAAATGTTATCCAGTGGGCCGGACTGGAGGTTAGAGCTCGCTGGTTTCTTCAGAAATCAGAGTCTGATTCAGAGAATCTTCGTTTGTGTTTGAACAATGAAAGAAAACTCTGAAATATCACGAGAGCAGCTTAAAGTGCAGTTCTGCAGACACAAAGCCTCTGCACTCCCTTTTTGGTGATTTTCTCACTTCAGTTTGGCTCTTAGTGTTTGTTTTTTGACCTCATTACATCTGAAATGCCCTCTGATAACAATCGGATCATTTTCTGAGCGAAGCACAAAGCACAGCGTACCTGTGCAGGCATCGCCTCGGCCTGAAAGTGGGTCATTCACAACCAGAGGAACGATGGTTTATTTTCTGAAACCACTAGAAAAGGTGTGAGGAGTCTCTACCCCCGGTGTGTGCAGGGTGCACACTGTGCTGGATTTATCTGTAGTGTTGGTGCTGAACTCTTCATATCTTCTTTCATCAGACAGCGCGGTGGTCTGTCAGAGGTGAAACCTGCTTTCTAAGCATTAATGATGGCACGAGGATTTTCCTTTGGTGTCATCACACTGACTGCAGGACACACAGAACCTTCTGTTGTTTAATTTTGGCTTTTTCACCACAGATTTTACATCTGGAAGTAAAACTGCAGCTTTAGATCAGGACAGAAATCACAGAAATTCAGCTGTTTGTGAGAATCAGATCAAACTATTCAACACAGCTGATGTTTCAAAGTTTTCCTTCAAATCAAAGGATTTGATTCAAATTAAAATTGGTTTAATAATAATTATTATTATTGCAAAATGATGCCTCACACGATCACACATTTAGAAATCAGACGGTGTGTAAACTTTTACAACTTCAGTGTCCTGAAACTTTTGCGTCTGAGTCTCAGACTCGTTCTGCTGAGTTTGCTGTTAAGTGGATGAGACCGACTCATCCAGAGAAGAGTTGAGCCAACAGATCGTTATGTGGCACAGAGCAGACAGGAACACAAAAACCACCAAAGATACTGTGCTGAAGTTTAAGGTCGGAGCTGCTGTGGCGGCGTTCAGTGGAAACGTGGCAGAAACAGGAAGCTATTAGAGGCACAGACCAAAAAACCCACATGTGACTGCGAGACCTTCACTGACTGGTGGAAGCAGACGCCGCGGCTTCAGCTCATGTAGCGCGTCAGACACTTCACGCTGGAGAGATCCTCGATGTAAACATGACTGACCCGAAGACACGAGGAAGGTCAGCTCCAGGACGGCCTGAAGCACCTGGATGGGAACCCAGACAGCGCAGCAGCTGGGCAGCTTTTAGGAAAAATTCACGATTTCTGTGTTTTAATTCTTTATAAACAAGCATTTCTCTGAACGATGGAGCATTAAATAACACGTCAGATCTACAGGGAACAATGGAGGCCGGAGATCCTCGCTGAACCTGAACAACATCAAACGATCAAACCTTCACACACAGCGTGTTTCAGGTCCTTCTGAAAATGTCTCCAGTTGGTGCTTCACTCATCATGTTTCTTTTCTTCTCCAGGTCCCAAACATGACGGAGAGTCCTGCAAACGCGACATTCGGTGACTATGACAACGGTACTGAGACATATATCGATGATGACGGCTTCTGCATCATGGATCCGGACCCCAGTGAGGTCATCGCCCAGACTTTGATCCACTCCATCATCTGCGGATTCGGCCTGATTGGCAACGTCCTGGTGATGGTGACCTACATCTTCTACAAGAGAACCAAGACCATGACGGACGTCTACCTCTTCAATGTGGCCGTGGCCGACCTGATCTTCGTGGCTACGCTTCCGTTCGTCATATACAACGAGCAGCACGATTGGTCGATGGGCAGGGCGGCCTGTAAGGTGCTCCGGTCGTCCTACAGCATTAACCTCTACAGCGGCATGCTGCTGCTCGCCTGCATCAGCTGCGATCGGTACATCGCGATTGTTCGGGCGACGCGCTCCTTTGGGGCACGCTCCCGCGCCCTCGTCTACAGCCGCCTGATCTGCTCGGCGGTTTGGGTGTTTGCGGTGGCGTTAACCCTGCCCACGCTCATCTACACCGAACCCTATCAAGAGAACTCCGAGGTGTCTGACCACGCCACCGTGATGTGTCAGATGTCTTTCGACCAGACTGAAACTGCGGCGCTCATGAAGCTGCTGGTACCCAGCCTCCAGATGGCCGTTGGCTTCCTGCTGCCGCTGTGTGTGATGGCGTTCTGCTACTCCTGCATCATCTACACGCTGCTGAGGGCGCAGAGCAACCAGCGGCACAAGGCCGTCCGGGTGGTGTTGGCGGTCGTTGCGGTCTTCATTGTCTGCCATCTTCCGTATAACGTGACCCTGCTGATCCACACGCTGTCTCTGTTCAAGCAGAGGAGCTGCGACGCAGAGAACCTTAAACTCAAATTTCTCAACACCTGCAGGAGCATCGCTTACCTGCACTGCTGTCTCAATCCCTTCCTCTACGCCTTCGTCGGGGTCAAGTTCAGGAACCACTTCCGCCAGATCATGCTGGACCTCTGGTGCTTCAGCAAAAGGTACATCTACACCGCTCGCTCGTCACGTGGCACGTCTGAGATCTGCATGTCAGGGCTGAAGTCGTCGGAAGGCTCCAACAACATGTCGTCATTCAGCGCGTAACACTTCAGCTATGAAGGGAAATCAGTCCAGCGCTCGTCTGTCTCAAGCTTTGCTGTGAAACTGTGCTTTAATAATAGAGACTGTGAGATGTTCTCATCTAACTGCATCCAGTTTATATGATGCAAAACTGGACATTTTTCATTCACAGGTGTATAAAGTCCAACAGCTGTCCACAGAAACACAGGTGACCACAGGAGCTTATTATCCATTAAAAAGTAAAAGCACAGCAGCAGAATCTCACACTTTGACTTCATGTATTGTTCTTGTGATTTAGAAGTAACTGTGTCATGCAGGTTGTTATCTATACTCTTTGCTCATGATGTTTGATGCTATAGATCGCATCTTTAACTGAACTAAACATAATTACTTTTTTTAACGGGCAGGTTTGGATGTTTGGGGCATCGAGGTCGGTTTTCATTTTTGTGACATGCACATGTAAACACATAATCCTGCAGTCTGAGAACGAAGCGCCCTGTTGGAATAATTTGGTATTACAGTCGAGGCGTTTATTCCTGTTCTCGTGTCGCCAGCAGGAGCTTCTTTTGTGTGTATGATGATTAAATCTGCTGTTTTTAAAGATAAGAAGCTAAACTTCCTCATTTTCTGGATCTTCCCATAACTGTCACTTGAACCTCATCTTCTTTTCTTGACCATGCTGTACACGTGCCCAGCTGTTTTTAATATTTGGCATTTTGTAGATCTGTGTTTTGTTTTGTTTTTGCATTATCTGAATAAAACTGTATGAAAATATCAGGGGTTTTAATCAATATTAATTATTAATTTAACTGGATGTGCCAAAAGTTTGCAGACTAAAATTTATTTTAAGATATTGTCTGCGTGGGTTCTCTGTGGATAGATATCATCGTACAGTTCTGAGTATCATGTCTGAGAGGAAGTGGGTAACCCGAGCAGAGCAGCGGGCCGAGCACGGGGCCCTGGGGAACGCCACAGCTAAACTGGGCTTTGGAGAAACAGGAAGGTGGGAAAACTAGATCTTGATCAGATTAACAGTGAAAGGAGAAGTGTGGCAGCAGATTGTGACACCGTGTGCGGTTGCCAACAATGACTTTCTCTGATGTGCTGCTAAGCAGAGGTGTCACAGGGTACAGACACGAGCACAGAGAGCCTCGAGAGTGCTCAATAATCCAGCTAAGGAAACCCCAGAGGGTCGATTCTGATCATGTGATTGGAGCGTGAATGTTTCATCGCTCATCCAAGTGACTTTAGTCTCAGCCTTACAAACTCTAAGGTTAAGTTACCTGTTTCATGCTCCTGCAGCTGTACTGGGGAGGACAGTGACCTCTGTGCAGGTCAGACTTTTGGAAGCACACACAAAACATTTTATTGAGCACTGATGTGTGAGTTCATGTTGTACCTCAGATGTCATTGTTTGTGCCACGTAAAGGCCTCAGGACAGGAAATAACACATGAAACTGTCAGAAATTATGATCACTGGAGCAGGAAACTGTGTCTCTAATACACTAAATTAGTTTCAATCAAACTCTGTGATGGGGTTTGTAGTTCCTCTGCAAAGTTTCCATAGTGGTTAAAAAAAAGTGAGGACAAAGCTGCTGTACTGACCAGAAACATGTCTAAAACCTTTAAAAAGTATCACAAAGTGTTAGACTGTGTGTGTTTGAACAGCTGTACCTCAGACATAAACCACTCAAACCTAAAACTGAAACTCCAAACTGTGTCAGTCACTGCTCCAGAAACCTCTGTAACAACAAGATCAGTCCACACTGTAACAATGGCAGCACTCTGCTGGAAGCTGCTGCATCAGCATGAACTATGAACACATTACTACAGTGCAGGCAAATGTGCACTAGTAACACTGTTGAATTATTACTGTTTCTAAATCCTTACACGGTCACACTAATAAGTACATCGAGGCTTTGTTTATTCGATCCAGACAAAGGTGACTCCGTCTGTGTTACCTGTTATGTAAATGCAGCCATGTTGGGAGCCACAAAAACCCTGAATCTCAAATAAAAGCTCATAAAAAAACATTTCTACGACCAGCAAACAGATAAAACAACAAACAATTAAAAGAGCATCATTTCACGAACTGTACGGAAACAAAAAACAACCGAAACTCAGATTTACTGGAGCAAACGTAACAAATCAGACAACGCTTTGTAGAAGCCGAGATCTCACAGACTCCAAAACTGCAGGTTTCATCACGCTCCGAAACGCAAACATGTTTCACGTTCGATAAACTACGACATGAAGTGAGACTCTCCCGTGCTGTGCGATTCCACAAAACTGCTACGACTCTTCCGTGAAACCTCCACCTTGGACACCAACGCAGAGCCGTTCACATCAAATCGCCATTTCCAGCCCAGTTAGAGACTTTGTGTCGTAAATTTTACGTCACATGTTTTTCTCACCTTGCAACTTTTGACTTGTGGGACTGACGTAAATGCAGTGACGTTACTGTGATTCTACTGTCAGCCATGCAAACCAGCCAATAGAAGCCGAAGTTATGGATCTTCAGGTTCAGTCTATTTAATCAGCTCTGGAGCACAACGTCGACCACCCCATCATACTGAGAGTGCTGTTAATTCTTCAAAAAAAAATCAAACAACAAACATTTTTAGGCCTGTAAATACAGTTAAATCATTTCTGCTGTTCAACAGAAATTTCTACTCACAGATGTGTCAAAATGTGCCAAACGCCGGCCTGTCCTCTCTAAACCCACTGTGACATTTCTGTGTTTGCACAGATGATGCTCATATGTGGTTTCCTGGGGGTGATTGTCCACTGCAGCATATTTTCAAGAGTTTATAACCAATATATTACAAACAAATTCGGTGATAAAAAATATTGTTTCTCTTTGCTCCAGCCTCGGTAACTTTGACACAGTAACACCTGCTGTAATATTTACACCTCTAAAGAAAGCGTTAGCTTTAATTTGATACCAAGATGTTTACACAGAGTCTGTAATTGCAGAGAAATACTCCATTCGTTTTGGTCGTGTCGTTATCAGAAAGATGGAGCACATGAAGAAATGACGGCTCTTTTTCTTTTTCCACAGCTTTGCTTCTAACAAGCAGACACACGCACTGTATAAAAATGCAGCTGCAGCCACTGCGGGCTGTCCACTTACATGCATGCATACATACGACCACCAGGGGGCAGGATAGGAGCATTACTGCATGCCTAGCTTTGTTGGTAGTTTCATGGATCTGAGGAGCTTCTCCGCAGGGAAGCGGTCTCTGCGGTCAGGAGTCACAGCATCAGCTGATTTATGAGCATCCATCTCTCGTCACAGAAATGGCAGCTTGTAAAATGTTAGCGTGCTGACTGAGAGAGCCCGTCAGCCCCGGGCTCATTCCAGATGACTCGCTTTATGTTTTTCAGTTATTATGGATGAGCTGAGGCAGCGCTGGGTCCATGTTTGGCGCCTCAGGGACTCAGAGAGGTCTCTCCTGTGCGGCCTTTTCATGAGGGACGTCAGAACATCTGGTACCTGATAACGAAAGCACTGGTTTCTCTCTTACAGCTGATTCATTGTCCCATGTTTGTTATCCAGTCTGATCAGGGCTCGTTTGGTCATCTGTGAGCTTTAACTGGAGCTGCACTGGTCCCAGTTAGCAAATCTACGCCTGGTTTAATGAGACAAATCACAGCTAATCACACTTTGAGCTCCTTTGCTGGTTGAGTAGAAGTTAAATTTGGAGACGTGCAACATTTCTTACACGAATTACAAAAGTGAAGACAGTGCCAAAGTACCTTAAACCTGTATTTTTCTCCCATGTCCAGCAGGGGGCGACTGTGCTGTAAACAACAATATGATTTTTGAAGAGTCTTTCTTTTTTTTTGGACATTGGAAATGAGTGAAAAACAGCCAGATGTTGTTCACTTGTGTCTGACCGTTTTTGACCTATGAATCATTCCAGTGTTGTGTCGTCACAGCTTAGCAAAGAGCTGCATCTTTGGCCTCTTTGTCATCAGCAGCCTGTCACACAAACACATTTGTTCACCGTTCTTTAGTCGGATTTTTAAAAAATCCCAAAGATAACACAGTGAGACAACAGAAAGGGATATTTTTGCACCAACAAGATTATTCCTGAAGAACTGAACACTCGGCACATCTCAGCAGAACAAGTGGAGGAGAAAAGGCCTGAGAACAAATATCTACAGCTGACGAATCTGAAAGTCAGGTTCTTTAGAAAAGAGCAAAACATCCAGCAGAAACCTGACAGAGGCCCTGAGAGATGATCTGGACCTTCAGCCGATCGTCTTCTGTTCACTGAAGCCTGGGTTAGTGAACCCTAACCCCTGACCCCTGACCCTAGCTTCATCAGAAACGCTCTCAGTGAAGGACGGTTGTCAGGAAGTCAATCTTAATGAAGGGAAACAGGAGGAAAGGCTGATGTATGAAAATGACACAAGAACTGGACTGAAGATCCAAGGAACAGGACTGATGGAGAGATGGATCCACACCCTGGTCCTTATGTTTGAGGAGTCCGCTGTGTGTACACCACGGCGGAGGCTGTCATGGTGTCAAATCTTTTAGAAAGTTAAAAAAAATTAGTCTTATCATCTGCGTATGAATATTTTTTAACTTTTAGATCTCTGAGAGCGATTTCAACAGATTAGTAAAAGACCCCAAACTCTTTGAGCCTCCACCGTGGTGTCACACAGAGGTGTGTGAAGACGAGACAAAGACAAATATCCACCAACAAAGCACCAAAGGAAACAGAATATCACACACAGGGAGAAACAGGGCACGACTTCAGCGAAACAAACTGAAGTTTTGACAAAGAATTGAAGAAACGGAGCGAAACATGGAGAACATGCAGTGAACTGACTGAAGACTAGACACAGGTGAGGGCCAAGAACAGCACATCTGGGCACAGAAACACAAAGCATGAAGTAAAACCTCAAACAAGACGAGAAAAACCAAGTGAACAAACAGCCTCAAGCACTGAAACAGCCGAGAAATCCAAACAGAAACTCGATCGCATCAATCAGGAGTGCAGAAGTCAAACCCTGAGACCAGGACGGCCGCGGGTCCAGGAGATACGTCCAAGTCTTTGTATGCTAACACGCTGTCATGTAGGCAACCGTGGGGCAACACCCTGAGCTGCAGACGCCCCCCCCCTCACTGAGCGCCCGACATCAGCCCGTCAGCGCTGACAGGCCTCAGAGATACGATCGCAGATGAACTCCATCGATGAAAACCAACATGCATTTGTTTTGATTCCTCGTACATCCAAGTGTCTCTCGGTGGTTTTGCTGATTTAGAGTTTTATTTTCTCCCAGGCTCTGTGAAGAAAGCTGCAGACAGGTAATTTATCTTTCTTTTTTAAGAGATGCAGACAGATGGTTCTTTTTGGCGTCACGGTCGGTGTTTGTGTGCCTGTGAACATACATTCCTCCAGTGTGTGTTTGGCCCATTTTATGCCTGAAGGAGGGCCGATTAGGGGGTCCTGGAGGCGAGGAGAGGATTATCACGCTGGGTCAGACTGTACCCCGCTGGCGTCCACCGAGGAATGCGGGCAAATCAACCAGCGGGCCGATCAGTCGGTCACGCACCGAGTCATCCCATCTGCCAGTCGGTCATCTGCCAGCGAGGCGCTCGGCCAGTCCTCACATGCTTGGCTCTCTATCAGCAACCATTACTCTGCCCAGCACTCACACGTCTGAAATGATCTTATCTAACCTGGAGAACACTGACGATTAAACCTCCTCTTATCTGTGTTTGTCTGTATTTCAGCCACAGGATAAACTCTGCTTAGGCAATCACACTTTACAGACCTGGGAAAGCAGTTTGGTATTTTCATAAGGGGGGAAAGAGTCCCCCTGGTGGGAGGGGGGGTCATATGTAGCACTCTATTTGGCGTCGAGTTACAGCTGTAAATCTAATTTGTGTAACTTAAACGTTGGAAGTTGGAAAGAGCAAAAGCTGAGAATGAAATCAGAGACTGAGGAGGAAAGAGAAACAACCCAGCCTTCACTTTCACACAGACTAATGCAGCAACGCCACACAGGCTTCAACCCTTTCAGCATCTATCTTCAACATGCAGGGCAGTGTGGTGGAGCTCATCTGGAGCCACTCATGTCTGCAGGAGATGTGATGAAAGTGGGTCCGAGTTCAGCAGGTAGTGCTGGCGTGTGCTTTAGCATGTGCAACAGAGACAAATCTGTCACTCTCAGCTCATCATGGGCCAATGAGCAGTTTACTGCCTGCAAGGACATCTTTTTACACCAGATGATGAAATGTTCCTGAACCTAAACAGCAAGCAAACGTTAAAAAAACATATTTTTCCACAATTTTTGTTCTCAAGTCCTCAGACAGTTCTCTGCTCTGCTTTCTGTTCTCCGTGCTCAGTGCAGCACACTCACACTACTATTGGCTTCAGGTGTGATTGCTTCATTGCCAGCACCTGTTTCCTGCCACAGGTGAGTTCAAACGAGCATCATACGCTTGACATAAAACAATTTACCAACAATATTGAAAAGATGCCAATAATTTTGTCCGGCCCATTTTTGGAGTTCTGTGTGAAACGTTTCAAATTTGACTTTTGTTCTTTGGGGTTTTTTTGATCAAATGCAAATAAAAGAAATAAAGTGTAAACCAAAACATTTGTAACTGTAACAATATTCTGGGAGTAATGGTGCTTTTTCTGGAACAATTTCAGGGGTGCTGATTATTTCGCCTATGACTGTACATAAATAACATTGTCAAACTTTGCCATCCCAACCCCTCCAGTGCCTTAATCCAGACTTTGTGACGCCCCTGTTGTCATCAGCACAGGAATCATTATGTCATGTATGCACGATGCTTCCAGTGTTAAGACGACACTTTTATTTGAGGAAACGATGCCTGAACACACCTGCAGTTGCTTGTTAGGATTACCTTTTCTGCTGCTGACGTCGCCTCTCTGCAAGATGCATATTTGTGGTGGTCCCATCTGTTACCAGTTATAAATAAAACTGAAGTCTTTGTGCGTGTAAAGCAGCCATACTTATCAACGTGAGCATCTACATCCTCTCAGATTCACGAGTCTAAATATGGAAGACTGCAGTCTGACATAAGGAGGTGTTTGCTTCACTTTTTTAAAGCACTCGAGGCGAGTGTTCAGGACAAAGACACGATGAGTTTCACAAACATGTTGGAGATCATCGAGCAGCTGGAAGGAATAAATGAGCTTCCAGTTGAGTCAAACATGCCTGGTGTTTTCTGAGTATCACTGAATGAATTGAGTCCAGTCCAAAGCACACTGGACACAAAGAACAGGAATTAATCATGCTGAATGAAAAGATGCTTTGTTAGCAGTTAGCTGCTGATGCTAACATCACATTAGATGTGATACAAACAGAAACGTTGAGGACATCAGGCTGAAGCTCTGCAGACTTCCACAACTTTTCCACTGAGCATGCAAACATTTCCTCATCACTGTCTCCCATGGCGATCGCTCTGGATCGCCATCGTTAACGCTGGCAGATAAGCACGCAAGCTTTTAGAGTGAAGCTTGTTTGTGAACTTTACATGCAGTCTTAGTAAAATCTGCCCAACCCTGCATTCAGCGCTGCAGCACATGTACAGAAACTGTCAGCGCTTTAATCGCCTGAGATTAAAATGGAAGGATGAGAACTTTTCTGCGGGGCTCATAGCAGATTTGCTCTCTTCACTGACTGATGAGTTCTTGGTTTTAAACCTAGAACCTGTAAAAAGCCCGTACACAGAGTCTGAGTGACTCATGTAAGTGGCTACGGGACGGGCTCCCACAGGAACCAATAAACAGCAGATGCAGCCTATAGATTCCAACATCTGCTCGTGATTATAATCTGTCCTCCTAAGGCAGTCCTGGCTCTGAACCAGCACCTAAAGATGTGTCCAGTTTGTTGTGACCACAGAGACGAGTCAGGCGGGCAGATAGGACCGGCTCATGGCGTCTGCAGCTAGAATTCTGAGGACAAGAATCACAGCGCGAGTCTGAACCCAACCACCAGTTTCATCCACTGGGTTCACGCCGCATGCAGGAAGACTACGCTGCACATCAGCGCGTCCTCGCACGTGTGAGCTGGCTGATAATTCCACGTGGGCTCAGAAAATTGTTTTTTTGAATTGAAATTTTTATTTCAGTCAACAACAACAATAACAACAGATTATAATTTTACATAAAAGTACTCAAACAGTAACTGAAAAAGGAATAGGCTGAAGCCTTGTGGCTTATAATTATTTTATCCCTTACCCCCCAAAAAATAATCAAATCCTTAACCAAGAAAATAAATAGCATTGATAAATAAGTTGTATAACAGTTTGAAAAGCAATCAATGATAAATCAAGAAATTAAATAAACACAAATTTTTATCAAACCAAATTTCTATAACCTTGTATAATACAAATTTTTAAAATCTTCCTGAAGAATAACAAAGAAAAACACATCTTCAGTTCATCATTACGTCCATTCCACAATTTCACTCCCAAAACTGACACACATCTATACTTAACATTGGTTCTCACTTTAGGTATTTCAAACTTATAAGACCCCCTCAAATCATATTTTCCATCTCTTAGTTGAAACATACTTAAAATACAAATTGGAACATTCTTTTCCATCACTCAATATATCATTTCTAAAGTTTTAGAATATATAATGTCCATGAATTTTAACATAGATGATCCTACAAAAAACTGGTTGGTGGACTCCCTATATCCAACTTTATTTATTATTCTAATAGCTCTTTTTTGCAATTTAAATATTGAATCCAAATATGTTTTGTATGTGTTCCCCCAAATTTCTGCACAGTAGATCATATAAGGCAAACAAAGGGAAGTATACAATAAATAAAGGCAGTTCTTATTCAAAAAATCTCTTGTTTTATAAAGAATAGAAATAGACTTGGATCATTTCAGTTTCACATGTTCTATGTGGGGCTTCCAACAAAGTTTATCATCAATAATTACTGCTAAAAATTTTGTCTCATATACTCTTTCAATTTCAACATTATTTAAATTCAATTTTACTTTAATATTACTTTTACTACCTCCAAATAACATAAATTTTGTTTTACTTTCATTCAATGATAGTTTATTAAATACAAACCATCTATTTAACTTCATGAGTTCTGTTTCCACTGTTTTCAGTAATTTCTTTATGTCTTTTCCAGAGCAAAATAAGTTTATATCATCAGCAAACATCACATATTTTAAAGTATCACTGGCTGTACTAATATCATTTGTATAAAGTAAAAATAACTTAGGTCCCAAAACAGATCCTTGCGGAACTCCACAAGTTACTTTTCTAAGTTTAGATTTCATGTTATTAATACTCACATATTGGAACCTATTATTCAAGTAACTATTTAACCAAAATTGTACAACACCTCTTAAACCATACCTTTCACACTTCTGTAAAAGTAAAGAATGATCTATCGTATCAAAGGCTTTACGTAAATCAATGAACACACCTATTCCAAACTGTTTTTCATCCACAGCCGTTGTAATATTTTCAATAAATTCCATTCCAAGAAAATGACCAGCTGTAATCAAAAGCTCCAGTAAGAAACATCCATAAAAACATAACTGATGGATATTTGTTCACTCTCACATTGAAGGTGATCTTCTCAGGCAGCTCTGGACTGTTTCCTGCAGTCCTGCTGTGGATCCTTGTACTCGTCTCTCTGTGGCGGATGCTCGACCGCCTCCCGTGAGTCAAACCGTTGATCCTCCAGTTTGAGTTTCATTTTCAGGAAGTTGGAACAGTCACAGGCTGAGAGATGTGATGAGTGATTCATGTGGGGAGTGATTGTTTTGGTTGGTTGCTTTCCTTTGTTGTTTACTGGTGCATTATGGGTAGCCTCAGTCTCTAACTGAGCATGCTCCTGTGACAGGCCAGCACCTCATGGTCAGGTTTCAGGTTTTTGACTTTTATAGACGTATTTTCCAGTTTTTTGATTACACTTCATACACATGGTACCTTGATGATTTTCATGTATTTTTGTAAAACAATAAATGTTTGATCTACTTCAAGGCAGCAGAAGCAAACTCCAACAAAGACATGGTATAACTAATGACATTATGACATCAATAGCCTAAAAGTAATAAACCAGAATAAAGTGGACATAGAGGCAGGAAATGGGAAGGTCACTCATGTAAACAGGGGGAGAGACGAGAGCCCAGCTGAGAGTGTAGAGCTTTTGAAAAGCTGTTGAAAAGATAAACACTGAGCTTGGACTGAAGCTGCAGTCCATCAGCGCAGACCTGCTTACAGTTTGTTTGTCTGGACTCTGGCAGGACGCTCACAGGAAGCTGTGAGTCCACGAGCTTTCAAAAAGATCCCCTCCTGTGCCTCCAGCAGGACTAAGATTACGTCTGCATGAAATAAAGCGCCTGTAATTCTTAATAACTCGGTGAAGCACATTAAACTGTCGATTAGCTGCATCTCTTGTGATTTCAGCAGCCGCTTTATGCAAACACCTGCCCTGTAAACTCTCTGCCTCGTGTGTCAGAGCCAAAAACGCTTGCAGGAATCCATCTCATGACATTTCCTACCCGCCGGGGGTCACAAGCCATCGCCGCAGTCCTTTGAGTGCTGGGATGCAAAACCCATTTTCCCTCAGCAGGACACCACTTCTCTGCCTTTCATCCGCCCCGCTCTGGAAATGAGAATGACGTTCCATTAGCGAGGGGAAAGAATCCCCCACCTTGGCGAGCGAGAGGTGCATCGCTGAGAGCCAATTGCCTAAATGAAATTCCAGTATGTGATGAGTGGGAAGCAGGCGGCTCGCCGGGTAGCCAGGACTGTGCAGCTGCAGACTCGTGTCCTTTCCAAACCCTGAAATTTAGCCCCAGTGCTCTGCCTCAAACTCTGACACACACTGGATGGAGATCCAGATCTCAGAGTTGCTTTAGATTTTGTAGGCCTGCGTTTGCGTTGCTGAGTGTGTGTGAGAGACATGCTGGTCTAATTTAGCCCGCCCACAACACTTACATAATCAGATTTTCCACCTCTCTGAATCGCTCAGTCTGGACCTTTGGCTTTCATGTTAAACTCTGCAGCAGATAAGGAAACAACCAGACACAGTCCATGTGTGTATTCCTGTTTGGATCTCTAAGTGAGCCAGGTCCCTTGTTGTCAGGGCGATAATGTGTTTTCCTGCCAGGCTAAAAGATGGAGGCTCTTTTATCTGTGCAGCGCTGGAAACCTCATTTCCCGGTCCGGTTTTCCTTCCAGAGGCTCCGTCCACTCCGGTCCCGCTGCCAGAGCCGAGTCTGTGGGGAGAAGCGTGGAAGACCAGGCGTAGAGTTCAACAAGACAACTCCCAGAGTTCATTTGCTTCAAACCACATGTGGCCAGCAGTCTGAAGCTGCTAATATTACTCACCTTGCAAACATCCCTCACAGCTGCTTTCTGCTTGTCTGCACGTAGTTTAGATGCTGTTGTTGCTCTTGGCAAAAGCTGGCAGTTAGTGTGCTAACATGCTAATGTTTAAAGGCACAGCGTGCTCAGTCTTGTCGCCTTCATGTTCGTAGGTGTGTTACTGATTTGCTCTCATCCACAGAGCTGCCAGAGCGACCAGCGATCACCGAAGGTCAGTGACACGGTGAACGGTAGCAACAGGTGGAGCAACTGTTAGCAACACAGAGTAGGCGGTGTCCCTGCTGAGGTGAGCGACTGCAGCAAAGGATGGGTCTGATTAACCTGACACAGTGGAGCACATGTTAGAAGGTTATTTACTGACCCGGAGCCTGAAGGTAGCGAAGAGCAGGAAAGCTCCTGTGAGTTTTTAGGTTGTTTGCAGATTGCGGCAGTTTCCATGTTTGCATGAAACATGCATGTCTGCGTGACCGAGGCCTTTTAACCCCGCAGACGAGTTTTCAGGGACGTTCAGATGTTCGGGCCGAGACGTCCTCTTCCATCTGCTGCATGAATTGGCCGTTGACTCTGGAGCCTGGGTGGGAGATGATGTTCATATTTGGAGAGCCACACCAATAAACTGAACTCAGCTCAGCTCCACTTTCAGCCCCTTATGAGCTTATTGGTGCGGCCCTCCACAACAGTCCCAGTTTTTCATGTGGCTGTTGGGACAAAGAATTGCTGGGCCTGCTCTGGAGCGTCTGCTGTAGCAGCAGATATCTGAGCCAAGACTTCCTGTTTTGTCTGCTGGTCACAGTTTCCAAAAGCAGATTGATTTTAAAGAGTGAAATGCACTTCAGCAGTTAGAAAAGGACAAATTAAAAACTGATGGTCATCGATGATTCTGAGATTAGATTTTGGCAAATGCAAATAAGCAGTGATGGAGCAGCCAGGGATCAAATAACACCAAAAAGAGACTGACAACCTGTGCAGGGTCCCCCCCCCCCCCAATATGTCCCAACAAGAGTGACTCAGTGACAGTGAAGAGCACTGATGAATGTCAAATGACCAGGTGGATACTACACTAAAAGGTTAACTACTGTCATCCCCAAATCTACTGACAGGTTTCATTTTACATGCAGACGACAGTTTAACCTCAGCAGGAAGTTTATGTGAGGACAGATCTGCAGAGTTCCTGTTCCACGTCAGAGTCATGGTCAAGATGAATTTCAAAAAGTTCCTAAAAGGCTAAATATTCCCAGGTATGGACAGAGGTGGACTCACCGTATTGATAGTCGATGTCTGCAGACACATTTTGCACCCGTCTCGTCCTGGGATAGGTTTCAGCCCTCCCCAAGGATAAGTGGGAGGGATGGGTCTAAAACTGTAATGGGACCCATCCAGTCATTACTGACAGACCAACTAACAAACCAAACAGGAAGTTCAGGAACTCGAGAGTAATTAGAGTCCAATGCAAACTTCTAGGCTCTGTAGTTTGGACCTGATCAAGTATCTGCTTTAAACCAGAACACTAAATCAGACGAGTCATGTTCAGTGAAACAAAAGTCATTTTGTGACGAGCAAATAAAAAAGTCATCTCATTAATGAGCCGATGATCGAGCTCGCGTGCTGAGCTGACAAAGAACAGGCACCAACATGTGTGACTGTAATTCAAATGTGGCTTTTTTATTTATTATTACTGTTGAGAGGCATACATTACAGTGCAAACCATTCTTTGGCAAAGGTACAATACAACTGTCATGACAGGCACTAGGTTATCCACAATGACCGCTGGTTAGGACAGTGTAGGTAAAGCATGTTCAGTACTGCAGGGCAGTGCGCTCCACTGACACTGGGAACCTTTTCAAGGGGAAATAAAAAAAGAGGGACCCACAAATACACACATCTATCAACACACACAGACGGGTAACGCAAAGAGCTCACAGAGCCTCGGGATGCGAGCCGAAGCTAGTAGCTGTGACAGAAACAGGAGGATTAGGACACAAACACACAGTAACATGGTGCTGCAGGAGAAGAAGACACCACTGTAAACACAGTTCGTCCAGTATGAGGTGATACTGTTTACCAGTGTGACTGTGGGCGCTCTGACATCTTCACTGTCACCGATCAGCCCCTCTGTGTGTAGCGACAGAGCTCGCAGGATGTTACCACATGAAGAAGAAAACACAGGAAAGGAAAACCGCACACGCTCCGACACAATCGGAGGAAAAACAGGAAGACGAGATCGGGAATTGTGTTACACGGAGCGAGTCAGTGCACGGAGAGTACGAGGAGTGGTCCGTATGTACAGTACGTGTGAAAGGCGGTAAATCGGTCTCACAAACAGCACCCCTCCCCCAGCATCACTTCCTCTCTCATATGGCTTCAATTATGAAGGAATGAGGGTCAGAGGCCTGCGCTCCACACATGCTCGGCTACACGACGTCATCCTCTATATCTCAGAGCATTCCTAACCTATATAAACACCCAACGGGGGGGGGGGCATGTACAAAAACTGGAAGAGCGAGGAGGGGGGGCTGCTGGACAAAGGAATGCAAGCGTATCCTTGGACCGAGAGAGCTGCAGAGCAGAGCTGCTCGCAGTCCTCCAACGGTGTCGTCAGCGCCAGCGGAGCCTCAGGCTGTGACCCCCCCCCAGCACCTCTCACTTTATTCTTTTAAACTGGATCTAAACAACTTTTAGCCAAACTGTCCATAAATACACAAACTGGCAGCAATATTTCAGCTACTTATTAGAACACTAAGTCTGCTATGGACAGCAGCTAGCTATCATTTCTGTTATATTTCAGCTGTTCCCTGTTTGTCACACTGACTCTCAGTGTTACCTTTAAATGTGCAGCTTTTATTTATAATAAAGTTTCTCTGTTTTACATATCAGGGCAAAATAAAGTCTTTAAAATGAGGTAAATACGACCTGGAATAAGCGACACATTAATTCATTATTCATTCGTTAGTTAACAAAAGCCAAAATGCAGACGCGGTGTATGCGAGTCCACCCTGTGATTCATGGAGGAGCACTGAAGTGACGGTTTCCTGTGTGACCGTCTCAGTCGGTCTCATCACTGTGAGGTTTCAGCATCTTTGGAGTTCACGGTCCAGCTGTTAGGTTGATGGACAAACATCTGCCCTCTGGAGCTCTGTTCAGCTTTCTCCTTCCAAACGACCCACGCTTGTTCTGTCTTCTTCTGCTTGTCGTGACCTTTAACCTTTCACATGCTAGCTGAGTTTGAGCCGGAGCTCTTGGGTCTGACCTCACGGTGAATTTTCTAGGACGTCCACTTCTGTGAAGATCCAGACCTGCAAACTGACAAAGCTCCTGCTTTTATAGAGGCGCTGGTGATGATGATGATGAATAATTAATCAATGGATCTGATTGGCAGCTCCGCGCTGCTGCTGACTCCTGTGGAAGCATTAAGGGTGGACTCGGTTTTTCACACTGTTTCTGCATTTCGGATTAGATGATAACAGGTTGTATTAACCTCATTTAGACACCTGATAAGAATCTAATTGTTTATATTTGATATTAGCGCACACGACTGTGGCGGATTCAGTGTTTCTGGCAGGTAAGCAACGTTTCAGCTACTTAATAAACCGACACGTATCGTTTGTTTGGCTTTAAGCCTTTCTGCTAAAACTTGTTCAGATCCAGTCAAATATTTGTTTCATTGTAATTACTGAGCTAATCTTCCCACGACTGCAGAAGCACCGGCCCAAACACGAGCAACAACTGAGAGCAGGTCAAAGTGAGAATACTGAACCAGGACAACATTCAAACATAAACTCATAAATCATACTTTTGGCTTTAAAATACTGAGGAAAATACTGGAATAAAGTTCACAGCACGTGAACACAGTGGTACAAACAGGGTTTCTTTCAAAGCCGCCGGGGCGAGAGCCGGCCGAGCGTCCGGCACAGACGGCGAGGGAGTCGTCAGTGGACCGACGAGCAGAGATCAGTAGACATTTCTTTTGCATTACAAACATTTTTGTAGGGCTTCACATTTTCTTCATATGCAACAATTTATACAAAAAGGGAAAAGAAGAGAATAACATGATAAAAAGCACCGCGGGTTAAAAGATGCAGTAACTCTACTCATAGAAGTACAACAGTCGTCTCAACTGTGATGTAGCATTAAGGACATACTGAGTGTATATAGGCTGCTTTGCATATAAAACAAAATACTTTGAAGGTTTAGTGATTAAACTGTGATAAAATCGGGGTGTAGCACCAGTTTTCGGCATCTCTAACCTGAGAATATTGTGTGAGACAAGAAAATGGCGACCGCCTTTCCATCTACTTCCCTGTCCTGCGATTTATCGTCGAGCGGGAGGCGCAGGACGGCAAACGGCGGCTGGTCGCGGCTCTTCTGGAGCCTCGGCGCAGGGAGGGAGGAAGGAGAGGCCGGCCCGTCTCACGCCCGCTCGTCCGCTCATCCATCCGTCGGGTCAGAAACAAATCCACGTAGTGACAGCGGCTCGTCGCCGGAGGATTTCAAAGCGAGCCTCGCGCCGCTGGGTGCAACAAACAGGAAACAAAATAAAATCTCTCCCCGGGTCGAAGAAAACGAAAAACTGAGACGAGGCTGTTGGGTCTGTCGAGGTCGCTGGCGGCGGTGGAGCCGCGCGATTTCACGAGTCTCATGTCCTCTCCATGCGTCTGATTGCGAGCGTGTGACGTTCAGACGCCAGAGGGCGTGTTTGCGGGGTCCTGAGGGTCGTTAAGGGCGGCGGGCGTCCGCCGTCAGCTGCTCGAGGCACACCGGGCAGCAGCTGCCTTTTAGCTTGACGGGCCGTTTGCACTCAGTCACTGGACAGGACTCCACGAAGCAGGTCACCTGGGCGTCCTGTCGGGCGGGAAAACAAAACAAGGGCGACAAGTCATGACGTCGTTACGTCTGAGATCTGAGGCGAGACTGACAGAAAATAAGCCAAAAACACCAAAACGGGAAAGAAAACTTAAACTGTTAAATAAGAACTGACATCATTTAGGTCACGTGTTCAACAGCCAATCACACGGTTGCAAACCAGGGCGTTTAGGCAGGTAGACATGATCACAGCTGACGTTCAAACCCAGGTTTGATTTTGGGTTCTGTTTGTTTGCTTGTGAGTCTGACAACAACACTGACACCATGTGACCCTCAGCCGGTCGCTCCGCCTCCTGCCATCAGGACCACCTGACCTGGGGCTGACCTGCCCGACGAGGCTCGCAGGCTCACGACCCTCCTTGGATTCACTTCTTACAACAGTTTAAACACCTGACGCCGTCTGACACCGTGAATAAAAACGTTTTGCTGTGTCGTCGTGCATGACGACCACAGACGGTCTTCCTCGTCTGCTTCTGCCTGCCAAGCTCAATTATTGCAAAGATCCCTCTGACTGCAGAGAGGTGTGGAAGAGGAGAGCAAAAGATGGCAACACAGCGGCGTGGAAGCCAGGCCTGCAGGAGGTGGGAAGGTCAGGCATCGGAGCGCCATCGCCAGCAGCAACACAGACATGAAGACTGAACGTGATGCCAGGAGGACGCTTCGGCCAACAGCTGCTCAAAGAGACGAGACGCTTCCAGACTCTCAGAAACATTTAAACGGGGACAGCGTCTGACGGAGGATGTGTTCACGCGTTAACCCACAGCCCCGCCCGCTACACTCACTCTGCATTCACACGTGGCGCACGGGTCCTTTTTCCACCGGTCGCCGTCCGCTCGCTCGCGGCCCTCGCTGTCAGTGCAGTCAGTGGTGCTCAAACGGGCTTCAAGTCTTTTAATCTGCAGAAACACGAGAACGACACATTTTAAAAGTCAGAACACACACCTCACCTCCCCCAAACACACTGACATCTGCAGCTGACCAGAGGGCGGAGCCAGCACACCGACCTCGGCACGCCGACCCCGTCCTGAGGAATTAACTGTGCTCTGAGCAGTGAGACATGGCAGCGTATTTAAGAAGGTTAGAAGTTTCAGACACTTTGATCACAAACGTCTCAGTTTGTGCAGGAAGAATCGTCACAATCTGGATTTAAAGACGGTTAGAACAGCTGCAAACATCTGTCTGTGGATGCAGACACACCTGCTTTCGTAAGCTGGTGATGGTCTTCTGCATGTCGGAGACAAAATCCTGGAAGTCGTTGATGGAGGGCTCAGTGCTCTTCCTGGAAGTCGCAGAGACATTTCCCAGACTGCCAGGGGTTTCCTCCACTGAGCTGCACACACACACAAACCAAATGACTGAAGATGTTAACAGTTAACTAGTTTATAGGACAAAGATGCACAAATGAGTCTTTTACTTATTCTACACCTCAAATATCTGTTATCGAGTTATTGTCAGGACAGCATTCCTCGCCACATCGCAGGTCACCTGACTCACACATCTGTAAATGTATGTCGCAGGTTTCTGCGGCCTACAGGTGTTTTTATTTTTGCTGTAAAACAAGAATTTTCTGCCCTACGAACTGATGCCAGACCTTCCCACGCTGCAGGACTCCGGTGAAAACCGAGGGAACGCTGTAAGATTACGCTGACATGAAGTCAGAAACTGTCCACAGGGGGCAGCAGTGAGTCAGCCATGTTCAAACTTTACAGCACAAATAAACATGTTTACAGCCTGATACACAAACTGGTTGGTCTCCATGGATACTTCCTAAAAGATTGCATGATTAGGGGCGTGGCCTCTATGGCTGACAGGTGTAGCTGCTAGCTGTCTGCCGGACTCGGATAACCAGAGTCCCTGAACTGGACCTCTGAACTACGTTTGTGCTGCTGGAGCAGTTTAAGTTTACAGGTGTTGTTACCTGTTCTCCTGGGAGCTGCTGGCAGGTTTGTCCTCTTTGTAGCTGTGCTCAGCTGACCGGCGTCCCCTGAAGTGGTACGACAGGGCATTGAACTGGCCCTTGGTTCTGCAGTCTGGTGGGTTAAACACAACACACTGAAAATCAGTAGAAGAAGAAAACAGAGTCGCTGAGGCCGACAGAAGGACCGTTTATGACCTGACTGCAGTGCTTTTAGACTGAAGTGTTGGACTCTACCACAGGAGCACACGGTACCCTCAAATCTTAGCGTGAGCACTTTGTTTAAATCTTCTCTGACGTGCTTCATCTTGCACTGTATTTGCTCCTTTAGACTCTCTGCTATGCAGATGACTCACCAGTGAGGTAGACGACCACGACCCCTCTAACCATCCCTCTTTTGTCATCCTGGAGGATGAAAAAACTGAAAAACCCTTCTCCACTGTCACAGGGACGCAGCTTTGGCCCAGTCTATGGCCAGTTTCTCTAATGGGAAAACTGCTGATGTCAGTTACACAAACCGATGTTGGAAGCAACAGTGTGGATGGTTATGAGGAGAGTCACAGCACGAAGTCAGCAGGTGCAGCTTCTCTCCTCAGACTGTGGACTGGTTCTCAAACAGCATCCTGGTGAAAACAAACGAGCCAATCACAGAAGCTTCAGCCCTTCGAGTGTCCACAGCAGACGCCTGGGCGTGGTCTTTGTTCCACTTCATCTTTTGTCTCTCCACACAATCAGGGACAGGAAACCCTGACGGCTGAGGACATATCTGCTCCACAGAGCTGCTCTGACTCAGGTCATAGCGGACGGACGGACGGAGGGTTTACGAGCGCCGCGTCTTTATGTAAACGCTGAAATCTCAGCTGCAGCTGATTCACAGACTGCGTTCTGTAGAAGACGAGAACAACAACACTTCCTCTCTCGTGCCGACACATAAAAATGAACACACACGTGTCACTGTTAGCACACACACAGTTATAAATCTGCACATAATATTCTCTGTTTATTGTTTCTGCTCTCTCCTCATACAGTGAATATGTGCAGTCAGAGAGCAGACTCATCACCAGCGTCTGCTTCCTTTTTAAAGAAGAAAACATGTTTCCATCCTTTGATTAAACTCCTGACTAAACCTTTACATCAAACACTGAGATCATTCCAACCACAATAAAAGCTTCTTTTTAATAACGGAGCTTTATTTTCATGCACCAGTATAAAATAAAAAAACTGGGATCAGATTTGTGCAACAAATTCACACTACGACCCAAAAATAAACTTTAAAGGTTGAAGCAGAGTTTAGGACAGCGACCTCTGTGACCACAGAGCCACTTTATCACAGCAAAGATCAGAAAAACAACCAAAACCAAACAATGGCCTGAACGCGAGCGGCTTATCTCGCCCTCACTGATCTGCAGGCTGTTCTGTTTGTTATTCTGTGCTTGCTGCAGCTGTTCAACACATCTGGGATACACTCGAATGCTAATATTCAACCAGTGATTTATTCAGTGGAGTTTAATTTATTCAAGCTTAAAATAAATGTTTGTGTTTTGAAAACAACAAACTTCTGCTAAAGTATCCTGGTCACCGTGATCTGAGCTGTCGAGTAAACTGAAGGATAAACCGAGCGATCTGATGCGGCGTTCGCTGACTCTTACCTTCGCAGCAGTCCTGCCACATGCGCAGGTCGATCCGAGGGACGTCGTCACAGCTGACGTAGCCGTGAGGCAGCTCGGCCACCCTGAACACGTCCCGCTGTACGCGCGTGATGTTGTCGCCGTTATCGCACAGCACCCGGGCGAGGGACGCCTGCTTCAGCTGGGTCAGCTGGGCAGGCGTGAACACGCCGGGGTTCTCATACCAGAACCTGAACACGGCAGGAAGGAGAAAAAAACAATTCATCTGTTACGGTCACGCGACGCTCGGTGACAGTTCGGTACTGAAAGGTTAACCTACCTGTCGCCATCACGCACGCGTTTGAACTGAGTGGTGAGGAGGCACATGAGGGTGGGGCCTAGCCTGCTGCCGGGGACCAGATCTTCAGACATGAGGGCGGGGAACAGGTCGATGTTCAGAGGCGTGCCGTACAGCCTGCAACACGAGGAAATAGAAACACGCTGAGCTCATAACATAACTCTGGCGAGTCACACTGAGCCTGTCTGAGGCCACGCCCACCTCTGCAGCTTCTCTCTGACCGACGGATTCTTAATCTCGTTCTTCAGGTCGTCAATGGTCTGAGCGGACGTCAGGTTGCAGAAGGTCCTGTAGTCGTTATACGGCGGGATGCCGTGATCCCTCCCTCGCTGTATATTCATGGCGGCCAGGTCCAGAGCCACGGCGTGGGCCATGGAGAACAACCGCTCCGTCAGCTCGGTGTTCAGAAGCTGTGTGGTCACGCGCATTTTACCGGCGACGCCGAAGAGCCCGCGAAGCAGCGGGTCGATGCCGCCCTCGTTCACGATGCGGAACGGCGAGAAGAAGGCCCGGTGCAGAGAGATGTGGCCCTGCGGGATCGGCTGGAAGTCCTCGTCTAACCTGTACAGGATCGGGTTGATGAGGGTGTGGCCAAAGCGGAACGCGGCCGTGGCAAACGCGTTGAAGATGCCGGCGTTCACGTTGGGGTCGTAGCCCCCGTACGGCCCCATCATCTTCATGCCCACCTCGCCTAAGATCTGAGAGAAGAGGAGGGTTAGTCTGCCAGCTGTGACATCATCAGAGAAACAGCAGCGTTTCATTGGCTTCGTGCAACTTTTACATTAAACAACTTTTATTGGCAACAGCTGAATGAAGCCCCTCCCTCTCTCCGTGTCCCAGGCTGTCACACTCATGCTAACCCTGAGCTCACCTGATGATCAGCTGAGCAGCGTGGGCGCCGTTAGCTCGGAGCCGTTACCTTGGGCAGCCAGTGGCTGTAGGTGATGTGCTGCATCTGGGCGCCGACGATCTTCCGGGCCTCGTGGTAGATGGTGTCCCCGTCCCAGTGGGGGTTCAGCCTCAGCAGCTCTGTAGCGATGCGGTTGTGCTCCCTGAACCACGCGGTGTGCATGGCGGTCAAACCCAGCTGCTCGTTGGCTCGGTGGTCTCCGGCGAGGAAGCACGGAATGGGACTCTCGTTCTCGTCCCTCATGCACTCGGTGGGCGGCCCGCTGGCAAACGGCAGGAGCGGCTTGCCCGTCCGCTGTATGATGCCCTGCCGCAGGAGACCCCTCTGGCTCGCCAAGTCGCGGACTTCCTCCGATTCGTGCCGCGAGCTGCCGTAGACGTTGGAGGCGTCGATGTAGGAGGTCAGCTGGTTGATTTGCTCTCTCGGGTAAACGCTGTTCATCAGCAGAGACGTCATCCCGCTGCCGCACACCGGGCTGGACCGGACGAAGAACATGCAGCGGGCGCCGCTCCGCAGCTGCCGCTGGTCGTTGGGCGGGAACTGGATGGGGAAGCAGGGCGGGTCGTTGGTGCACACCTGAGCGCACAGCTCGCCGTCGGAGAACCGGGACTGGCTCAGAGCCACCACCGTGGAGTCCAGGTCGTGGTCCAGGAACTGACCCCACTGCATCAGCATGTGCGTGTAGCGGTCGTCGGGGGTGATGGTCTCCGTTCCGATCATGGTGGTGGACACCAGCCTCGGCAGCGGCAGCTTGTAGCCGTTATGGACACGGTCGGTGGCGCCTCGCGGAAGGTTGAAACCGTTATCGTAGACGGACTTCAGCAGCCGCTCGAAGGCGGTGAGCGAGGCGCCCCACATCGGGTGCTGCAGGTTGTTGCAGGTGCCGTCGTGGCTGCGGTACTTCTGGTGGAAACAGATGTCCGAGCAGTTGTTGATGCGGCGGTGGGCCGTGCAGCCGGACAGGTTGGCGATCATGTCCAGGAAGCGGGGGGAGACCAGGTCGTTGTAGCGAAACGCTGCGGAAAGGAAACACACGCTTAGAAGTCCATCACAGAGAAATCATAGCAGCTCGGCTATTACACTCGGCCCCGCCCCCTCTGTTAACGCCAACACCTCCCAAACCAAAGACTAAGATGGTGATGTCACGGTGGATACGGCCATTTTTTATATACAGTCTATCACTCCCAGCTTCAGCCCACAGGACCTCCTGGAGACGCCACGGGTTAGAGACCTGCTCACATTCATCAGGTAATCCACAAGATCAGGCCCTGCCGCCGCCTCGACCCTGGAGCCCCTCCCACAGAGGCCACAGGGCGCCCTGCGTCACAAACAAGTCCCAGCATGCTTTGAAATGAGAGCACGGCACATTACGGTGTGTTAGCAGTGCAGTGTTGCATTTATGCATGACAGCAAGTGTTAAGCGTGTGTGAGGTGAGACTTCCTGTGTGAACGTTCCCACACATCACTGCTGCGTGTTTGTTTACGGGGGAGTTAAAAGGAGAATGTGGGAGTCGGTGTTTCCCTCCACGACGAGGTCGACCTCAAATCAAACCGAACGTTTGTTCAGACAAACTCGCCGTCTCTGTTCTGTTCATCGCTGTTCCAGCGTTTCCCTGTGAACCTAAAACTGTCACTATCGGTCTCACTACATTTACACCACATGAGGCGTCAACGACACTCAGCCTTTGTTATCATTTCAAGGATGAAAATATCCCAAAGTTCAAAAACTGTAAAAGCAAAAACAGGAAGCAAAAAAATGGCAAAAAGTAAAATTAAATTAAATTAAATTAACTAAAATAAAAATCTTGCAAAGAGAAAACTGCAGATTTATGAGGGAAACACTGACACATTTCAATATGACAATAAAATGAACAAAACTTTTTAGAAGAATTTGCAGATTCAGGAGAATCAAAGCCAGAAATTTAATTTAAAAACTAAGAAAAAATAGATTTCCCGTCACTCTGATGGTGAAACGCAGATCAGCTGCGCCTCGTCGAGCACGGACAGCGAACGCTTCGATCGCGTCTCACATTTATATCTCAGAGCTCACGTGCACCGCGCTCTGTTCACACCCAGCATTTCACCTTCGTGCTGTTAAAATTAACCCCCCAGAACAACGACTGCTTCATGAGCCATAAACTAAAACAGACCCCCCCCACATGCTTTTGCACATAAACATCCAAATCCACTCACACGCAGGTATAATTGACCCAATGTGAACACAAACCACGTAGGTGAGGCCCTGCGACCAACCGAGGACTAATAAAAGTGTTTACGGCTCCTCGTCAGCGGGCCGTGGTCACGTGTCCGTCCCTTGGCTCGCGCTGAGGAGAAAATGGCGCACGGATGGAGGCGTGCACGTGTTGCTCGCAGCAGCGAGAGATTCATAGACAGAATTAAATTATTGGCACCACAAGACTCCACTCAGGAAACTGTGTGGAAGCTGTTTACTGAACAGCAGCTTCATTCTGCAAAGTCTGAAACTGCACATGTGCCCAAAATATCAGCACAGCAGAGATGGTTACTGACAGGCGTTTTAAACCAATCAGCTTAGAGTTAACGAGCTGGGTGAACACGGCGGTCCTGGGGAAACCTGAGCGGTTAACTCGAGTCATTAAAATGAATAAAAATGATGTCACAGAGCAGCGGACAAATGTCAGGCCTCTGAGGCCAAAGGCGTCACGTGAGCAGGGTCACGGCGAGCAGGGTCACGGCGAGCGCGCTCAGTGTTCACGAGGGTTTTTCAGCAGTGTGTCGAGTCTGAATCTGCCTCACCGGTGCCGTTGGTGTCCACCATGAGACCCTGGTTGACATGGTTCTGGATGAGCAGCAGCGTCTGCTCGAAGATCTCTCCGGCCCGCGCCTGCTCCACGGTGTAGGGGTCCCGCGGATACCGGAAAAGAGCCAGCAACTCCCCGGGGGTGCGAGGCTGACTGCAGGGCGAGGGAGGAGAGGGAACAATAAATATGACAGATCACAGAGACAGAGAGACGTGTGGGAGTAAGAGACAAAGACAGATTAAACAAAAGCAGGAGGAAAGATCGTTCCAGTCTTTGGGGGTTTTTCCGTTAGAGCTCGAGGGCTGGAAAATCAGACGGGAATTTCTCCAGTGCAGGTCGGAGAGTTTAAACACGCAGCAGCGTCTGAGTCACTCCGCAGCCGAGTCTCCGCCATCATTTCAGTCTTTGTCATTCCTGCTTCCTCCCAAACATCAGCTCGGTGGTTTTCTCTCACAGCTATTCTAAACTTGCACTGAGCCTCGGGCTGTTGAAACTCAGCGAGGCGCCACGATCACACCGCCGCGTTTTAAAGACCTACGAAAGACTGCTCAGTTAGGTTTAAGCATCAAACCGACACATCTGTCCACGTCTGAACCGGGCGCAGCAGATGGCCCCGCCCCTCCCCGAGCCTGGTTATGTCAGAGGTTTCTTCCTGTTAAAAGGGAGTTTTTCCTTCCCACTGTCACCAAAGTGCTCATAGGGGGTCATATGATTGTTGGGTGTTTCTCTGCATGTATTATTGTACGGTCTACCTTACAATATGAAGCACCTTGAGGCGACTGTTGCGGTGATTCGGCATATAAATAAAGTTGAATTGAATCTGTCTTCCTGTCGCTACATCAGCATTCCCCCAGACAGATGCACGCGGTTTCATAACAATAATGAAAAAGTGATGGTGGTGTGACGGGATCAAAGATGGCCTCGGGTGTTACCGCCATCACAGCGAGCTGGAAACCCCCTGAGCTCAGACCGAGGAACCACATCACTCAGCAGGATGGAAACGCTCAGACCACGGGCGTTACAGAGGTGACATCATCACCTGTCGACGGGTACAAATAAAAATGGACACGTTGTGCTGTTAGCACAAGAACCAAGTACGAACGCAGCAGGATGTAAAAACCACAGCTGATAACATCACATGTTAAACGTCATGTGATCGTATTACTGTGGTTCATATCTGATTATTGTTTCTGTCTCGTGTTAAAACAGAACTAAATGATGGCTGCAGCACAGAAACGAGCCGGGTGGATTTCTTGCACCGAGCTGAAACCTCAGATCGTTCGCATTAATATTAATGCGCCGCTGAAACAGGTCGAGTGCTGGAAACAAACGCGGTGCAGAGCTCGCTACGAAGATCGGGCTCGGCTGCCGTGGCGGGGAAGAGGGACACACGTGGTGGCGTAGGAAAATGGAGACACTTCAGAGCCATCCAGGTTTTTATCCCCGAGACCGTCGTGAGGGTCAGAGTCTCATATCGCTGCTACTGCAGCGTGTTTGTCATATCCTACCCGTCAAAGAGACGCCTCCTCGTCGACTCGATGGCGCTGTCCACAGTACGGATGGCCTGCTCTATGGACGTGCTGACGAAGGTGTCGCCCTCCCTGCTGACGGCGGGCACTGCAGAGACACACAGGTGGAACATCAGCAAGCACAAATCATACAGGATCTGTTTAGAGTGCACGAGCTCTGCTCCGGCCTGGGTTTGCATATCAAACAGAACCAGAGTTTCTAATAAAGAGGTCGGTGTCATCCCTAACACAAGCCCCGCCCACCTCCTGCTCTTCACAGTGATGCACAAAGGTCTGTTATGAGATAAAAACAATGAATCACCCAGAGCTGCTCCAGCAAAGCCACTAAATAAAAGTATGGAGGTATATCCGAGTAAGGCCGTGAGGCAGACTGCGGTCTAAACCCAACAGGAAGTCGTGTCCATCTTTCATACATTTAAGTAACGGCGGTAAGCAGCTCCAGTTCACCGGTGTTCTTTATTTCACTGAAATCCTGTGAGCTCTTCCCTCCTGAGCCGGAGTGATTTCTGGCGCGCTCCCTCGTCTTCGTGTGCCACTAAAAACATCCAGCAGCTGATGGAGTTTAAGGTTCGGCTGCAGAGCGCTGACCTCCAAAAGTCTCAGCAGGAAACAGCAACACGCTCAGAGACCCGACAGCGCTGCTCCATCGGCCGAGCAGCAGATCACACACACAGAGCAGCACCACAGACCTTTGGTCCCGACGGCGCTCTGATGTCACTGCTTACCTGTCACCGTTAGCACCATGCTAGCCACCTGGTAGCCGATGGGGTTGCGTGCGACACACTCGTAGCGTCCGGCGTCAGCCGTGCCCACGTCCTTCACTTCCAGGTAACCCTCGGGGCTGATGTGGAACTTTCCACTTTCTGTCACCTGAACACCATCCTGAGAGACAGATAGAGGTCAGAGGTCATGGTGCTGAGAGCTGGTGCCTGAACTAAGCCCTCGGCCTCCTCATGCATGCATGTGTAAGGACACAGATGTCTGAGTTTTACAAAAGCTCTCAGCGTCTGGTTTGAGCGTTAGGACCCTCTCAGTCTGACTGACCTGACCTCCTGACCTCTGCACCTGCACTGAGGTCGCCTCTTTACCCGCTCACCTTGTTCCACGTGAGGACCGGCTGCGGCTGGCCCTGAGCACTGCAGGGAATCTGCACGTCCTGCCCAGACTCCACCGTCAGGTCCCTCGGAGCATTCGTGAAAACAGGCGTCACTGAATGAGTAACACACACAAACGAGTTAATGAGTGGGCACTAAAGGGTCCACATGTAAAGTGCATTTCGTAATCAATCACAGCCGACATCAAACATTTTACTGTCACAGTGTTTGTGCTTCTCCAGAGCTGCTGCTTCCCTCTGCTCACACACAGAAACATCAATCAGCTTAATGTGAAGCTCAAAGCAAGACAGAACACACACACACACACACACACACACACACACACACACACACACACACACAGACACACACACAGACACACACACACACACAGACACACACACACACACACACACACACACACAGACACACACACACACACACACACACACGTGCACACAGACACACACACGCACATACACACACACACACACACGCACAAACACACAAACACACAAACACACACACACACACATGTGTGTATTTATATCCTTGTGGGGACATCTCATTGACACAATGCTTTCCCTAGCCCCTTACCCTAACCCTAACCATCAAAAATGAATGCCTAACCCTGACCCTGACCCTAAACCTAACCATAACCTAATTGTAACCCTGACACTAAAACCACATTTTGAGGCTCAAAAATGCCTTCAAACTCGTGGGGACCGGGATTTTGGTCCCCACAAGGGCTGTTTGTCCCCACAAGTATAGTAAACTACCAATTTTTGGTCCCCATGAAGATGTTAATACCCGTCCACAGACACACACACACACACACAGACACACACACACACAGACACACACACACACGCACACACACAGACACACACACACACACACACACAGACACACACACACACACACACACACACACACACACGCACACACACAGACACACAGACACACGCACACACACAGACACACAGACACACAGACACACGTACACACACACACACACAGATACACAGACACACACACACACACACACAGACACACACACACACGCACACACACACACGCACACAGACACACACACGCACATACACACACACACACACACACACGCACAAACACACAAACACACACACACAGACACACACACACACACAGACACACACACACACACACACGCACACAGACACACACACGCACATACACACACACACACACACGCACAAACACACAAACACACACACACACAGACACACACAGTCATATTACATAAATACAAACAGCAGATTTCTGACTGAAACCTTGCGTCACTGTCAGAGTCTTGGCCCCGCCCCCTGTGGTTCCTGTGCAGAGCGAGCAGCTGGTAAATGTCTGAGCGTTTCCACTGTGACTTCCCTCGAACACAAAGACTCATCGATATCTAAACACCAAGTCTTTGTGCCTGAGGATGAAGAACTCTCTGTGCGTTCACCCGACCCACACTCGCCGGCTTGCTGCTGACGGCTGAATTTGAGGTTGCCTGGTTGAGCGATGGTCGAATTTTTACGGGTCATTTTAAAGAAAGCAGAGCTAATGAACCTCTGCAGTCGTTCCCCCCGGTGGTCGTTGACAGTACTGCAGGTCTTTTCCAATATTTATGTTTTATATTTATAATATATATTTTTAAGTCTGTTCACAGAAATTCTTAATTCTAATAAAACATGAATGTGTTTTAAACCATGTTTGAAACTGTACACGGCTTCATCCTGCAGGATAAACTTGGACCCGTTGCTTTCATGATTCACGTGCCGTGGTCTAGAAAAACGCTTCTTCTTGTTTTAAAAAAAACTCTGGTTCGGTCTCCAGGTTGGAGCCGGTCGTCCGGCGTCCTGAGTGCTTCTGACCCATAAGGTTATGTTTGCTCTTTATGCACGTTTGACGCGTTAGCGGTCAGGACGTGCAGGGATCGATCTGAGAGCAGCGGTCGCACAGAAATTTACCCGAGGCAGAGCTTTAGAGGCCGACTCCTGCACCTCTGCATCCCGTCAGCCTTTTCCTGTTTGTGCTTGTGTCACTTCACGCTTCGCCATGAAACAGCTGTGGGCTCACACAGTGCTCCAGTGTGCAACCATTACGCAACTGGTACTTTGCAGCATGTTAACAGGCATTACAACATGGAAAAACATGGCATCACCTCAGGATTACAGGCTGCCGTGTTTTCCTGTGCCAGGCCTGTCATTGCAGAACACACACACACACACACACACACACACACACACACACACACACACACACACACCCCTTTAATGCAGGTCTTTCAGTAACGCTTTATGTGAACAGCCAATGAGCTGTGACTTAAAAGCTGCACACCACTCCCACTCCCACTCCCACCCTCCCGTCCACCTACACAAACAAACAGCCTGTGATTGGCAGCCATATTTCATCTATGCACCACCTGCTCTCAGAGCCTGAAGCTCCACCCCCTCCTCACCTCTCTGCTGGATGCTGAGCTGCACGGCGGTGCGCGTGGTGCCCACGGGGCTGACCGCCTGGCACTCGTACTGGCCCTCATCGTGGGCCGCCACCCGAGTGATGCGCAGCGTGCCAGACGGCAGGATCACGTGACGGCGGTCCGAGGGTAACGGGCTGCCCCCCCGAGTCCAGGCGATCACCGGCTGAGGGTAGCCGGTCGCTTCGCAGGGGAAATCCACCGTGTGGCTTTCCAGGGCTAGCTGGTCCTGCGGCGTGACGGTGAACTGAGGGATGGCTGCAGGCAGAGCAGGAAATGATGTTTTAATTGGTCAACAAAGGCACACAGCATCCAAACCTTTCATCGGTCTTCAGATTTACCTTGTACGATGATGTGCGCCGTAGCGTGTATGGTATCGACATTATTGGAGGCGAAGCACGTGTACTGTCCTCCATCAGCCTGCTCCACGTTCTGGATGTAGAGCCCTCCGGAGGGGGTGATGGTGATGCGGGCGTCGTTGGGCAGGGGCGTCCGGTCACCCTTCGTCCAGGACACCCGAGGCTGCGGCTGGCCCGTGGCGCTGCACTCCAGGGTCACGCTCTCCCCCACCAGGACCTCCGTGTTCTGGGGCTGGATCACAAAACTGGGCCGTGCTGGAGGAGCAGACATGGGAACGGCGGTGACCTCACTTTTTCTCAAATAAAGATCTGAAGATGTGAAACGGCAGCTCGTGCTGGGATCGATGATGCCACTCTGAAACCATCCCCGTTTGTCACGGCACGCAGCTGTGCCCCGTCCTTATTTGGCAGTGATTACAGTGGAGTCAGAGCAGTGTGTACACAGCCGTGGATCTGAGGTTTACAGCCACACAGAGACGGGAAATGCACAACATCTGCTCCCAGAGGCTGGCCATGACCTTCAGCTCAGATTTTAGCACACTCATGTGGTTTCAGCCTTTTCCATCTTTGGAGTTATCCCAAAGCTTTGCAACTTTAAATACCAGTTTAGCTAGCTGTAGTTTCAGTTGTCATGGAAACATGACAGATAATCTGATGCAGGTTAAATAAGTCAGTCATGAACTCCAGACTTGCTGTTGCTGCCACATCCATACAGGAAACCTGATTATGCTACACACGGCTTCTTCCTTTTGTTTCCTTTCACAATAAAAGCCCCTGACATATATACAGAAGTGCAGTGAAGTTTTTCACACTGGTTCTGGGATAAAAGTGAAACGATATCTTTGATTCTTCTGGTTACCAGATGTGAAACTCACTGATGTTTCATAAAGAGTTTAGAAACCAGCCTCAACATCAATCATGACCATAAAAACTTCTGATGTGGATGAAAGAAGGCAAACAGGACAGCATCCCATAATGCACTGCATCCACAGCTTTAGCTGCATAAAAAAACATGGTGTCTACATTTCACGGACATCAGTGTGACGATGATACACAAACAGGTAACCACAGTAACTTTAATTAGTCTGGAGCGGTGACAGGAAGTAACTAGTTATAAGTAATGAACTAGTTACTGTATGTGTGGCTGAGAGTTACAGGTGTAGCTGTGAATGTCTCTGTAACACTTACCTGACCTGCTGACCTCTGAACTCTCAGTGCAAACACCACAATCACAACGCTCCCTTTCACGTCTTTAAACGTCTAAATGGGATCTCGTATATTTTATGGCTGTCACAGTGAACGGGCTCGGGAGCGCACACTTACACGGAGCTCCGAAGTATCGCAGCGTGACCTCGGACGTTTTGACCTCTCCGGCCACATTTTTGGCCATGCACTGGTACACTCCCTGATCCGTCTCCCTGGTGTTCTGGATCATCAGCGTCCCGTCCTCCAGCAGGTTCAGACGGCTGTCGTCGCGCATGTTTAGCGCGTTGCTACGAGGAAGACGCACCGATAAAAACCAGAGCTCGTAAATGTGTGCGATGCGTTTCGATGTTAACCCACCCACCCGTCCTTGGTTGTGGATGTTTAGCCTTACTTGTTCCTGAGCCAGATGATCTGTGGTTTAGGGTTGCCTTCGGCTCTACAGGTGAAGTAGACGGTGTTTCCTGACGTAACGTCCACATCGTGAGGCTCCGACGTGATCCTGGGAACCTCTGCAGGAGAAGATCAAACAGGAAACAGATGTAATGTATAAGCAAACACACAGCATCACACGTGTCTTCATATGTATTTCTTAGACTACTGAATCCAGCTTCTGCTGAGTCTGTCTCGTCTTTTTGAACCTGCTCAATAATATCAGGGCTAAAATCCAGAGGGAGGTCAGACAGAGACGATGCACGCTTCATGAGGCTTTTTGTTCAAAGATCATCGTCATTCTGACCCACAGAGTGGAGAGCGATTCGTTCAGCAGCTGCACATGGAGACCAGTGAAGGAGTCCCCCAGGGTTCAATATTAGGGCCTCATTTTTTCCTGTTTTTTGGTTGGTAGGAGACTTTGTGCTGATTTTGAAGCACAAACAGACACAAAGCTCCCAAACACAGGCGGGATGAAATATGAACGTAACTTCCAGATCTGAAAAGTGAAGCCAGGTTGCTTAAAGCTGCACTTTATTTACAGACCAGCAGGGGGCGACCCTCGTCGTTACAGATATGCTGCTTTTGGGGATTCATTTTGTCAATTTTGGTCATTATTTAAGTCATAAAGGAGGCTACACACTTCACACCGCCCTGCTGTTTATCTCCACCAACAGGAGGCGAGCGTCCACACCAGAAACAGCTCGTGTGAGGAGATGGAACTTCACCTCCAGCCACTGTTTTGTTTTGACAGCTCCTCCACCCACCGTGCAGGGTTTCGCTCAGCCAGCGGGGGAGGAGGGCGTGGAAAGGCTTCCACCACGTTTTCAGGCAGACATTCCAGACGGGGCCACGGCGAGCAGGCCCGGGCACGTTTGGGGGCCATCGAATTAGCTGCTGAGGTTTAAATGTGGCGGAGACACAAGCAGCTGCCAGCCGGCTCAGCGTGCAGCGATGGCCGCAGGAAACGCAGAACTGAGACGGCGGGATTTACAGCTGCTCATAAAACCGGGTGAACATCAGGACACAGACGAGCGAGGAAGGTGCAGAGAAGTGAAAAGAAGTTCAACCTGAGCTGAAGCAGCCTCTCTGTGACAGAGCTGAACAGATTTTCTTCTTCTCTTTTGTTTTTACAGCACTGAGCTGCACAGAAGTGAAACTTTACAGAGTTCACTTGTTAACTGATGACACAACGTTCAATAAAATATGAATTTTTGTGTCCACTGATAAGAAAAACAAGCAAAATATTCACATGACGGTTTCACACCAGACTAAACACTTCTCAAACTAAAGTGTCTCACAATGAGGACAAAGGCCTCCTGTGGGCCTCCATCCACACACACACACACACACACACACACACACACACAGCTATCAGCCAGCCCATCTCAGCAGCTGCTGGTGGTCTGACGCAGAGCCCACAGACACGTTCAGCTGCCTTCGCCCTCAGACTGTTTGTGGGGTCTGCAGACACAAAGAGAGGATACACCTGTGTGTGTCTCAGCCTACCTGCTGTCAGCAGGGAGGGGGGCTGGGGCTCTGTCTGAGCTAATCTTTGTAGAGTTTGGCTTTAAATAAGTGCATGTGTGTAACGCATGACTTCACGACGTGCTTCCTGTTAGGCTCCAAAGTCTTGAAGCTTTCTGCTGAGTGCTTCCTTTGGCCAGCAGAGATGAGAGGAGATGTTCAGGTGGCAGAAACTGAAACCAGGAATGAAAGCTGCACGTCCAGCCGCTGCTAAACAGCTGTAATTTCTCCCTTTATAGCCAGTCGATGGGGGGAGACCGTTTCTATAACTCATTATTAGGGGCGTGGCCTCTGTCTGACAGGTGGGCCATTTACGACGTGTAAAACTGAACACACTCTGTCATCAATGCCAGTAAAGCTACGCTCGGTGATGTTCTCAGTACCGCAGTTGAGCTCCTCAGCGGTGAGCGTCGCCACCGATCTGCCCTGCAGGCGGCTCGGGTAGTCGCAGGTGGCGGCAGCCTGAGCGTTGCCCGACTCGGCGTACTGCTTCAGCAGGTCGGCCAGCCACAGCAGCTCGCAGTCACAGTTCAAGGAGTTGGAATCCAGTCGCCTGCACACACAGAAACACAGAGACAAGTGGGCATGCGTGGATAGACGGAGCCTGCAGTCTGGATGAGCAATAAACCCTCCCTCACACTGGACACGCCCCCTTCCTGACGTGAGCACTGCAACTGGCAGGTTTTACAGGGACGAGGCTCTCGAATATTTATTTGAATCTAAAACTTCACAAATGACTGAGGCTCATTTATAAGTAATAAAGGAAACCTGGTTATTGTTGTGGACCCTCCTCCACCTGCTCATATATAGCTCCGCATTTTTATTTGCTCTACCTCAGCATCATGATTACTGAGCCACAAATAAGGTAACTCCTCCGCTCATGTCTGAGCCAGCTGCAGTACCTCTACCATCCAGCAGGGGCTCCAGGAGTGAGTCAGTCCCCATAGACTGCCATGTTAAACTCTTTAAATTTTAATAAGGCTTAAAGTTTGCAAAACTGGGGGCGTGGCCTCTTTGACGGACAGGTGGATGGTGACACAGGTGGCAGCAGCAGCTCGCTGTCTGCTAACAGGACCTCTGAGCCGTGTCTGTGCTGTTGGAGCATTTTAATGATGTCATATGACCAATAACATCGCTGCTGTACTAACAGCAGCTCCGGTTTCACAGTTTGGACACAGATACATGTCTGTTTGCATCATCTGGTCACCTCTGGCTCCACAAAAGCAACATGGCGGCAGCGCTGTAAACGGCGTGCGGCACAACGTGACGTCTGGAATCAAAGAGCTGCAGCCTGTTTGGTAACTAAACCAAACAGGAAGTCTCTGTTTGGTAATCAGAGTCCTCTGAGACACACAAACATGCTGTGATGACATCATTATTACCCAGGAAAATATGCAGAGCAGTAGGCGGGGCTGTGCGACCATGTAAGCATGTCTGTTCCTTATGACATCATGTAGATCCTGTGGCTCAGGAGGATTCACAGAAACGTGTTTATTATGAACACTTATGAGCCGGAGAGCCACGACAGGAAATAAAGAAAAGCACAAAGTTTAAAGACTTCATATTCTCTTAAATGAAGTCACTTATATGAGCGACGTCTCAGATGGACTCAGATCTGCTGCAGCTCAATGGGAGGAAACGCCGTGGGAGGGCCGAGCGCTGCAGGCGACCGTGACAACAGCGCGCTGCGGTTTCATGGCATCTAACTGATAAACACGCCTGTTTGATAGTGAGCACAGACTCTCGCACGTGTTTGTGAGCTTGTCTTTTCCACTTACAGTCGCTTCATGGCCTGAAGATGAGAGAAGGTTCCCGGCACCAGCTGGGTGATCCTGTTGTTGTGCAGAAACCTGAGAGAGGCAGAAAAACCATCACAGTCATCCCGAAACTCAGACAAGCAGGAATCTGTGGTTTCAGTGAGGAAACACTCTGAGGGATCACACAGTCCCAAAATCGATCTGCTCGACTAATAACAGCGCACATATTTCCCTTTAAAAGCATCTTTTTCCATTTCCAAATGGGAGAAGAAATATGATCGTTTTCCCAGACGATGACTCGCGCTGGCTAAAACGCAGGCATGAAAACATTTTCCTGTTTACACGAGTCTCGGGCCAAACACATTTCCCCCGAATTTTGGCTTTTTAATAACACAAAATGACGTTAATCATCCATCCCGCCCTCAGGAACGCCATCCACACAATCCTGCTCTCCATCTCTATCTCGATGCTTTGACCGCAGAGAAATTTCCCAACCATGACCGGAGTGTGCACCTGGGAATTCCATCCTCAGGTTTTTTCCCCGTGCAGCAGGTGTCCTTCCTCTCCTTTACCCCTCAGGAGACTGGGAGGAGTGGAAACCCTGCTGGCTCATAAACAGTGAAAGAGATCAGGACTGGGACACCTGCTGCCGATCTTAGCACACCCCTGCACACCCTGCAGCACACACATGCAGGGAGCGACGATGCTACCAACCCTGCACGACGCCCTGCAGCCATTCCTCAGAAACCGTCCTGCAGTCTCTGACATCAGTGAAATGTCTGAGCGCTCTTCCAGTCCACATTCCTTCATCTGAAGGATGTTCGAACGCTTCCTGGCATGTACCGTCTGCTTCAAATTCAGATCTGGGCTCCATGAGCCTCTCCGTTCTTTCTTTCCGAGCCATTCCTTCCATTCCCCGCCAAGTACATCATGCTAGTTATTGCTTTCTGGTTTCTATCAACTGTCACAGTAAATCCAGTCGCACCGGTGGCTCTATTATTCCACGGATCTTAAAATTACCATTCGGAAAAGCTTTTGGTGAACGCTCAGGCAGGACGAACTTACAGTCGCTCCAGCTTTGGTAGATGAGTGAAGGACTCTGGTTCCAAAGACTCGATGTTGTTGAAGTGCAGGTACCTGCAGAAAAGAGCAGAATGTAGACAAAGCAGAGTAAAACTGGATTATGTGATCTTATTGTCCTGACGAGCTTCACCGGCTCTTATCTTAAAGCTACTGGGCCAGATTTACTTCGCGCAGGCTGCAACCACGAAGATGCTACAGAGGGAGAGCAAAGGTTTGGGTCGATCTATGAAGAAGACACAGTCGAGCAGGTCTGATGAGGTCACACAAACACAGCGAGGGCAGCGTTAACTCGTCTCTGCCTCTTTGGAAACCGCCGCCTGTTAGGATCATGGAGGCAGCTCTGAGAGAATCAATGTTTTTATTATCAGGGCAAACTGATGGAAACTGTTGGGGTCTCTGAGGCTGGGCAGCAGGCAGCCATCCTGCAGGACGTGCAGAAGAAGAACACTGAGCATTACTGTCAGACCCACGTGTGTTAATAAAGTTACAGCGCTACGTGCATGAGCGTGCACGCTGTCATTGTTCTCTCCGTGCTGCATGAGGCCGCGGGGATTTATTAAAGTCAGAGGAAGGAATCTGACTCACAGCCAACTGTGGCCAACAAACAGACTGAAAAATCACAGATTACAGCCAGCGCAGCACGCCGTGACGCTGCGATGGTGCAGCATGCAGCCTGATGGAAACCTTCACGAGGCACCTTTGTGTGGTTTAAATCCTCCTTTAAATCAAGTGGAAATATTAAAAATAACTGACCCAGACTTTTTTGTAACAAACGCCACCGACGCTCGTTAGTAAATCACAGAAGTACTTTTTAAAGCTGAAGCGGTCTTTAGTAAATCTGGCCCTTTGTCTACAGCAGGGGCAGGGATCTGCAGGCCTCGAGGGGCGGGGTCCTGCAGGTTTTAGATCTCAGCCTGGGTCAACACACCACAGTCACATGATCAGTTCATTACCAGCTTCTAGAGAGGACGTCATTTAACTCAGCTGTGTTGGATCGAGGACACGTCTGAAACCTGCAGGACACCGGCCCTCGAGGCCTGCAGTTGGACACCCCCTTGTCTTTGTCTGTGAGACTCTCTATCATTGATTCTGAGTGAAAAGCAGGGACACTTATTGTTTACTGCAAAGCAAACTGAATGAAGCTCATATACAAGATCAGGGTAAACAAATCCAACAGCTGTGAGGTTCAGCTGGGCGAGGGTCAGAGCAGCAGAGCAGACGCAACGACAGGACAGGCTGTTACAGACGTCATGTACACCACACCTTTGAGTTTAGAACAGAAACACCTCCAGACAGCCGTCAGCTGATTCCAGAACGAGCGCACCGATCGTATCGTCACGCTTTCAGAACCATCCCAGTGTGGCTGCTACGGGAACCAAACAAACGTGCGTCCAGACCAGCTGGAAATATTTAACTGGGTGAAACGTTTCCTCGAACGTGTCGCGAAAGCCTGTCAGCTCTCCCGAAGCCTCCGACACTCAGAGATGGAGGAGTTTGCTGTCGCTGTCTGAGGCGCGACTCGTTTCACTTTTATACAAAGAACAAAAAGCAGAGCGAGGAGAAACTCAAACACAGGTAAGTGCTGAAAGCAGGTAATCACTGCTGATTCAAGCTTTCTTTGTACTGAATAAGGAAGCAGCGGGGGTCCGAGTCACCGGGGGAAGACCTGCAGTGTCCCTGATGTCCCAGCGTTGGTTTGTGGATCATCATAATTCATGTTTGTCGAGGTTTCAAGTGCACAATCACACTGCTGTGATGTCATAGTTGTGCAACTGCTTACGTCCACTCAGCAAAAAATGTTAAAAATGGGGCGCTCAGGGTCCGAGTCGGGTCAGGGTTGGAAGTTCGGTGATGATGCAAAACTATGACATCACTACAGCGTGATATCAAACATTACGATGATGATCCAGGAACCCTTGCATACACGGGGACATCAGTAACCCTCCGTCTGAGCACGCTCAGTTACAGCGGTGACATAAAACGGTGGAGTTACCGATGATGTCGTTTTAAAATGTTTCATTTTTCTAGGTTTGACTGAAAAACTGTCACCGATGCGTGACTCCCATCACGTCTGCCGACGGGCTGATGTCATATGTGATCAGCTGATAACTCCGAGCATGAATCCACGGCTCTCTGGGCTGTGATGCGTTCAGCCCTGAGGTTTCTTCGCTCCGGTGTCGTCACGGGTCCGATTCCCTGACAAACCGCAGGCACGCTGATAAACTGGAACAGCTCGCGCTGTTGGGCCACTCTTCTGGCTTTGGCATGCGTCGCACGATGATGCAGGACCATTAAAACTCAAAGCCCACATATACGCTGCAGTGAAACTCAAAACAGATGTTGGAGTGCACTCGGTGAATTGGCCATTTGTTCTCTGTTACAGCGAAGAACAGTGAGTCACAGACTCCTCACAGATTACAGAGCCTGAGTTTCTCAGCAAACAGAGCAGAAAGAGCAGCACAAGCCTAACAGCAGACGATCGGCACGTTTACAACCTCGTTTACAGCCACGCATACGTCTGGTTTGTCGGGCATGCAGGTTTACGGAGCTCGACGTGTTTCTGACAGGCAGGATTTGCATCACACAGATTAAACACACACGATGCAGATTTCACACAAATAAACAGCAAATTTACAGCGAATCAGAGCAGGAGCTGTTTCTGCAGCGGGACACAAGCGAGTCAAGCTTCGGCGCGCAGACACACTGCTCCACAGCAGCCGTGCTGGACGTCCCAGCAGCGCAGGTGAGTTCATGCTGCAAGCTTCACAGGAGGGAGGGAGGGGCGCAGCGTCGCCGCCATCCTGACCGCACGGCATGAAGCCAGTGTTTCCCCCACTCGTGTCCAGGTTTCACAGTACATGTGGTTGTTAATGCTCAGATCAGCTGATCTGAAGAACGCACACTGAGTCGGGATCTGAGTTTGTGATCCGGCTTCAGTAAACCTAACGACGTTCACCCTCGAGGGCCAACGGAGGAACTGTCCTTCCCTCTGACGAGTGCACGTGAAACAGGCCGAGTCCATCCTTCGTTCCTCGGTTTGTTTTAGAGGTGGGGGGGGCAGCTGTGGGGGAAACACTGGTGACTCATGCAGAAAGGGTCACGGGAGGCAAGCGCAGCTGCGAGGGGGTTGCAGTCACGGCATGCACGGTGGCAGCAGAAAGGTGGATGAAGGATGGGCGCAGCACACTGTAGGGGAAACACGACACCTGCAAAGTCTGCAGTCATGCCACAAGAACATGCTCACAGGTATTACGTCACATGACGGAGACTTTGCCAGGCTTTATGGAGTGTTTGTTTTTCAGGAAGGGGGGAGGGGCTGGAGAAGAGGAGGAGGAGGAGGAGCGGTGCTGCGAGCAGAAGGAAAAGGTGGAAGAGGAAGTAGGTCACTTACAGTTGCTCAAGAGAGACAAGCCCCTTAAATGCTTGTCTGTCAATTGATTGGATTTCATTCTTGTACAAATAGCTGGAAGGAGAGATAATCAGCATCATTAGTAACACACACACACACACACACACACACAGAAAGGATAAACGTTTGCTGTCTGTAGAAGTATTCAGACGTGTCTCGGGGGCGGAGCCCGTCCTGCTTCACATGGACAGGTGTGGTCAGCAGGTGAGTGTTTGGGGCAGAAATCATCACAGCAAACAGTTCAAGCTTCAGGTGAGACGATCGCGTTTTTACACGCCGTCCTCTCTGCGTGCACCGCCCGGCAACGCCAGCTTTCGTAAACTCTCTGAGATGTTTTATGACACGGTTGATCCTGATCCTAAATTCTACTACTGCAGAGAGGTGGGGGGCGTGGCCTGTGTGCGTGTAACGGGAACAAAATGACAGATGAGCGTTGATGGGATGTTTAAATATGAAGGACTGACAGCATTACGACTTTTTACCTGAAAACTGAAAAACATGAACTCATGGAGCATTTTACAAGCAGGGGAAGTGGAGCTGTGCTGGTTCTCACAACTTCCTGTCAGGTCTCGTGTTCCTGTGCTGCACGACCTTTGACATGTGCATGTTTTTTCTCTGTGGCACATGTGAAAGAAATGCGACATTAGAAAAACGAGAGCTAATGACTGCCTGACCTTTCGCCTCCCTCCTCAGTGCACTCGTGACGAGCTGTTCTTTGCACGTCTGCCTGACTCACGGTGTCGGTCAGGCTTCACGTCACCGCTCGGCAGTGACGTCGCCCCGTGCTGCGGTCATCGGGCAGCGAGACTTTTGTTGTTGTAGTGATCGTTTTACATGGAAATGAAGCAGAACCACAGCACGGCTGCTCCCTTTAGCTCGACAGCTGAGTTTATCACAGCAATACGATCAGGAAGGATTTGTTCTCCCGCAGGAAAACCGTCATTCTTCACTGGAATTTACTGGAGGATTCATGGGAACGCCATCACAGGACATAATCTCCGTGAGGACTTCGTTAGAAAGCAGATCTGCTTTCTGTCCCAATCAGTGCTGCTCACACCCACACAGGGGGGAGGGGCCAGGGGAGGGGACAGAGGGGAGGGGAGAAGGGAGGACCCAGAGGGGAGGACACAGAGGGGAGGACAGAGGGGAGGACACAGAGGGGAGGACAGAGGGGAGGACACAGAGGAGGACAGAGTGGCGGACAGAGTGGCGGACACAGAGGAGGACGGGGGGAGGACACAGAGGGGAGGACACAGAGGGGAGGACAGAGGGGAGGACACAGAGGAGGACAGAGTGGCGGACACAGAGGAGGACGGGGGGAGGACACAGAGGGGAGGACACAGTGTGGAGGACCAGTAACCTGTCAGACTCCAGCTGTCCGCCTGCTCCTCCATCACAGACTCACAGTCCTGGTTATGCTAACAGCTAATGACTCTGAGCACGTGTTACATCGCTGTGTAACGACCGCTGGCAGTGCGGCGGCGGTGGGAGAGTGTGCGGTTGCCTCATGAGTTTAATAGCAGAACATGACTGTGGGGAAGAATGAGGGCCCACCCTGCTGCCCCCCCTCTGTTCTCTGCACTCAGCTTTCCTCTCATGTGCTCTGCTGCACGAAGCAGCAAAACGCCTCCTAAACACTAAAGTGGGCAACACACTACCTCCCCCTCCAAGCACCTCGCTACCTACTGACACAGCCACCTATCGAGGTACGCACCAACCTCTACAGTCATCATCATCATCATCAGCGTGAGCTCCTCTATGAAAGCACAGGTTTTGGCAGTTTGCAGGTCTTGCTGTGTTAACACACAATCCTCTGAGGAGTGGACGTTCCATAAAAATTCACCCTGAGGTCAGACCTCAGACTCCACAGGTTAGAAGGTTAAAGGTCAAAGTTCATGGCTTGTTTGGAAGAGCTGCAGGAGAAAGCCTCGTCTCTCTAAAACAACATGGCAGCACAGCGTAGGGCTGCACGACCTGAAGAAGAGCGGACCAAAGCCCGCCCACAGTGATGACACAGACCGATCACTGCAGGTTACTGCTGCTGAAGGAGGAGCTACAAGCTGCTGAATCGGGACTGGACTCCAAAGGTTCTCCAAAGGTTCTCCAAAGGTTCTCCAAAGGTTCTCCACATATGCGTAATAAAGAAAGCAAAATGAAGCACTAAAGAGAGAGCTTACAGGAAGGAGCTGAAAAAGGACTAAATAAAGAGGAGTGCTGGGGGGAGGTGCTGTACAGTTGTAAGGAAGTGAAGAGGTGAGACGAGTGTGTGTGTGTGTGTGTGTGTGTGTGTGTGGGGGGGGGGGGGGGGGGGCATCTTCAAAGGGTCAGTGCTTCACCTCCACTGTGCTTTAAAGTGAGCTCTGTAATCAAAGCAGCTGAGGATTTCATTACAACATGAAAGTGTGTGTGTCTGTGAGCGTGTCTGTGTGTGTGTGTGTGGCGGAGGGGGGCATGTATTTCAGGAATGTGTATGTTTGCTCTCTGGCTTACTGAGTAGAAACGGCTGCGGGGGGGGGGCATCAGGGATGTTTGGTTTCTACATGTTTTCAGGTCACTTGGGCTCCATCATGTCCGTGATTACAGAGCGGTCAGCGGGGGCTGATCTGGGATCAGAGCAGGGGAACTAAAGACGGCGTCACGTTTCCGATGTTTGGCGCTGACAGTTTGTCCTGCGAGCTCTCAGCTGCGAGCACAGCTGAGGCCGCGGGACGATCGCGCGTGTGACTCACAAAGCCGAGCCCGAGGCTTCACACGCCTGCAGGTCACCGCGTCCAGACACATAAGTACAGAGGATCAGACAAAAGGAGGCCTTTCATTCGCACAATTTCCGCAACGCAACCTCAGCCGTCCCCGGCTTCTGAAGCGCCCGGCGAGGCTTGTTCCAGCACGAGCGCCTTTCTGCTGACTGAGCGAAAAGCTTCTGAGAACAGTCTGACACAGCAAACACAGGAAGTGACGGCTGAACTCACAGATATTTGAGGTTTTCCAGGTCTTCGAATGCCCCCCTGGGGATCCTCCGTATGTTATTGTTGTTGAGAAGGCTGAGGGGAAAAGAAACAAACACAGGATCATTTTCTGCTTCAGTGCCTGTACTGTGTTAGCTTAGCAAAGAGCCGCAGCAGGTCACAGGTACAAAGCGAGCTCAGGCGAGACGTTAACTTCCTCGAGCCGACCTGCACGCGTGTGAAAGCAGCAGAACGAGGCATGACTGTCAGCATGAACCTTTCAGCTTCGTCCTCACGCTGAGCTCGTGCGTCTCGTTTTGGAGAACACTTACAGGGTGTTGAGGTTCTTTAGTCGCCTGAAGGAACCCGGCTGTAAATCCTTGATTTTGTTGAACCTCAGGTCTCTGAAAATAGAAGAAAGCACGTTCATAATCAGGAACACGAGCCGAGCGTGACATTTATTTATCCATTTAGACCAGTTTGGGCTGGGAGATTTCTATTAAAAAAGACAAGACTGGACTTTACCATAAAACATCTAAACAGCACTAACAGTCTGTCACATGTAGCACCACGGTCTCACTGTACACCTGCACATGGCTGAATGACAATAAAGCCACTTGACTTGAGTTCAGACAGACAGAGGAAACCTGGTGATGACTCGGCTGTCAGTGCCAGCAGAGGGTTTTTAACCAAGTATTACACGTGAACATTTTTACTTATTTAAGTTGTCAGATTACTTTTGAGCCCCTGAGATGAAGGAACTGTTAAACATGTTTTAGATCCTCACATTTATAAACAATCTTTTTGAATTAAAGCTGAACGTTTGCACTTAAACTGTATCTGAGCTGTTTCATTCAAATTCACTGAGACAGAACCAAGAACCACTCAGGTCCAAGTATTTATGGACCTGAGTGTAAATGTCTGTTAATTCATGTGCATACCATTAAACGTCTCAACAATACAAATGAAACTGATCCAGAAATTACATAATATCACTCATTTTATTTATTTGTGTGTCATTTATTTTTCTTTTTAATTTATTTTTATGCATCTGTGTAAAATAAGTTAATAAATACAGAAACAAATAAAATGGAAATAATTATTTCCTGCTTCTATTTGTCTGCATGGACTTTATTCATTCATTTATTTCACTGAATAATTGAATAAATAATAATGCACTGGCATGAATAAAGATCAATAATAATAACAATAACGTGACCTTGACCTTTGTTTTAAATGCTGCTTTTAATAATGAGTTTTGCCAAATGACGATCAGAGAAAATGCACGAGGAAAATCAATCAATCAATAAAAAGCTGAATGAATAAGCAGCACTTCTATGAAGGCTCAAAATCAGTAAACCTATTAATGCAAAGCTGTGCTGCATTAATAAAACATTGTGAGAGAGCAGGATGTAAGTACTGGATAAAACCTGAACAGTGACCATAAAGTCCACCGCAGAGCCGCCACGCTCTCATCCTGAGGCCCGTCTGGGCGTCTTACTCATGCGGCAGGAATGCTTTTATCGAGCTTTAATCACGAGGGCCGATTTAAAGCACATTAGCCCCAAAGATAACGAGCAGAAGGCTTTGTAATGAACGCAGGCACTAATCAGCCTTAATAAGAGTGAGCGTGCCGTCGGTGCGACGAGCTGAAAACACGCTGATCCTCCAGCTTGGTGAAATCTGAACGTTGTGTTTTTGGCTCTGAGACATCTGGGCCGTGATGTTCTTTCAGCGCCACAGAGACACGAGCGTCAGGACGGATCCACGAGGCAGAATTGTCACTGAGCTGAGAGTCGAGACAGGAAAACATCAACGCTCCTCCTCCTACTCCCCTGGCAGAGCTCCCAGCATTCTTCGTATCCGCTGACCTGGCAGAGGAAGTCATCTGGGTCACTCAGACCCAAACTGACAGACATCAGGCGGCTGAAAGCCCGACAGCCCCCCCAACTCTAAAGACTCATCCTATGAAATCCAAAAACCTGAAAATCCAAAAGCTTAAACCTGATGTCTGATCTGTTCCACTGATCTACACAGGGTGCATTCTGGGTAAACTGAAGGCTCCTGTCAGCATTCCTGTTCGCAAATTCCTTCGTGCCAATATTTAAAGGACCCGCTCCAGAGAGCTGGGACTGGGCCGCGTGCAGGACTTCCCGTCTGGTCTCTGACTTTGCGTATCTTTGCAGAAGCTTCACCTGTTTAACTGAACTACACCTGGCTGTTGGCAGCATCCTCCATCTCTGCTGTTTAATGAGAGCTTAACGCTGCTTTACATCCTACCAGGGCAAAAATGAGGAAATATACCACGTCTAATAATCCCAGAAATTATTCCGTTCTTTTATACTTAATGTCTTAATATTAGACAATCACCCCTAGTCTAATCAAACACCTGCTGTTGCTGTGTTGTGATGAATGTGAGAGTAAATGTAATGGAGACTTGAGGACAGGCATCCGTCTCAAACCAAAAGTTTGCTCTGCAGTTCAAAGACAGAGCCGTGAGGGTCCACGAGGGAAAGAGCAGGTACGGTACCCACAGAGCGCTCTGTCCAGACACGCCGAGGCCGCCGTGCCTACACCGCCTCCGGCTGTGAGGACGAGGAGGAGGGGGAGCTACGTGCCGGATCAGGCAGCTCTCCTTATAATGAACTTCTGTTAGGAGGTCTGAAAAGCCCGTATCGTACATGCGACCCCGCCCTCAGAGCTGCCGATGGCTGTGAGGTCGTTAACTGGACCGGACTTAACGCGTCCTGCTCGGTGGCCGTGTTATTCTGGCTCAGTGTGAGTGTGTGTCGCTTTCATGGCTGGCATGACTGCGGCTCTTTGTGGAGAAGGCTAAATAAGGTCAGCAGAGCTTTGTCTGCGGGGTGTGTTTAAAGCATCAGCTGTCGAGGCTCAGCTGACCAGAATGTCCTGGAAGGACGGGAGGCGGTGAAATCGGCCCCGAGGGCCCGACGAGCGCTCCGAGGCAGCGGGAAGAGACAGACTGAAAGCTGGCTGTCCTACAGCTGGACCGGATCGTGTGTTTGTGTCAGAGCTCGTTCTGTCTGCAGATCTGTTAATGAAACCCTCGTGAGCGCCAAAGCCTGACGCTGCCCATCCATCATAACCACAAACAAGTCTAATCCCCGCTCGCAGAGAGGAGGCAGCTTTGCGACGTGCACGTCGACGCTGCTTCTGCAAGCACGAAAGCAAAAAACCCTCAATTGTCTCAACACAATCAAACAGGATGTAATAACTCGCCGGAGGAGCACGGCGGTCTCTGGAGCCGCTCGATAGTTTAGAAAGAGGAGAAACCGGAGAAAAGCAGGGGAGGCGAGTGAGTCAGTCCACAAAGGGGGAAATTACAGTGCGGAGCACGCTCAGTAAACAGTGTTTGTAGACGTGCACGTCCACGCAGCGCTGCAGGCCGGCCCGAAATCCACACGCAGCATTTTAATGCTATTTGTGGCAGAGCTGATTTAATGAGTCAGATAACAGCCATTACAGTCCCGCGCCTCGAGGAACCGGCAGACAGCAAGGCTAACTCCCACACAACAGCAAGCCTGAGAGCGGCTTCCCAGGTCACAGATGAAGGGAAATGAACAACAATGGGAGCAAAGGCAGGAAGGCGTGGAAAAAGATCGGCATCTCCCACACAGAGGCTCACTCAGACACTCAGGTACACAAACACAAGTGCAGGGAGGCAAATTCTGATCTCATCCACTGCTGAACTTCTAAGTTTGCTCCCTGAAACATTCAAACAGATCCATGCATGCTACACTGCACACAGTCTGTCCCCTCACACCACACCAACTCTGAGGGAACGACTAACGAGCAAAACAACAGGAACGAGGCAGAAACACCGACCGACAGACTCGGCCAATCATCACAGCTGATATGTTCATCCAGCCACCCGTCCTCGTGCGATCACTCTGCACGCCATCACTCGCACGTCCCTGAAAGTCGCTCCTCTGACCCTGACCATCGTCAGCTCTGCTCCGTTCAGTCTGAGCGCGCTCAGCAATCAGAGGAGATGCTGAGATGACCTCCAGCAGGTCTGCGGTGACCCTGGATGGGTTGTTATGGAAACCGAGCCAGTTTCATGGACTAATGAGAATTTTTCTTTGAGATTTGTGAATCATTTCCACGATGATGGGACTCAGTTTTCTCTGCCGCAGTAACAGGAAGTCATTGTGTTTGCTGTGATGTGTTTGCCAACACGCCAAAGACACGCAGGAAGTGAAGCACGGTGTTCCTGCGAAAAAGGAAATCAGTTCACAGCTTCACAAAGACCACGAACAGATGAGACCAGGGCCTGCAGCAGGTGGAGGTCTGGTACTGCAGCCAGGTGAGGCCGCGGAGCCACACAGGTGAGTGAATGTGAGCACCCGACGTTCTCGCCCGTCTGGCTGCACATCAGCTGCAGGAGCAGAAGCCGAGCGGTGTGAACGAGGCCAACGTGGCCGGCGTCCAGATCACAAACACGAGGCAAAGCCAATTATCATGCAGGACTTGGTGGGCGCACAAACACAGACAAAACCAACCGGTCCTGTGTGAAAGTGCGGCGTCTGCCCCGCAGCTGCCCGACGCTGCTGCACGCACCTGTAATCTGACCCCAGGTCAGGTCACTCGAGCAACCTGCAGCTCGTCTGGCACCGACTCGCAGACCTGCTGGCTTTTCATTTTCTGTTCGCCTCTTTAAAGCTCTGACGCTGAGCTGGGAGGATTTCAGGTTTCTATGAATCTGGCGTGAGCCGGACGGCGAGCGGAGCTGGCTGCCTCCCAGCTCCTCCAGCATCTGAGGGCCACGTGTGCGCCTCGTCGTGCTCGGCGGGCTTGTTCAGCTGTGCATGCCGAGCTGCCAGCGGCTGCTGGGCCTGTGCGAATCACCGAGTTAAACGAGTACATAACGGCCTCCTCGCAGAGCAGGAGCTCCAAACATGGCCGCGACATTTCTCTGGAAAACATCCCGCGTGGAGACGACTATTAAGGCTGGATGTTGAGATATCGCTCGTATCCCTGTTTTGTTATCATAGCAAACATATTTCAGAGGTCGGACAGGCTCCAGCTCCCCGCAGACTTTCCTCTTTAAAATAAAATGGCTCCGTGATTTAACGCTTTTTAAAATTCAGGCTCTATGCATGCGTTACCTGTAGCAGGAGGCCACGCCCCCATGATTTTAAATACCTGAAAGAATCACTGCGGCCTTCAGACTCCAGTCACAAAAACAAGAATGTTACCTGTCACAACAGGTGAGCTGCCATGTTTGGTGTGTTGGTTTGTGTTACTGTGTAGTTACAAAAAGATGTAATGTGATTACAGTTACAGCTCCCTGCAGAGAACTCAAAGCTAAAGCTGGGAGTAAAACACATCCTTCAGCCTGACGAGGCGTCTGTGCACACGTGCCCTGACCGACACGCTCCCCGCACAATCCACAAACAGCCTGCGTGTTCCAAAGCAGCCAATCACAGACGTGCACCATACAGACCCACTGATGAGCCGCATGGCTGCAGTTGGGGGCCCAGCGGAGAGCCCGGGCTGTGCAAATGTTTGACCAAAAATCCAGTAAAAACAAACTCCATTAATAACAGGAAGTTCAAAACTGCTTTCTAAGTTTAAGGGCGGAGTCCTGCAGCGCTGTGAGAGGCGAGGTTAAACCCTCAGCGACTGCAGGTTTGTGCCCCGACACGAGTCCCAAGGAGTTGGTTTGTATCTCGGCCGGTCGGCCTGAGCGAGTAAAGCTTTGGGGATTTCTGGCTCTGCATTCCACCGTGCTGCCGACACCGAGCCTCACAAACCCTGACTGCAGCACATTCCAGCGGCCGCGCCGACTGCCCGTCACGCAGGCAGATATCGGGCCTCCGTTTGGAGAGAGGACACTACCAGTGTCTCAGCCCCGTGACACGAATGCACGCCGAGCTGACTCACCGCTCAGGCCTTTAAAGCAAACAGGCCCACACTGAACTGAGCACGCTCTGATGGCTGTTTACAGTTTGAAAGTTCTGCGGTCACAGCGCACATCCCTGTGTGAGCCACTAATACCGAAAACAACCAGTTTATACCCCATGTTGGCAAAACAGGACCATTCGTCCCACTGCTGCAAATCCCTGAGAAGATGTGCAGAGACCGTGAGTCACAGTTTGGCCTCAAACAGGCGTCCACAGAGGACACAGCTGACAAATACACACAGGCCTCCGTGTGTCGTGGCCCGAGTGCCAAACAGGAACGCTGCGGGCACAAAACCAGGACGGCTCTTTGTGTCGTGACCCAGATTCAACAAGACGTTTCATACAGAGATCATCTTTTCTCTTAATAAAGGAAATCAGCACTTTGTATTTATCTCAGTTATCTTTGTCTAATATTAACATTTAAATGTGACAAGTATTCAAAAAAAAAGAAAAGAAGTCCGAATGAGGCAGACGCTCACAGCGCTGCACGCTCTGATGTGGCTGTGACATCATCGAATCAGGCGGGCCTAAACAAACAAAGTCAGCTCTGCCATCATGACATCATAAACTTCAGCTTCTGTGACTCTAACATCATCATCCTCCAGCTGAGCCCACACCTTCACACCAAGCAGACCAATCGGTGCTGGGAGGAGCTCCTGCAGAGCGACATCATCTCTAACAGTCGCTCACATAATCACATGTGAACAGCATGTGTGCTGTTTAGACTTTAATCACAAATATCTGAACAGGGCTGTAATACCAAGGTAGTAAAAGTTTAGCAGGACAGACGCGGGCTGACGTGAAGCATCATCTCCCACCTCTGTGATATTATCACTTTAAATTCCTCCCACAGCACGCCGCCAGCTGGAAGGAGGACTCGGGGCCGTTCCTGTGGAGCCACAGACGGAGGTCAGAAAGAATCTGCAGCAGCTGTGAGCTCGTCCTGAAACCACCTCACAGCTCACGGTAGAAACTGTGAAAGAGTTTCAGATGAAGAGCTCGCCGCCTCACACGCAGCAGTGACGATGACCGGTGCCGAGCATTTCAAACTCCACACGGGAGCTGCATTTACACCTCGACGCAACAGCCGCGACTTCCTGCTGAGATTGGCGCTTGAACAGGCCTTTCATCGGTGGCCACACGGGGGCATTCATCCTCCTCCATCCTCCTCTGGGGTATGTGGGCAGCACCGCCGCCGAGGGCTGACGGGCAGGGAACGGCTAATTCTGGCACGAATGGCTGAGTTGCCCCCTTTGTCCTGGATGAAGCTATTTATAGTCCGGCGTATGACGCGCCCGCTTAAAGACAAAGGGACCACATGTTTGGGACGGACAGATGTGGAGCTGTGTGTTCTGAGCCGAGCCGCTACGACATGCTGACCAGCGCACGCCGGAGAATTTCCGTCCTTTCATGGCAGAGGAAGAAAAACACGAACAACAAAAAGCTCCAAAGACAATCAGAGAAGGAAGGGGAGGTCACTGAGACGCACCACGCCACGGCGAGGACGCTGTGGGCGTGGGGGCCTCGGTTTGGGAGAGATCAGCTGACCCAGGCTGGGAGTCGGTGCTGACGAGGCCCGCCACAGGGTCAGAGAACACTGTGAAGAAACGAGCCAACAGGGGGAAGGGCAGCAGCGCCGTCGCTCACAGTCGTCTTCATCTTTCTTTTACTCATCCTTGCCGCTCTAATGTGTCTCTGAAACGCCACGAGGGGCCGCACGCAGACGCAGCATCATGACAGCATCAGTGGTTCTCCTCCAAACACGCCAAAGCGAGCGGATCCAGATGTGCGAGGCGAGGCTTCAGTTTTAAAAGCAGAGCGAGAGTTTGCGCCCCCTCGCTCACTGAAACTCTCTCAGGTCTTTGTCTCTCCGCCCTCGCCATCCTTCTTCTATGGTTCCTTCTCCTCGGACGCTCCATCAGATGTTGTGCTCCTCGCTGAGGCTGTAAGACAGTCGTGCTCGATGCAGAGATTCTGAGACCACCATCAGCTCCTTCCTGTTTCCCGATGCCCGGTCAAAATGGCCGTCAGAGCGTGGAAAAACGTCCGTGCTCCCGATGTGCAGTCTGCTTCCAGCGTGGCTCTTCTTCTCCACACTCGGGCTGAGGGACCGCCGTCCTCAACCGAACAGCGAGGAGCTGCTCGCTATGGCAAAACTTCTGATTCAGGTGCACGCAGAGACCATGATTATAAACAAACAAATAAACAATCAATAAACAAGGAAGAACTGAACTCTCACAGAACAGCTGGGCAGGGAACAGCTTGGCAGGGAACAGCCCCCCCAGAGGACTTTTTAGCCCAATACTCTGATGCCAAACCCTCAGACCCGGCCTGAAGGTCGGGCTCAGCGTCAGATACGAGCTCAGGCCTCAACAAACCCCCAGAATGAAAGCACAGCAGCATAATCACATCTATAACTCACATATTTACATTTTCAATAAATAACAAAAGCAAAGATCTTTGACGTCACAGCTAAAAAACGACCACACCCACCCGGACATCAGCTGACCCCCACCCTCACTGTGTTTATCTTTCTCATATTTATTTTATATTTACAGTGAAGAAAGCGTCAGAGCTGTTCTACTCATAAAAACTATAAATCACATAACTGCAGTTTTTGGAAACGTCGCTGCTGGACTCGAGATGAAAACCAAAGACAAATATGATGAACACAAACAGAGTGAGACTCCTGATTGGCTCCAGTGTACAAATGCAAACACACAAGAACCAAAAAACAACACCAGGATCTGCTGATGTGTCCCTAAAACACCAGCTGGGACAGTTTAGGGGGACACTAGCCCCAGACTCTAACTTCAGCTTCATTCCAGCTTGGTTGGACCTCTTTCAAAGACCTGCAGGCTTCCTGTGACCTCACAGATCGACTTTTAAGGTGGATCCATCGGATTCCTCAGCACCCTGAGCTCAGCCTGCGGTGTCCTGAAAACTTTTCTCTTCTCCAGCTCGGAGACCCTAAAAGCGCCTTTCCTGCACTCTCTGACCCCCAGAACCTGCAGCAGCACGGCTCGGTGTGCACACGTCCCCCTCCACCCTCACTAACACTAACTCGGACCGTGTCTCGGGCCTCCCCCTCCGCAGGCTTGCGGATCGAGCCGCTCTCCGCCGGGAGAAAGTACTCACAGGATGGTGGTCTGCGGAGAGACCGCCGGCACCGTCTCCAGGTTCAGATGCATACATCTCACCGTGGTCCGGAAACACAGGCAGCGGCTCGGACAGCACAGGCCGAACCGCCGAACCGCGCAGAGCAGCAGCAGAGAGGAGAGCAGGGCAGCCCGCAGCGCCATTTCTAACCGAGCAGAGCCGAGCGACCAGCTGCCCCCTCACACACACACACACACACACACTCAGAGAGGAGGAGGAGGAGAGGCAGCACACACACACGCACACACGCAGGCTGGAAGCTCGCAGCCCGGCTGTCCTTCTCTGAGCGGAGCTCCTGAAACAATGAAGGAAACTTTCTGAAGTTTCACCGACCAATGATTCTGAGCAGGACAAAGCTGCAGTTCCTCTGCCCACCGGCAGGGGCAGCAGGGAGTCCGCCCCATGCACTCCCTGTTAGAACTTCACAGCAGAAGCAAACATGTTTACAGCCGGATACACGCACAGTCCTCCCGCTTTCTAATAAGCAATAAGGAGATCATATGCAGCAGTACCATCACTCAGCGAGCTCATGTCTCCAACATCCCTGCAACTTTTATGTTGCAGCAACTTTTATATTGTAGTAACTTTTATGTTCCAGCAACTTTTATATTGTAGTAACTTTTATGTTGCAGCAACTTTTGTTGTAGCAACTTTTATATTGTAGCAACTTTTATGTTCCAGCAACTTTTATATTGTAGCAACTTTTATGTTCCAGCAACTTTTGTATTGTAGTAACTTTTATGTTGCAGCAACTTTTGTTGTAGCAACTTTTATATTGTAGCAACTTTTATGTTCCAGCAACTTTTATATTGTAGCAACTTTTATGTTCCAGCAACTTTTATATTGTAGTAACTTTTTAAACCAACACTGTGTGCATGACAAGACTTCAGCATGTGGAGACAGTCATTCATAATAATAACTGTATTTGAACAACATGCACACACAGAGCTGAGGAGGAAACACAACAACAAGGCAGCAGGGATCAGGTCAGGTGTTGACGACACTTCTCCGATCAGCTGCTGATCTTCTGGACAAAAGTCTCCACTCGGGTCTCATCTGTCCAAAGGACGTTGTTCTGGTGCAGCTTTGCAAACCCAAGCTGTGCTGCCATGTTCTTATTAAAGGAAAAGGCGTTCTCCTGCAGGGTCAGTCTTTTTCTTATTGTGCTGTCATGAACTTTGACCTTTAACCTGCTGACTGAGGTCTGTAGAGTCAGACGGGCTCTCAGGGTTTTTCTTCCTGGTTTGATCTTTGAGTTAATTTGCTGGGACGTCCACTCCCGAGGCTGAAATGATGATGATGATGATGATAAAGGATGTTTGAACATTTTATTTTATGATATTAATTATAGTTATGATTAAAATAACGCGTCGACGCCCGCGCTGTAATCTGTCCACAGAGTTAGTGGACACCCGCTCTGTTAACCATAAACGACACGTTCATGTCATTTCTGTTATTTCTGTTCATCTTTGTGTTATCGGCACAGTGAAGCGGCCACATGTTAAAAGTTTGGCTTTGCTGACATCTGCTGGAAAATGTACGAATTACAGCACATACAGCAAGTAATGACGTCGCTATCTTCAGTTATTATTATGAGTGTGCTTTAAATGTGTTTTTATTGAGCTAATATTAATTATTTTCTGATTTCCACTCATAAATCCACTCTTCCAAATTATGCCTGCTCATATTAAACGTGACTGAAGTTCCTAATAATGAGCTCAGTGTCTGTGCAGTGATCTCTGTGCTCCTACAGCCAAACAGCTTTATTACTTTTCTTTCTAATCAGTGTTTTTTCTGTCTGTTCAGTTTTTATTCGTTTCGGTTTTACTGTCCTTCATTCTTTGTTTCTTATTTAGTGGCGACTCAAACAAAATTCCACAGTAAAAAGACGACGTGGAGGGTCCTTCAGGACCTTAAAGCCTGCGACTGAGGGCGCACTTCCCCTGTAATTAAAACGTCAACTTATTTCATCTGACATGACAGTATAATTATATTTACGAACAAATACTTTAACAAGCGTACACTGGAAAAAGGAGGTATAGTTCAGGTTTGTGCAGGAAACAAAGAAATACTGTGATTTAAGTGTATAAGTAATTTTATGTAGTACCATCTTTTCTGTGGTTTCCAGCCAAGGAGACACAAATTATAGTGTAAGTAATTTTAGTGCTTTGTGTCTCCTTACCTGTAAAATACCCAGAAGTTAGGCAAGGTTCAGATGCTTCATAATAAGCCCCGTGATGAAAAAAGTACAGCATACATATGATATGTTGTTGTTTTTTGGCTAAATTACGAGGAAATTACAGAGTACTTAAAACCTGTTACAGAATAATTTGTGTCTCTTTTCCTGTAAAACACCTGAAGTTAAGGATAACTTAGAATTGCTCATGCACCATGTAAATGTACCTACAGTATCATTTTTTCCCTCGACTCTTCCCATCATGCCTTCTGTCTGCCCACTTTTTAACTAAACCCAGAGTTTGGCTAAAACATGACTAATCATTATTTCCACAGTTTGGTTACAAGCACAGTGTCGCCACCAGCTCCAAACTGGCCAAGGAGCTGGAGAAGAACTCCCAGACCAGCTTCACCTACAGCAGCAACAAACCGCAGGGCCGTCGCTCCCAGAGTTCAGACACTCGGAGACACGTGCCATGAAGGATGTGACGGCACGACTTCACAGCAACAGCAGATCTTTATTTCTAGAAAATCCGTAGCTTGTGTTTGAATTTCCTCTTTTTTGTTTCAAAAGTTTCTTTTGCTTTTTATTTCCTGGAAGTGAAACGCCTCGGTTTAGTTCCAGTCCAGTTTCAGTCTGTAGAATAACCTCACAGCAGGAGTGTGGTTTCTCCGGGCTCCGTGAACTTCCTATCAAACATTAAAACAAACATGTCTGTGTTACCAGCCAATAAAATTCAGAGTCCAGAAACACTGATCAGGTTTCAACTGCAAAGATGAAACACTGAAGACAGCTGAGGGTTTTATCAGTTCCACATCAGACTTCTGATCCTTTCTGCTAACATGTTTATCTCCAGTAAAGAAGCCCCTCCAACCTGACAATCACATTTTATGTTTCTGAGGGGCAGCCAGTCTTATCCAGTCCGAGCTGTCAGGTGGAGCTATTAGCCTGCAGCTAATGTGAAACAATGAAACTCAATTTACTGTGACAGTTTGAAACAGCCCTCACTGTCAGCTGCAGGCTGACAGGAGCACAGGAACCAAATTATCCAACTTTGGGAAGCAGATGAAGCGCAGAAGCCCAGACCTCCCTCTCCCAACCAAACTTATCGGGGGGAACAGTCAGGTGTCTGTCCTGGGTCGACCCCGGGTCCTCCTCCTGGTGGGTCACACCAGAACACCTCACCCAGCAGGCGTCTTTTCAGATCCCTGAACCAACTCAGCTGGCTCCTCAGCAGGTAAGTAGTAATAAAAGGCAAAATTACTGCATGAATGATTCACCTGGATACGTGATGGTCAAAAAACAACAACAAAAAAAAGAGATAGTTTCCTGAAAGTATGTCTAACAGTAATAATTGTCATGTGATCATGCTATCTCAAACTATCAAATCAAAGTCCTAAAGTAGCCCATGGTATGGATATCATCCATCCATCACTTCTTCTGCTCCAGCTCAGAGTCATGGGGGCCTGTCTTAGCTATCACAGGGCAACAGGCGAGGTACACTCCAGACAGGTGGGTGTGGCCAGCAGCTGAAATTTAGCAATAAATCAATGCAATATTTACACATTACAGTAAAATGGGGACTGTTCAAAAACAAACATACATATTACTAAACAAATGTTAAAATTCAGAGATAAACGTTATGATTATTTACGCTAAATAATAATATTAATCCATTTTATTTATAGGCACCTTTAAGACCCTCAAGGTCACCTTACAATAGCACAGAACAGTAGCAACAGTACAATATAAAAAAACATAAATAAAATTTAGACATAAGTTAAATAAGAAAAAAAACAAGCATGAAAGTTAGGTAGGTAAAAATGGACTGAGACAGAATCAGCTGTATGCAATCCTGAACAGATGAGTTTTGAGACGTGATTTAAAAGTAGAGAGTTTGTGGTCCAGAGAAATGCATCCAAAGTCTCGGGCAGAACAACTAAAGGCTCTGAGTCTCAGGATAGTCAGGCGAGCAGGCGGAACAGACAGAAGGGAAGCTGAAGAAGAGCGGAGTGTACGAAGGGGCGAGTACGTATGGAGGTGATCAGATAAATATGGAGGAGCGAGGCTATGAAGCGCTTTGAAAGTAAGAAGCAGGATCTGACACGGGGGTGAACTGGAAGCCAATGGAGCTGTTTAAGAACAGCTGTTATATGTTCAGTGGATGTAATTCTGGAAACAATACGAGCAGCTGTGTTGTGAACTAACTGTAATTTATGGAGAGATTCATGAGGTAGACCATAAAGTATAAAATAATAGAGTAAACACTATATTTAGCTGGTTGGACTGCCCCCTCAGAGGAGGGGTCGCCTTATCTTAATGACCTTGTAGTACCATATCACCCTATTAGAGCACTTCGCTCTCACACTGCAGGCTTACTTGTTGTTCCTAGAGTATTTAAAAGTAGGATGGGAGGCAGAGCCTTCAGTTTTCAGGCCCCTCTTCTGTGGAACCAGCTTCCAGTTTGTACTGGAAACACGTTTGAACTAGCTGCGATGCTACAGGCTCAGGCTGCTGGGGACTTCCCATGATGCACCTGTGTTTACACACCAGTGCTGCATGTCACTGATGTTTGTCCTCTCTCTCTTTGTTCACTTCTCCTTCCACTCACCTCCCAACCAAAGCAGACATCTGCTTCTGTTGGAAGTCACTTCCTGTTAAAAGGGAGTTCTTCTTTCCAAGTGCTGCTCAGATTGTTGGGGTCATCTCACAAGAGAAAGCATTCTCAGACGATAGCTGATATGAGCCGGTGTTATATCAATGAAACACAGCTGAAATAAACCTGAACAACGAAGCCGACAGTGAGTCGGTCCCCACAGACTCCCATGTTAAAACTTAAACACATTGCTCTGGTACCTACAGATAATTTCCCCTTCATAACACCTGTATGGGGGGGGGGGGGGGGGGGGGGGACGACGACTGTTTTTATAACCTACCTGTTTGCATTATTAGGGGTGTGGCTTCTGACTGACAGGTGGACGGAGACACAAGCAGCTCTCTGCTAGGTTTCACCTGAGCTAACTGGAGTCCCTGAACTGGACCTCTTGAACGTGTTTGTGTTGTTGGAGCCTTTCAGCACATTTTTAATAACATCATCTGACCAATAACAGGGCTGCTGTGAGGTCACTGTACTAACAGACCATTCATGAGGTCTCAGCTTCAGCTTTGGTGATATTCTCGGATTTTAATTGGATGTTACTGAGCATGGAATGTCACCTCTCTGGTGGGGAAGGAGCCTGAGTTAGTGCGTGAGGTTGAGAGGTACCGGCTAGATATAGTCGGGCTCACCTCTACGCATGGCTTGGGCTCTGGAACCAGTCTCCTGGAGAGGGGCTGGACTGTGTCTCAGTCTGGAGTTGCCCCTGGTGAGAGGCGGTGGGCTGGGGTGGGTATTCTAATATTCCCTCAGCTTGCTGCCTGTACGTTGGGGTTCTTCCCGGTGGACGAGAGGGTTTGTTCCCTGCGCCTTAGGGTCGGGGAACGGGTCCTGACTGTCATCTGCGCTTATGCGCCGAGTGGTAGTTCAGAGTACCCAGCCTTCTTAGAGTCCCTGGGTGGGGTGGTGGAAGGTGCTCCACCTGGAGACTCTGTTGTCCTGCTGGGAGACTTCAATGCTCACGTGGGTAACGACAGCGAGACCTGGAGAGGCGTGATTGGGAGGAACGGCCTCCCTGATCTGAACCCGAGTGGTGTTTTGTTATTGGACTTCTGTGCAAATCACAGTTTGGCCATAACGAACACCTTGTTCGAACATAAGAGTGTCCATAAGTGCACGTGGCACCAGGACGCTCTAGGCCGCAGGTCGACGATCGATTTTTGTAATCGTATCACCAGACCTGCGACCATATGTTCTGGACACTCGGGTAAAGGGAGGGGCTGAGCTGTCAACTGATCACCACCTGGTGGTGAGTTGGATCAGGTGGTGGGGGAGGACGCTGGACAGACCCGGTGCACCTAAACGCGTAGTGAGGGTGTGCTGGGAACGCCTAGCAGAGGCCCCGGTCCACGAGATCTTCAACTCACACCTCCGGCAGAGCTTCAACAGCATTCCGAGGGAGACTGGGGACATTGAGTCCGAAAGGACCATGTTCAGCATCTCCATTCCCGAAGCTGCTGCATTGAGCTGCGGCCGCAAGGTGGGTGGTGCCTGTCGTGGTGGTAATCCCCGAACCAAATGGTGGACACCAGAGGTGAAGGGAGCCACCAGGCTGAAGTAGGAGTCCTATCGGGCTTGGTTAGCCTGTGGGACTCCGGAGGCAGCCGACAGGTATCGACAGGCCAAGCGGAATGCGGCTCGGGCAGTGGCTGAAGCAAGAACTCAGGTGTGGGAGGAGTTCGGAGAGGCCATGGAAAAAGACTTTCAGTCTGCCTCGAAGAGATTCTGGCAAACCGTCAGGCGTCTCAGGAGGGGAAAGCGGTGCTCTACCTGCACTGTGTATAGTGCTGGCAGAGCGCTGCTGACTTCGACTGAGAAAATTGTCGGGCGGTGGAAGGAATACTTTGAGGACCTCCTTAATCCCACTGACACGTCTTCCGAGGAGGAAACCGAGTCTGGGGATGAAGGGGATGACCCGCCAATTTCCGGGGGCGAGGTCACTGAATCCCCTCAAGGATACTTGAGGGTGCATGGGAGTTTGCCCAACCAGTCTACATGTGTTTTGTGGACTTGGAGAAGGCATTCGACCGTGTCCCTCGGGGTGTCCTGTGGGAGGTGCTGCGGGAGTATAGGGTGTCTGGCCCATTGCTACGGGCCATTCGATCCCTATACAACCGTTGCAAGAGCTTGGTTCGCATTACGGGCAATAAGTCGGACCCGTTCCCGGTGGGTGATGGGCTCCGCCAGGGTTGCCCTTTGTCACCGATTCTGTTCATAATTTTTATGGACAGGATTTCTGGGCGCAGCCAAGTGGCGGAGGCTTTCACTTAGGTAGTCTCAGAATCTCATCTCTGCTTTTTGCGGATGATGTGGTTCTGTTGGCTTCATCGGGTGAAGGCCTCCAGCTCGCACTGGAACGGTTCACAGCTGAGTGTGAAGCAGCGGGAATGAGGATCAGCACCTCCAAATCTGAGGCCATGGTTCTCAGCCGGAAAAGGGTGGAGTGCCCACTCCGGGTCGGGGATGAGTTCTTGCCCCAAGTGGAGGAGTTCAAGTACCTCAGAGTCTTGTTCGCGAGTGATGGGAGCCGGAGATCGTCAGACGGATTGGTGCAGTGATGCGGGCGCTGCACCGGTCCGTCGTGGTGAAGAGGGAGCTGAGCGTAAAAGCGAAGCTCTCAATTTACCAGTCAATCTACGTCCCTACCCTCACCTATGGCCATGAGCTGTGGGTAGTGACCGAAAGAACGAGATCGCGGATACAAGCGGCGGAAATGAGCTTCCTCCGAAGGGTGGCTGGCCTCTCCCTTAGAGATAGGGTGAGAAGTTCAGCCATCCGGGAGGGGCTCAGAGTAGAGCCGCTGCTCCTCCACATCGAAAGGAGCCAGCTGAGGTGGTTCGGGCATCTGACAAGGATGCCTCCTGGGTGAGGTGTTCCAGGCATGTCCCACCGGGAGGAGGCCCCGGGGCAGACCCAGGACACGCTGGAGAGATTATATCTCTCAGCTGGCCTGGGAACGCCTTGTTGTTCCCCAGGACAAGCTGGAGGAGGTGGCTGGGGAGAGGGAGGTCTGGGCTTCTCTGCTTGGGCTGCTGCCCCCGTGACCCGGCCCCGGATAAAGCGGAAGAAGATGGATGGATGGATGGATGTTACTGAGCACTGATTAGCAGGTATGTGTGTCTGTGTGAAGCTAGCGTGTCCAGATATGGTCTAGAAACAAAAACAACAACCTGTGGTGAAAACGTCACACAGGAGATGATTCGACTTTATTCATAAAGTTTACGACATCATTTCCTGGCGACCGTCGCGAGCTGTAACCCGCTGAAGTGCTGCAGCGTCACACGAAGAACACAAAGAAATAGTTTCAGGCCTCTGGCAACACATTTGTCTTTATTCTGAGTTTAAGATGTGTCAACATCCAGCATGACAAAAATTGTACAAAGTTCACAATTTATAAATGAAATATCACAGCAACTTGTGATCTCACACATTTATAGCAAAATTAAAATGTCAACAAATCCATGCTGTGTAGTACAAAAATAAATCAAACTTCAGTTCCACAGAGAGCACAATAGTTTATACAAAATCCTGTCTTTGTTGATGGTCACTGAACTCAACCTCCAACTAAATCAGCTGGCTCTGACTAAATAATAAACTCTGATGAATTCACAATAGTTTCTATGAAAGGTTCTAAATATGCGACGACCTCTTTGCGTTCCCTATAGATAGTCACAGATACTCTTTTTCAGGCTTGGTATTTATGTCCCAACGTCAGATGAGCAGCCGGTTTGTGCTTTAAAGTCCCTCCTCCGTGTTCACTGGCAATGAGAATTAATTCAAAAACTGGTACTAGCTATTACTCTACTGAAGCGTTACTATATTGGCAAAAAGCTGCAGACACGATGCTGTGGAAAAAGGCGTACGCAGTCATGGATGATGGGAAGCAGAGTCCCGACAGAGGACGGTAAAGTACAATAGATGAGATTCGGTCAGGTGAACGACGACGAGCACCGTTTGCATTCGCTCTCGAGAAGGCAAATCCTGAACGTGAGCGCTAACGACTAGGACGACTAGGAGAAGGGAGGGGCGCGCACAGCGGCGTTGCCCCGCGAAGGTCGGGCTCCGGCGCGCCTTCGCCATTTCCGCTTATTTTTTATTCAAACCTCGAACTGATTGACTATTTAACCATTTGTACAGTGATTAGATATAAAGTGCTGCGGGGGATAACTTCATCTTCCTAAAACAGAGCAAAAATGACTGAATGTTTTTACACTCGATAGTAGCCTACAGCTAACTGCTATGGTTTGAACCAAGTCCCTGTTCTTCCTCTCAGTGGTACGAAATCCGATCGTGTGCCAGAGAGGTCACCTGGGAAATTGCACGCCGCCGTACGTAAGGTTAATATCTTCAAGGACAAGTGCAAATAGTCTACTGGCACATAAGTGGGGACAGTGACCCTGTAAGTCCCGCTGTCATACTCTATAAATACTCTTTACAAAACCCTCGGAAACCCTCGCTTCAGGCTCTCGGGTACTGCTTTTAGCTTCTGTAAGAACATCAAAACATGGAAACGAAGGTGTCCCTGTGCAAAGTCGTACAGAAAAAAAGTGGAACTCATATACTTCTGCTCCTAAAACTCCACGTCCAGGTTCCCTCCTCCTTTTTTAAAAAGACTTTTTGTATTAAAAGATTTGTATAAAAATCAATATTTTACATTACAGGCTATATTAAAAAGATTCCTGTTACCCCGCTATGCTTATAAACAAGAGATTGCATATACCCAACCAACGTTTTTCCTTTGCAGATTGCATCGCCTCCCTGCTAGAAACCATAGTTCTGATATTGCAGAGACGTTTCCCACACGAGTCTCCAAATTGAGCAGATTTGATAGCAGAGAGCTCTCTGTAGGTCTTTTCTACTAATTAACGATGAGCATGTGAACATGACGCGTTCCCCTAGGACTCAATTGGCTCTCCTAGGCTCTCCTAGGTAACGGGATTTCCACCATCGGGTTTCCGTGTAATGATGTTTCCAATAGAACTGTTCATACATACATTCATACAAACATCAGGTCAGTTTCCTCTCCGGGTTCGTTTACAGCACCGATTTTAAAAATGCCCCCACCTGCAGCTGCACGTCTTTTCTTTAAAACAGAGCACAAACTTTTCTCGAGCATTGGCAGAAAATAAAGCGATCCGCAAAGCCAGTTCTTGTTCTGGAACAATCTACACGCAAGAAGAAGAAGAAGACGAAGAAGAAGAAGGAGGAAAAAAAACATTGAAAAGTCCAGAATCGTCCACTGCGCGAGGAGAAAAATCCTCCTCCGTCGCTGCGTTTCACTTCCACCGTCCACCTTTTTTTTCATCCCGAATGCTTCGTGGCCAAGCATTAAAAAGAGCTCACCTTCCGTTAGCGTTAGCTTACTGTTCAGAAATATACACTAAAAATGTGCATACATGAGCAGCTAGAAACATACATGACACTATGTGAGCTCATATGAAAACGTACAAAATGTGAATGTCCTCAAAAACCAATTCTCTCCCTCACGGCGAGACCCAGAAAGAAAAGAGAGAACGAAAAGCTCTTCCTACGCTTAGAGCCTCGCAATTTTTTCAGAGAACAGAATTTAGAATATATAACACTTTAGTGCGCCGGACCGAGGAGATCAAACCATCGCTGCCTGTTTGTACGCGGATTCTGATTCGCCGCCCACGCCTGCGGTGGGAACAAAAAGTCTCCCTTTGCTGATTGGTTGATTACACCTGGATCCCTTGGACGGCTTGCTTGATGTTTTCCAACAGCGCTTTGTTCTCGGGGCTCTGGTACTGCTCCTGGTTTGTGTACATGTCCGTCAGAGTGGTGACGTAGGCGTCAAAGTTCTGCTCGCTGATTGGCTCCTGCAGGAAAACAAAAAGCACCACATGGACACCGTCAGAGGCAAAAAATCATCAATCACCACAAACTCCACGTTAGAGTAAAACGCTGTTAGCTCCAGGCCTCAAGGGCCGTAGTCCTGCAGGTTTTAGATCTCACCCTGGGTCAGCACACCATCACCAGGCCTCTGGAGAACTTCAGGACATGCTGAGGAGGTCATTTATCCATTTAAACCAGGACACATCTAAAACCTGCAGCACCTGGAGTTCCCCACCCCTGTGCTAAAGCATCACTGGTACATGAACACAAACAGAAGGAACACGTGAAGTACGGAAGCAAAGAAATGCAAAAACCACTCAACGCATCACAGACAGCTGCACACTCTCACTGCTGGACCTCCTCGTACATACGGACCAGGATGTGGATCCAGCTCTCCATCAGACCTGTTCCTCTGGTCTTCAGTCCAGTTCTTGTGTCATGTTCATACCTCAGCCTTTCCCTTCATTCAGACTGGCTTCCTGACAGCCGTCCCTCACTGAGATCGTGTCTGATCAATCCAGATCATCTCTCAGGCCCTCTGTCAGGTTTCTGCTTGTTCCTCTCGTTCTTAAAGACGGATCATCAGCTAACTGTTCTTTAGGAATCACCTTGTTGGTACAAAAATACTGTTTTAGAGTCGGCTAAAGAAACAGGAACAAGTGTTTGTGTGACAGGCTGCTGGTATGGTCTCAAAATGTGGTCATAAATATTTTGTACTTGTAAATCAGTTTTGTGCTTGTAAATCAGGATTTGTATGTGTAAAAAGAATTTGTGTGTGTGTAAAAAAGATTTGTATGTGGACTTAGCCAAAAAAAACCCTGCAAGTTACAAGTACGCATTTTGACCCTATTTTTCTTCCTTTCATCTGATTGGTCAATGTCATGTCAATCACAAATGTAACAATCCAATCAGAGAACAGATGGGTTTGGCTGTCGGAGGGGCGCTTTTTTTGAACTGCAGTTCTTTGAAGGGAATAAATGCCCTTTTACATGCCAACCCAGCGTTTTCCTTCATCACCACGAACGAAAACAGTCTGTGGTCGTCTGAGTTTGGTGATTTTTGTGTCACAGGTCTACGTGCTTAATACAGGGACTTCCACAGCCTTTTCAACAGCGCTGCGGACCGCGGGGGGCGGGCAGTGTTTTGGAAATGACAGTCTTCATTACAAAGCTTTCTTCGTTATGAATTAGCATACATGTTTTTATTGAACATTTGAAGAACTAGCAAAAAAAACCCCGAAACTCTTGTAGAGGACATAAAGTCAGAGATAGAAACGACGAGGAGCAGGTGCATCTAGTACAGGTAGAGCTGCTGCAAAAACCCACAGAGCTCAGCAGCCAGCGCAACAAATTCTGGATCCTTAGCTTTTAGTTAGCATTAGCAGCACATCCTGCTTCCGATGTGAAAGGACCTTTATGCTGCGCACTGTGACTCACAGCAATGGTCCCGGGTCAGCCCTGACTTTGTGTTAATCTAATCCTAAAGTAATGATGGTATTTCTAACCACTGACATACCACAACTTTATCCTTTCAACAGCTGCTGAAAGTTAGCGGACCTAGCTGCTATCGGATATTTATATAGAGATCCTCCAGCTTCAAACTGTATCACCCTTCAAGGACCTGCAGTTCAAAAAAGCGCCCCTCCGACAGCCAAACCCATCTGTCCTCTGATTGGATTATTACATTTGTGATTGACATGACATTGACCAATCAGATGAAAGGAAGAAAAATAGGGTCAAAATGCGTACGTGTAACTTGCAGGGTTTTTTGGCTAAGTCCACACACAAATCTTTTTTACGCATACAAATCTTTTTTACACATACAAATCTTTTTTACGCACACACAAATTCTTTTTACACATACAAATCTTTTTTACGCACACACAAATCTTTTTTACACACACACAAATCTTTTTTACGCACACACAAATCTTTTTTACACACACATAAATCTTTTTTACGCACACACAAATCTTTTTTACACACACACAAATTCTTTTTACACATACAAATCTTTTTTACACACACACAAATTCTTTTTACACATACAAATCTTTTTTACGCACACACAAATCTTTTTTACGCACACACAAATTCTTTTTACACACACAAATCTTTTTTACGCACACACAAATCTTTTTTACACACACACAAATCTTTTTTACGCACACACAAATTCTTTTTACACATACAAATCTTTTTTACGCACACACAAATTCTTTTTACACATACAAATCTTTTTTACGCACACACAAATTCTTTTTACACATACAAATCTTTTTTACGCACACACAAATCTTTTTTACACACACACAAATCTTTTTTACGCACACACAAATTCTTTTTACACATACAAATCTTTTTTACGCACACACAAATTCTTTTTACACATACAAATCCTGATTTACAAGTACAAAATATTTATGACCACATTTTGAGCCCATATGCTGGTAACAAAGTTAGGTTAGTGTTAGTTAATGATTCAGAGGTCAGAGTTAACAAAAAAGAAATAAAACAGATTCCTCTGATGATGGTTTGGCAGAAGGACTGAACCCAAAGAAAACGCTTCAGAAAGCAGGAGAACTGTTGCTCATGAGCACTTCAAAAATGACAAGAGAGTCCTGCTCTCATAAACAATAAGTGGTGGCCCAAGACTCTTGCACAGTGCTGTAACTTCCTGTTCTTTGTAAAGCATGACAGGATGAAGACGTCGACCTTGTCATCGTTGCGTTGGAGGACACATCACTGGGTGAAGCTCTCGGCCAGTTTAGCGTCTGCACTCATGCTTTAATGACATCATCTCCTCGCGTCAGCATCACGAGGATCAGGTGACGCTGAGGTCGAGAGGTGGCAGAGGTCCCAGATCCTCCTGCGGGCTGTTGATGGTGGTGGAGTCCAACACTGGTTCCTCCAAAGTCTGTGTCCAGTGAGAATTCAGAGAAACTCGGGACCGGTCTCTGCAGGAACTTCATCTACACCTTCACAGCCACTTTTCCTGTAAGTCCGTCACATGAGAATGAAGCTCTGTGGTTTAATAAATGAGCAGCTCAAAGATTAGCAGCAGACTTTGTGAGTGTTTCTTTCATGATGGAAAAAGCTGTTCGGGAGACTCGTCCATTGTTGTAGCTCACATGGCTGAGAGACAGACACCGTTCACAGACTTCCTAAACTCCAGGTCTGCTTTTGTGACGCGGTGAACATTCTGACAGGTTTGGAGTAAAATCTGTGCCGGCAGACACAACCTGTGACTCATCGTTGAGTTTCTCCCCCAGAACAGCATCTCGATCGGACACTGGAAGCTAGAGTTCATATATCTGACAAATCAACCAGTTCAAACTCGGCAGCCAAATGTTTCTGAAACCAACATTAAGGATTTAGTGCTGATTAAGAGTCACATTGAGGTGTTTAATCGCCTTTCTTTGCTTCCATAACAACAGAAGTGCGTCAGACACGAAGCAGAATCCAGCAGATTGCAGTCGAGTGCATGAATCGCTGCGCACTTACTTGCTGGTGCATCTGTAAGCAGCTGTTGGTCCTCAGAGGCGGCTCTTTGTGCGTCAGTGGTTTCTGGAAGAAAAGAGGGACAATCTCCTTTTAAATCGCTTTGAGAAACCAGTCTCACAATCAAACACTAGATGGCAGTATTTAACTGAGAAACAACACGAGCTGGTCTTCATTGGTTATTCTGCTGCAGTGCTGTGGACATTTCTCACCAGAGGAAATTTTTAAATGTAAAAGTTGATTTTATAAAATGCTCCAGTTTCACTCGTTCCTCTGTCAGCGAAACGTGTTCGTTAAATAAAAGGATATGAGAGCAGTGTGATTACCATAAAACTCTTTTTTTAATCATTGAGAGCAAACAGATGAACATATATATAAACGTGCACTTTAATTCCTCCTAAACAGTTAAACTAACAATAAAAGACAAAAACCTCAATATTTCAGTTCATGGAGACGCTGAGAGAAACTACCACTCCCCTTCGCTGTTTGGAGAGACAAGCAGCGTCCCACACTTCAGGCTAAGCAGCATGCACATTGGGCTGAGCTTAAATACACAGATAATGCTACGGTCAGCTTTAATCTGCAACTTGCTGGCTTGCCGTTCCTGGTGGCCCTTACCATATGAGGGAGCTGGACATTAGCTAAACTGTTAATCAGTGACTGGCTGAGGTTGGCCAGCTCATGCAGGAGAGATTCATTTTGCTGTTCAATCACCTTGTTTTCCTCTTCTATGGACTTCAAGTTGGACTCCATTGTTGTGATCTGCAGAGAGGGACGGTGCAGAGTTAGCGCACAGCGTCACGGGCAGCTACGCACCACTGCAGGATCGGATTGTACGAGGTGTGACCAGAAAGTTCTGCAAATCCACCTCGACAGCCTCCAGGGCTGAAGAACAAGCCGCAATTCCTCCAATGTCCACAGGAGGCGTAGTACCATTTACGCATTAATGCTACTTTCTGCACGTTTCAGGCTGGAGCTGCAGCGAAGGATCTACAGGTAGGAGGCCCAGAGGTGCACAAGGAGACGACCTTGAAGGGAAGGCTAAACGTTAATCAGGCGTGTGATGTTGGAGTTAAGCCGGGATTTGGTGAGGACGCCTAAACAGTCCAGCCTGAGGGAGCCTTCTGCTTCTCTTAAATTTGGCCTCCAGTTCAGCGGTTTGCTGACTGATATCTGCACACGCAGGGGGAGGAGCTACGTGAGACGTATGTCCGCTTTGACATGTGTTCCCCTCACTTCAAGCTGATCGCCACCCCTTATTCTAGCGTACCCACCTCTAAGTATTTGCAGGTAAATCTTATTAGATTGTCACTTCAAATAAAATATGCTGAAGTTCAAATTACACCTTTAGTTGGAGGCAGCATTACAGGAGGAGGTGCTCAAGGAGCTTTAGCCCCGCCTCGTGACCTCATTATAATCTCCATAACAACGTTTGGCTTTTGAGCTCTGAGGGGCGGAGCTGCAGAACTTACAATCACACCCGGTACAGACAGGAAGCGACTCACCTGTGTTCTGAGTTTGATCATGTCTGCTTCCACTTGTGAATTCGATTCACTTAAGTCTTTGATTTCTTCATCCAGCTGTTTGATCTCCTCGTCGTGCTCCAGCCCTGCACACAGGGAGGGACTCTCAATCACACGAGCACCTTCTGTGTCGAATAATTAAAAAGTGTGCCGGACGCTCGCCGTGCGACCGCCTCCACCTACGCCGCACCAGCTCGTTTAAGCTAATTAAGACTCAACAACCTCACAGACACATTACAGCAAACCCAGCCCTGTTCCTCGGCTCCCCTCATTATTCACACCCCGCTCTCACACACACTCCTGATTGGTCCATTATGTGGAATTGGAAGTCTCTTCAGTAAATCACTCCATGGCCGTGTTCCTGATTGGCTGTATTGTGTGTGTGAGTGGTAGTTGCGGTTACCGTTGCTGGCACGCTGCTGCTTTATTGTTAGCATTTCCACTCCGGAGAGCCTGGCTTTCCTCATGGCGGAGGTGGCACGCGGACAACCTGACAGACTGGAGGCAGCGACAAGAACAGGAAGCATTGTTTCAGTATATGATGGGCGCCACAGACACACACACAGCGAGCCAACGCTCTCCACAGATGGAAAACACAAACCCCCCTCCCCCCGACCCAGTGTGTTCTTCCTAAAGAAGAGACGCTCGTGCTGGTGTGGCAAACTTCAACCAAGCAGCAGCCTGCAGTTCCTGCACCGTCCAGCAGAGGCTCCAGAAATAAACATGTTTACAGCCCACAGTGCTGTCATCTGAAGCCCGGCACATATTTAATATACTGTCAATCAATCAATCAATCAATCAATCAGTCTTTATTGGCAGAATTTACGTCCATAGTTAAAAAAACAACACAACATATAAACCTTAAAAAATTATAAAATATTTTTAAAGACATAAAACCATAATATACATAAAAAACACAATTACATAAAAGAAATCAATAAATACACAAACAGTTTAACTGGTGCTTCCTCAGACTGGATGAGTAGCACTCTCTGTCGACCTGTGAGCTGCTAACCCTGTTAGCAGAGCCGTGCAGACGTCCAAACACCCACAGCTACAAACATCTGACTGACACGACCCCCTGTAGGTATCCTACCAAGGATTCTCATTGCATCATTATATGCAACGTGCAGTTTCTGCACTGCCCGTAAGATGTCCACAAGGGGGCAGCATATAGGGGTGTGCAATACGCTTTAAACAAAGCTACTGTAACTGACACCGAACAGAAGCAGTGTTTGGACATAGAGCTTACAGCGCTGTCTGTATATGTCATATAAGTGTAATTGTTTCCATGCAAAAGCTAAAGGAAGTGTTAAAAACCTCCTGCAGTCAGACATGTAACCCCCGTGAGTGACGCTCAGGCTAAAGGCTCTCCATCCAAGCTTGTCTCCTGGAACACGTTTGCTTATTCACTGTGAGCTCTTTCTGCACACATGGAAGCACGAGCGCTGCCAGTCCTGATAATTGATTCGAGTTTTTGACTCATTCAGCAGTCGAGCTGTGTTTTTCCTACGGTGGAGATGAAACTGTGTTCGTCTGTGGCAGAAGTTCCCACAAGTTGCTCGGCCGTCCCCCTTCTGTCCGGTTCATCCTGAATCAGCTCGATGGGCTTTGTGTCTGCAGACTGTGCAGCTCTTCCATCGTCTGAAGCCTCCATCTGGTTCTGTTCTCCTAATGTTTTGTCTGTAGGACGCAGCCCTGCCTGACCCGCCTGTCTGCCTGCTTACTGTGTTTCCATCCACACTGCAGTCCTGCAGAGAGCACCGCCCTAATAACACATCACAGTGCTGCCTGTGTTTATCCATTTATGTAGGGACTTTTATGCACGTCCTTCTCCTTAAAGCTCCGCCCACACACCCCTGACTCACCTCCGATGCGTCAGGAAGCTTCCGCTGACGTGACCCGAGCCGTCGCAGCCCGGCGTCGGGCAGGACATGCCCTCCGTCTTCCCGGACTTCCACGTGAACTGAATGCCATTCAGGTATCCGTCCTTTTGCCTCTTGGCTGCAATGGGGCATCCGGACGCGCTTCTGTGGGACGCGTACTTCCCCGTCACATGACCCTGACCGTCACATCCCGGGACCGGACACCTGAGGGGGGGAAAAAAATCACATTTCCATCATACAGGAGATAACGTCCTCTCTGTGACCTGCGAGCCGGAGCTCGTGCTTCCTCAGCGGCGAATTGCTGAACAGCTGATGTTATTTTTCTGTTTTGCGTCTTTGCTTTCGCTTCGATTTAAACAAAGATACGATCATCTTATTTTAAAGCTGTCCCAGTGGCAGCCCTTATCGCGGGGGGGGGAACAGTGACAGTGCATCAACACCCGCGCTAATCAGATGCATCGAGGCAGTAAATTATTCCAAATGTCACAGCACGCACAACGGATTACGGCTAAAGCCGTGGACGTATCAGTCCTGTCTGCTTTTAGTTCAGCCTCATGGAAAACAGATAGAGGGAGCTTCACCGGCTTTCTGCACTTAGAGGAATTTATTTCATTCATCTTCTGTCTGTTCTGCCCAAAGCTTCCCCTGAAGTGATGGGACAGTCCTCTCACACATGCAGGACAGTCTGAACTCGTCAGACTGAGCTGCTTTACTAGCTTCCTTCTGAGGAGAAATATCTGATTAGATCTACAGCACCCCCCCATCTGGGGCGTATCTCGTTTCCCCGCCCCTTCATTCATTCCTCACATAAACTCTCCATCATGCCGTCTCAGTGGGCCTCACTGATAAGTGCGCATAAACCAGGAAGACGCTCTTGTTTGCAGCAGCTTGTCTTCTTCTTTCGGCATGCCCCTGTAACCGCGGAGCATCCTAACACGGTCAGCGTGAGCCGACTGTCCTCGCAATCCGGCAGAATGAGGAGCGTCGGAGTATTGTTTGTGCTCTGCACCACCAGAGAAATCAATGCAGCTGCAGAGCTGAGGCCAGAGAAGCACATCGCGGGATTCGGCTAAAGTCAATCAATCTCTCTGCCTCCGTCTCCCTCTCTTTGTCTTTCCTACCTGTGTGTGTCTGCAGGAGACTGCAGAACCTCCCCCAGCCTCCTGTGAACTCAAACAACCCCGCGCTCTCCGACTTTCTCCTTCACACTCCGGCACAAACTTTGCATCATTTAAAAGTCATACATCATATCACGTGTCACGCGGGAAATATGTGGCGAGCAGAGCTGGTCCAGGAGGAGGAGGAGGAGGAGTTATCACCGGGGTTTAAGGGAGACAGAAGACAGATGATGAGTGTCTGTACTGTACCTGATAGGCTCCTGGTCCTCCTTGTTCTCTTTGCTGTGGATGATCTTTATCCCACTTTTCCTGGCACGCGGACACCCTGAAAGACTGTAGATAAATGACAGCGTTACAGAGAGGACAGCGATCTGCAGGATTAATACGTGCACGGCGCGGCGGTGCTTTACCTTCTGTGTGAGGCGTAGTTGCCAGTGATATGTCCCGAACCGTCGCACCCTGGTGTCGGGCACCTGGGGCACAAAACGCAAAAAGGGCTCAGGGCCTACGGCATCTCAGCTGCAACACGCCACATTCATTTAAAGGAAAGAGCTGCGAGGTCTGCTTAAGATGGATGATCTGATATCCTCCTGTCGGTGTTGTTCCCACATCATCATAATAAATGTTGTTCCAGGTGCAACATTGCAAGTGACCAATCACATTGTTGTGACGTCATACTTTTGCAAGCCAAGCGAATCATTCATTTATGAAATTCCAATGTTGCAAGGACAATATGTATAATGCTTACCGTTTATTAAAGAACAGTATCCTGAAATGCAAAGAATTCAAACTGCTGGATCGGCGGACAGAGGCGGTTTCTCGCAAGTTAAGTAGATTTTTTTTTAAGGCATTTTTTCCAAAGTCGCAAAAGTATGATGTCACAACAATGTGATTGGTCACTTGCAATGTTGAACCTGGAACAACATTTATTATGATGATGTGGGAACAACAGCGACACAAGGATATCAGATCGTGCGCTTAAGATCAGTGTCAGAAACCGCAGTTCCTCTAACGTCCACAGGAGGCTCTAAGAGCCGGCCAATCCCCATCCTTTCATAACGGCCGTGCTCAGCTTTTTAAATCACATCATCTGACCGATAACACAGCTGCTGGGAGGTTACCGTAGTAACTGAGCCGCCAACAAGTCCGAGCTGCAGTTTAGGTGAAATTCTGGGATGTTACTCGGCACTGATCGGCTCACCGTCTGGTACAAATATCATCACTTTGAAACTTGAGGGTTAGAGCAGCTCCATGTGCAGATGTGAGGACGTTACTGTGTTCCACACACTGATCTTAATTCGGAGGCTTCTTTAACAATATTTACGTCTTTTTTTGCCATAAAATCTCCTGCTGCTGTGGTTACGTCCTCACACACTCTTTTCTCCATCACTGTTGGATTTAAATCACATGCACGTCTTTCCCACTCGGACCTTTTCAGGTCCCCTCAGCTCTCTCACTCAGGCCCTGCCTGCAAACCTCTCCGTCAGCAGCGCGAACATTTGTGTGAGCTCGACATACAAATAAACGTGTGAGTGAATCATGTCACGCCTTACTTGAGCTCTTGCGCGTTGTTGGCCAGCATGCTTCGAATGCTTTTGTCAGCTAAAGGACAACCTGAGAGACTGGAAAATACAGCAGTGGAGCGTTAGTCACACAAGGATCAGGGAGGGAAATCTCCAACACTCCCACTACTGAAACACAACACAAGCAGCCTGCACTCACACTCCCGCTCCAAAGCATGCACAGAAAACACAAGATATCAACCAGGAAATGTAATAAAGCCATGATGCACGTGCAGGGAGCTGAGCTTTAACGTTAACCCTCTGAGTATTTGCGCCCGTGGCCAAAGGTCGGGTGCAGCGCTTGGCTCAAACGGGGCTGAAGGGCGTTTCCGGAAACTTTGCCGGGATCGTGAGTTTCGATGTGGGGAATCCAAAAGTGTGAGGCTTCGCTCGCTCCGTGCACACTCGTCCCACACTCAGCATTTCTGCTTCCACCTGCCGTCTCTGAATGCTAAATGCTTAGTCTGCATCACGCTGTGGGAAAGGCCTGGAGGACCGAATAACACCAGCTTAGACGGCTTTACGCACGGCCCATCGAGGGATGGCTTCATCCCGGGGTTTAGCTTAGGAAAATGAGCATGTAGCCGATCTTTAATTAATTTCTAGTCTCTTCTTATTCCCGTATTTCAGCCCCGCTTCAGCGTGACCGGTCAAATAGTCAAAGGGCTAACAGATAAGAGAGAGAGAGGGAGAGAGAGAGCCTACAGGTGTCTGACAGCATAGTCGAGGTAAGCTGAAAACAATAAAGAGAAATAGACTTAGAGTCCACCAGGAGAAAAGGAAGTCACACCTTCGATGTGAGGCGAAATTGCTCGTCAAGTGACCACTTCCATCACACCCCGGTGTGGGACATCTGCCACCGGAAAAATAGACAGATTTATAAGCCCAAAGGGAAGGAGAAGGAAAAGTGAAAATTAGAGAAAAAGCGGGGGAGGGGGGTCGTTTCTGGTGTGTTCGGTTTTCATTGTTTCCAGTTTAGCTTCACTGTACTCTGCTTCATACTCCTGACAGCTGCCGCTGCCGCGTCCATAAAGCGTCTACCGCAGCGCAGGATTTACCAGGTCTGAGATCAGCGTGGACACACGGATAACGCTGGGAAATAAAAGTCATAGAGCAAAGCCACTGCCAGCAGCGCCGCACGGGAGGGAGGAGGAAGGGAGGTGGTAGGCCGAGAGGACGATGGAGGAAGAAACAAGGTGGAGGGGAAGCAGAGCATGAGTGGGGAGAGGCAGGTGGGGTCAGGTGGGAGGAGGAGGAAGAGGAGGAGGGCGCTTACGTTATCAGGTCCTTCTTCGTCTCCTTGCACTGGAGGTATTTGGGCTTGGGGCTCGGCATGTTGACGTCTGTGGTGTAGGAGCGGTCGTCCAGGAGGTCGTGGAAGGGGTCGAGGTCGTCCGGCTGTGGGACGAGGGCGTGGAGCAGGAAGACACGGGGGGAAGAGGAAAAAAACGTTTTTTTATTGGTTTTACACTTTTCAATAAATCCAATCTTTCCATTAAAGGAACAGTTCACCTCAAATCACATCGAGATGTTTTCCAGCTGCACGTTTTCAAATATGATGGAACAAACTTACGGAAATTTAAACAGATACAGGAATAAATAAACGGCTCCGATAATAAATGTGCGAGACATTTTTAGATAAACTTCATTTATCCAGCAGCCAAAACATTAAATACGTCTGCGTAGAGGAATAAATACATTTAAACAAATAATTTAAAGCCACATAAAAGAAATTAAATATAAGAAATAAAGTAAATAAACAAGTACAATAATTATGAAATAATTTAAATAGAGTTAATGATGTTTCATTGTTATTTGTATCTATGCTGTTTTTACTGATCTATATTTAGTTATGGATTTATTTCCTGTTACATTTCTTTATGCATGTGCTTTTAAATAAACAGGAACACTAAAACAAAGGTAGTGATTTTCACATTTGATAAAATATTCACTGACATTATGAATATATTTATTGCATTTCTTTCATTTTGGCCCTTCCTGTCCTCCGTAGCCTCGAGGCACAAACTGCCAAAATTCTTTGTATAATTTTTTGTGTGCTTGGAAAATAAACTGGAAACAATTAGAGAAGCAAATAAAAACACAGATATCAATAAATTACATATTTATAAATTATTTAATTCCTGCGTTTATTTTGGACCATTTTTTATGTAAAAGTCTTTTTATTCCTTTGTTTTGGCAGTTTCGATCCTCCGTACTTGCTCTCGCACAAACTTTGCCGTGTGATCACAGCCTGGTCGTGGTCGTCTCTCAGCGGGCGTGAAATCTTAAAATGTAGGAGACGTCTGATAAAACACAATAAACCAAAGTGAGTGTAGGACGAGCTCGATGTGGTCACGTGTGGTTCGAACGATCATCGCTGTGAGTCTGACAGGAAGTAAGCCCTGAGAGGAAGCACTGCCTCCCTCGTGCCTTTGCACACATTCATGGTGAGAACACTCAGGGAGTCGGCCCCCTCGTGATGCAGCTTTCGGCCACTAGATGGCACTGCGGTGAAGCGTCAGCGCGCCGCCTCCTGTGTTCTGTGGGCCTTTGTCTGCAGTGCTTGCGGCCGGGGCTCGACAGCCGTGGATGCAAATCCTCTTTTCCTTCCCTCAGTGCTTGCAGTGTATGTACAGTAATGCCCATAAAGAGACAGGTCCAGATACAGCCCAAATTATCCAGCACTCAAGCTGTCTCAGGGTGCGCGACGCTGGGTCGGGCCAGCCAGTTTCGCCAATTAAAGGGAGCGCAGGCTGCGAGGCGGCCAGGCGGGGGAACGACGCAGGCATACTCAGAGATGCAGAAAGTAGGCTAGCATCTACACACTCCCAAAGAGACACACACACACTCTTATGAATATTCACACACAGCAAAAGAGGCACATGTACTGTACATGCATGCGCCCGTCGCAGCAGTGGTGCATTGATTTCCTGCAGTTCTTTGATGAGATGAGCTATTCCGATTCCCTCCCAAGGTGCTACTTTGCATAATTCATTTTTGGAGAGGAGCAAAATGTAAAAACAGAAAGCCAGCATGCAGCGAGCACGACGCAAACAGAGACGGTAACTCCGCGCACGGCGGCGCTGACATCAATTAACATGCAGATTCATTAGGTTTCCCTCAAAAATCCCCCTCATATGACTTTCTAATGATTCCAAATATAACAGCGAGTCAGACGGCGAGGTAAGAAACCTCGAAGACGATCAGACGGCAGTGCAAATGTTTGACTTGGAGACAGAGTGTTGAATCAATGGCTTGGAGGGAGATAATTTGGGCTGAGCCTCGCTGAGCAGACAGCGTAAGTGACGCATGCCAACTGTATGGTCTATCAGCTTCCAGAGACACACTCCTGCTTTGTAATTATCACCAGCAGCGTCACGGCCGCCTGTGGTCCGCCGCTCCCCTCCCTCACCCTCCTGCGCGTCACTCATCCGTCACGAACATTCAAAGATGGAGACAGACGTGATCTCGGCGACCTTTAGGCCGTGACCCCTTTACCTCTTTCTCGTCCTCGTCTATGTGTTTGATCTTGGTGTAGTCTACGGGCAGGTCCCAGCAGTCTGCCGCGTCCCCCATGCCGTAGCAGCGGGAGCCCAGCAGGGCGGCCTGCCTCTGGGGGGACATGGGCTCAAGGGGCGTTAGCACCGAGTCGCCTGCGCCGCCGCTGCAAAGACGCTTGCTCACGCTCAGGTCCAACGTACCATTCTCATCGACATCTAGACCGGGACTCTGCAAGGTGCGCGGGGTCGGCGTGTGCGTGCGTTTAAAGTCGGGAGGATGAGGAGGCGGGGATGGAGAGAAAGGGATAAAAGAGAGAGAGAGAGAGAGCGTCTGATTAACAGCAGTCAAACATTTTCAGGCTCTATGGTCAGAGATGGGTTAAAGACTGAGGAGGAAGAAAAGTTTGCAGCTGCAGTTCAAACATCTGAAACAGCGCTCCAATTCTGTTTGGTGTTTTTGCCCAAGTCTGCGTAGGAAGAAACATTAGCAGAGCACAGTAACAGATTCAGGAGAGGGTCAAAAAGCCGAGGAGGTCGTCAGCGCGTCCCTCTGCGAACCCTCCTCTTCCTTTCTGTCTCCGTCTCTCTTTCCTTCCATCCCACCACTCTGCAGTGTGTGTTTGTGTGCGTTTGTGTGTCGGTGTGAGTCTAATGTGAGCGGACATCGCGGGGGGAGCAGAGGCTGAGGGTTAGGGAGGGGTGATGAGCAGCGGCGGTTGAAACAACACCCAAAAATAGAGACAGAACTGGACTGGAACGAAGTGGGCCGAGATTCGGGACCTGAAACTTCCCGGCTGCAGGGTCGTTTATCCGAGGAGGAAAACGTCACACGAGGAACAACAAAAAGTAAGTCATGCACGAGTCCCGTCTCCTAAAAATCCCCAAACAGCTGAAATACAAGCCTGGCTTCTCCCTGCAGGACGTGTCTGTGCAGCTCGTGTTTGTCTCTGTGGGTCGTGTGGAAAATATGATTTCTTAGTTTCTGCAGATTTATCAGCTTACAAAGATAACCCGAGGAAATGATGCAGAGACAGAGTGATCCACACCTGTGTGCAAAAGTAACTGGCCCCTGAACCTCACCAGTGTAATGACTGCAGTCAGTGTTTGTGATGACGTCACTGTGGAGGACCCACTCTGCGCACCACAGTCTGAATCCAGACGCCGTGTTTGAGGTCACGCCGTGTGTTCTGGATCCTTGTTGAATTCAGGACATGAACTGATCTCCAGCCTGCTTCACTTCGTCTCACAGCGATCAGGCTGGTGTGGAGCTCAACTCAGTTTATTCATCATTTATAAAGTTTGGTGCTTTTAATCATCCCTGTATTTACTCGGGTTATCTTTGTCTGATATCAAAGTTAATTCTGAAACAAATATGCAAAACACTAAGAAATCGTGAAAGAGGCAACGACTTTTCCACAGCACTGTGTCTGTTACACAAACAGGAAAAACAAGTACAACGAGAATAATCCAGCAAGGGGACGAACACAGTCCCCACAGGGAACCTGAACCTTGTTCTCTGGGATTAAAGTCCTCTGGATTATACACACACCACATCCCAACATACGTAGGCTCAGTGCAGGTTTCACCCAGCCCTACAGCTGCAGTCTCCTCCGCCCTCCACAGGGGGCTCCACGCAAACTCGCTCATGTCCGAGGCTTCGTAACTAAACGTCATCGCCATCGGGCTGCTTCTCCCATCTTTGCTGTAATCCCAGAATACGGAGCATCCCGGGACAAAGGCTTTTTAAACTAGAACCGGATCTTGTGCAAACCTCACTGAGCAGAGCCCCAGTGTCCTGGATGAAAGTCTTGTGGATTGTAAGTAAGAGTGAAAGTTGCTTTTACTGGTTTTACTGGTTGCACCTTTGTGCTGCTGTGGTTACAAACAGAGCACAGTGATAAACAAAGAGTCTGAGGCACGGCCGCGGCGGCACGTGGCTCGCCGTGCGTGCCGCTGACTCGTTGCCCTTGTGAGCGTGCTCAGCACATCGCCCTCTCCTTGTCAGCCGTTGTACTGTGTGTCACTGCCCAATTAACGTGACCCACCCCTTCATATCGAGTTAACGAGGATGAGATGTAGAGAGGGCCGCCTTCCTGATCCGCCCAACCCCCTGCGGTGACCCCTGGCCTCCGTTGCCATGGCAATGCTGGGTGTAAAGGGGCCAGGTCGCTGACTAGTTCTGGCCACATTATTTCCGCCCTCTAATTCCAGTTCTTAAAATAAAACCAGCTTCGCTGCTCGCTCTGCTCTCTGGTTCCTGCGACTGCTTTTTCCCGTCGCCGTGACTCCTGCTCTCGGTGCTGCTCTCAGACCTCTGTGAACATCAAACAACGATTATTACGTACAATAATAACGTGACACGTTTCCAGCTGATTTCAACGTTCCTGTGATTGGCTGCCCCTCATCAACAGATCTGAATCGCAGATCTCTATGACATCACAGAACGCCAAAGGAAGTCTGCAGCCGGAGCCTCTGGCCCACAGAGCTGTCGTGTCAACCACAGGACGAGCACGAACATGACAGAACAGAAGCAGAAGTGTTATAGATGCAATCTCAGTCAGCATGACAACAGTCTGGTCCACATCCTTCTACATGCATACCTGCACAAGCGTGCTTTTCCACCTGAGGAAGACTTCTGCCTGAGCCAAAAAGACCCGGGAATCGACCCAGCAGCACGTGGCTGAGACGAAGGTGGGAGGTGCTACCAGGAGAGAGTGATTGGCAGATGCAGATCTCCAAGTTCAAGATTGCTGTTCAACCAGGAAAGAGAGGACCGCCCACTCTGGGTTGGGGAGGAGTTGCTGCCCCAAATAAAGGAATTCAACTTCTCTGGTTCTTATTAATAAGTTGGGAGAGAGGAGCGCTGTACTGGTCTGTTGTGGTGAAGATTTCTTGGTACACTTATGTTCCTACAGCCATGTGATAGATGGAGGACAGAAGCAGCAGGGTCACTCAGGAGGACCGAGGGGGTTCATCTGACCAGGAAACCTCCGGGGTGGCTTCTATCTGAGGTGTGTCGCATGTTGGACTGGCAAAGCAGACCCAGGACACGGGCATGCCTCCGAGGAGCTGGAGGAGGTGGCTGCTCGGAGGGAGGTCCAGGTATCTCTGTTTACAGCATTGCCCTGTGACCTGCATAAATGGTTAGCAGTGACCTTTTGTAAAACCTCAGCTTGTGTAATAATGAGCTGTAAAAGGGGCCGAAAGCTCCGGCTCTGACTTGAACACAGTGTGGAGGTGCCTCGGTCAGACTGGACCTCAGTGCTGTACGACATGGCACAGACCGATCCTTCAACCAGCAGGCAGAGGAGGAGGAGCAGGTGGAGGGACTGACTGAGAAACAGGGAGGTGTGTTTGTGCAAAGCTTCATAAAGAAACCGTCCACACCCCGAGTCCTGTGCGATACACCTCCTCTCCTCTGTGACATTTACAAATCTGCCACCTTTCCTTTATTCTCACTTCTGTCGCCCTCCTTCTCCGCCGTGCTCTCTGCTGTCAACATTAGCATTAAGCCAGCATTAGCCTGCCGCTGTGCGCTCCGTCTCCGGCCTCCATTTTCCGGCTCAGCGTCCGGGCGCAGATAATACAGGAACACCGTCACCTTATCTCCTCAGAAATGACACACTGGACTCACGCCGTGTCAAACGGGGCCTCGTCCTGCTCCTATCTGATCCCCAGACGGAAAATAAAAAACTGCCCGCTGAGCTGTGAGTGTGCGACACAGGCTGGATCTGTGTGTGTGTGTGTTTGTGTGTGTGTGCGCGCGCTCTTTGTCAGCGTTGGTGTGACTGACGCACAGAGATAATCTTGCAGTGGATCGGTGCGCTTGTGTAACCCCGTGGGTGCACGTCGGTCTCGAGCCGTCGCAGAAGTTCGCATCACTCCGGGAGCATGTTAGGAGCAGCACTTAGGGGTCTTTTATTTTGAAAATTGAACTGATTCTCTAAGCTGTTCCTGTGTCTGACTTCCTGCCTTCATCTTCTTCTTCCATGCGTGGCAGTGTGAAATAACTCGCGGCTCGAGTGGGCGCGATCAGAGGGCGGACGCCTGAGTAAGACTGCTGACCTCACTTTACAACAGGTGCATTTAAAGGACATCGTGGCGGCGCCCTACCTGCGAGCACAGGTCCTGCGGCTTCCCCGCCATGTCGTGGGGCATCTCCCGGCAGCGCGTGGACAGGTTGAGGATGGCGGTGGCGGCCATGTGGGCGGCCTCCATGTCGTGGCTGTAGTCGAAGCTGCTCTTGCTGCAGGTGCTGCTGGCGCTGCTGCCCCCGCCGCCGCCTCCCGTGCCCCCTCTGCCGCCACCGCCGCCACAGCTCAGGCTGCTGCCGCTGCTGCTGGGGGCGTAGGTGCTGGTGGTGCTGCTGGCCGAGCTGGAGTTCTTGCAGTAACGTTTGGCTGCGGATGCATACGAGAAATTCAACATGAGAAGAAGAAGCAGAAGTTTTTCCAGAAATACGAACAAAAGTGTCAGATTCACACGTCAGGCCTGAAACAGCGAGCCAAAGCCCAAAAGCTTTTAGTTCAGCACATCACTGACTAACGCTGGGTTAGACGTGCTCCATGCAGATGCTGCAGATGTGTCACAAACTCACATGGTTCACTGTTTCTTATCTCACAGTTTCTTTCTCAGCAGAGCAAAGAAGTTACTGAGAAGTTTGTGCATGTCAGAGTTAGTCGCTCTAAAGGTTTCACCAGCGTTCAGATTTCAGAAATTCTCAAAAATATAAAATGAAACTTTGCTGAATGCTTAAAATTACTGATTTTTATTTCACTAATCTTCACTTTGGCAAATTTTCCCATGTGCTGCATTCTTGCTAATTAGCAGCAGGGGGCAGGATACTAGCTCTGAAGCCTGATTGGAGCCTCCAGGTCAGCTGACCTCTGAGCTCGGTGAACTGTTGCCTGATGAGTTTGTGTCTCGGTCGCTGCTCTGAGGTCTGAATAAAACATGAAGGTCATTCTGCTGCTAGAGTCTGAGCAGGAAGCAGGAGAAGGCGGGGCTACACTGAGTCTCACAAGGTTGTTACACTGTAACAGTGTAGAGTGTGTATTATTTAAAAACATGCAGTTTTTACTGGTTTTCAGTGTTTTTACTAACAAACTGAAGCAAACGAAAGAAAATGAATTGCTGTCTATTTTTAATCTTTTTCTCTTTGTAAACTCATTTCAGTGACTTTTAAAATGCGTCTTTACTTATTATGTTTAACGTGGTCCCGAGGTCCCTCCCTAAGGAACATCGGCGTGTTAGAAAACCCGTCACACAAATGTCTCGAGTTTGTCGTACCGTCGTAGCCTTTGGGCGACGTGTCCCTCTGCCCATGCACTTTGGGAGCGATGGCCCGTTTCCCGTACACGTGGTGGTTGTTGCCGCCGTCGAAGGCGCTGTAGTCAAAGCTGGTCTTGGAGTACTTCTCCAGCTCCTTGGCCAGGTTGGAGCGGGGCGTGCTGGTGGAAACATTGTTCTTGTAACCATACTGTGGATAGTCCAGTTGTTTGACAAAGCACATTGGCCTGGAAAATAAATGACGAGGGGGTGGAAGTTGGACCGAGGCATTTAACATTGCCCACGGGGGGAGGAGAGGAAACTTGGGGTTCGGCTAAAAATGGGCAGACTGAGGGGAAGATGGGAATACCGGAGGGTTAGAGGGTGGAGGGTGGGGCTGGGTGATGGAGACGTGTCCCTTTTATGTGCCACAGCATGGATGTTTCTGCTCTTCCCTCAAAAACATAATCCTGCTACAAGTATTTTTCAAGCGTAGACAATAAAAACAGCTAAATTAAATTTACGCTTTTATTACTCTTGCATACTTCTGATATGCTTTCATCATCTGATATGCGTTTATGGCCTCAATCGGAGACCGAGAAGAAATGAAATGCAAGATCTTAAACTGCTGATGTTCAGTTAGATATAAATATAAAATGTACAATTACTTATGACTTTTTCATCACAGCATTTTCATGACTATCACAGAGGCGCTCGTTCAAAAAGCTTTGCCTTCGCTCTGATAAATGAGGCCAATTTTGTTAAATGTTATAAAGCGTCCATGACGAGCAGAGCGATGAACATGCGGTCTCTTGGATGTGTTCTCAGGGGACGGGAGAACACGAGCATGAAACAAAAAAGGGGAAGACGTCAAGTCTCAATTACAGGATGCACGTGAAGAAAGAACATAACGTTCCAACATGACAAGAGCATTTTATTCTGCTTAAACCAGAACAAAGCCACGTCCCGCCTGCCGCTGCACTGCATTCACAACACACTGTGCTGAATTCTGGGGGTGTGGAGTGAATACTACCTTAGGACTCGGTCGGACGCCTGGTTGGACTTGGGCCCGTCGCAGCTCTGGTGCTTCTCCTTGGCTTTGGCCAGCTTCTCGGCGGCGGCGATGGGACACCCTGACAGACTGCAAAGAGAGAGCGAGTGGTGGAGGACGCGTTTTGATAGGTGAAAGTGTTACAACGAACGCACACGCCGCGAAGCGTCGGGCTCGTTAGAGCGCCTGTCAGAGCGTCAGCCGGGCTGAAAACAGCTCGAGCACATCTGCCTGTCAGACAGTCGATTGCGGCGTCTACTGTAGTTCACAAAGTGTTAAAAAGTGAGGAAAATTAATGAATTTGCATTTTAAGTAACAACGCAGTCAGTAACAGCTTGTATGTTTCTGGTTGAACAGCTTAAAATCATTCTCAGAATAGATATTCCCATATGGACAAACGTGCTCGTTTCCTTCAAACACCTGCTGACAGGAAACGCAGCGCAACTTCCTCCTGACAAATAACTGACCAAATGTGACAAAAGTTCATGTTGTTATCCTTAACCCCGATTATTCTCCATCCAGGCTGTCAGCTGCAGCGCTGGAAAAATGATCTGTGACAATGGCCCGGAGCCAGCGTGGAGCACCTGCCATCAGGGTGCATCAGATGGGGAAGTGTGAAGGAGCACACGATGGAGGCTTCTATCAGCTCTTTCTGCTCCACGTCTGCAGCGCACGCCTGTTTTGCGCCGCCGCCGTGTCACCGAGCGCAGCGGGGAGGCGTTCTGGTCCTCCCAGGTCTGCACCTCTCCCGTCACCCCGGCTGAGTGGCAGAGAGGTGCTAATGGCTGTTGCTACGCCCGACTCCCTGAGCATCTGCTGTGGGTGACACTCCTCTTTCACTGTCACCTCGCCCCGTCTGACAGGCACGAGCGCCCTGCTATTTTGGTTTCTCCCTCCAAACCTGCACCTGACGGATGCCATTTTTTCCCGCCGCGAGCTGATAAATGATTTATGCTGCCGAGCCGCTGCATTTGGAGCAGGCTCGACTAAAATATGGCAGCTGGACTACTTTAATTATGTCCTGCGATCCAGGCAGGGCTATCTGTGGAAGACCAAAACTGCTATAATCAAAAATAACTAAGTAACGACTCAAAGAGCCTCTGAAACAAGTGTTTTATGAAAGGTTTTCATTGTGCAACTTGAATATTTTTGAGGTCCCAACATGACCTTCAGTCAGCTTCCTGTCGTGGCCCCATCACAATCAGCATTATTATAATTAATGATACCACAGCAACATCTTATAGTCTAAAGTCTGAAGGGTTTTTTCTCTAACAGCACTGGTATGATGGGATGTCTGTGACGCAGACGAGCAGAAACCAACGTTTCACTGCAGGAAATTTCAAAAAGTGCATTCTGGGTAAATTTTAAAGATTCATAGCTCTTATAATGCACCTATTAACTTTGATAAAGTGGTGAAACTGTTGTCATGTACATAAACAGAAATTCTCCGTAACTGCTTACATTCACCGTCCAGTCAGAACTTCACAGATGTGAAACAGGAATTGATGCTTGCAGACTGACTCAGGTGAGTGCAGCGTGTCTGCAACCCGTCTGTGTTTGTAAGTAAAACCTTCGCCAGTCTCTTTGAGTCGGGCTGCTGTTGTTTGGAGGCAGGCTGCCTCCCAGCAGAGGCTGAGGGTGTTGCATGGTAAGGCCTGTGCGTCTCATTGGTCAAAAAAATTAAACACAAACACCAGGCAACCACCAATTTTAACTGATTGCAATTAAGTTGCTGTCCAATTTTCACTGTAGTGTGACTACAAGTAGCCAGCAAAAAAACCACATCAGACTATGTTTTATGTATTTAAAGACATATCAGCTTTTTTGATTAACTCATTTATTTTTAAATATGGCAGTGTTGGTCCTCCATATGTTTTCCACATAAACATAGTGTGAGAGGAAAGCAAAAATAACGAGTTTAAGGATAATTAAATCAAGCGAAAAGGACACGAAGGGTGCAAACAGAATCCATCAAACATGTATGAACCAAAATAAGTCCCACAGTAAAAAACCTGAAATAAGTCCAACAATAAATAGCCGAAATAAGTCCCACAGTAAAAAAAAAAAATCATGAAAAGGTCCAACAGTAAAATAACCTGAAATAAGTCCCACAGTAAAATAACTGAAATAAGTCCCACAGTTAAATAACCGAAATAAGTCCCACAGTTAAATAACCAAAATAAGTCCCACAGTAAAATAACTGAAATAAGTCCCACAGTAAAATAACCGAAATAAGTCCCAAAGTAAAATAACTGAAATAAGTCTCAAAGTAAAATAACTGAATTAAGTCCCACAGTAAAATAACCGAAATAAGTCCCAAAGTAAAATAACTGAAATAAGTCCCAAAGTAAAATAACTGAAATAAGTCCCACAGTAAAATAACCGAAATAAGTCCCACAGTAAAATAACTGAAATAAGTCCCACAGTAAAATAACTGAAATAAGTCCCACAGTAAAATAACTGAAATAAGTCTCAAAGTAAAATAACTGAATTAAGTCCCACAGTAAAATAACCAAAATAAGTCCCACAGTAAAATAGTCGAAATAAGTCCCACAGCAAAATAACCGAAATAAATCCCAAAGTAAAATAACTGAAATAAGTCCCAAAGTAAAATAACTGAAATAAGTCCCACAGTAAAATCACCGAAATAAGTCCCACAGTAAAATCACCGAAATAAGTCCCAAAGTAAAATAACTGAAATAAGTCCCACAGTAAAATAACTGAAATAAGTCCCAAAGTAAAATAACTGAAATAAGTCCCACAGTAAAATAACCCAAATAAGTCCCAAAGTAAAATAACCAAAATAAGTCCCACAGTAAAATAACTGAAATAAGTCCCACAGTAAAATAACCCAAATAAGTCCCAAAGTAAAATAACCAAAATAAGTCCCACAGTAAAATAACTGAAATAAGTCCCACAGTAAAATCACCGAAATAAGTCCCACAGTAAAATCACCGAAATAAGTCCCAAAGTAAAATAACTGAAATAAGTCCCACAGTAAAATAACTGAAATAAGTCCAACAGTAAAATAACCAAAATAAGTCCCACAGTAAAATAACTGAAATAAGTCCCACAGTAAAATCACCGAAATAAGTCCCACAGTAAAATCACCGAAATAAGTCCCAAAGTAAAATAACTGAAATAAGTCTCAAAGTAAAATAACTGAATTAAGTCCCACAGTCAAATAACCGAAATAAGTCCCAAAGTAAAATGAGAGAAATAAGTCCCAGAGTAAAAAAAACAAAACAAAAACGAAATACGTCCCATAGTAAAAAAACATGAATTAAGTCCAACAGTAACATAACCGAAATAAGGAGGGGTGCAGGCGCTGGGTCCGGGCTGAGCTCTTACCTTCGGTGGGAGTTTCTGTTGCTATTGACATGGCCGCGTCCCGTGCAGCCAGGCGTAGGACACTTAAGAACATTCTCATACATTGCCACAACTTCGCACAGACAGGAGATAGGAGTGAAAGACAGGGAAGGTTAGGAGCCCCTTACAATCAGCCATGAGCTCTATTAGAGTGTGAGGAGCTTGGCATTATAAACATCATTAAGAAATGAGCCTGAGTGAACCCAAATGACCTCTTCTTCATTTTAATGAACACTAGTTTGAAAGGGCAGGCGAGGTTTCCCACCATATTGCTTCCACTTATCCAGCTCTTTCAAATTAGTATTCATGGAACGGGGCAGTCATGAATAAAAAGATGTCATTTGAGTTTAGCAGGACAAAGCCAGCAAGAAATGGAGGGAAATTTCTGGACATGCAAAGAGCAGAGCGACCAACAGCCAGCAATCATGCACAACAACACATGCCGCCTTAAAATCAATGAAGAAGCAGACAGAGGGGCGCAGCGCCGTGATGGAGTGCGCTCTGTTATCACGTGCTCGTCGTTAGAGTAAGAGTGCAGTCTTCAATACCGTTTACCATTAAAACAGTCCATAACTGCCTCGCATCCCCTCGGCAACCGGCCAATTAGATTAATGATCTATGGATGTCCGAGAGGAGCGCCAGAGCACCGCGGGCGGAGGCGCGAGGAAGGGGTCGGCATGACACCGCTGACGTGCGGGGCCAAACCCCATCGGCACCAGCTTCATCATTATCACCCCCTTAAACTTTAACCCCTCATCATCCTCCTTCCCTTACATACTAATTGGTGTTGGGTGCAGGTAATTGGACAAAGCCCGCCGCCTCAGCTCGCCAAAAGCCAATACATTATGCATTTCCCGGGTTTTTCCTGCCCTCTGCGAGGACACGCGCACAATGCCGAGGAATTAAAGGCAGAATCGGTGAGCGCAGATATTAACCGCAGCAGGATGTGGCTGCGCTAGCGTCACGTGCACCAAAGGTAAATCACTTTAAAGACCAAAACAACGACTCCCTGATGAAATATTTTAATATTCCACAAGAACGGAGCTACAATGGGCAAGCAGGAACGGGAATTAATGAATTTGAGATCTAATTTAATCGTCATTTTTCACAAGGAAAGGAAGAGTGTGGCTGCACTGTGTGATTTCCCAATTAAATGAAGCCACTGCATTAATAATACATCGTCCATTCAGTACAGCAAATGTGTTAACAGGGGGGAGAGGCTCGCCCGCCGCTGAATCCGCCCTGCAGGCAGTCACATGTGTGGCATGTATTTGTCTTTACAGGAGTCTCTGTGCACGGCCACTTATACGTCAGCCATAACATGGCCGATAACACTGAAAGCTCCTGATAACGCCTCTCTGCACAGCAACGGTCCTGATGGGATGACATCTGTTTGCTCAGGTGCACGGGCAAACAGGTAGCACGCCCTAACGCCCTAAAGCTTGTTTCACACCCGTACTGGGTATATTTGTAACCAGCACACCAAAATCAGGCTTCTCCAACATTCTGGACAGCAGGTGCTGCGCAAAAAGACACTGAGCTCGAGCCCCGAGCAGTTTGTTGCATCCTGTTTCATTTCAGGATTGATGGAAACTTAAATACAATCTCATGGTTTTGTCTGGAAGCAGGTGAAAGCACTCATGAGCGCCACCTGCTGCACTCCTGGCTGATGCGCGGCCAGTTTCGGTACAAAAACAGGAAGTGGGACAGCTCCCCGAACGCCTGAATCATCCGTGGTATCGTCTTCTCCAAAAGTTAGCCGGACACAGTGAGAAAGAAGGAGGAGGAGGAACACGGATATCATATCCCCAAATCTCCAGTGACAATCAATTCAAGACCTTTCCAAATTCCATTTTGGGGCTCTTGATCTCGCTCAAGGTCAGCTGCCCTGAGCGACTTCACATTTCTGGGAGATGATTACATCTCAGGTTGGAGACCTTGTGCGGGCGGCACTCCATGGAACAAGAGACATCTGTGACACTGTGCTGGTCTTTACAAGCCTGCCTTTAATGGTAACTAATTTCTCCTCTTTTATTTTGATTGCAGTCCGGGTCACAGCGGATCATAACTTGATTTTCACGCTGCGTTTAATGAAACGTGTAAAGGGGGCTTTTATTGAGAAGTTTGCACAAGGTGAATGAGACTAAATAGCCGGGGTGAGTTCTCCAAAGGGAAACGTCACTATTCATTCAAGGCTAATGTTTATTGCCACTTCACTTGATCTGTGGCTCGGAGATATGACACTGCCTTTCTATCCAGTGGAACTTAATTGAGCAAGGAATACAAATAAATGAAGAGGGTTTGTGGCGTGGACGGCTGCAGCACGCACCAAGGTCTGTGAGCTTTTCAGACTTTAGACAAAACTGAAGGACTCGATTAAAAATTAAAAAGGTACACAAATAAAGGAAAGACCTTTTCTTTCAGCCACATATACACTGATGAAGCATGCAACCCACATCTCGATCGCTGTCAGTCAATGCAGCTGACTCCAGTCGCTGCATTGCGGCTATTAGTGCATTATCACAGCCTCATTTCCACCTCATCACCACGGCACATTAGGCAGGCAATCGGCAAGCAAACCCACGGCCCCGTGCAAAAGGTCACAAAAGAAGTGCTGCCGTGACCCGTGTAATCCCCGAGGCATCAGACACTCACAGCACCGCACGCACGAGCATGCCTGAGCAACAACATTGCTGCTGAACGCTTACTTTCAGGTGGCACCCGGTCTTTGTGCGGGCAGCCCGAAAGGCTCCGGTGGTGTGGGTACAGGCCCGTCACGTGACCCGTGCCGTCGCAGCCAGGTGTCGGACACCGACTCTCCTTCTTGTCCACACGTGAAGCGTCTGTGAGGGGAAAGATTTGGAGGTCATTAGCACCCAGGTGGCAGCTGACTGTACGTTACAACTCCTCTCTGGACTCCAGCAGGGCTGCTTTGCATGATTCACGCTTCAAAATAATCCCCCTGTGGTTCATCCTCTGTTTGAAACAAGCTCTTTTAGCTCCTCCCTCTTTAACATGGCTTTCTTCTGATTGGCTGCCCCTATAAAGGGCAGATGGGTGGGGCTTCTATCAAAACTTTGTGACCTCATATTGAGCCAAGAATAGAAAAAAACTGTGATTGACTGACTGTTTACATCAGTCGGCAGCTTGAGTTTACTGCACAGGCTCTGAGCTTATTATTAGAAACTTTGGTTATATTTAATATGAACACCCAGCGCTGGAACACGTCATATATGATAGAGTATAACAGCGATGGTATTTAGATTCTACATGTGTCGGCCTGCCCCGTCTCCTGCCATTGATGAAACCTCTACTGAGGACATCACTGTTCACTGCATCCATGAAAACTGTGACATTAAATTAACAGCAAAGAAACGAATAAAAGTATTCTGAGATGAAGAGCAGCTTCTGCCTCATGCTGAGATTTAGTAACGTTAACGGTACTTTTACGATTGCACATATTTTTTCTGATGTCATGAAATGATGTCAGAACAACTTCATGCTAACACATCTGTTTTTTGGTTTCACATCGTGTATTCTTCACTAACTTTGGGATAAATGGCACCTTACAGCGGTCACCTTTACCCATCGGCCAGCTGTCTGACCCTGATGGTTGAACGAGTGATTATGAAATCTTAAAATCCAAAGTAAAGGACTATTTATATGGAGTCGCACGACATCACGTTCACTGTGTTTCAGACATTCTGTGTAAGCTAACCACAGACAGTTCAGTCCTTCAAATGTTTCAGGGTAAATATCTGTGAGTATGGACTCTCAGGTTAACGCAGACGGATGGAGGCTGAAATTTTGGATGTGTGATCTCTGACCGACCATAGAAACACAGTTTTACAGGTCAGCAACAGAAATTTTGTTTGCAGGCTCTTATATACGAGGCTCATATCAGCTGAATGCTTTCACACATATTATAGGTTGTGGTCAGATGAAGTATGACAGCATGCACCAAATCCAAACGAACTTTTTCTGAAAGGAAAAGTTTCTGTTCATCAAACATCTGTGATGTTGTTCTCCCTCTCCCCTTTTGGGAGAGAACCTTTGGGCTTTGGTGCAGGGATGTAGAGACGGCCATGGACCAGGACCACTAACATTTATTTATCACAAGTTTTCTGTGAATATTCGCCACAATTATGTAAACATGAATGAATGAATTTGAAGCTCCATTTTATATGTATGAATATTCATTTATAACGATAAAGTGAAACTGACAGACACTTTCTGAATTTCCAGGCTGTGTTTGTATGAAGAAGCAGAGATTCTGATCGAGTTTGTTTACTGTTTGTTTAAATCTGAAGGAATTGTGAAATATTAGAACTTTTACATGTTTGACCTTCAACAGAAAGAACTTAGGCTCCTTTAAAGCCGCATCATGCTTTTCTTCATTAAAACCAGCTCACAGCTGCACGTGACAGTTTGCTGGGTGCACGCACATGTCCTCAAACACACACAGCGGAGGAGATTGTGTTTCCCTTTCCAAAACCTGGATCTCTTGTTTCCTTCAAACTCAGAGCAGATATGGTTACCACCAAAAAGCAGCGATGCCAAGTTGTGCCAACTGGCATTGTTTCTGGAAATGCAACCATCCAGCTTTAAAATCCTCTGACCCCCGTGTGCAAAGTCAAGCTGAGGGGCAGTAAATATGCGATATTCGAAAGTGAAAACAGGTTTGTGCATTTTCATGGCAGAGTTTCGGAGCCGTGTCAGATTGCAGAATGAATTTGGAGTCATTGGATTGACAGAAACCTTTATCAGGAGCGTGTTTTAGAAGACTAGGCAGTGGAGGGGTAATTATCTCACAGCACAGAAAGACAGACCACTGATTAAAGTTTCAAAGGCCCGTGTAACTCAGAAGCTCCGACTAAAACACGGAGTGATGAACCAAAATAAAGCCCTGAGATGCAGAGTAAGAGAAGGTTGGGGTTCTGTATATGAGTGGGGGAGGACTGCTACAGTTTGTTGTGGGGAGGAGAGAGCCGAGCGTGAAGGTGAGCTTTCGATTCATTGGTCAGTCTACATTCCTATCCTCACCCATCACCAGCAGATGTGGGTAACGACCGGAAGAATAAAATAAAGGATACAATATATAGAAATGAGCTTTGACTGAAAAGTGTCAGGCCTCAGCCTCAAATGGAGACCAGGACTCGGAGTTATGGCTGTAAAAGAATATTTTATACACAGTTATATAATTTGGGGGGCGGATGTGGTTCAAGAGGTAGAAAAGGCCTTCCAGTAATCGGAAGGTCGACTGATTCATCTCGATCCTGACACCAAAGTGTCCAGATACAGAACCCCAAATTGCCTCCGATGCATCCATGTGGCTTGCAGCGTCAAAGCACTTTGAGTGCTCACTGAGAGCAGAAAAACTCTATATAAATACCAGTCCATTTACCATTCACCATAAAATATAGACATCTGATTGTGAAAATTGTGGGAAAATAGCAGTGCTACCAGCAGCTGTCTGTCTCCTGAGAGGCCTCGAATGCATGTTGGGTTGACTCCAGAAAAGAGGTTAGACCCGGAGCTGCTGGGGGTTAACGGAGCAAACTGTGTGGCAAAGTCGGAACGACTGTCTGGTGCAGCTGTGAGATTCAGAAATAATGCTGCTGGTGCAGAGAGTGCAGCGAACGGGCTCCTGTAAGTGGATGGAGATCAGTTGAACCACTGAAGGTAAATACTCCTGAGTCTGAACATTTACCTGGCTGACTAACTCTTCCAGGCTGCAACAGTAGGTAATAACACACATTAGCAAGCTCAGTGGTTGAAGTTGAAGTCTAAAAACATCTTTAGAAACCTGAATTCCCTGAACTTTTGCTCTTCTCATGATTTATTTTATGCCTGTAATAACTGGAGGCCCATTGTGTCTTATGAGGTGAGGTTTCCAACCAGTAGAAAATCCTGAGACAGGAGCTAGACCCCAGGAACTAGATATGGATGGATGGAAGGGATGGTTGGATGGATGGATGGATGAATGGATGGATGGAAGGGATGAAGGGATGGGTGGATGTGTGGATGGATGGATGGGGGAGACAGGGAGGGATTAAAGTAAGGGAGGGATGGATGGATGTGTGGATGGATGGAGGGAGGGAGGGAGGGAGGGATGGCTAAAAAGGATGGGTGCCTGGTTGGATGGATGGATGAAAGGAAGGGATGGATGGATGGATGGAGGGAGGGAGGGAGGGAGGGAGGGCTAAAAAGGATGGGTGCCTGGTTGGATGGATGGATGAAAGGAAGGGATGGATGGATGGATGGAGGGAGGGAGGGAGGGAGGGAGGGATGGCTAAAAAGGATGGGTGCCTGGTTGGATGGATGGATGAAAGGAAGGGATGGATGGATGGATGGGTGGATGTGTGGATGGATGGATGGATGGATGGATGTGTGGATGGATGGATGGATGTGTGGATGGATGGATGGATGGATGTGTGGATGTGTGGATGGATGGATGGATGGATGGATGGATGTGTGGATGGATGGATGGATGGATGTGTGGATGGATGGATGGATGTGTGGATGGATGGATGGATGGATGTGTGGATGGATGGATGGATGTGTGGATGGATGGATGGATGGATGTGTGGATGGATGTGTGGATGGATGGATGGATGGATGAATGTGTGGATGGATGTGTGGATGGATGGATGGATGTGTGGATGGATGTGTGGATGGATGGATGGATGAATGTGTGGATGGATGTGTGGATGGATGGATGGATGGATGGATGGATGAATGTGTGGATGGATGTGTGGGTGGATGGATGGATGGATGGATGAATGTGTGGATGGATGTGTGGATGGATGGATGGATGGATGGATGGATGAATGTGTGGATGGATGTGTGGATGGATGTGTGGATGAAGCAAAGTGGAAGGAGTTCATAAAAGACAAAATGAAGAGGGGACATGAAGGCACACCTACTCATTCATTTACTAATAAGTCACCAAACCAAATCTCGTCTCTCATTCATCAGAACAAAACTCCTCGTTATCCTCGGTGGCCGTCGTCCATCTATGTCACATTACAGGGGCCCATGAATACGGCACATACTGCTGCGTCATGTCTGGCTCTGGTCTCTGGCACCAGGGTAATATCACGTTGATAACGCGGCCTGCGTGTACACCGAGGCTTCTTTTTAATGGCTTCTTATTACATTGGCTGTTAATGTTTGTATGTTGGAAATAATTCCCCACTTCCATACGCATGACCGCACGTGTACACAGACATGATGCTCGTGCCTGCCACACTCCTCTTGCAGGGAGTGGAGGCAGCCAAGTGGAAGGCATATTAGAAAGCAGTGGATATTGATTGTGGCTGGGGACGGTCTGCGCTTTGCATAGCAAATGGCCCCCATTACCATACCATCTCTGGATAATTAATGTGCAGTCAGTAGGCCCGTCGTTCGTTATCGGTCATTCTGATACTGTTCAATTTTCATCTCAACCTCATGCTTCTCTCTTCCCCGTCCCGCCCTCTTCCTCGCCATGCTCTACTTTATAAATCACGCACAAGAACCCTGGTCAACGAGTGTCTGCTACTATCTCGCCTGAGGGAAGATGCTATCGTGACGCAGCCGTCTTGCGTCCTCTCATTATTCCAACATTAGCCAGACACAGAGGCCACAGAAGGCCCTTGAAATTAGCATTTGTGTGGCATTTAAGTTGCAATACAAACCTGCTGTGAGATGTGTGGCATTTAAGGTGTGATACCATCCTGCTGTGAATTAGCATGCTCTTATTTGTTGCTCTTATCTGATATCTTCCTTATGGGAGGGAGCAATTTAACCTTGTTAGGCCCGTATATTGTTGTTGTAAAGGATAAGATAAGAAGAATAATTAAGAGTTAAACAAAGGAATTTGCAATCAGACCGCTGCGTGAATGCCAATGTAATTTTTCTGTGACTTTACTTTGTGCGCAGTACACAGCATAACAATTAGAACCGAGGGTGTTCTGCAGTGTTTGTACTGCAGGATTAGCTTGATATTTGTCGGTATCAATCTGAATGGTAGCTCATAGCTACTCTCAACAAATTTAAAGAGTTCCCTGCAGAATGAATCCTTTCTGCAGCCAGAAGGCCTCTATTTTGTGGTTTCTCCTCCCAAGTGTTTGCACAGGTTTAAAAATAGGCAGCTTTACCCCAAGCTGCATCACAGGGATGAGATTTTCGGTCCTAACAGGCCGTGCAGATTGCCATTACTTATGCCTGACAAGCCTACCCTCTGATGTTTCCATGCTGGCCTATTTTAACAACATAAGCTGCTGCTGCCGCTCCCGCTGCTACCGAGATGCGAATTTCCAAATTGGCTGAAAAAGCTTGTCCTGGGGTTACAGCGAGGTTCCCAGAATGCATGTGGGCTGCCTGGTCTCCAGCACAGGATAGATAAAATACAGAGTTGTCAGGAAAACATTTTACCTGAGCTTGTTAAGGTCTTAACATCCGCCACGTCACCGGGGACTGGTCCAGGGTTAGGGTTCAGGTTGGGTTTTATTTTAGCCACATGCTAAAATTTCTGAAAATTTCTGAAACTAAAGATGTTCCATTAAGATGTTCCAATCTGGCAAAAAATTGCACAAAGCCCAATGCTAATCCTAACCTTGGTTGGGTTCCCGATGACCTGGTGGAACGTGCTGCGATCCGCACATTTCCATGATACTTTTTGTTTACCAAGCTGGTCGAGCTGATTAACTGTCCTAATTCTCTAAAATGAGCTACACTGTGAAACTGTGGAGGAGCTTACCGATCGAACAGGTGCAGCTCATACTGAAAACTGTTCAAACACTCGGATTTCTTTTACAAAATGAGAAACCACACTGAACCAGCTTAAATGCTGCTGTTGTCGTATGGTGTGCGTCCGTGTTTGAGAGAACGGCTCACCTTTATGGTAGAAAGGCTTCTTCATACCATCGGGAAGCCGGGCTTTACGCTCAACGCCGTAGCCGTGCCGCGGGCCGTGATCTTCATGGCCATACCTCACCCCGTCTCTTCTGGCAGCCTCAGCAGCCATTTTATCCCTCATTGCCTTGGCGCGTTCGGACTCTAGTGCAATAGCCTTCTCTAGCAGGGACAGATTCCCCTTTGTCATGTCAAACACTTCTTCTGATCGGTCCGAGGTCACAGAGGCCGTGTCCTCATCGAAGTCCCGGTGGTGAGCGTGGTACCGGTTGTCGTGTGCACAACTGGAGAAGGCCTTGGAGCGTGGGCTCAGCTGCTCCTCGAGCTTCATGAGATTGTCCATGTCGGAATAGTTCCTATCGAGCGTTCGCCTGTCGTCCTGGCTGTTGTGGAAGTCCCCGTAGCCGTGATGCTGGGGCTGTTGATTGGGATCCTCGCATGAGAAGTGATTTTGCTGGGACGGTGCGTTTCGGTCGATGGACTTTGTTTCGCTGAGTTTCCGAGCGAGGTCGAAGCACTGGTTCCGTAGACACTCCAGACTGCTCAAACACACCTCTTCATCGCTGTTTTCTATTTGTCCATTACTGGTGGTCTTAACTTGTCCATTACCACCATTGTGCGCATTTACCCCATTGTTCGTGCAGTCAACCGCATCCCCGTTGTCGGCCGTGCCGTCCTCGAACTCCTGTCCGTCCAAGTTGTCGGACAGCACGGCGCCGTGACCCTGTGCCAGCAGTTTGAGGGAGTCCACCGTTTCCCGAACCACGTCGCTGTCAACATCCAAACTCAGATCGCCCCTCTGAGTTTCATCCCCTTCCCCTTCTTCTTCTTCCTCCTCTTCCTCCTCCTCTTCTTCTTCCTCCTCCTCTTCCTCTTCATCCTCCTCCTCCTCTTCCTCCTCCTCTTCCTCCTCTTCCTCCTCCTCTTCATCCTCAGCACTGTTAGAGGAGTTGCTGTTCATCTCAGACTCCGTCATGGCACGGTTGGCAGCATCTTCTGCGATCTTGCCCAGGTTCAGGAGCGACTTGGCCACAAGTTCGTCGTAGTTTTCGTACTCATCGTTGTTGTTGTCGTCTTTCTCCGCCGTCGGGCCGGATTTGGAATTGCTGCTGCCTCCGCCTCCACCGCCATTGCCCTCGGCCCTCTCACCGCTGCTCATCTGATCGTCCTCTGTTGGAAAGAAAGAACAAGCGTCTTGTAATTTCATTTCCGTCATTCTATTTTACTGCTAAATCAGATTTCTGGGCTTGGTCCATCTAAATTGGATAAGGAACTCTTTGCTTCCCCTAATAATTTACTTTGAGAGTCTTAACAGCAGCTTGTGTTCTGAATTGTGAATCAGCACAGGAAGTTAAATGCAGTGGCTTGGGAAAATTCCAGAGAAAGATGCTCTGCTAAATGAGACTCTATCAAACAAGTTCTACGTTCCCCCTTTCCCTACCTCTCTTAATTTACAGGTCCTCTGATTATCCTTTAACACCCACCACATCACATCACATCACATCAATGATTCCCTGGTGAAAGTTAGCCCTTCACAGGTGGGAAAGACTTTTTTTTAAAATATGTATCTGTTATAATGATTATTTTCTTTGTTATTTGGCTCAAAAATGACATATACCAACCTACCAACCTTTTCCCATACAGGGTTACGGTTGGCGGCTTGGGCGTTGCCATCAGTGACGACTTAGACCTCAGAGTATTAACAGGGTGATGATATTCCTGGCTTGGGAAAATTCCAGAGAAAGATGCTCTGCTAAATGAGACTCTATCAAACAAGTTCTATGTTCCCCCTTTCCCTACCTCTCTTAATTTACAGGTCCTCTGATTATCCTTTAACACCCACCACATCACCAGTGAGCTGCTTAGGGTTAAGATTAGGTTTTCATCTATGCCTTTATCTGTTTTTTTCATCTGTTAGCCCAACTGGAAACCTTATTAGAAGAACTGCGAGAACACAGTGAAGACACCTTGTTTCAAAGGTGGCGTTGGCTACTTTTTCAAACTATACTTACTTAGCATTAACTTAGCCGTCCAACTGTCACTCCAAATGATTCCCTGGTGAAAGTTAGCCCTTCACAGGTGGGAAAGACTTTTTTTAAAAATATGTATCTGTTATAATGATTATTTTCTTTGTTATTTGGCTCAAAAATGACATATACCAACCTACCAACCTTTTCCCATACAGGGTTACGGTTGGCGGCTTGGGCGTTGCCATCAGTGACGACTTAGACCTCAGAGTATTAACAGGGTGATGATATTCCTCGATAATTCTTTAAGTAGTCAGTCTGTAGTGTGAAAACCGAAAGCAAAACTGAAATCATTGCATTACTGTGAACATTTCTCACAGGAAAGTCTAAAATCTAAGAGATAAAATGTTCCCTGTGCACCACCATAAACCCCAAACAGCAGCTATTCATCGTGCGCCTGTAAAGTTCCTTTTTTCATTCAATCAACAACATCTTTAGAATTCCTTTCAGTGCCTAATTGATTCTGACAGACTGCGAAAGGTTACTGAACCTCTTCTGTCAGTAATTTCAAGCACTCACTCCTGGAGCACTTCCAATCTCTCCTTTCACATTTCCGCCCCGAGCCGCCAAGAGCACATCGCTCACATTGGCGTCACATTTGCCACTTACATTCCTGCAGAGAAAATGAACCCACAGGCTCACACAGACAGATATCTAATGAGAGATTTCATCACTTTTGGTGCAAACGAGCAAGGCAAAAAAATAATATTAATAATAATAACAATAATTATAGAAAACAATATAACATAATGGAAAAAGCATGTAATTAGTGATGCAGACTGTTTCATTAGTGATGAAATATTAATTACTGCTGGGTTCAAAGACTTAATTGTAATCAAAACAATGATATGAATTTTGGTTTTTTTTCCAAGGAGCTACAAAGGATGAGATCTACATTTTCATACATTGGGGGGTCAAAAGGAAAACATTTATGCATCAACTGTGCAACTTGAAGAACCTACTGACAGTTTTTATGAAGACTACATGAAATCAGCTGTAAATAACTTCTACACTGGTTGCATGACGTTGATATCTCCATCACTGAGATCCTGCGTTTGGCGTGACGATGCTGAATGTTCTTAGCTGACGGATTTATGTCCAAACGTCTTTGCTCACCTCGTTTCAGACCAACAGCCTAAAACCCGGTGACTGCAATCACAGCCACATGTTCAAAATGGTGACTGGTTCATTCTGGATTTTAGACGTCATGTAAAGGTGAGAGGTAACCATGACTTTCTACACATACACTGCTTTCCCTGCGCAAACACACTTACGAGCTAACAAGAGCAGCACAGTATCGCCGCTTTGGAGCGAGAAGAGAGAGCAGTCACGAATGACCAGCCTTTGACAGTGCAAGGCTTCTTATTCTGCACCAGAGGTTTCATTTTTGATTGCATGGAAACAGTCTGAAGAGCAATCAAGGTGCACAAAAGGGACGTGAAAGAGATTAAACGGGAAACAGAGTAGTGGTGTTGGGTGACGCTCCAGAACAGCACCCGTATTTGCCCAGCGACGGAAAGAGGTTTCTGCTTTCCTTCTGCAGACGTAGATGCAGGAAGTCCTTCCACTCCAATAAAAATCATGATGATTATAGAGAAGGGTTTGGCAACAACAGCACACGGCAGCATGCAAAGCACTTATCAAAAATACATGGTAATCAGGCAGTAGCCACAGAGCGCGAGGGAGAGGCTGCTGACAGGCTGACGAGGCGGTGGCAACAGTCCACGGTCTCATTGTTAAGGATAAGACCTCGGCTGTGGGCTCTAATGAACACCAGTCTGCAGAGATGTTTTCACATGGCTGCCGAGATGCCACATCAACACGTTGGGTGGGTAGAGCTGCGCGCCAAGCAGGGTTAACACACTCCTCTCTCTGAGCTTCACTCTTAATTGGACTTGAAGGCACTGTCAGGTCCAATCGTGATGCGGGGGTGCAAAGCTGAATCTGCTGGAGAGAAACCTGCCAGATCTGGTGTTGGGCACGCCAGGCGGGGGGGAGACGAGATAACATATGGGGCAGGAGTTTCTCAAATCCCAGTCCCAAACCAGGGGCGCTGTTTTTGTATTTTATCCAAATGAAAGGCAACATTCAGCTGAACCTGGAGCTCGGAAGCTTTTCAAATGAGAAAATAATCGTTTTCCAAAATAATCCGGCTGCCGTTTGAGTAATTTAACATGATTTAGTTCCTTTTAGCCTCTGTCCTAACGATGAAGGTCAAACCATTTCAATGGGGAATAACTGAAAAAAGGCGACTCCATCAATTTAGATCATTTATCCATAATTAGAAGAAGCAATTAATATTATTATTTTTTTTAAAAAGGAGCTCTCTGAAAAAATATCAATAAACCAACAGATAATTTGGTCTCAGAGCAGCTGCAGTAAAGGCTCTGAAAATAATATGCAAGGAAAATGTGCAAATGAATGAATGACATTAACAAAGCATATTAGAGAAATAACAGGCTGTGTGGATCGGACTGTCGGTGCACATCTCTTATTCCAATGCAGAGGTCTGCGTTGGAGCTTCACCTGTACCGGGCCAACGCTACGACATTACAGCTATCAAACCGCAAACAGAACAAGAGCTGCATTAAACACAATAGAAACAGTAAATGGAACCATTTTTAATGAGTAGAAAATATAAACTGTTACCCAACAAATATACTCTTATTTCTGCGTTTGGCAGTGAATTTGGTTAGCTGAGGTTAGCAGCAACCGCTGCTAGTCTGGCTTTGACTGAAGGGACGCACTTCCTGAGATGTTCACCATGATTCAGGAAAAATTTATCCTCCACAAACTCAACACAGTTGTGCACTGGTTGGATTTTAAACACATAAAACTTTTCATATTTCAGTTTTTGAGTTGAAATGCAAAGACAGCGTCTTCACCTGCATTCTTTCTGACGGCCAGCAGAGGGCGACGTGTCCGACTGTATAGAAGTCTACATGAAAGCGAGACTGCTGCCGGCCTCACATCTCAGCTCAGTAAATACTGTTCTGATACATTTCTGGTCTCAGTCGCTGGTTTAAAGTCTTGCTGAGTAAAACACGATGCTTATTTTGTAGTTTATGTCTTAACTGAGTGGAAAAAAGGAACAATAAAGGTGGGTATGCTGCAGGTCGCTTTAATGCCTATGCTCCCTATTGCTCATTAGGCATAGTTCAAAATAACCAACACGGCAATGATGGGAACACAGAGTCTGCATTCGTTTATAATCTTCCTGCCATGATCAGCCTTTGTGCTGAGTGAAATTTTAACCTTCCAATTAATGCAGAGACACTAAAATGTTATTTATTCAAACACATGCTTTGTTACCTGTCTCACCTGTTGATGGCTATTTTTGCTACAGGTTTGTAGCATTAGCATCAGAATTTCCTGCAAATTCCATGGGAACAAAATGATGAATAACAACCGTGAGCTGCATCTGGCAGTCACTGGTGAAGTTACTAGCTGCCCTTTCATTCGCCACTGACTTTTGGTTACGTGCGTAACCTCGGTTCCAGCTTTGATCCGAGCAAACGTGTTCCAGCTGTTTGGGCCTGACGCTGGTCTTTTTGGGGCGGAAATGCATGGAACCAGTTCTAGATCAGGCACCGTGTCCACTGGAGCTGGGTGCTACAGGGCAGCGGTCCCCAACCCCGGGGCCACAGACCGGTACCGGCCCCTGAGTCGTTGGGTATCGACTCACGGGTGTGAAATTTATAGTTTTCAGGGTTTTTGTCGTTAACTCGGTTTCCTGTGTTGTAGCTGTGTCTTATTTTGAAAGAAATATTTACGCGTTACCATAGCGACCAGACAGCATTAAGGGGCAGAGAGGAGGATGTTACTCTCAATGTTGTTGGCACATTTCAGGAGGACGCTGCTAATAAAGTTACACAATTACACAGTGAATTCATGTTTACTATTATATTTACAAAATGCCACAGTTTTTGTCTCGGTCGTATTGTTTTATTTCGTCGTATTTATCTGCGACACCTTAAAGGCCGGTCCGTGAAAATATTGTGTGACATTAAACCGTCCGTGGGGCAAAAAAGGTTGGGGACCGCTGCTGTAGGGTGTGTTTCCACTGTGACAACGTTTCTATAACCAGTCGAACTAACCTACATTTTGACAGGCTTGATAACTGTTTGGATACTTTCTGTCACGGAGGACAGAGTCTGTGGGCTGCATCTGTGAATCACTGATGAGTTTCTCCCAGTCGCCCCTCCCATATCCACTAACAGCAGTACTGGCACCAGTGTTTTAGGGGTGGAAATGCACAGAACCAGATCAAAATGTCATTCTCCATGGAGTCAGAGGAGTCACCTCCTCTGAGGCAGTGTGTGTGAAAATGATAACTGGCACAACCTCCCACCTCAAACACAACGATGAGCGTTGTTGTGCAGCAGCAAGCTGCTCTCTGCTTTGTTGCACCAGCACCAATCGTCCTAAATATGTGGGGCCGGCACTGGACCTGCACAGCCGCTGCTTCGGTGGAAAATGACATTAAAAAGTGCCTTTAAACCCTTCACTGAAGGTACTCTTACCCATTATGCTTAACGCGTTATATCAATAATTAATCATCAATAACAATAACAGGTGGAAATGACGGTGCTCTCACCTTGCCCTTGATTCTGCTCTCCTTCCTCCTCCTCTCCGTCTTCATAATCCACCTCTTCTACTCCTTCCTCCTCCTCCTCCGCCTCTTCCGCCTCCACCACCCTCCCTTCATCACCCTCCTCTTCTTCTTCCTGCTCCACCTCTACCTCCTCCTCCTCCTCTGCTTCCTCTTCCCCCTCTCCATCCCCTGTCTCCACCTCCCCGTCCTCGTGCTCCATTTGCTCTACATTGTAGTCCATGTAGGCTTCTACCTCCTCCTCTTCCTCCTCCTCCACTTCCCCCTCCTCTTCCTCATCCTCTACGGCTCCTTCCTCCTCCTCTTCCTCCCGGTCATCCATCTCCTCGGTTCCATCTGTCTCGTAGCACTCCTCCATTGTGGAGTTGTCCATGTCATCAAGGTAGGTGCTCCTCTTTGGGGATGTTTCCAGGGTTTGTCTGTCTATGCTCTTCCTCTTCTTGGCCAGAGGGCAGCCGTACACACTGCAGAGGAGAGATAAGAGGGCAGCCGTTAGCCGTTAGCACCACCTGGCCATAAACGTTCACTCTGGTTTGTGCCCGGGCCTGTGCTGCGACGCTGTGGTTATAAAGTACATCGCTCAGGAGCAAAGAAATATTCAGAAAAGATCAAACTTTGCCCAAACGGCCTTAATTAGACACGCACTCATTAACTGATAAACAACAAAACGCAAAGACGTCGACTCTCTATCTGTGCAGGGAAACAAAAAGCAGAAGATCTGGTTTAGTTTCCACATTCATTGATATTCAGGTACCATCAGTTTTCTCTTCCGGCAGGAGAAAATCACTGTGCATGCCCTGCAAACGCTTTGTTCCAAACTGATATGTCCTTGTTCCCAAGTGAAGCAAAACACATCTGCCTGTCTGGAATTGACTGTAAGGGGAAACAGACAACCTGTAGCCTGATTAATTGAATCTTGCCGAGGCACCTCGGGTTTTAATGTATTCTCTGGCTCCCCCCGGCAGCAGGGGGACAGATCCTAATCTGATAATCTGATAATCTGTGTATTTGCTCCGGCTATTGATCACAGGGGCTTAATCCATTTGATTCATCAAACCTCGGAGAGCCCCGACTCCTACCGGGCCCCCCGAGCCGCCTGTGTGTGCGACCGTTCGTGTGTGTTGTGGCTGCGCGCACACATTTGGCACGTTAGAACAAAAGCACCACACAGTCAGAATTATGATGAGTTCTGCTGAGTGTTTTGGCCATCAAATAAACCCCCTGTCCAGGCCCGAGTGCGAGAGAGCTAAACACGCTTTGGGCATGTTCACTCGGCTGTGAAATATCCCTGGCTCCCATTTTTACAACCTCTGGATGTTTCCCCGGGTTCTGCGCTACTTAGAGTGAGACCTGATGTGAACGAATGGCACGGGCGGCACGTGAGGGGAGAAAATGGCAGCTGTTAGTCACTGTGAGCTACTTTTGTGCTGGGAAAAACTCATCGCAGTGGTCAGACGGTCTCAGGTACCCATTTTTGTTTCCTCTCTTCCTCTGCTTCATCCAATATCCTCTCCCTCGTGCTCTCTCTTTCTTTCTTTCGCCCATCAGTCAGTCAGCTGGCAGGCTCAATCTCGCCCAGCCCTGAGATTCCTTAATGGTCTGACCCCCTGCACCCCCCGCAGCCAGGGGGCTCATTTCATTAATCTAAGCCCACATGGAAACTCATTCCCTGCCTGACAACCTCTCCCCCAGGGCAGCGAGAAGGTCTGCAGGACAGTGAGGGAGGGGGCGGTGGCGTGCTGCAGCACAGTGATCAATAGTGCTTGTGACCAAACATCTCAAAAGCACATTAAAATGCCACTCATCCCAGCCCCTCTGTTCCAGCGCCCTCTCCAAATAAATCAAGGGCCGGTCCCAGCAGGTTAGCGGCTGCCAAGGCAGGCGGGCTGGCAGGAGGGGGGGATAGGTGAGTGGGAGGAGTGGGGGGAGCGGTGTGAAAAGCAGATAAACACCTCACCCCTCCTCCCTCCCTCTGTCTTCTGGTCCTGCAGTTCCACCTTTATTTTAGCAGTGAAGCAGTCCTGCAGGCGACCAGTGCAGCACCGTGTGCAGGATACCGTCGGCCTGCGTGTTCTCTATGCCACGTATGTTGTCCTGCAGCTGAGAGAGCATCTAAAAACTGTTCGCCCGAGTGTCAGTGTGGACACAACAAAGCAGCCTTTGACGTGCTGAAACTACAAGTGCCCACCTTATCCACTCAAAGCAGCGCCCCTGACAGCAGCCCCGCCCCTCCCCAAAACACAGCAGATGGTTGGCTACCTTAGGCCTCAGTCACATAGGCCTCCGATTGGTGAATGGTCAATGAATGGTTGGTGAGTGGTTGCTCGAGGTCGCTGGCTGTTGCCAAGTGAACTGGGTTGCAAAGAGTGTGCAGCACCAAAAACCTCCACGTCATTGCTTTGGTTGCTCGCACACTGCTGCTGTTGACATGCACATTTTGCATGGAAGATGCAGACTGATCTGCAAACACTCGACTCGTGCTCTCTGAGCTGTAGTGAAGCTTGAAAAAGTGCAACGCAAACCAGAAATGGAGATGTTCTCCTTCAAAGTAAAAGTCCAGCGTCACCGCTGACACTAAACATTTTCAATAGGTGCGTCTTTTACTTTGAAGGTAAATGGTCTCTGTTTCCAGTTTGCATCAATCTTTTCACAGCGTTTTTTAGAAAACTACAGGCGACCACAGCAGAGGATTTGCAGCCTATTTCACCTCCAGCAACCAGGCAGGGAATACATATTTTTCCCTAGCGACTGGTGGTTACCATGGGATTACTGACTGGTCTCTAGGCTTGCATCATCGGTGTCTCGCCATCTATTTCACAGCTACCACCAGGAACCAGTCGCAGCAACACGGTTCATTTTCCCCTAGCAAGCGGCGGCTGTCAGGCAGCTGTCAGCCAGTGCTTAGGCCTGAGTGACTGAGGCTTTAGCTAGCTCTCTGTATTCATCTAAAGCCTCTGAAGCTACCAGTGTTGGTTTTTGTGGAGTCCTCTGCGGTCGTTTGGTGACGTTCCGATTAGTCTGTTTCATTTCTAAGCTTACGTTAGCCAGCGTCGCTCAGTGTTGGGAGGCACTGCAGCGAGGCTCTCGGGGAACGAGTGTGAGCCTTTCATCTCCTGGACTTTCAGACAAACAAAAGTTGGGCAACGTCTCGTATTTTAGACTGCGTTATCCTGTGTTCACAAATTGGCAATAAAAAAGCGTTTAATACCTGAAAATGCTGCACGGAGCACGTTTAACTTGGTGTTTGCTGTCAAGCATTCAGCGCCGGCTCAGTGGCTGACAGGTATTAATGTGACTACACCTGAATCAAAACAATGCTGTTGAATTGCTATAATTGCTCTGCAACATCAGCTAATGGATAGCAAATAATAACTGCTGGCTTGTGTATTTTTCATTGTAGTTTTAAAAGGAGTCGAGTACGCTTCATTATTTCGGGTCAGGCTTGTACAAACAGGGATGCCTTTTAGCAGAGCGTGAACAAGCTTTAAAACCTGACGCTGCTGAAAGTTCCACCTACGGTCCAACAGACATTTGGATGCCATTAAAGAGCTCCGGCTCGCTGAGAGCAGCCGCACAGATTCTTATGTAAATGACTTTTAATCACGCTGCCGTTGAGGAGCGCTGCGCACAGAGCGCCCGGCTCTCAGGTGTCCTCTCGTCCCTGAGCCGTCAGCTCGTTGTGACACGGTGAAAGGTGTGTTTGCCCTACGATGACTAAGCCACAGGAAGCCTCCGCAGCTCGGCCATCCCACGTTCCCTGGCTCCGTCGCTGTGTGACCTTGGCTGCGACGTTCGTCATCACAGGCACTGCATCCCACTCGCTGCACTTGGCAATTAAAATTCCAGAAATAATTAAAAAGAAATTCTGCAGGCACTGTGCAGAGAAAGGAAGGCGATGAGAAAATACTGCACCATCCTGAGTTTGCTTTTGCTTTTGTCCCCCCGGCAGCATCACAAAGTCCTCCAAGAAGAGTGAGCCGTACGAGAGGTAGTAATCAAAGAAGAAAAGAGCCTCAGATCACAAAAAGACCACTTCATATTTCATGGAGTGGGCATCCTTGGCATTAGAAGATGGAACAAATTCTATTACAGTGTGAACAAGTGGCCTTTTAATGCAGAAAAGAAACCTTTTGGATACGGAGAGGGCCCCATTCCCTGAGATTTAATGTGAGGCGGGGGGGAGGGTGGCAGCGGGAGAGGGAGAGCTCCTGTTTGGCTAATTTTGGGCGACAGTTGAGCGACTGCTGGAATGCGACAGCGTTCCACGGTGCCTTTATTAGCAGTCATATTAGCGGCTGTTCGCAGCAGGGGCAAAAGCTTTAGCCAGTCATTAGCATCACACACTATTTGTCTCCGTGACGCACGGATGAGGCAGCTGCTGCTGCTTTTCCCCTCTCCCTCGTCATCTCCTCCTGTCACCAAACATTCCCACCTCAAATCTCTCTGTCTGTTTTCACCCCGGCTCCTTTCTCGGCTCATGTTTTAGAATAACATTACAGGTCGGCATCCTTCATCCTCATTTAGAGTCACAGAAGGTTCTAAAAAGGTTCCCGAACTTCAGCGTTGTGACCTACAGGGACACCTTTGATGTCTGTCGTCCTGCTGTTCTTTAAAGAACACAGCACCGTGACTGGGAATTTTCTGGAACATTAGGCAACATCCATTCTGCCAGCAAACATTCCCAAAACATCGCGGGAGTCTAAATTGTTAAGTCGCTCGATGTTTGGCAGACACTCTGTGGAAAGGGAACGTCTCCTAAATGTTTCTAGAACGTCCAAAAGTCCACTGAGCGTCTCCACATCGTGAGCAGGAATGCTCCGAGAACATTTTGGAAATGAACTACAGGTTCTCCAAACATCCTGGAGAAGCTGAGAGGGAGCTTTACGACTGGTTCCCTGAAAATCCTGAGAACAACTTGACTGTCCCCTCGTTGTTCATGAAATAAGCACACACTCAGACCCCATCAGGGTTTTTTAAAACGGAGCGTGGAGGAATGCTCCCAAATATCTCCTGTGTAATCCTGCACAGAAAAAACAAACACATGCAGCGTCATCTAAAAGTCACCTTGGGAACTTTTTTGTTTTCATGTGCACATAGCTGACCTTTGACACGCATTGTTGTACTGAGACAATATTAAATGTTCTCGAGTTCTCAAGGGGATTTTCTCATTTTACCAACAGGCGTCCATCCTGAAGGTGTCCTTGTGTTACCCATGTGACCCATGAATAAACAGAACTGAACATCCTCTTAAACGCACATTAAACGAGCAGCTTAGATCCATATGTGAACATCCTGATTAAGTCCTCGATGAAACCTGTCAGCTTCACCCATCGGGAACCATATGGGAACATTATCGACACAAATGTCACATAAGAACGATTTCATGAGACCGACTTGGAGCCACATGTGAATGTTTGAGATGTTCTCATGTGTCCAACGTGGAAACATATGCTGATGTCCTCTGTGTAATGTCACCAATAAAGAAATTTAATATGGAAGTTCTTTAAGACCATTTCCTGACTGCTCTCATGGGAATGATGGATCCATGCGGGAACACCGCCTAAACATCCCAAATTCACCATCCATGTTACGTTGAGACTAACAAACAAAACAACTGGAAAGTTTTAATAAGAACAGCTGAGCCTCATATGTGCACATGCTCAGTATGTCATTAATGAAATGTTCTCATGGAACCACTTGGAATATTCTCTAAACATCCCAAATGTCATCCATGTAGTTTAAAACAGGAAAAATAGAATCCCCTTTTAAACTCTACAGGGAACGTCTGCATAGGACCCACCTGGACCAGTGGGGAACTATGAGGGGACGTTCTTTGTAGGTCCCACATGTCTTGTGTGTAGTGCTGCACTGAGCATTTCCAATAGATATAAGAAGATTCTTATTAAGTCCTGAACAAAATGTTCCCAAAGGGCCAATGAGGACCCACGTGGGAACGTTCCTGAAACACACTAAATGTAATGTAAAGGAACTAACATGTAGATGTTCTCTTAACGTCACACAGAGCCCTTTAAAGAGCAGCATAGAACATGATCTTGATGTTCAGTATCGTTTGAGAACCGTTAAAGAAACACTCAGCATCGTCGCTCCGTGGATTTCCTCCCATATTTCCACCTCCTTTTCCCATTTTCTCATTCTTCGCAGCCTCTCTGTCTGCCTCCACAGAGCACAGCAGAGATGGAGGGAATGCACCACCTCTAACTGTGCTCCCTATCCAGCAGGAGGATCTATAGACATGTGTGGCAGAGCCCTGTCTCCATGGTGATACCCTCCAGAAATCCATGAGGGATTCACCATCCTCACCGCCAGCCAGCGAGGAGAAAGGAAAAATGAGAGGGAGGCAGACGGGGAGCAAAATGGGAGGCTATAGGAGGGAGGCAGAGGGAGAATGTATGTTTCTGTGCATGTTTGCATGCATGTCCTCCAGTCTTCTGTGTGTGTGCAGAAATATGGGGAATCTATGGCAGCAGAGTTGAAAAGAGAAGAAGAGTTGTGTGAGTGTGAAAGAGGAGAGAGGATCATTTCAGAGCTGTCAGGCTTCTCCCGCGAGCAGCCGAGAACAAAAGGCAGCGTCTCGGTGCAGGAGGCTCAGCGCATGGCAGACGCTGCAATTTGGGGCGTTTTCTGGCGGCTCAGGCTCCAGCTTGGATATCAGCTGCTATCACCCATTCACACCCCAACACACACACACAGATTCAGCAGAATAACTGTCAGACTGTCCTAAAGCTCATGAAATATTACTTCGGAGCAGCGGTCTTGGAATAATCCTCACTGTCAGGGAAACTTACATGATGTTTGTAGGTGTTGCGGTTCCATGTCCACTTGGATTTACGCACACGCGTTAATAATAAAAGCATCATTTAACTGTAATCTTTTCGTGTTTCGTTTCTCCAGAAAGCATTAACATGCCACAGTCCCCGTTTCTTCAGCCGGTAATTTAAATGATTTCAGACAGCGGGCGCGGTGGTGGAGTAGCTGAGAGGCAGCGGGCCCCCAAAGACTCGCTGCTCATGTCTGCTCGCTGCTGCAGCTCTAACGTGCAGCCTGCAGCTACTAAACCCAACTTTTAGTCAAATACTCCACTTGCTCTGCCTCGACTCTTGCCGTTAACTCTTGCTCTTGTTTTTATCCGAGCCTCGGCTGGTGTCCTTACTCCCCGCTGCCTGTCGAGCCTCCTCCTTTATCCCGAGCCCGGCGAGAGCCCGGGAGCTCAGCTCGGCTGAGATGCACAACAGCGGCGAGAAATCAGCCTCACGTGTGCTGAGCAACATCTCCCTGAAGTCGCCCTCATTCCTCAGTCTCATTCCCGTGGTCTCATACGCTAACATCTCCTGGTACATGTGTGTGCACGATGCTCATTCATCCAGGTCATGGAGGCAGCTGGACTTCTTTCCTTTTTCCTGGACACTGCTAATACAGTTTGGGGCTGAAAGACATGAAGTTAGATAGCTAGCTATGCAGCGTTGATCTGACTGCATTAGATGTAGAGTCACTGTAGTCAGTGTTTTAACTTTGGTCAGGTTTGTGACATAAATCTGTGTCCTCAACCCAAAGTCAAGCATGCTTTCAGTGGCTGTTTGACTCTGGGTGGGTGTTTGCTGCTTGTCCACAGTCCTGTTTGTGGTCTTCATGGACAGATGCTTTCTGCATGCGGTCGAGTGTGAAGCAGCTGGTACAAGGATTAGCACCTCCAAGTTTAAGGCCATGGTTCTCTACTGGGAGAAGGTGGACTGAGTCTTATCAGCCTGAGCCCCACGCTTGAGCGAGGAGCATCTCCGTGTCTTTATCATGGAGCTTTTATGGGGCTGTGATGGGACAAGACGGGCCACAGTTTTTCTCGTTGTACCAGATGAAATGCTGAAAGAGTCGAAGGAGGAAATTTATAGCTTCAGAGCTGCAATGGTTGTTCTTTGTCCTGTTGGGTTATGTTAAACTAATGCCTACCACACACTGGAAGACATCTAAAGACAGCCAAGAGTCAGTTTTTAATCAGAGAGTAGAGGATTTTTGCAGAGATATAGGATCTTACGGGGTCACTTTTTGCAGCTAAAGTCCCTTTAAGATGATTTCCCTTCATGCTTCTGGTGGAAATTCATTAGAAGAAGCAGAAGCAGCTTTTGGCCTCAGCTGCCTTTGTGTCTGCTGTGGTTTGTTCTGGAAAAACAAAAAGAAAAAGAAGATGCTGCAGCAGCTCTGTGGGGAAACAGAAGAGCTCCTGTTGGTCGTCGATGATGTTCGTGTGGGTGATTTTGACAATTTGTATAAATCTGAACCGATGAAAATTAATATCTAACATGCCAGAACGAGAAGAAGGCAGCTCTCTGAGCTCTGTGACCAGCCTACACCAAAGCATCGAGGTAACTGCGGCGTGCCAACTGTCGGGTTTTCCTCGCTACTCTGTGAACATTTAAATCGCTTAAAAAGTCTTTTGGACTGAAGCTGAAATAACTACAATGACATGTGATTTTCACTTACTGTGTACCTCATTGTGAGTAAATAACTAAATACTCTGAGCACACATGCAGTATTTTAATGTTAGATCATGAAGTATTTGTGTTTCGAGGTCCCTGAATTAACTCCGAGGTCGGGGATTTGGTGGATTATTGATCTGTGTTTATCGTACAAGCTACTCTGCATAATATTCCAGCAGAGCTGGAGGCAGGGAGCTCATCGGGCAGCAGAATCAGGGGGTGTAATGTGGCTATCTGTCATGCTGCAGCTAAAATCACTCCTGGATTAGCCAGGTAAGGAGTCTCTCCACAAGCGTAATGACTTCAATCAATCACCCCCAACTCAGAGGAGTGCACAGAGAAGCCGGTGAGTTAGCTGCTGGCCTATCAGCCATTTTGGAAAGGAGCTCCTTCTTGTGGTTAGCCCATTTATTCGGATGAGCAGATTTGTTCCTTATACTGGATATACTGCTAAAACCTGCAGCACGAAGCTGTCTTTTTAAATCAAAGTGCACATCTTCATGTCCCATTTCTCCAGATTTCCATCTCCAGCAGGAACCAGCAGGCTTTCTGCTGAGAGCCACGGAGCAGCTGGAGAACAGAGAACGTATGGATGCACCGACGCACGGCTGCTTTCGCTCTTTTCGTGAGATTTGTTGACAATAACAAGAAACACCAGCCTCATCTTTTACCGAATACTGGCGTTCAGAATAAAGCGTCTGCCCTTTGTGTATTTCATTGTGATTCCCACTCTGTGCCATGTTTACTAAGCCCTGTCTCTCCAGCAGTGGAGGAGGAGAAGGAGGAGGGCTTTTTGACATTGATGTAATTTAGTTGGCAGCTGCTCTAAGCGAAGGGCTGGCCGGAGGAGGCAGGCAGGGGGGAAGGGAGGGCTGGTGGTGGGTTCAGGGGTTAGGGGTCAGGATGTGCCCGGGCCTGAAGCTGGCCCTGAGCAGCTGCCTGCCCCCCGCCTCCCCTCTTCATGCCCATCATGTCCCCCTGGCACACTCCGCGCTCACCGCACATGATCTGTTATTCCCTTTGATGTCTTTCCTCAGGGATGCGGTTATTAAAAAAGAAGAAAAAAGAGGATGAAAAAAGCATAAACACCACCTGTTTATCTGACGCCGGGTGATGTCAGAAAGGTAGTCTGCAGGCTTGTCATAATATGCACAGGAGGCAAATAAGGGGGAATAAACAAATGTCATCAAAAAGGAAGTCGCATGTGTGTGCCACTGTACATTTAGCAGCCCTGGCTTTGAAATGCTTTCAAAGGCTTTTTTAAAATGCATTAAAGGTTCATACGAGGAAACAACAGACAGCAGAAAAATGCACAGTTATTCTCTCACACAGGAATTCTCAATCAGGCCTACCAATACCCCAGGGGGTACTTCTGCAGTATCCTAGGCTGATAAATTCAACTTATCTCACAAAACGAGAAATTACAGTTTAACAACTGAGTAAACATGAAGAGCTGAAAGCTGCCTAAAAGTAAAGGATACACAGTGGAAACAGCCAAAATGCACAGGTGTAAAAAGTGACAAATGGTAAACTCGCTAAAAGTAGTGCTGTTAATATGAATCATAACTGTTGACCAACACTGACTGAAATAACCAGCTAACATTATGATTTAAGCCCCTCCCATCTTCCTCCAATTTTCAACAACATAAAAATGACCAGAATTAAAACAACTTAATAATCCTGTCTCATCACTTTCAGCTGTATCCTCACATTTCTGCACAATTAAAAAATCGTATCACTTTTAGACTGATGGAGCAAATAAAACACGATGAAAACACCTCCCTACACAAAAAACTGCATTATTGGCAAACTGCACATAACGCATTAAAAGTAAAAGCAATTATTAATAGTAGTAGTAATAATATGATTATAATAATAGTAATTATTCTACAAATGTTTCACATCAGTGTTACATGGATCAATATTACCGCTGCAGATGTTAAAGGCTGATCTCATTTTAAATACTTTATACACTTTTTAATTTCCAATGATGCACCAAATTCCACAAAGTCACATGCTTGTCGTGGCTAAGATAAAAACAGCTGTTAATGAGGTTTTCCTTCAAATATATTAATAACAATAAAGCCACAGCAGAATTAAAAGGCTTTGAGCTCTGTGACATGGCTAACTGTTATTATCTACGGGGGATTAAGACAATAATGGTCACACTTTGTACAATCAACTATGTTCACCTGTTTCAGTGACTTGCTGTCAAGCGGAGTTCATCCTGCTTCCAGAGACGAGGCATTAGTGTCTTTTTTTTTAGATTTAACTGGGCGAGTACTGCTTGTCGTGCTTTCCCTGGAACACTGCCTGCTAGAAGAAGAGCTAACAGCGTGGAATTGTTACAGCTAATAATAGTGGAATAGTTAGCTAAAACATGTTGACGGAACCTTTGAAAATGGTGATTTAACAAAATGAATAGCTGTTAAATGGAGCGGTAAATGGTTGTGACTGTTCACATGTGGTAAACTGAATATATACTAACTAGTGAAGTAAATGTAAAGCTGAATCAAATCTAGTTTAAAATGAATTCACAAGAGCGCATTTTCACATGAACGAGTTCACTGAGTGAAAAAGGACGCACTGCTCTGACGTGCAGTAGGCACAGGAACAGGAAATAGTAACCTTACAACGCGCTGTTTATACAATAGTTCCTCTGGTTGCACGTGACAGCAACCGATGTCTGACCGGCTCCGTCATCATACTGCGGGAATGATAACAATTGCGTCGGAGCCAAACTGAATGAACCCCGAGGCTCCACATGAAGTCTAAAGTGTAGAAGCTAATGACAGAGCTGACAGATCCGACCGACTCTGTTCTTTCACCCTCAGCCCACACTGTCTTTTTGGTGATATAAAGCTTTCCCATTAAATATGGAAATTTCTGTTTCGGTGACAGATACTTCACAGAGGGGGGCTGATGGCAGAGACGGTGTTTTTTTGGAAGGGGAAGTGGCAGATTTTGATTAATGCGACCTTATCTGGTTCTGCACATGGAGGCAGAGGGGTTCCTGAGCTTGGCGGGGGTGGATGGCTGCCTCTTTCTCTCTTCACAGTCGCTCTGCTTCTGTCTTCTCTCCATTTTGCGGTGAGCTCGCTCGTCCTCTATCTTTGCTTTAATGTCTTGTAGTTGCACTGTCCTTTAGCTTCACGCGGCCTTCAGATAATTCTGTCTGATTCCTTTCGTCCCCTCTTCACCTCTTCACTCTCTTCATCTCCGTACCGATCCCACTTAGCATTTCCCTGTTTCTGTTAAAGCTGCTCATCTCTCTGCTGCTCCATTGTATCTTCAATTTCCATATCTGTTTCTCTTCCTGCCAGGCAGAGAGCGAGGTGCAGTGTTGCTGCTTCCCCTGTCGCTCCATCACCACCTGGCCCACTTCCAATGCTTTTAGTGAGAGCTATCTGTCAAGCTATGAATAATACAGGCCCAAGGCTGGCGTTAGCTTGCTAGCTAGCTATGTGGAATCCAAATGAGGTCTACAGCAGGAAGAGAGCACTTGACTTTTAGCTCGCTACCACGCTCCCCCTACCAAGACAGGCAATTACTCAGCCCACAGCCCCAGCTGCAGTCGTGGCAATCATAAACGCAACCCCTCACATCCCCCGTCTGCACGCACACACTTTGCATGTATAAGTAGGCGCGCGCTCCATCTCCATCCTGCACAGACATTGTCTATGCACAGACAGAAAGTCCATATATGACAGGAAATCCATAGCTTTTCAGGCGGTGAAAAGAAAAACTGAAATTGTGAAAAGCTCCAAATTTATTTTGGCAGTGTTTTCACACAGGATGATGATGATGATGATGATGAAATCAGGGCGCTGGTTTTAAGTGGAAAACTCGTGGCCGCCTACAAATGGTAACGCCGCAGGAGCAGATGTTTGATGAGGCAAATTTAAAGTGCCAAGTGACACCAAAGGAACTCATTTAGGAGCCACGGAGATCTATTAATCAGCCGCGGCGTTACTTCATCATGCCTTATCTGCAGATTAACAGGAGACACATCGTCCACCTTTATCGCACCTGTTCCAGAGTTATGGCAGAAGGCTGAGAGGGCTATCAGGTATGTGACACGTGTACGCTCGTAAAATTAGCTCAGCACCACGGCATCCTAAGGTGACAGCGTTAACCCATCCATCATTGCTTCTAATCACTCATTGGTGGAGTGTGGGCTGTAATTACAGAGCGCTAGGCAACGGCAGGCTTCACAGGTAAAAATAGTCATGCAGGATGAGAGACTTGTGCATGAGTTTGGCATGTGGTGTGTGGGAAAATGTGTGTGTATACATGCCTGTGACTACTGAGGTAATGAGATCTAGTTAGTGATGCTCCAGAGTGTCTTATTAACAAATAATAACAGCACTCCTTTGTTTTTACCTCTCCTCCCATCTATTATTCACACCTCACAGATTCACTCATGATTCATTTATACGAGCATCTTGTGCAACCTAGAAACTAAATGTCATCCAAAAACATCCCCGTCAGACGTTGCTGTGGGTACGCGTTTCCGTGTGCTCGTCGCTCGCTCGTGGCGTGCAGGTTTGACCGCGTGAAATTGGTCCTGCGTCAGATAGAAGCAGCATTTCCAGCGAAAAATTTGGACTCGTGCAATCTGCCTCCACTTGTGCATGCACACATAAGTGCAAATGATAGAGTGCTATTGAAACAGATGAGTCGGATCTTGCCGGATCAGTAACGAGGGCTGTAGTGAGGCCATTCTGCCATTCAACCCCCCTGTTGTGAAATCAGCATGACGCCCTGTGTACTTTAGCTGGATTCTCTTTCCGCTCAAATTGCCAGGTTGGAGAGCGGCACTCAGCTGGGAATGCTGCTCTACATGTGAAGTAGGTTGTGCGTGTGCGTGTGTGATCGCATTAAGAGCGCCGATGTAGATGTGGATGCGAATGTGTGTCAGTGAGCTGCCCCTCGCCTCTGTCCCCTCTCTTTCTTCAGGTGAAGAGCCTGTTCTGAAGGCTCTGCTCCAGTCGAGGGCCCTTAAAGCCAGGATGGAAGCACTTTACCCAGATAGAGGTAAACCTACAGTACAGCATCTGACTCCTAGTGGACCATCAGACCATCAGGAGGAATAAGTGGTTTGGCACAAAGCAGCAACCTCTGGAGGTGAAAAGTGAAGCTGCAGTTCCTCTAATGGCCACTTGAAGCTGTCTTTCAAATATAATCAGTCCCTGTAGACTCCCATGTTAAAATGTCCAACCTTACAGCAGAAATAAACACGTCTACATACAAACACTGGTTTGTTCCTTTTGAGTATTTTTAAAGCATCTGACCAATATAATATCTGACTAACATGGCTGCTGTGCAGCTAATTATACTGAGAGACGGTCCAACAAGTCAGAGCTCCAGTTTCGCTGAGTGAATTTTTGTCTGGATGTTACTGAGGACTGATTAGATTAGTGTCTGTGGATGGAGCTGAAAGTAGGACTCCACCCTCTGATCCAAATATGGTCACTTATGGCTCAAAACCCAGAATTGGCCATATGTGCCAAGATGGCAGCTGACACAACATATTACACTGCACCTGACTATTACAGTGTTGCAGGCACATTGTCACTAACCATGTAACCTGTCCAAAGACTGCAACTGCCTGCCAAACAGTGGTCACCAGTTTGTATTCTCCACCCGTTTGGCAAAAACCTCTTTCCTTTGGTAGCTACGGTTGCCGTGGTCACCACCAGTTTGCATGGAATTTGTACAGAAAAATGAGCGATCTCAAGTGAAACTCTGAAAAGCTTTTATTTTGAAGGCGAACAGTCTCATTTTCAGTTTGCGTGACGTTTTGGTGTCACTCAGCAAGTGTTTGCAGACAAGTCTGCATCTTCCAAGCAAACTACGACCACAGTACTCTGCTAGTGAGCGCAGAAATCAACCACTCACAGCTCAAGTTTCCTGGTTGAAGTGCGTCCAATGTAGATGACAGCGTGACACGATACGTGAGAAACCATGAGAAAGTCCAGTTAGCTGAATCTAAATATTATGGGTAAGGTGGGTATTTGTAACTTAGAATTTCCTGTTAGAGAATCTCACACTGTAGATTCAGCAGCTTGTAGGCTATTTTCAGACGGCCTACATAACAAAATGTGTCAAACAGTGAGACGAGACGAGGGTGAGTAGTTTCCAGAGGTTACTCAGGGACAGTTTTGGTGTGACGGGCTTGAACAGGTGCAGCTAGCTGTCTGATTGGCCCGTACTGCTACTAACTATTACTACAGAGAAGTCACTGATTTAGTGTAGGAGAAAGTCAGTACTGTTCTGCTTTAGTGTAACACATCAGGATAGCATTTCACTCAGATATGATTTTGCTTTGGTTATTTTCATGACGGTCGTAGTTCATAATAAAATAATCAGGTCGGACGGTTTGGGAGGTTGGATGAAACAGCTGACCTCGAGCCCGTATTAGAGCGCCTGCAAATGGACAGTGAAAGTCGTTAACCCCGCCCTTCAAATATTGGACGTTCAATGTTTGGCTGTAGTTTTCACCTGGAAATCAAATTCCTGGTGGGAAAACAGGCTTCATTCAATTCGTCCTTCACATAGAAATCAGCCCACAAACTGCTGGAGGCAACGAAGGAACGTCTCACTTTTGAAGTGCTCGTGATAACCGATGTGTTTTTAATCACAAAGGAAGAGGATATTTGTGGAAGCAGATCATTCTTTGGGTCTTTTCTCTACGTTACGAGTAAATGAGGTTCTTCAGAGGGACGCTGCAGATTTATTCTCTGCTTTGCAGCGATCCGTCACTCTTTCTGGGCACTTCCTGCTGTTGTTGAGCTCCTCCACTGTAGATACCCGAAGACTCATTGTGCCACTCTGCCGGCCGCTCGCTGCTCTCATATCAGTCTGAGTGCTTTGAGAGCATGACATAGTGGAGAGAGCAGAGACGGCTGTGTGCGAGGGAGAGGGAGTAAATAGCATCCCAACTGCAGAGATGGCATTTAAGTGTCTCTCCCTTTGCACTCCAATAGTACTGCAGACCCATTACCTCAGCGCGAGCCTTTGTGTGTCTACCAGCATCCGTGTGTGTGCGTGCGTGTGCCTCAAATGTATTTCCGAGCCATTCCTCCAATCATCTCCGTGCTCCCACGCGACTCACCCGCTACCTTTCCGTTCTGATCTTTTTCTCATTCATCATGCTTCCCCTCCTGTCCTCCTGCCAGAGGTCTCTGCTAAGGTGTAATTTAGCTCCTGCTGCTCTCTAATTTCTACCTTAGTCAGGATGGGCGTGGCTGGCCCCCCTGACACCATGGATACAATCTGTCAATCATTCCCCACAGCCAGGAAATTGCATTCAAAGCGAGAGTAATTATTAAGTCTGCCCTGTGTGGGTTGAATTGAACACCCTCTCCGTTTGGCACACAGAGAAATATGTCCTCAGAGGCAAGGCCAGGTGGATTAGCGAGGCTTTTATTGCTGCTTAGAACAAGGTGAGCGCTCTCTCATCTCACCTTTTGTTTCGTCTAATCTCTTTGCCTTTCCCTTCCTACTGTCCTCATTCTTCGCTCATCAATATCAAAACAGCCTGTTCTACGAGAACGTTTAAAAGAACGAGGGCTGGAAAACAACACTTCTTGATGTTTATGCCCAATTTACTGCAGGTATCTCTGTGAAAACAATGGCAGAAGCCAGAGGTGAAAGCATGAAAGAAAGTCTCCCTAAAGTGAGTGCATTCAGTGAATCCTGTTTGTTCAAGTCCTTGAAAAGCTGAAATCAAACCCGGTGAGCAGGATGTTGTAACAGTCTGTCTCCTGGCTGCTGCTTACCTTTCTGTTTCCACACAAAAATGTTGATTTATTTCCAAGCCTCGCGTTCAGGAACCACATGCCTTTGTTTGCCAGCGTACGGCTGAATAAACGCTATGATTATGTGGATTCTAGTGCTCAAACCACAGAGTTTAAATAGCATCAAGGACAGCAATTCCCAAGATGCCTTGCGCCAACATTTGCTGATAACTTCCCCTTGTCATTTTTAATTACTGCCAGCATCTTCTTTAGTCACCTGTATCAGTGTTGACTAACCATAGAAACCTTGTTAGAACAGACCCGTTAACCTCTGCTCGTGAGCAGATAAGTCTGAGTTAACAAGGTGTCCTGCTGCTGCTGCTGCTGAATGACTCCACTTCTGACCTCCAACCTTTACGTACAGGACATATTCTTCATTAACGGCATCCTGCTGAAGGCCGGCACTGCACTCAGAGCGCAGCTTTCTAGATTTGTGGAAGCTTTTACACGAGCTTCAGCCTCAGAGGTGGGCTACCATTACAACCTATTTCTGCCACAGAGTGTAATTAAAAGCCGGGTTAGGGTTTGGGTATGTGACGCTTCAGAGTCTGAAAACTGAAGCCAATGTCCAGCAGGGATGACTCGTCTGATTGTATAAAAAGAACCTGCTGCTCATGGATCTGTGAGCTCAGTAAACATTAAAGACTCCTGATGCATTTATGGTTTATTTCTAGTCTTATTGAATATGACATGATGTTCATTTAGGAAATTATGATCCCATTACAGTCAAAAAGGACCGGAAGGTCTTCAAAAAGCTAAGATGGCAGCAGCCAGAACACTCAAAACAGGATTTTATGAACCAACATCGTGGCGGCTTCATCTATATTTCATACGCAGTGTATGACTGCTATACCTGCCGAGGGGAACTCCCACTGTCTGGACTTCCTGCTCCATAGAGGGCACTCTCAACCTCAGCCAGAATAAATGATGCTTTATGGAGCGGTTGAGTTGAAATTGATCAGAGATGATACTCAAAGCGCAGTCTCCTGATTGAAAGTCATGGTGCCTGATAGCAACAAGCCCAATAAGCCTGTATTTCTATACAAACACGTGATAAATGCAAATAGATGGACTGATGGGTTTTTTATTTCAATACGACAAATATTTTGAGCTCATAGGAAACCAGTTTGGCCTCCTTCACAGTCTACAAGTTAGGTGATTCGTTGTTTGTTTGAAATCTGTTTAGCTCCCTGATGAAGGGATTTTTTAAATAAATGTGACAGTGCCATGGGAATACAATTATTAAACTGTACTTCAGAACTTTTGGGATTTTTAATACACTGTGTCTATTCATGTCAGTCAGTATAACTGGGAGTGCAGGCTTCCACAAATACAATGACAACCAGAACAGGTTTGCTTATGCTGGTCTGAAATAAGAAATAAACCAGGACCAACATTAACACACCACAACATACACCTACAGACTTAACCCGAGCAGATGGTGGGACTGGGAACTCGATTCCACAAGAACCAAAAGGTAACCAACAAGGGAAATGCTTCCAAGGCAATGTGCGCCCAGGTTCTCAAACATGCCTAAGTAAAAATACTGATTATGAATCACTCAAAGGAGCTTTCAAACAGCAAATCAATCTAAACACAGAACCTACAAGACACTCCAAAGAATATTAGTCACAAAACTAAAAACCAAAGCCACTTCAAGTGGACACGCAGAAAAACAAATACAATTCCATTTCAACAAACCAGACAGGGTTCAAAGATCCCGGACAAGCCCCCAATCATCAACAACTTGCCCAGATTAAGTGCCGTACAGGGACCTTCAAAGATTTAAAAAATTAAAAACACTCAAGGACCTCAGAAATTATTCATTGGATCAAGGTAAGATTTTGCATATATTCTGTTAAAAATGCTAAAAAAAAAAAAAGAGCTGATTCTCAGCAGGTCAGGTGAGAATGTCAAACCAGAACCGCCTCCAAGTCAACTCAGTGGCTTGATTGTTACTTCTAAGCTTAGCATTAACACTCAGTGTTTGCTTTAGGAAATAGTTAGCTCAGAGAGCTAATAATAATAATAGAGGCTTACTTTAGACATATATTTTACATTTGTCTTTAATTTTGTGTTTGATAATAATGAGAAGAAAACATATCATCCTCCACTCACTTAAAATTCAGACATCACCGTGACTGAGATAGACAAACTTGTCTTGACGGCAAGTCAATGATAATATTTGCTCAATTTTGTAACCACATCATTACACGGTGCTAAAATTTCCTATGCAAAACACAAACGTTGCTAATCCAACAGCACAGATGTGTATTTGTCTGCATGCATGCAAACGCACTCTCTATACGTCGTTATGAACCTAAGCCCCTGTGTGCATGTCTGCAGAGTCTTATGGCATTTGCAGGGCCTCTGAGGGTATTCAAACATTCAAAGGCTGAGAGAGGTGGAGGATACGGATGGTGCGCCAGCATCTAAAAGGCGGGGGGAGAAAAAGGATGGAGCGAGGGGGCTAATTAACATATTAATGACCCCACCTTCCTACAGCTTCTGTCGGATAGTCCAAACACTTTGATAAGTATGCAAATGAGAGCCGCACCATCTGAAGAGGGAATTAGCTCTGCCAGAGAGAAAAGGGAGGGGGCAAGGGAGGGAGGAAGGAAGGCAAGGAAGGAGGCAGGAAAGGATAGAGTGTTAGGAAGGGGAAGAGGAGGAAGGAGAGTCGGGCATGCTGATGAACTGATATCTCCATGTTTATTTTAGCTGTCTTTAATTATCTTTTGTGCACAGCGTGCCTTGGTGTGTTATAAAACCACGAGCGGTGAAAGAAAAGACTTCCATTCTTGCTGCTCTTGGATCGATGCAGCGGCGCCCGTCAGCGGCGCCCGTCAGCCCCACGGCGATGTGCAGAATGGCTGCAGGGGCTCGAGCCCGTGGGCGGCTCGGAGCGACGACCCCGAGCAAAAAAGGGTGGGTCAGTGTAACGCAGCCTATGGTGGAGCTATAAGGACGAGGGAGACGTGTGGGTGAGACAAAGAGAGGGAGAGTGGATCTGTGCCGTGTCGATCGCTTCCTGTTTGGCCTCGTTTCAGCTCTAACGCTGACGATCTAAAGCCCTCTTCCTCGGCCAGGCGGTGACCACCTCATCTCTTTTGTGAGGGAGCAGGAGTCTGACAGGGGAAAAATGAGGAGCTTTAGCCGTTATCCTCCTTACTTAACTGTTCTCAACACTTCAGAGATAAAGCACAGAGGGACTGACAGCAGAAATCTCTGTGTTCAAAGTGAAATCGAGCAAATCTGGATTTGATTTCCTTGATGTATTTATATTTTCTGAACTCAGTTTCTCAGGATTTTGCAGCTTCAGTTCCATTTTTGGATGAAGAACTGCACACAACGTAAAAATATCTGCACGAATCTTGGCCTTTGTTTGAAATCAGGGGAATTCTTAACACCATAATTAGCAGAAGCCTGTGCTGTCCTAGTTATGTAAGACGGCTCTTTTTGTCTTTTTGAAATTGGATTACCGCAGGAGGAACCATTTATTTCAGAAATGGGGGGGCTGGGGGTAATTTTTATATCTCACAGTCTCCGGCAGAAAGCTGTCCTCCGCCGTCGAGCCCATGCGCAGTTCTTATACACCCCAATAAACATGATTAGCATGGCAGACTGTAAATATGCAAATGACAGAGGAGATGTGGAGCGAATGTTTATGATGTGAGCTTTCCCGTCTGCACAAACTCGCCTCCCCGTCTATCTCACGGTGAGCTTCATGGAGACGGGGTCCTCTCTTAAAGCCACCTTTGCTTTTTTCTTTCATAAAAGAAATTCATCCATGTAATTGGAGCTTTAAACGTGAAAGGATGCCTTTTCCTTCAGTGTCTTTGCTGCTTTAGCTGCACACAGACGAAGGCAGCTGCAATGGCCGCACGCTGAAAGCACCCTCTCTAAACAGCTTCTTCCCACATGAATCTGAATTATGCTCTATATGCGTGCCTTTCTGCTGCACTCTGACTTCAATTAGCCATCCTGCACATCTATGATTACCGTGCCAGTTGATGGTGACTGAAAAGCCAGACGTGATGTCTGTAACCAAGAGAGTCAGAGACCCCACTGGTGTACTGCGGCTGAGACCTGAGATCCCACTGCCTCAAATGATTTACATTCTGTATAATCTATGAAAGCGACTTAAATAAAGTTAATCTGAGTGGATGAAATGTGCGCTACAGCGCAGCTGCTGCTGTATTTATCATGCCAGTTATTCACCAAAGTGGATCTTTTCTTCTCTTTTAACCTTAACATCTTTATTGTCACTCCATTACAGCAGCTTTGCATGATTCACAGTCCAAAATAATCCTTTTTTACGTCACACCGGTGCAGCACCTCAGATCGTCCTCTGTACGAAACAAGCTGTTTTAGCTCCTCCTTTCTTCTGATTGGCTGCCCCTCCTAAACAAAGGTGGGTGGGGCTTCTTTGAATAATATCCCCTCTCTATGACATCACCTCAATCTAAAAGTAGAAAAAACTGTGACAATCTGTTCAGGGATTACTGCACATCCGCTGATTATTAGAAACATGGGCCATGTTTAATGTGAATGTCACTCCTCCAAAATCTGAACAGGTCCATTTACCATATGCAAGCCTGATATTGATAACATTACCTAGACACTGTTAATGCACTCGATCTTGGTCCGATAAAAACATTTACCCAAACACATTTATTTATGGATCAGCCGCATTAAACCTGGAGCGGTTCTTAAAATATATTGAATTCATAGATTTTTAGCATGTTTTAAATCAAGTTTGTTTCTGTTTTTTATAACAATTCTCTAACAATGATATAATAACAAAGGACGGCAGATCAGGATATAAACTAATGTGTAGATAAATATTAAAGTATAAATATTTTAAAAAGAAAGACTTATCAGTATCAGTAAAATCAGATCAAAAAGGTTTGTGTTGGTTTTTGGGATTTTTTCACATAAATCAACCGTTTTAATCTTAGAAATTATTAGTTTTTCATATTAATCTCTTTACGCAGCACTATATTTTTCTCTCACTGCATTTGTAACTGTGATCATGTAGTGTCCATGCTGATTTTAAACACACATACGCAGAGCCGAACGGCCCGTGTGACCCAGCTCGGCCCGCTCTATGCAAAGTCAAGCGTGTTCGCCCTGAAGACCATCAGCTCTCCGGGGAGAGAGGCCATCGAGCAGCATTATCGACATTATAGACGCCTCAGCCTGGAGATAGGCTTCCCATCGATCCCCTGATTAATTACTATCTGCAGGCAGCAGCACAGTGAGGGATGGAGGAGGAGGAGGTGAGAATGATAGAAAAGGGGGAGAAAGACTGAAAGAGAGGGGGAGAGAGCAGGGAGAGTACACCTTGGACTATCTATGAATATCAGCTAAAGGCTACGCAGTAATCTTCCAGGTGGAATATTATTTATTGATATATAGGTAGGCAGGAACCCTTATCTTACCCCCCGAACACACAGCCAAGGACAAAGTGAGACTCACACATTACTGTGGTGGAAACAATTCGCAAAGACGAGTAGAGGACACTGAAGCATCCACACTTAGACTTTCAACCAGGTGACACAACATGGCTAATAAAGAAAAACAAGCATGCCACATGTTTATTCGAGCCTCTGTGCGCACTGTCAGCACCTCCTCGTCTTAGCCTCCACCATCTTAGGTTTTGGGAACCAGAAGAGTCCGTATTGGTTAAGAGCTAGCCTGGATTGCACAGTGTATCCACAGCTTTGTTAGGAGCTGTTCAGGTATTTCACAGAGTGACACGGCCCAAATGGAGGCGCATAAGCTTATTGACTTATGTTACAGCAGGTTGACAGTCTCAGGGGGATGAGGAGTGTAGCCGCAGCCTTTAACTGGAGTTCATTAATGGTAACTGCTTGTCCTGACCAGTCGCCCTCCTCAGGGGAAGGAAAATAACCAAAAACTGCACTTCCTCTAATGTCCATTCGAAAACTGAGTCAGGCCATTATTGGGTTGTGGCCTCTCTGACTAACAGCTAGGCTTCACCTGAACTGGAGCTCTGAACCATGTTTGGAGCATTTTAATGACATTATCCACCAACAGTGTGGCTGCTGTGGTGTTACTTAGCGCTGGGTATCAATTCGATTCCGACTCACAAGGTCCCCATTCGATTCGATCATAATGTTACTAACAGACCGCCCAGGAAGTCTGAGCTTGTTTTGAGGGAAATTCAAGGATTTTATTTGGCAATGCAGAAGTGCCTTAAATGTGCCTTACTTTTAATGGCCACAAGGGGGCAATACACGTGGTTGCCTACTTTAAATTGCCCTTTAAAGCCAGTTAGCGTCACTTACCACCTTATGGGAGTGAAATAATTTGCTGTAATGAGCACATTGTTAGTAAATATATTTAAGTTTAAGAGAAAAAACAACAACACTTAGGCAAAGTTTAATTTACTAGTTAACCATGATGCCTATTATAATTTATTTATTTATTAAACCTTATTTAAACCAGGAAGTCCTGTTTTTCAAGGGAGACCTGGCCATGAAGGCACAACATTAAATCATATAAAACATGAATAACATAATACTTTATAAAAGCTCTCAACTCTCCCTGAGAGACAAAAGCCTCCAACTTTAGAGAGCTTATTGGTGACCAGAAAGGTCCAAAGGTTATGCAAAGGTTCAAAATAAGAAAAGGTTCAGAGAAAGTCCCGGGTACCCAACAAGAGCCGACTGTGATTAGCATAAATCACAGCAGCTGTTTGAAGGTGTAAGGACACTTCACAGGTAGCTTTGTACAAACAAACAGGTTTGTGCTGCTGTCTCGCTAGGCTGAATGAAAAGCTTGACTCTCCGTACAGCCAGCTGAGTAAAGTATGGTGTCATCTGCATAAAGGTGCACTTTAGCTGTAAACATATTCTTTGCTACATATGTTATTAATGATAGTGCAAATTAAACTTGGCCAGAAACTGAACCATGGTGGACTCCTCTGAAACTCTGAAGCTTCCAGCAGCATCACCGAGTCTGCCTAACAGCAGCTCGACACAACCAAACCAGACTCGGATAGATCCACAAATATAACAACACAATTATTCTTCTGGTCCATTAATATTGTGATTTGTTACCAACATAGCTGTTGGTACCATGACCCAGTCGAACGTCAGACTGAGTTTCACCTAAGATATTAATATCAGCCAAACATTTTCAGCTAAGAGTTTATTTCAGATTAACAGGGTGATAATTGTTTAAACCTGGATGCACAGCCCTTTCATAACATGCCTGATGTTAGTCTGGAGACTGTCAGGTGCAGATGACAATAAAGTAATATACATCGTGTAAATATAAAGTTCAAACATTTTACATGCAAACAAGATGTTTTTTACAATCCTATCCAAAAACATTTTATTTTTCTAGCAGCACTTCCCAACACGGAGCTTTAACAGCTTAAATGTGGCTCCAGTCACGTTACCTTACTTAAAGCAGGTAAATTAAGCTAATTAGTATCTTGTAGTAGTTCCTGACACAGTGGATGGTTTTAGAAATGACGGCACTTCCTAAAACTGTTCTGGGAGGAAACTTTTCCAGTGACAAAGAGAATAAAGTTCTACCTTCCACCCACTCCACTCACCCAGCGAGAACTTTTAGGGCTGTAGGCGTAGAAAGAGAGAAGGAACTGTGCTGAATGCTTAATACATTGATAATTGACTATCATCGAAATAACATTGAGAACATGAGACAAAAACAGACAAGAAATCCTCTTATTTAATATTCATGTGGGGGGGAGTTGGAAAAAGAAAGTGGTGCATGTTTTTGTTCTGCTGTTATCAGAGGATATCCAAAGGAAGGGACGCAAGTGAGGAGCAGAGAGGCAGGAATAAAGAAAGAATCCCGAGAATGGGATCATCATGGAAAACAGGCAGGTGTGTGTGTGTGTGTGTGTGTGTGTGTGTGTGTTCATTCCCACTGACCTGAAAAGCTCTGTTAATGCAGGATCCACAGGCACTGGAAGAGAAACACAGAGAGATTATGAAACATGTGAAATCCGCCTGAACGGCCACGACTGTGACTCTGCATCAGTTTACTGTGACATCATCAGGGAAACACTCGGAGACAGGAGGGAACGTCACTGAATACACACGTATATTCATCATCTACACTGTCTGAGGACGTGTGTGTGATCTGTCTGCAGCTTCTTACTGTCATCTGAATGAGTCGTTTGGATCAACAACATGGAAACGATGCAGTGTCACAAAGTTGTCACTTTCATATACGTATTAAGACCAGGACGACTACATGACTGTGAGTCAGTGGACTTCACACTGAAATTTAACACCCGTTCTAAAACTGATAAATATTATATCATATTTAATAAACCAAAAAAACTGAAACTAATAATAACAAAGCTTTTAAGATAAACATTAAAACTACTGTCAGACGACCGCGCTCACTTTAACGTTAATAAACTGTCTCTAAATCTAAATAACTACAATTACAATGTTTGGAAACTGAAAAGAAATTGATTCAAATCTATGATGTTAAAATTGAAAGAATTATTGCAGGAAAAATCTCAACATGGTGACAAATATGTGGAAACTCAGGATTATAAAGACCAAAGGGGCTTGTAAAAAATTCAATATACTTTATAATATAAGAGTCATATATAAGAAGGCAAAGGAGCTGATCCACAGTTTTTAAAATAAAACCAATTTCATATATTTGTAATTTCTCTGTGGCAGTATTTTATTTTTATATGATATTTTTATATGATATGATATATACACATTTGGGTTTTATGCTAGTAAAAAGTAAAACGCTGTCATGTTTGCAGACGATACACGTTTATTTTGCTGCGTTCAAAGGCAGCTGGAGCAGAAACGTTTGGTGTGACGATAAGAAATGATCTTTAAACTTCAATGAAAACAAAACTCTGCAAGGAATTTTGGAAATTGGTTCGATTATTTATATTTAACATCTGTGATTTTAAAAAGTGCAAAATGTTTAAGTGTCATGAGTGATCATAATTTAACAAATAAATATGTTGAAAGGAAAAAAGTAACATTGCGAAATCTGAGCCATCGCAATGAGAACAATTTAGATATAATGTATCTCTGGTTTGTTGGAACACTTCACTTTAATTTCATGGGACAAAAAGCATGTAGATGATGGAAGCTCTGAAAGTAACAACCACAACAAAAACAACAACAACAACAACAATAATAATAAAATGAATTATTCCTAAAAACACAAGTCTAAAGACCTGAACTCGAAGTCACCAAGTTCACATAATTTCCTTGTACATGAACACTGGCAATAAAGTGCTATTCTATTCTATTTTGATGTTTGGGATCCTGTCCTTTGGTGCACAGACATGACCCTTGACCCAAGCAGCAGACTCGTTGCTGTGTGTGTATGACCTGCAGGACTGTTAGACGTCAGTTTGAGATGATTTGTATGTCACTGATTGCCAAAAGTAATTTTTTTAATGCTGGTCTTCTAACAGCTTTAACTGATACGCACAGCCTGAGTGGGCATTACACAGCTGGGACTAGTTTCACAGATGAGAGCTGTAGAAGGATACGGGCTTAAACATCACTGGGATTAGCAAACAAAGGTCAAAGGTCAGTCCCATGTTATACTGCAGATGCTCTCTGTTTAAATAATTCTGTCTAAATGAAGGGAACGATGATCTCAGTGACACATCTTTGGTTTCGCCTGAACTTCAATCACACGGCTGACAAGCTGCTTGATCCTCGTGATGGAGGAGCAGCGGTCACCACTTTCATCCTCGTCTGGTCAAAGATGTCGGCCACTCAGAGTTGGAGGGGATAAAGTATGAATGTAGCATCTTAGATGTTTCAGACAGAGTGGACCGAGCCTCGGTTCGGATTTACTGAGATGTTCCAAAGGAGAGTCGCTGACAGCTGCCGTTTCTTTGGTTTAAATAAAGTTCAATAACCTGTTTTCACTTCGCAGGGTGTCGTAGGAGTGGATATCGCTGCGGTAGATATTTCATTTTGAACAAAGCTCTTAAAATGTGGACTTCTGTTTCTGTCAGATATAAAACGAGCGATAGAGGAGCAGAGAGCCGCGAGAAAAGCCAACTCGAGTGTGACAGTCTGGGATTTGTGCAGTAGCGTGTGTGCGCTGTGTGTGTTTGTGTTGGGGGAGTGAAGGTCACCCTGAATGGTGTGTGCGTGCATGTGCGTGTGTGTGCGGATACCTTTGGAGCGTGTGCGATGGCGCTTATCATCTGCATCCACCTCCATCTGCAGAGAGGCACAAACAAGCTGTTAAACACACAACAGACACGTCGCAAAATTAGCTTTCATTTGGATCCATGTTCGCTCAGGTGCTCGGGACTTTTCTGCAGCTTGTCAAACATTTCAATTCACACCCGACATTGGAAAGAACATTTCACGAGACGACTGACGGCAGCATTTGTGTAAATGATTAAAATCCTTCAGTAAGATTCGAGTTGTCGTAAAGCCCTGCACTGGGTAACAGAGACCTAAAAACCTCATGAAGGCATGCGGACAAACAGCCAAACCCACGGGTGTAACGCCAATGCTGTGCTTCGCTTTTCCTCAGAAACTCTTTGGGAACCGCATTAATTTCCAAAGTCTGACCACAACAGATGACGGAGTTTGTGGGCTGACTCCAAAAAAGCTTCATGGTCACTCTTTATCCTCCATCTGCCAGCTTTTATTCATAAACATGTGACTGTTCAATCAGTCATGTTACAGATTTATTGACCTCATCAAACATCAGACCGGCTCTTCATTTACTGGGATAAATATTCCACCTTACTTTCACATGGAGCCCTGCTGTGGGGCTTAGGGCTGGGTTTTGATTATCGATTAAAATCAGTTCTGGCTCGGATAACGTGATATCGATTCATTAAAATCCTGAATTGATTTTTAAATATAATTTTATTTTGCTCAAAACGCCAGAATCTCTGATTAAACCTCACAACATTTCTACGACCACCAAACAGCTAAAACAGTAAATGAGAGCAAATAAACGGATTCTGCACAAAGACGTAAACACAAAACGCGGACCCGCCGACGCATCAGAATCAGCGAGCTGTCGCCTTTCTCACCCGACGGCACGTACGCGGACACGGACACGCCGTCAGGGCTGAAAGCCGACAGCTCGCTGATTTTGAAGCGTCGGTGGGCGCTTTGTGTTTACGTCTTTTTTCTGCTAGATTCTGAAGCTGCAGGTTTGATCTCTCTTAAAACAATTTTTACTGAACCAGCAGCCAATGACGATCCAAACTACGCTTCACATTTCGCTTCACATAAACATCGTCACGAATTTCCTATGACTTTTGCTGTTTTACTTCCACCACGATAAAAATCACACTTCCTGCAGATCTCTCTGTCTCTCTCTAAATCGATAATCAAAACCCACCCCTACTTATTACCCACCAGTCTACGCTGTCGCCCGCTGTTTTTTTTTCTCCTTTTACTTCCGACAACAAAGCCTCATTTCAAACTTTTTAAAATTATGCAAAATCGCAAAATGCTTAGCTGTGTCTGTAATCAAACCTCTGTAACTTTGCTCTGCTTCACGTCGTTTTTGACTGCACAATATTTTTAGGGTCATCTGCTATAAAAACCCAGACCAGGAAAATCACCTTCATGTTTTTCTGTGTTTTATCCTCAGTTACTTTGACACAAAGGCATCTGCTGTGATGCTCACACCTCTGATAAAGTCTCACAGTGTCAGCTTTCTTTTTATAGATATAAAAATATAGATGTGTACTGATGCATGATCTGAATTATAATATTTCTGACTGTCTGAGGCAAAATTTTCCCGATTCAAATCGAATCGGATCGAATCAATTCTAGAAATCAGTGACGATACCCAGCCCTAGTGGGGCTGAAGAACAGTATTTCCTGGTCACACAGTGTGTACAGCTGTCCTGAAGAAGGAAACAGTTTGTGTATCAGGCCAGTTTAACATGGGAGTCTATGAGGACTCCCATCATTGCTGGAGCCCCTGGTGGGCGTTAGAGGAACTGCAGGTTTTATTTCTTTATTTTGGCCGGCCTCTCCCTCAAAGTGGGGTGAGGAGCTCATCCATCCAGGAGGGGCTCAGAGTAGAGCCGCTGCTCCTCCACACCGAAAGGAGCCAGTTGAGGTGGTTCGGGCATCTGACGAGGATGCCTCCTGAGGGCCTCCTGGGTGAGGTGCTCCCAGCATGTCCCACCGGGAGGAGGCCCCGGGACAGACCCAGGCCATGCTGGGGAGATTATGTCTCTCGGCTGGCCTGGGAACGCCTTGGTGTTCCCCCAGACAAGCTGGAGGAGGTGGCTGGGAAGAGGGAGGTCTGGTCTCTCTGCTTAGGCTGCTGCCCCCACGACCCGGCCCCGGATAAGTGGAAGAAGATGGATGGATGGATTGGATTTTTTCTATCCTGGAAGTTTTCTGCCTGGTTGCATTCACACAGTCCATGGATACGGCCCGGTAACCAGGAGCGTAATAGCGTAGCTTGCCACCTTCTCGTCCACGTGTTGTCACGTCCATAAAACGAACAGAAACAGGACTTCATGGGTGCCCTCACAGAGGCTGCAGCAGTCTTTGCTACGTAGCCACAACGTATGAAAGCTGACGAATTAGCAGTTCTGTCAGGACAGAATATTTTACTTGGATCACTGAAACCAATACCAAAACACTGAGCTTCACAATAAAAGCACTTCCTGTCCGCACCATTAGCAGCTCCTCCTGCTGATTTGAAGTGATTGTTGGGAATCATCTAATTATTAACACGAGCCATGCGAGCACACAGCCAGCACATGAAGGAAGAAAGACTTTTACGTCTCCATGAAAGGCGCAGATACTGCAGCATCCGCCCTGAAAGAGCCGACATGAGGTATAAAAACCCACAAGGTGACTTTTCATCCAGTCTGAGGTGGATTACACATGTTGGAGCGATAGCATCGCTGCTGCTCGTTGTTCCAGAGAAGCTTTGATAAAACAGAAGAGCACTGGGCATTTTAGTCTCATTTTAATCTCCCACTCTCACACACACCAACAACACACGCTCAGCCGGTCCCTCCTTACTGCACTAATAAGATTTACGAGGTATCCTCGCTTTTCATCATTTTATTTTTCTCCCGTCGAAACATTTATGGGCGTTCGTAAAGAAACACACCATTAGAGCTGAGGGGCTCTACAGTAAAGTAAGTGTGGTGTTAATAAATCACGTTTAATAAAAAGAGACATCCAAACAGGGCCTCCGTCACAGCCCAAACCTGGCAGGCAGGCATGAATATTTAGGGACATCTGGAAATAAAGCAGAGACGCTCCGAGGTGTTGGGATTTATGACGGCTCGTTGAGAGGATAAACCTGCCTCAGAGGGATGTGCAGGTCTGACATACATGAGCCCCAGCGGTATCATGGGTGGGACAAACATTGCTGCGTGGCCACAAGAATTTGATTTAGTTTGAAACTTTGGACTTTGGATTATTCTTCACGGTTTTCGCTTCACTTCATCAGCGGAGATAGCAGCTTCCAGCAGGATGTTAGTCCGACACACGTCAGCACGTGCGGTTCAGTCGGGAGGCCCTGCAACATAAAGCACCTTTAAAAATGTCTCCAAATCTCTCAGCTGCCTCCAACATCCTGCGAACTGATTTGTAAGCGACGGCGACAGGGCTGGCCTTTCCATGCGTGCAGAGGAGATACGAGCTGTGGACTAAAGTGTGAGCCCGGCTTGTTTAAATGCACACACATGCATACTAACAGAGCCTATCTGACGCCGTCAGACTCTCTCTGAGGGTTTGAAGCGAGGCCCGAGTCGCCGCCGAACACGAGCGGATCCGGGAAGCCTCATCGTTTACTTCCCTCGAGCTTCCTCGAGAGACTTGGACCTGGGAAGCGTGCACGCCTCTGCAGCTCGCCATATGTTGGCGAGTCATGCGTATTCCGTCTGGCTTTTTCTCTCTCTTAGCATCCCATGGGAAAATGTCACGGCTGTAATGAAGGTTAGCCTGCTTATTGAGGATTAGTTGGAGGCCCACTCCTTCTCTGTCTGTGTCTCAATTAGAGCTGGGATCAATGGCATTAAAGGCCCAGATGAATGACCACTGAGTCACGCTGATCCCTGCTCCAAAAGTTCACACTGCTTAGTTAAGAAAACACCTCGAACAATGAGAAAACTCTGCACGTTTGATTGTTTCTGCACAGCAAGCAGATTTAACCCAACTAACTGATTGTGTGTCAAAATGAAAACTGTCCACTGAACTTCCGGTAAATGTTTAACTTAATGAATTTTCCTTTTTTTTCATAAACTCATCGTTCATCGTTTTCAAAGTAAGAACTGTGATTCAAAGCAGGACTTAGTCGTCTTTGGACCGGAGACACGAGGGGACGGCAGCTGGAGACAAACAACTGTAACCAACAAACGTTTGATCCTGTTGTCTTTGAAGCAGTTTGGTGCTTTAACACATCCATGAAACAGGAATAAGACTCTCAGCCATCAGTGTGTGACTGAACGAAGTGGAAACGTGCTGTTTGTGATAAAAATCACCAAGAATCACAAATCTGTTGCCGTCTACATCCACAGAAACTCACATCAACTGTTTCAATCAGACTCCAGAAGCTCACAGGCCTGAAACAGCCTCGCAGCAACTTTGCTTTTATATAAGAACAAAACCAGAGTCTGTGATTATTAATGAGGCTGTGAGAAACCTCCATCAGTCAGACTGAGACTGTTTGCAGACAGGTTGCATCCCAGCAGGTGACCTTGGCCAAGGTTGCTCGGATACTTGCAATCAGTCCCTGACATCACCGGGCAACCGCTGATTCATGTCCTGTTTGGAAGAAGGTTAGTGGCCCCCCCACCCCCCTCAGTTTGTACGCTTCATCCATTACAAAATAATAAAACAATATGTTAAATCTAAAATATGAGTAACCTTCAGAGTCACCCAGTCATGGTGTGCACTATGTTTGGTGACGTTTGCATCAAGACATCAAAACTAAAATGATATTTTTCAAAAACAAAGTTATTACAGGCCATTAAAGTTTAACAGCAAAGATAAGCGTCACCCAAATCAGAGTTTTTTTATTTTTCTACACTGACAACAATAAACGGCTTCATCAGGTTTCACAGGGCTCAACAGTAATCCGTTAAAATTACAGGAATTATTATAAAAGTTTCAGCAGAATTTAGTCTGAAGTTGGATAACAGCCACAAATGTTTGTTAGCCAGTTAAAAAAAAAACAGAAACACATAATCTCAGCTTGAACATTAATGTTGCAGTCAGCCAATCACGTTTCAGACTGGTGTAGGACTCAGTGGCGCCTAGATGAACCCTCTGATGAGCGCGCGTGTTCGTGCAAACATGACAAACACGTGTTCAGCAGTGCTGCGAGCCACAGCTCAGACTATCACTGTTTTCTATTCTCCAGGATCTTCATGATGTCACAGAGATGGCCCTTACATGGTCATCCCAGACACAGAAGCCACACCTACCTTCTGTTTGTTTGTGACAGAGTGCCAATCAGAATAAAATGTTTTAAAGGGGGAGGAGCTAAAGCAGTTTCAGAGAGAGGATGAGGTGAGGCGGTTAAAGAAGGATTATTACGAGGAGTGAATCATGCAAAGCTGCTCAGGGATGAAACCACGGAGCTGGAAGCAGCAGAATGAGTCCAGTTCAGAGAGGCTGAGAGTTTTGATGCACAACCTTAATGTTAATGAAGCTAACGGAGTAATTCACTCTTCATTTCACGCATGACGACCTCGCGGGTTTATTTGGTAGAATCCAAACCGAGCACAATCCTTTTAGCGCGTCCTTATTCGGAAGTTCTTCACGTGTTCTGTGATTTGCATCCATGAATTTTAGCCTGGGCTGCACAAACACATGAAGCCAGGTCGTGAACGGGAGCGAGACTCTTAATTCAGCTCACATATTGGAAACAGCAGCAGCATTGATCAGAGTCGAGATCAATGCAAAAATAAAATGCATCAAAAAATAGAAAAAAAGGTTTGAGGGAGGAGAAACGAGGTTAGCATTGGAATACGCACAGAGACACAGAACAAGCATTTTGTATGTGTGTGTTTATGATTTAGGTGGTGATGGGGGAGGGGGGAGGAGGGGGGAGGAGGGGGTGGGGCTCAGACATCTGTCACAACAGTTCACATCGTCATTGCTTCCCTTTGTTTTACCCTTGAAGTTTTGGGAGAATGCGTTTCAGGCATATGGCGCCCAACCCCACCCTCACACACACAGACACACACACAGACACACACACACACATTGATATTCCGTGCAGCGTAGCAGCAGGGGGGAGCCACCAAAACCGCGCTGGCATTATCGAATTTCACTGCAAATAGGTATTTACGCCGTGCATCATCCAGTGGCAGTAAACACGTGTGCCAAACCGACGCTAAGTGCATCTGAATTAGTGTGAAGGGCCGCCGAGATAGCATCTGAGTGGGCGCTCGGTGTGTGTGTGTGTGTGTGTGTGTGTGTGTGTGTGTGTGTGAGGCTGAAATCTGGGGAGTGATTCCTAACTAGGAATGAAAATGGTTTTGGTGGGTGACAGCAGCTGTGCAGGGTGCTGAAATGCTGCGATCGGAATATAATAAAACAATTTATGAGCTGGTCCGCCGATGACAGCGCGCTGTAACGGTATGGATGTGAAACTAACCCGATTTCTTTAACGCCTAATCGGGTCTCATGTTTTATCCTTCATAAAACTCTGATTTTATTCAGCCTCGCCGTCCGTGACGCTTGGAAAACATTCCATCTTTGAGCCTCGCTCGCTTGATCGTTACTAAACATAAAAGCAGCTGTAAACATCTGGGCTTCTATAGTCACCTGACCCTGCACGAGAGTTCAGACTTAGCCATAAAGGATGGACACGCCACCAGGACATGTTTGTGCGATGTTTCTGCTGCTTTGGTGGAGCCAGAGTTGACCACACCTATGCAACAGGGTGCAGATATAAGCTAACACTAGCACTAAAATGTACCTGTGCAGTTCTTTCTGCTGTCCTGCAGGGGGCGACTCCTCTGGCTGCAAAAGAAGTCTGACTGTATGGAAAATAAGCTTCCTGCTCACTTTCCTGCTGACTTTATGGTCTCAGGTGCTTTCCCAGGAAGCAGGACAGGATTCAGAGCAGGTGATCGATAAGCTGATAAATTAAAATAAAAAAATCTGGTTCCTAAATGCTCGGCTGAAGCTTTTATTGGATGACGACGTGATCGCTGAATCTGCTTTTTATATCCAGGCAACGATCGAAGCTGAAGCTCCAAAACCTGCAGTTTGGTTTTGCCGACACATTTTTGTGTGAGGAAATAAATAAATCAGAAATCAGTACAAAGAGTCATAAAAGCTCATTGTTGCCATGATTTCAGGAGGAAAACCAACATGAATGGAAATGATCCTGCAGACGCGCTGTACCTGAAGCGTTGTGGGCGTGACACAGCTCGTTGGCCCCGACCTCTGCTTCCAGCGTGACCTTCTGACGTTCGGCGAGGGAGGAGCGGCTCACCACGTCTCCTCCAAACTCATTTTCTGCACAGAGGGAGGAAGGAGAACACGCATCATTAAAATCATTCCCAGAACAATCACATTCACACACAGAGCCGTGACAGGATCTGAAATTTCCTCTCCTCCTTTGACTCCGGGCTCATGAATAGTCATATAGCGTCAGCTATGCGGCGCGCGCCAAAGCCAACGCTGATTTCCGCCATAACGACGGCCGCTTGTCGTGTGCGATAGGCTTGGCAACATGGGGTAATTAGCTAGATCTATCATCTGCTGCAGGAAGTGGGGACAAATATAGCTAATGATCCGTGCCTGCCTCCATGATTTCTCTCCTCGGCTCTCCATCCTCTGCTGAGCTGGAGGAAGAGGAGGCAGAGAGGGGGGTCCCCGCTCTGTCAACGGAAAAAAAATGACCCGAGATGGAGAAAGGGAAGAAGACGGAGGAGACGGAGGTGTGAGAGAACATGTCAACCCTCCCTCCGCCTGTCAATGCTCCTCCATCCGCTGCAGCTAATTGAGAAAACGTATGGAAGGAGAACAGATGAGGTGTCGATGGTGTATAGAGTGAAGGCCCCCATAGGGAGCGCAGCAGACGGCCATAACACACACACACACAGACACACACACACACACACACACAGACACACACACACACACACACACACACACACACACAGACACAGACACACACACACACACACACACAGACACACAGACACACACACAGACACACACACACACACAGACACACACACACACACACACACAGACACAGACACACACACACACACACACAGACACACACACACACACAGACACACACACACACACACACACAGACACAGACACACACACACACACACACACACACACACACACAGACACAGACACACACACACACACAGACACACACACACACACAGACACACACACACACACAGACACAGACACACACACACACGCTGAAAGCAGAGTGAATCCAAACAATAGCTGCTCCCTGAGGACTAACAGCCGTACACCGAGTGTGTCTGCGTTATGTAAAAGGAGTGCTGGTGCTTAAGCGGACTTTACTTTGAACCAGCAGGGGGTCTCTTTCTACCCCCCATCCACACACACACACACACACACACACACACACACACACACACACACACACCTCTGCTTTCCACTTTCTTTGCAGCGCTTCTTCTTTGTAGTTTGAATGGTGCGTGCGGAGGCAGCGTGGGTGGGGGCTGTAAGGGGATCGCACAAACAACTTTGAAAGTGGCTATTAACAGGAAACCCTAATGTGAAACAATGGGACACTCAAACTATATTTTCATTTTACGAGCGCGGCCCCGCTGCCTTTGTTTCATGAAAAAAACGCGTCAGAGGCTGCCGGTTCGTATTTGATTACAGCCTCCGGGGCATTTCATTCAGAAAACGTGGGAATAAAACAAAGTCGGAGCGAATTCGGACGTGGGTGGCTGCGAGAAATGTAAAACCTGCAGATAAAACAGCAGCTCGAGAGGTAAAAGAATCAATCGTGCCGTTTGCTTCCTGTTTCTGAGCACCTTTTTAGGCGTCTGTCGGACGACTGTGCAAAAATGTTTTAATCTAAGAAAAGTAGCATCCAGTGAAAATGTAAAAAAAGTTCAAACTGTAAATTAATTTTCTCGCACATGTTTATTCCTGTCTACAGTCATGAGTGTGCAGCCGGACAACGAGACAAACGCTGTGAAACAACCGACTTTTACAGACCTCGTCAGTTCGACTTCATGAAACATTTGTGAGTCCAAATGAAACAAACTCTCAGTTCTTTCAGCTTCGATGAAATTATCTCCGTATTTATGAGTTAAAAGATTTACGAGAGCTTAGCAGGAAATTACTGAAACATTTCAGCTTCTGCTTGAATTCTGGACGTAAACAAAGACAAAAAACTGAACGCCTGCGACGTTTGGAGGGTCGGACGTGTAACGTGCTACAGGATGCTAGCCTCTGAGCAGCGGTCAGGCTAATATAAAGGCATTAGCACACGAAGACTGTTCTCAGTAAAAGTTCAGGCGGCGGGTCCCTGATGGGCTGAAGACGCCAAAAATGGAGGTGACTTTAGCCAAGAGAAGGTCTGAGATGATCCAACCACAGCACGAGGTCGTTAATCTGCTGCTGCACGGTTTGGAGTAAATCTACAGCGTCAGGTTTGAAAAAGCTGCACAGAAACATCAGTAATAATCAGGTCTCACCCAAAGTTTCCGTTTCTGTTTAAACATTCTGACATTATCTTCACATCATCATTCAAAAGTTTCATGTTTTATTATTTTAGCATCTCTCTGTTAAACGGGTTTGGAAAAATTCGTCTGTGTTCATCTTTACTTGCAATAATATTAATAACTACAGCAGTTCAGCTCCTGTATTTGAGGTCAGCAGCAGTCACAGGACAGAGTAAACCTCTGGACTCAAACATCTGGAGAGGGCAGCAAATAACCAACATCCACACAGCCAGCTCTGCTGGCTAGCAAGTTTGGTCAAGAAGTTGGACCTTGGCTCAACTTCCTGGAATGTTTACCAATGAGCTTTGGTGACATACGTCCATAAATACATACTGGGAAAGATTCTCAGAGTCCTCAAGCAAATATCACAAACTAACCCAGATCCAGATCCTGCAGGATCCAGCGTGCTCAGACACCTGCTCATCACTGCTCGGTAACATCCACATAAAATCCCAGAACTTATCTTAATCTCACAGCAGCCATGTTATTTTCAGATGATGTCATTAAAAATGGTCCCAAATGCTCCAACAGCACAAACAGTCAGCAGGCAGCTAGCTGCTACAGCTGCCTGTGTCACCATCCACCTGTCAGTCAAAGAGGCCACGCCCCCAATAATGCAAGCTTTACATTTTAATAAAATGTAAACAGGCACCAAAAGCAGTTTCTGTATCAGGCTGTAAACATGTTTAGTTTAACATGAGAGTCTGTGGGCACGGACTGGCTGGTGGAGCCTCCGGTGGACGTCAGAGGAACTGCAGGTAGTTTCATCAAGCTTAACGTGAGTAATCACAAGTTTCATGTAGTGCCTCCTAGCTGTGGACAAATTCATCAAGTTTTGTGAATGATTTCAAATAAATTTCTCCTCCTTTTACCCCATAAAATACCCAAACACACACACACACACACACACTCCTGGGTCTTTATAATCAGAGTACAAGTGATGGGTCTGTCCTCTGATGAAGGTCTTCATGTGGAGGCTGATGACAAATCACAGCTCTGTGACTCCTCATCAGCACGAAGTGTGTGTGTGTGTGTGTGTGTGCACGCGTGTGCGTGTGAGAAAAGAAGACAGACAAAGGCGTGTATCTGCAGCAGAAAGCGATGCAGCGCGGCTGTTGGTGGTGTCGATGTTGTTCCGGTCATGCAGTCGGTTTGCTAATCTGCACATTTCAGCACAAGGACAGCGACAGGCAGCAAAGCGAAGGAGGAATCGGCCTTCAGCTCGAATGGGAACACACACACACACACACTCTTACACAATCACACAGTCGCACACTGGGATGTGCACACAGCTATTCTTGTTCCCCTCCTTTGTTACAAAGGAAGAATATATGACCAAGGACTGTTAGACTGTGTGTGTGTGTGTGTGTGTGTGTGTGTGTGTGTGTGTGTGTGTGTGTGTGTGTGTGTGTATTCCTCAGAGAAAAAGAAGAGACCATGCCTGCCCTTTTCTAGGCTTCTATATCTATCAAAGCCACAGTACACACTGTAAATAGGCTGGAAGACTGGCTGCGCGCACACACACACACACACACACACACACTCTCACTCACTCACTGTAATGATACCCTATTGTATGGTGATGTACACTGCAGTATGGGAAATGGGCTGTGACACAAACTACACACATCACACCCAAAGAAATCACACCAGTCACACAGAAACACACACACATATAAGCACATATTACAGCAGAGACACATGCTTTATTCATGTGATGTGTAAGCACGCGCACGCACACACACACACACACACACACACACACACTCACAGCCTCTGAGAGCGACTGGGGCTGCCTGACCTACATTCTCGATATGTATACAGGCTGAGAGGAGATGAAATCTCTCTCTGTTTCTTCCTCTATGTTCCATATCCTCTATTCTCCTCGCTGCCTCGGACACACACACACACACACACACACGCACGCACACGCACACGCACACACACACACACACACACACACGCACACACACACATGCACACGCACACACGCACACACGCACACACACACACACACACACAGAGGAGATGAAGAAGGACTCAGGCTGCAGATGCATCCTCAGCCATGTGTGTCCTGATTCTTCATCTTTGCTGCTTTAGATAACAGAAGCTCTGCTCCTCAGAGTCGCAGGTAAGACTGTAACCGCCTCCTGTCGGTCACACGTCCCGCGGTGGGTGATGGAGGATCTGACGCTGCTTTTTATCACCACGATATGAAGAAATGTTCCAAAATTATGAGTCAAAAACAGAGATAATCTTTATTAAACACAATAAGTTGTTTACATCTCTGCAGTTATTTCTTTAAAGAAATGATGTTACTGAGCTGCACGTGTCTTTGAGTCTGAGTTTATATTTTCAATAACTTTACAGTAATTTTGTCTTTTGCCTTCTTGTTCTTGTTTTTTATTTTATATTCTTCTTGTCTGTCTCTCTGCTGCTGGAACACCTGAATTTCACCAGTGAGGGAAAATAAAGGATATTTCTACTCTACTCTACTCTGTTCTGTTCTGACTTCTTCACTCATATGTGTCCATTTCAGTAGGCTTTATGCCATGAAGGACGAGGACAGTTACCTGCCTTCATTTTAGATGAAAACTCACCGTTGTGTCATGTTTAGCTAATCGACTCCATCAGTTTAACTGTTTCTGCCTCTGCATTTATTCTTTTATCGAGCTGTCGTAGCTGCTGTGACGATGTGATCACATCCTCACAACTCCAAAGCTGTTTGTTCATGCTGAGAATGGGATTGATGTGAACTACCAGGTGTACATTACAAGTTTGGGCTAAACGCCTTCGCGTAGCCACGTACGCTTTGCATTCTGGGATGTGGTGGGGTATCAGTATGGGCTAGCAGCTAGCTGTGAAACAAGCGTAATGCTCAGGAACACAGCAGCTTCTTCCTGTTTAGGTTTATCCAGGCTGAAGACAGGAAGACGCGAGCAAACCCGCTAACTCGCAGAGCCAGCGGTTCTTTATGTGCGTGAACAAAAACGGAGATAACCAGAAACGTCCGTCGACCCAGCGACACAAACAAATGTGGAAATAAGAACAGCAGCTGATCAATCATCGCCTTACCAAACGAATCATTTTTAACCAATCAGGATTCGGGCTCTGCACAGGGTAATCACTCTTCTGGCTTGTTGCAGAATTCCAACACTTCCTGTCGGATCGCTTTCTAATAACCTTCTACACAGTCAGACCTCTTTCCACGAGGCGAGGTGTCGCCCCCTGCTGGACACGAGAAAGAACGCACTTCTGTGTTAGCGTCAGTGTTAGCGTCACTTTTCCGTCCTGGAGTCGAGTCCATCGTTATTTATGATTTCTAAAGAAGAAAAACAGCAAATCGAGCAGTGCATGCTGTTCGATCTGAGCCGCTGTTTTATCATTTATGAATAATCGCCTTGAACAGTGATGTTTGAACTATACACCAACTGTAAGTGTGGAGAAGCTGTGCGATCACCAGTCAATGAGAAGCTAAATAAAACATGGCACTATATCGAGGTTTTCCATATACCAGCTTCCAATCTCTGCTGCTTTTCTATTTAAATTCTCCAGCTCGGTCACAGAGAGGCGATTTATCTCTTTGTATAGTTTCTAATAATGAACTCAGTAATCGCTGTGAGCCCAAAGCTCAGGCAGCAGCCTGCTCTAAACACTCAGTTTATCACCGTTTTTTCTATTCTTGGAGCTCTGTGATGTCAGAGACTTACAAACCCCACCCACCTGCTGTTCAGAGCCACTGTAGGACAGCCAATCCAAAAGAAGCTGGCTTAAAGGAGGAGGAGCTACACGGGCTTGTTTCATACAGAATGAAGGGAGCGGCTATGAAATAAAGAAGGCTTATTATGAACTGTGACTCATGCAAAGCCTTTCTAAGAGAGTGTAACCATACAAATGTGGAGCTAGAAAACAGATCACCCCTTAGTCATTACTGCAGAAGGCAAACCATCCCCGCAGCGTGTCTCTAACCTGCAGGTTAAACGCACACGTAACACGCAAATGAAAACAATGTAGAATTTTATGTCTCACAAGTGAAAATAAGAGCCTTTTATGACCTGCCTTTTTAAAAAAATCTAATTCAATACTTTATGAGGATCCACAGGAATAAAATATTTACATCCCCCCAAAAGCAGTGCAGACACGAGCTTCTTCAGAGAAAGGTGAGAGAGGGGAGCGATGGCGTGCATGCAGAGGGCGAGATAACTCGGTGATGAGAAGTGGAATTAACGTATGCCTGCGTACAAATATGTGTTTATTGGAGATGGGATCGGTCTGATAATGAAGCCAGCTGGCGCCTTTTCTCTTCTTCACGCCGCTCGCTGGAAATCAATGGACCGCAAACACACGAGGATAAAACCAGCAGCACGCATCTCCTCTCTGACTGAAAGGCACCCGAACCTTCTAACGCCACGTCGGCGCCGTTTGCTCATCCGGCTGTGCAGAGAGCAGATCCACCTCCGGAGCGTCTGCAGGAGCTCCCCCTCCCTCCCTTCATGCCCCGACAGCACAGAGGTTAGTAATTCAAAAGGTTCTCGGTGTAAAAAAAGACCTGATCCACTATATCCCCAAACTAAACCATCCAAACCCTCTAAATCCCAGCGAGGCATTACACTGACCACACTGTCAAAACATTGATACAGCACAAACCAACAAATCCTGCGACCCTGCATCCAGCCCGCTTTAATATTACAGCGTTTCCCCAACAAATCCTCCTGCAGGTGAAGAGCAGCAAGGACGACACCGGTACACATTTGTCTCAAACTTTTTCATCACACCTTCTCATATCCTGTCACCCCACGTAAAATCAACCAATCAGCTGATTGTTGCTATGCGATATTTAACCTTCATAATGTGAATATTTTCAGAGACCCTCCGAGTACACAGAGGTGGGAAAAGCTGGTCAAAGTCCATGAAAACAGGCGAGCAGCGACAATCAAACCAGAGCAGACCCATGTTGCTCCAAACGAGCTCTGAAAACTGTCGTTTAGTGAGCAGGACTAATTCACTATTTCATCCAGCAATGGGGGTGTGGCCTGGCCTGACAGCCAATGAAATCTGCCCTCTTATTGATTGTATGACTTTATGAGTCTTTATCATCACAGCACAAAAATTCAGACGCAGTTCAAGTTACAAACTCATAGAAAATAAAAAAGATGAAATTTTCATGTGTTGCATCACATTTTTGGTTTTTGGGGGAATTTTGAGCCGTCGTCACTGAGAACCACAGAAATCCACTCAAGTCTGTGGAAACACATTTAAGCTTAAAAGCTCTAAAGCCAAACTCACATTTCTGATTATTCAATGGAGAAAACTTTAAGAAGTGCATTCTGGGTAAACTCTCGGGGTTCGAATCACCACGTGGGCTCAGAGCAGTGGTACCGGGATCATCTTTAAACGTTTTTTTCATCCTTGAGATTTTTTCGTTGCACGGGAAAATAACACGCCGGCCTCGCGAACTGTGAGGGCCTGAAGCTGAAACTGTTCATTTTATATTCACCTGAAAGTAAAATTCTGCTTCATCGGATACACCGAAAAAATTAAAACAGCATCACGCAGCATATTCGTTTACATATGAATGCATATCAATGCATGAATGCAGTCAACTCGCAGCAAAAACAATGATTGTGGAAATAGCCGACACCTCCAGGATCATACCAGAGGCTGTCGGACTATTACAGAAATGTCCTTGTTAAAGCAGAGCGCAGGAGCGAGCTCCTTCCACCGCCGCCCCCCGCCTCCCCTCTCCTCTCTAATCTTATTGAGGCTGTGAGGCTGCGGGCCTCTCACACCAGGCGCACAGGCAGAGAAACACAGACTCACCTGCATCAAATCAGCACATATCTGATTGGAACTGTTGGCTGATCTCCTGCTACAACAGCTAAAAAATGAATCTGCCTGTCGGTCTGAATCTCTCCCACAAAATATCTTTGGACACAGCGGTGCCGGCGGAGACTCCGAGGTTCAAGGGTGAGAGGAGCTGTCAGGCAGTGAAGTGGACTGGCTCTTTATGACTTCCCTGCACCTATCAAAGAGGAAGAGCACGCCAAGGTAAAAGCAGTTTTCTGACCCACTTTTCTCTTCAAGGACGCCAGAGATGGAACTGACCGCGCGCCTGACCTGCCGAGGCTTCGCAAACACAGGCGGCGAGCCACGCGGCGTCCACGCCGGCAGTCTGGGAGGAAAATAAAGCAACGCAGCAACACACGCGCCGTGCTCGTTATTAGCTGCACCCCTCCTAAAAAGACACAAATGCACACACGCAGCTAAAAGTGCACTCCTCCATCCTCCTTCTCTGGGGAGGCGCCTCCCCTGTAAGGGCGCAGAGTGGGGGAAATAACATCGGGCGAACAGCCGCCGCAATTACCCACAGTGGGGTAATCACCAGCACAATGCAATATGGGCTGGCTGCCTGGGAGAGAGAGCGAAATACTCAGGTGAGGAAAGAAGCCAGACAGCAATCAGCCCAGCAGGACGAGTGAGAGAGGGAGAGAGAGAGGAGAGCAAAGGGCCATTCCTTTAATTTCCAAGGGAGAGCCAGGGCCTTAATTACTTGATGAGTCTCCTCTCTTTCTCTTCTTCTCTGTGGCTGTTAGAAAAAAGCAGAGAGGGAGCGCGTATAGCGGCCTATTATCGGACTGGGAAGACTCCAATCACCTCTCAGCACAGACAGCGAGCGGCGAGAACAACATAGCAGTGATGGAGGGAGAGAGAGGGAGAGGTGATTTACGCCTTTAGAAGTGTTAACACCATCTCTCATCCCCGGCAGCTATAGAACACCAAGGTCGAGGAGGGAGACTTGAAATAGCCGGAGGAAAACAGGAGGCTGAGCGGCGCCTCCGCCTATAGAAAACAGCAGCGTTCACACCGGCAGAGAGGCGGAGACTCTCCCCGCGTCCCCGGGGCTCGACGACGTCTGTTACACGTGCGAAAGCAAAATAATCACAAAGCATTAACGACCCATAACGTCTGCAGACACACGGCTGCCCTCTGATGCAAACCACAGATCAGTCGACCGTGTGGGGAGCTCGGTGCAGGTTGCTAGGTGAAACTGTTGCAATCAGGTATTGCATGAAAACCTCATTCGCCAACTAACTGCTGAGAGATTGGGGACAAGTTGATGACTGCAGCTAGTTGTCTTTTCCTGGGTCAAACTAAATGGCCTCAAAGGAAAAATGAAACCGCCCGCACATCACAGGTGGCACGAAGAACAACGGAGCGCTCCCACCCAACGACGAGACGTTGCAGTTAGAGAACGAGCCGTGACACGTCCGTGAGCCGCTGTGCATCAGCAGCAACTGCTTGCTAACCCCTCACAAACATTCACTGGTCCTCACCCAGCAAATCTAAATCTGCATTTGACCCCACAGAGCTGCTGGTGGTCCCTGATAGGTCCCAAGGTCCGTGTGATTGGAGCTTAATCAGCAGATTACATTTAGACGTCTGCCTGACAAAAAGCCCAGGCTGCTGTCTCATCCAGCCAGAAACCCAGCCGACATCATTCCTCAAAAACACTTCATGATAAGTTCCAGATCCATAAACGTTTTTCAGGATGGCTCCATTATCTGGTTAGTCTTCCTCGGTGACACATTTCACAGTTAGGACGAGCTTTACTCAGACATGATGCCGAGTACCTTCAGCGTTTCTTTGGCATTTCCGTGCTGCCTTCCTTCTTCTTAATCAGCCAACATGCATGCTGTTATTGGGCTCCATATCAAATTGGATGAAATGCAATCAAAGCCCACTCCCACTTAAGAAGAAGGAACAGGCTCTGGCTGTCTGCAGGCTCCCATCTGATGTGTTCACTGTTAGGTCCCGTGTACATCTTATATTTGCAGTTTCTCAGTCTTTCTAAGCAGCCATCGGCCCGGGACACCAGCAGGTCCAAACGTCCAGGTGTGATGTCTCTTCTTAAAGCTCAGTGACTCAGCCTTACAGTGGTTTGTTTCAGACTTAAGAACTGCACGCTATCACTAATGTTTCAGCCCATTAATTTATGCAGGAGGTGTCCTTGGGCAGTGGTGCATCGGTCACTCCAAATCTTCATTTATTACATGTGCAGGGTAAAGAAAGGGCTTGACAATAACGGAGCAGCTTTCAGTGCTAAACCTCCAGTTAATGAAAACAAGATGAACACAAAGATCTAAATCAGATGAGATTTACAGTCATAACCATCAGTCAGTGTCCTAAACAGGCAGTTATATCGCCATGCATCAAGCCACTGGTGCTAAAAGTAACACATTATTATTGTTTGACTCTGTGGGATTAAAATTTGTTACTTATACTTCAAAGCTGTAGTTTAGCATCTATTTAAAGCTCAGTTTTCTGTGATGCTGCCGTACACTTCTACGCTGATGACACTCAAACATACCTGCCTTTATCAGCTACATCATTACAGTATGTTGATCTGCCTGCAGGTCAAATACTGGATGACAAAGAGTCACATGGCCAGAGGAGACCTCGGCGTCACGCTGACGTGTTGGTGGCATCAGACACAAATGCATTATTTGGTTACATTTTATGACCAATTATCATCGATTTCCTGCAAACATAACATCTGCTTTTACTTATAGCAATACTTTTTCCATGAACACTCAGCAACACCTGCAGTATAAAGTGTAACGAAGCGTCCCGATCAGTTCATGAAGCTGTGCTACACCTGCCCGTGTTGCCCACATTCACAGCTTTGAGGTTTGTGTCTTCTGTGCACTTTAACATTAAATGTGATCCATTTTTATTTAGTAATGTCACATTTTCTACAACAATGGTCCAGATTGATCGATAGGAATATCTTCCTAGCTGCACTTTGTGCTCAGAAATCTGAACGATGTTAGACGCCGGGCCGCGGTGGGCGAGCTGCATGTGTCTGCCTGTCATTGGAGGCTGAATGCTTGTTTACAGGGACAATTTATATGATCTTTCCTCAGTACACGGTCACAAAGATCACTGTGAAGACCCCGTTTGCACGATCGTGCAGTGAAATGATTTCTTTGAAGGTTAGCGATCATTTATCTGGTCAGAGGGGAGTTTAACCTGAAGCTATGCGAACCCGATGCCGGGCCGAAGCTCTCCGGCACGGCTAATGAAGCAGCTCCTTTTGTGTGGCATTTTCCAACCTTCGCTGCTTCTCCTCAGTCGTATCGGATCTCCGGGACTGATTGATAAGGATGCAGTGCGAGAGCAGGATGAGCGCGCTCGCCTCAGCGTTGCAGGTATACAAACACGTGGACTAAATCAACGTGTTTGTGCGCGTTTGATTGCACCCTGGTCTCAATGCACTGATGAGCTCTATTGTTCTCTTCTGTTTTTTCCCATCTTCTACCCTCTCTCCATCCTTCCTCTGCCCTCCCACCCCCTGCCTGACTGCCAGCGTCTACCCAGAATACCAATGATGCAGTCTGCAGATAGATAGGGCTGTCTGTCACATGACCCTATATGTCCTGAGGCTTTACCCCAGGATGACAGCAGGCGTAGCGCGTGCACGCACACACTCCCACACAAAGGTACTCCCAGTAAGGCGCGCTGTATCTCAGCACAGGCACCGAAGCATGGCAGCACACACAAAATATTCAGAGCTATACACTCGCTCGGGCAAGCTAATGGGCACGCACACACCGAATCACCGCAGGGGAGAGAGGCAGAGAGAGAGCGAGCGGACACCCCGTCACCGTTCACACATGCCGTCTCTCTATCTGCCTCTCTCGCCATCACACACACAGCGCTGCAGGCGAGACAGAAAAACACTGAATATCCCCCCAATTCCATCCATCTCCACCAACACACACACACACATCCTCCTGTGGGAAGGCACCCCACCCCTGTTTCTCACACAAACACATTCGTCACTGACAAGGCTCTACACAGTCACCGGGTATCCTGTGGCACCAAAAATAGCAGCCCCTAATAGGACGGGATAGAAACGGTCCCCTCGCTCTCTGCTCAAATCAGCTCCGCATTTCCAGTGTGGGATTCGAAGGCGTCGGGCTACACGAAGCAGAATTTGTTTCGATTTGAATGAATCACACGGTAATTTAAAAACGGCTCCCCCAAAGCCAGAGAGCATCCTCTGAGGGGGACGGCGGCGGGCTGCGCCCTCCACCCCAAGTCTGCAGGATTCACTGCACGTATAAGACAGCAAGGCCGCTTCATCGCTGTTATTAGTCACTAACACCTGCGAGTGACTCACATGTTTCCTGTTTTTATACACATGAGCTGGATGCATTTCCTGTTAGAAGAACCTCTGCCTCCAATTATGTCAAATTTACTGTTAGATTACATTAAATTACTGCACCTGCTCTTTTTACTGCGTGTCTACTGTAAGACACAAGAAATGCTGCCACTGATTTTTCCATATAAAACTGAGTGCATTCATTTATTTGTTGATTTTATTGAAAACTGTAAATGCAGTTTAAATAAAAATACTGTTAAACTACAGTACAGTCCTGCTATTAGATTTACCAGCATTGTAGTTTTTAAATACTAATTACTGGCAGACGTGGAGAAAAGCTGCTGTAACATATATGTATAAACTACAGTATATAAGAACTGCACGCCAACATACAGAAACGGAAAAACCTCACAGGATTGTGAATAATTAAGTAGAAATCGCTCATTTAGCAGAGCTGTGACGGTTATTTTAAAATGTTTGCGTGACTGAGAGAACTCTGCAGGTTCAGCCTCCTCGACCAGGAATTCTGCAGCGATTAATCGTCTTCAGAGTTTACAATGTTTAAAAACATGCATTAAATACACGTTTGATCGAGTAGCATTCCTGCAACAGCTGCACGCGTTAAACAGAAGGATTGCAACAAAGCTGATCTCGTGCCGTCGTTCCAGAACATCAAGAAGAAGAATAGAAGGTGTGACTGATTAATAAACAGCACAGACTGTCAGCTGTTGGTTTGCATGGCGCTATAAAGACTATATATGTTTGTAGATCACAGCAGTATGAACAGGAGTGGGTAACAAAGCAAATGTAGCTGCTGCAACTTTACAGTCATTTAACAGCAGAACGTCTCACGATGTGCCTCATTGTGGTCACGTTACACTTTCAACACAACAACTGTCAGAACAAGCCAACGCAGCACGCAGTGCACATATATTCTTATTAAAAATACAGTAACTGCAGCCTGTTTTTACCCTGTGTCACAATGAGAAACGCTGAAAATAATTCAAACCAAAATTAATCAGAAAAGAAAAAAATAAATAAATGTAACAACAAATACAATAAATTAATATAATTTAAATACAAATCACACAAGAAGCAATTACATCACAAATACTGATTTATGTCAGTTTGGACTGATGTCTGTTTTAAATATTTACCTTGCATTAAATGGCATCAGATGTTTTTATTCTTCCTTTATCTTGATTGTGACAGCTCTGATCCTCCGTATTAATGTGGGGATATTTACTCAGACATGATAGACGTGCACTGCTCACGTGCACGTGCAAACGGCGAGGAGAAACCCTGAAGCACGCTGTCACGCTGTACTGTTTACTTTAAATCTCATTAATAATGAGAGACCATCATAATGACGTCATTAATAATCTGTGATTTTGGACGTTACACAATCCCATCAAAGAATAAAACAACTTTCTTCATCAAAGAGCAGCAACGAGACAAAATCCCCAACTCCAGAGGAAAGCGGCCTCCGAGTCTCCGACCTATAAAAGCTCAGCTGTGCGTGGAGCTGATGCCGGCAGGCTCGGTGTGAACGCAGCAGCCGTAAAGCTGCGACCGATCCCCGACGAGCGTCGCACACCGAACACACCGAATCTCAGAAAAGAAATGGGCGATTAACGCGCCGCTTGCAAATGAATCTGATTGGAGATCGTGCCAGAGTCGCACCGGCGACGTGGAGATCGTTTCAGTAATTATCAGCTTGGCGCTCGGCGTGCCGGCACACACTGAAACACAATCTGAGACTACAGCGAGCTGCAAACACGAGCGGCGCATGAATGGCTGCGCATATACGTCGCTGTGTTGGGGCTCGTCTTTTCTTTCCCTCGTATGTCTCCTAACACCTGTTGTGAAATATGTATATGTGCGTTTCTGGATCCTTGTCAGAAAACTTGTTATGTTGATATCACACTGCGTGCCGCAGCGACATCAAGGTGACAGCTCGAGAAAAGGTGGGATGTTTTTATGCAAATGGCGCCTGAACGGAGCTGCAACCAGAAAAAGACTCGGCGAGCTGCGCAGGTATGCAGCGAGCGTTGGAGGTTCTGAGGTGGATTTCTGCATATGTGTGTGTGTGTGTGTGTGTGTGTGAGTGGGGGGAGGAGGAGGGCTGCACATGTGTGAGTGGGCTCAGGTGGATTGTGAACTCCACAGATGGACATTTGGAGCAGCTTTGCGCCCTGCAGCAAACACACACACACATTCACACTCCCACGCACGGCTGTAACATTAACCTCGTGTAACTGTAGCCGAGAGAAAGCCATAAAAAACCCTCCTCAGCACCTCGAATCACGTATCGACACGCTGATCCAATAATTCAGCTGTCCAAACACCAGGAAAGTCGAATCGGCCTCCAGATTCTAACGTTTCGTCTGCGTCCTGAAGATGCCTCCGCAGAGAGGTTTCCTGCAGCAATTTTAACTCTGCAAACGTGATGATCGGGAAATATTATACAGTCGAAATTAAACCTGCTGCACTGCCATCACCACAGAAATAGAAACGTGCTTCATTCGGCTCTATTTGACTTGTTTATTGTTGCTGATCACGAAGCTCATGAAATATACAGAAGAATATGATATATAAACGTAACTATGACACACGGAGGGAGCTAAGTTTAGACTTTAATTATAATATGGTAGTTTTCCTTTTGCAGTGATGCTCTGAGATCTCGGATGCAGGGAAAGCAGCAGCACAGAGATGACCCTGAAACTATCAGAGGATGGGACGGAGGGGCAGGGCAGGAGGTGGGCTGCACCACCACCTGGTGACTTCACCACCTCAAACACCAGCTTATCCTGATTTTACGTGCTAGGTCATGGGTGGTGATAAGAGCTGGGCCTGCAGCTACGACTGGGCGGGTTACAGCCAATGAACAGGGAGCAGCAGGTCCTGTTGTTGTTTCTGCAGTGTGAGTTCCTCTTCCAGAGCTACAGCAGATCAGGATATATGCAGAGTTGTACTGTAACATCCTGAGGCGGCTGAGGGAGCTTCTTTTTACCCAGCAACTTCTTAATTAACCGGACACGCATGTCTTTGGATAGTGGGAGGAGCCTGTTCAGGAGAACATGCAAAAGTCAACATGAAAGACCTCGTGTGACGAGGAGGTTTAACCCGAGCAGCCAAACTATCAGCGTCTGAGAGCAGCGTCCTGCCAGGTCTTTCACCTCTACGTGTCGCATAGAAGCGTTTACATTATTTATGCTTCGACAGTTAGAATCCTGAAAACCTGTCGGTCTGTCTGTCAATCAGGCCAGCCAGGTGTGACGCTCACACCTGGCTGGCCTAAAAGCAGCTCCTCTCTGCAGCATCGTTGTGCTGCCTTCTGATCTGGGGGTTGAATCTGTGTCCAGAAATAGCGCGTTCCTAACGACGCAGTCACATGGCGTGATCTAAATGTGTCGAGGGGGTGAAAATAGCAGCTCGGTGCGACATGACTAAAACATTAAAGACCCGACCGAAGGAGAGGCCGTGTTCCTGTATCCCTGCGCCTCATTCTGTTTCTTTCTGTTTTCGACCTTTACACGGCGCCGTTTGTCGCTCCGGCTCCTCGTTTCGTGCCTTCTTTCACCTCTTTGTGCCACTGTGTGCTAAAAGTCTCTCCCCTCACAGGCTCGTCTTCCATCCCGGCTGGAGGTTGAAGGGATGAAGGGCTGGCGGAGGCGGGGGGTTGGTGTAGACGGAGGCTGTGTGGAGCTGCTCGCTCCCTGAGGAGCCTCTTCTGCCAGCCCAGTGCCACAGATCAGCAGTCAGCCAGCCAGCCGTGCACTGACCTCATCCCTCTCTCTCCTCTATTTCTGTCTCCTTCTATCTCGCTCTGCCTCTCTGCCAGAGGCACTCGCTGTCCCCGTGTCTCCTTCCTACGCCAACTGCCTGTCCTGCTACCAACGGTGCATGTCTGTCTGGCAACCTCTCCGCCCGCCTTTCTGTCTGTCTCTCTTCCAGCCGGTCTTTCTATTATTCCTCCAGTCCTCCTGTCTGCCTGCCTGTCCATCTGCCTGTCTGCCTGCCAGCCTCCTTCTCCAGCCAATACCTCCACAGCGGAAAGCGTCCAGGCTGTCAGCCGCTCTGCCAATCTGCCCGACTATCTGCCCGTCTATTCGTCATCTGTTTGTGTCTCTGTTTGTTTGCCCGCTCGTCTATCTGCCTGTTTACCTGTCTGCCTCTCCATCTGTCTGCTGTCTGTCTCGCTGCACGGCTGTCTGCGTCCAGGTAAAGAGGCAAACGAGAACCCTGCCGCTGCTCTGTAGCGGCCTGTGAAATAATTCTGCAAAAATCTGATCTAAAGTATAAAAAGGAGAAACAGAGGACACAACAAATGACAGGAAAACATCAGACTCGGGCACAAAGCCTAAAGCATCTGCAGTCTGAAGGTGAAGCAGAGCATCTGTCGGGCTGATGATCGGGCTCAGTGTGCTTCTGATAATCCTCGAGCACTCCACCAAGCCCAGAAACCATCCACCCACCACCAGGTGAGACCTTCATCAGAGATGTCACTCTGGAGGAAATCTGAAGGACCGGATTTAATCAAATTCCCTTTGGAAGTCTCAGCTCTCCATCTTTCTGGCTGGATGCTGTGAATTCTGTTTATTGCTGGTTAAAACATGAACACATGAAATATTCTCATTGTTATAAAAATGTTTTCATCCACACAGGCCGCCATGACTTTGGCTCTGCAACCCACCCAGGTAGGTTAAACTGTGTGGACTGTGTGTGCTGTTTCAGCGTTATGCTGCTCTCCCAGTGCTGCTGGGTACGAACGATGATGGAAACCAGTTTAACCAGAGTGAAAATCACCCTCTCCTCCTCTGTGGCAAACCAGAGGTCACGACCCCGATAAACAGTAGAAGAAGACTCCGTGATGGTGGTGGATGAAGACATTTTATTATGAAAGGACAGTTTGATCCTCTAATCTAACTTCCTGTCACCGCTACAGGTTACAGTGAATGTTTTTCTGCTGCTGTTGGATTGAAATGACTGAACTGTTGTTTGCTGGGCTCAGTGTGTCTGTTCACACTGATGGGAAAGTTTCAGATTTCTTTTTTCATCTGGCTGATAAAGTCAACTTTTATTGTGCTCTATGTTTAGCAGGAAGTTTACCACAGAAATAACAATAAAGAAGGTTTTTTTTACTGTTTAATAAAAAAATGCAAAAAGTTTGTTTTTATTTTACTTTTATTATAGAACCTAAATAAAAATGGTTGATGAAATGATTAAATGATTGGAGAGCACCAGCTGACACTGATGAACTCAGACTGGGTTGCAAAGCGGCTTGCAGGATTGATTATCCATCATTAGCTGTTTCATTCCAGCTCACATTTATAATCTGTATTATATTATATAAGACAATTATTTTTAAGTGGCGTCTTTATCTCAGAGACGAGTGTGAATAACCGTTTGGGCTGTTCATCAGAGCGCCCTCTAGATGAAGCTCAGCCGGTTTGGGCGCAGTGGGATTAAATATTAAGAGAGCGGGCTCTTTGTGCTCGGCTCAGTCTTTTCCTGCTTTAATCTCATATTCACAGGCGACGAGCACCTTCCTGCTCCTGTTGTCGACTGTAAATCTCAGTGAGTGATGCACCACAGTTTGTGAGGGTTTCTTTCTTGGCAGACGACGACTTTTCATTCACTGTCTTTCCAAACGAGACGCCCGGAGCGCTCCTCTGTCTTCAGACGCTTGCTCATCAGGCCAACTTCCTGCTAATAGTCCTCCACGCTCTCATTCACAGCTCCGTGTTTTAAAAAAACAGAAAAGGCTGTCCTGTCTTTTCTCGCTATCCTTTCTGCGTCTCGCTCTCCCATGTCCTCTCCTATTCTTGTCTCAACGGGAGAGCGAGAGAGCGTTTGACTGGCTCCTCTCGACCAAAGGCTGCGCCGCGCTCGCTCGGCAGTCAAGGACGAGTCTAATAGAGGTAGAACAAAAGAAGAGGGGCGAGGGAGGCGAGCAGAGAAACAAGCCTGCTGTGGCGCAGGGCTCTTTGAAATCAGTGGAAAATAATAAAGGTGTGCAATTCCCCGTCTGTGGCGCCGACGTTTGGCCCGCACCTCTGTCCACAGGTGGGGAGGGCAGGGGAAGGAAACACAAGTTTGCCCGTGCTTTACATCTCGCACGGCTCCACGGGAGGCTTCAAATGAGCACTGCATCTCCTCCTGCACAACCACAGCCACGTGCATTATGTTCATTCACTGCAGGGTCAACAAGATGCTTCACACATCCACCTCCAATTTTTCCTGCATGTAATCTTCTCTCTGTGTCGTTTCACGAGAGATCGCTTCTACACTGATTCTGCCGTACCGCGTTCTCTTTGTCTCCACCCGTGCGCTACAAATAAAGTAAAAACAATAGAGTACGAGCGTTTCCTGTCTCGCTGTTCTCTCGCCGTTTGTGTTTACGCTCACTCCCACATGAAGCACATTTAAATGCCTCTGCAGCGAGATGGCTAATCCCTGTTGTGGATTGGCCCAGTTAGCAGTTCCCGGCTTTTGGAGGGGAACGCGGGGATGAGGCGGGAGGGTGTAGTGGGTAAACCCGGCCCATGTTTCTGCAGCACTGATAGATGTTATCTGTGTCAGCCTTTGTTTCTTCCTCCCTCTCCTCCTCCTGTTTCTCCCTCCACAGCCTGTCTCCTGCTCCTCTTCTTATTATTATTTTTGCCGCGCTCCTCTCCTCCCTCCTCCTTCGATCCGGTGCCCAGATGCAGAGACGGCAGCTGTGTTGTGTTTTAAAGTGTGCCCGGTTGAAACCGCTGCGCCTGGCATCTGCTGTTGGCAGAAAATAATAATAACCAACCCCCACTATAGGCATCCGTCTCTCTCTCTGCTCTCGCTGCCTTTTAATCCTCTGAAACGAGATGAAACACAGCGGCCGTGCTTTTGGGGATGAAAGGGTTAACCTGCTGCAGAGCTCCTCTTCCAGCAAGCTCACTAATAACCACCAATTACTGAGCTGTACACGAGAAAAGAAAAAACAAAAAGGGCCCTCTATGTTAGTCAGGGCTTGTTAGCCTCTGGGCATGTGGCTAGCTAGCTAGCTAACTAGTCTCTCTCCTGGAGTAGCCTAAATGAGCTCCCTGCAGATTTCTAATTCCAATGTTTGTTAGACATGATGCATAGGAGCCTCCTGATCAAGCTAACAAGCTAAACGTGCCGGGTGGCACTCTGGCAGCGCTTCTCATAGCTGTCAACAAAGAGACTGACAACGTCGTCAGCTAGCTAGGGATCTCATTTAAGCCGGCTAATCAGACACAGCCGTGCTTCGCGCTAAGGTGGCGTCCTCCTGAGAGCAAAGCTTCGGAGACGAGGGGAGCGCGTCATCCAGCTCTGCCACCCAAACACGGGGGCCGAGGGAGAAGCGGGCGGGCGGGCGGACTGCTTTAGCCGGCCGGGGCTGTAATTAGGTGCCCAGAGCTCAACGCCCACGCGCCTCAAATGAGACGCCATCTCTCCATCTCCTCCCTCCCTCAGCCTCTGCAAACAGGCTCCCGGGCGCCTGGAAGCTGCTGCGCACACACACACACACACACACACACACACACCTATATATATTTTCCATGTGCAGCATATACATGTATCATCAAGCTACCAACAGGAGACAAGCTCGCCCACGCAGATTTATGCAAAAACACATAAAGACATGAAAGCAGACAACGAGGGAACATATAAATACAAATACTCTTTTGTACACTTTTTATAGAGATCATGAAGAGTTAGAGCTCAACAAGTCCCTCAAAACTACACCTGCGTACACCTAAAGCAGCCTGTCCTCGTCCCCGGGGCATCAATTAGAGCCAAAGCCACTGACGTGGTTCGTTTACGCACGAGGCGTCCTCTGGCTCCGAGCGGCCGAGGACAGTGTTGAGGTTTACTGCAGTGAAGACCTCACCTCAGACTCGTTTCCACCTAAACCTGACCGATGTGGCAAAAGCAGTATGCAGTGGACGGCTGAAGAACTGCAGGTTTCAATGTTATCGTGATGTTTCAGCTCTGGAGGCTGTTATTGGTTTGAGCTTCTACCGTTTTAACATAATGACTCAGACTCAGAGTTTGTACATATTCTGCAAACAGAAGACGATTTTCCAGTGATTCTGTCTAACAGTGGGACCATGTTAAGAGTGCCACATTTGAAAGTCAGCTGCAGTGACATGTAGTACAGTGATATACTGACTCACACACATCGCAAAGGTAAAACATGCAGTTCAGCTGTATGTGAATCAGTAATCAGGCTCAGGTGAGCCTCTAAATGTGCTTTGCTGTTGTATCTTTAAGAACTGCACCAAATATATTCCAATTCGGCCGAGGACAAAAATAGAAGCCAAATCAGTCTGAGGCACAGTATGGAAAAAAAGCGAGCTAGCAATCTCCACTGCAGCCTGTCTCCTCATCTCCCCTGGTCCGTGAGAGCAGAACACACTGGTGCACTGGCTTTTGACCACGGCAATTTTAATCAGTCTTTTTCACACTTCATTGGGAATTCATCGCCGCCTTCCCCCTTCAAACATTGTTTGGGAGAGTTATCAGCGGCAGGCAGCATATCCGGTAATTATACATGCAAGGTAACGCTGGGAGCGGGCTGAATATTTCAGCCAAATGCATGTGCTGCTGAGAGGCACTGGAGGGTACAGCTGCTTCACAAAGCTGGGTCTGCAGCGAGCGGCCGCCATTGAAGAACGCCGTCTGAGCGTCGCATCCAGAGAGCTGTCCTCAGCTGGGCTGAAAGTTTACCGCAACACAGTTTGCATCACAATGAGGCGGCGCGTCACGCGTGTTGTTCTTTAACGTAAATGATGAATTAAAGCAGATTGCGGCGCCGCAGAGCCGAGGAGCAGATGGAGAGTGTGAGAGCTTCGGCACGTTGCAGAGTCGCGGCACTACGAGACTAGATGGCGAAAAATTTTCGATGGTGATTGTTTACTGTGTGAGTAAGAGGCCAGCTGTTAATAAGCCCTAAACACACAGCCAGAGAAACACACACACACACAGAAACCACCAGTCAGACACTAGAGGGTCCTCTGGGGAACATAGCAGCAGAGGCACAACAGTGACTCATCCAAACGGTCACGGCACACACACACACACACACATCCTCGTGGCGGCCGGGCTGTCAGATAGCATCAGCAGCCAGCCTATGGAGCGCTGCTGACAGGTGTGGCCCGCCAGTCACGCACGCACACACGAGCCAGCCTCGTCCTCCAACCCCTCGCCTGACAGGGAACCTCATGCGATAATGTACCCCATTCTGTGACAAAGGGAGCGTGTGCGCCCTGTTGCGTGTGTGTTCGTGGCTTTATCTGCGTGCATACAGTAGGCTGAAGCACGCCAAGGCCAATCGGTGCAACGCTAACGCGCCGCCATGCTACTGCAGCTGAATTGAGAGCAGAGAGGCATGGAGACGGCTCGGATCGATCGAGTAACACACAGCCTGGCTAATTCTCTGTATCGTGTGTGGGCTGCACAGCGCATATAGAGCCGTGTGTTTTTCACAGTGGGGATGGGCTTTCTGACAATGATCTCGCTACATGTGTGTACCGACGGTGTGAAGCACGTCCGTGCAGGAGGGAACAGATCAGCCCGAGTGCGTTTGCAGCTTAATGTGTCACGGCTACACAAATGTAGCATTATTAGGATAAAGGCTCCACGTTTGGAGCTCGAGCCAGAACCACGACCTGTTTCCTGAGCAGTTTGGAGCCTCGAACACCGAGGAACTAAAAACTGACTGAAAACAGAATTAAGTAGAAACATCATGCAAAAATAATAATAATAATAATAATAATAATAACAATGATCCCTCAGGAGACTACAACCTCCCTCTCCCAGGTACATTTGAGTCATGCTACTGGCACCACCTCCACCTCCCAAAACAGACTCTGTGGCTCTTGTCAAAGGCTGTGCATTAAAGGTGTCATTTTAGCCTCACTGCTGCTGCTATCCTCAGCGCGTGCAGCCACAAGTGACTGTATGAGAGCGTCACGCAGATGCACATACCTGCTAACTAGTGCTCAGTAACATCCACATCAAATCAGCAGCGATATTATTGGTCAGTAATTACATTCAAATGTACTTAAAATGCTCTGAAACAGCACAAACACGTCCAGAGGTCCAGCTAGCAGCCACAGCCGCCTGTGTCGTCATCCACCTGTCGGTCACAGAGGCCACGCCCCTAACAATGCAAACTTAAACAGCTGTTATGAAGGTCAAAAAATAGTTTTTGCATCAGGCTTCAAACACGTTTATTTTAACTGGAGCCCCTGCTGGAAGTCAGAGGAACTGCAGCTTCATTTTTGCGCTCTGAAGGTTGATGCTAACTTTTTCTCCTGTTTGCAAAGCGAAAAAAAAAAATGCTCCACAGCGTCGCTTCAGTTACACTTTTACAGGTAACATGAGTGTTAAAGGTGTGGAGGTGAGATGGTGCATTATGCAGAAAGTCTGTCGCAGGTACGAAGCAGCCTCGCACAGCCTTCAGTACATAACACAGACACCTGCGTGCAGTCCTACCTGTATCACTGCTCATTGCTCACTCCTAATTAGAGGCCATATGTTTGCAGCGTGAAACAATCTTATTCTTACTCGATGAGTACGCGAATGCACTCAGAAGCACGCGCGCCGCATTCAAAAACACGGCAACAGATGGACCGCAAAACACACGCAAACAATAGCCACCCACACCCGGGCACATTAATGAACGTCAGTCACTGCACGCACACACACACACACACACACACACACACACACACACACACACACACACACACACACACACACACACACACACGCAGACGTATACAGCCCACTCTGTTGCCTCTGAGCGGTCTAGGCAGATCAAATAATCATGCTTTCCATCTGTTTCCATTTCTCTACATTAGCTTTGTGAAGGCGCCCTACAGACCCTGTTAAGAAGCGCCGCAGCCATGGGTAAAATAATGATTCCTCTCTCAGCCCCCCCACTCCTCATTATCTCCATCCAAAGCCGATTCAATGACAGCGAGGAGATACGGCCCTGCTGCATGTTATACTGCTCCGTAATGCCGCCGTGCTGTGATATTACGCCGGGTTTGCGGCGCAGAGGGCTTTTAATAGCATCTGAATGGTTATTTTGATGGGACATAGCACGGGTCACAGAATCAGCTGTGCCTGAAATATGTCCTCCCGATGCCTTGCAGCATGGCGTTCCATATCCTGGACTAAACCTGCACCGTGTCTCTAAATAATGTGATGGGCCGAATCGGGCCTACAGTCAGGACATAAAGCACAAACACTGGGATGAATAAGTGAAAATGATAATATCACCATCGTCCTCATGCACTGAGGTGGGAAGCTGAGATGCAGCCTGTGAGAGAGTGTGCCATCTCGCCACTGAGCCCAGGAAGGAGGGAGGGAGGGTGGGGGGATGTTTGGTCTCTGTTATGCAAGATGGAAATGAGTTTGCCACGCTTTGCTGTAGCCAAGCTATTTTGGAACGGCTCACATCGGAAAATGCTGGGCCGAGCAGGAAAATTAGGTCACTTACACGAGCGGGGCAGCGGCTTCTCGCGCGGCAGTGGCGAGGGGTTAAGACTAAAGGAGTGATGCGCCTAGCGGTATTTATCCAGGGCGGGGGTACGCAGGAGCTTGACAGAGGCAAAGCGAACGGGAGCGTTTTAGCCGAGACCCGGTGACGACCCGAACGCGCCGCCGCTTCACGTTCCTCCTGCATTTTGTAGCAGATCACACTACACGCCGTGACTCCTGTCTGTATGCAGAGGCCGGCGCCGGCACACACGCTCTGATTTATTATGCATGGGACTGTGGGGCGCACTCGGTGAGGGAGAATGAGAAACGATGGCATCCCCCTTGTTAGCAGTAAATATGTGATCCATCCCCCTCGTTAACCACTGAACTGAGATGAAGAAATGAAGGCAAAACTCCCCCCCCCATCACACCCCTTCACAGTTATATTTGAACTAATCATCCGGCAGGACGGAGAAAATCCTGTTACAGAGACCGATAACAATGAGCAGAGATGCAGTGCAGCCAGAGGAGAGGAGAGACAGGGAGAGGGAGAGATAAAGGGAATGACAGAAGGAGCAGAGGAAGGACATGAGGAGGAACTCTGTGTGTGTGTGTGTGTGTGTGTGTGTGTGTGTGTGTGTGTGTGTGTGTGTGTGTGTGTGTGTGTGTGTGTGTGTGTGTGTGTGTGTCAGGAGGAAGGCCCAGCGGTGCCTCGTCAGCGGTTTCAGGGGGTTGTGTCTGGGGAGGCCTGCAGGTGGCAGGTGGATATGCCCTAGTTTAGTTTGAGCAGCACCTCGTCTGCTAACACACTGATTCACGCCTACACTCAGAGCCTGTATATAAAAGATGGCAGACACTACCGCAAACCCCTTTGACCACCTGATTTTGGCAACGAGGCGTGTCGTGTCTGTGGAGCCAGAAGCGAGCGGGGTCATAACGCCATGCCCACAGATGCCACAGACTCCAACTGAAGACATCGTTCACCACTACAAATTTCGAATAATATTTCGTAAAAGTCATAAAATTAGTTTTACGAAATATTATATCGCAGTGAGCGTGTGTGTCACGGACACTTTGTTTTATGGGGACATTAAGAGTTCGACTCCCGGCTTGTAGTTTGAAAGACAGACGCAGGTACCTGCTAATTAGTGCTCAATAACATCCAATTAAAATCCTCAAATCTCACTCAGCAAACTGGAGCTCCGCCTTCTTGGGCGGTTTGTTAGTACAGTAACCTCACAGCAGCCATGGTATCGGTCAGATGATGTCATTAAAAATGCTCCAACAGCACAAACACGTCCCAGAGGTCCAGCTCAGGTGAAGCTAGCAAACAGCTAGCAGCTACAGCCGCCTGTGTCTGCACCTGTCAAAGAGGCCACGCCCCTAAAACATAAACTTTAAGCCTTAATTCAGTGTAAACAGCTGTTATGAAAGGGGAAATGATATATAGCGACCATTTTCTGTATCAGGCTGTTAACGTGTTTATTGTAACACGGGGACTGACGCCCTGCTGGACATTAGAGGAACTGCAGGTTTCAGTTCAGGCACGTGCAATAAGAACAAACAGCTGATTATTATTCTGATCTTTTCTCTTATTCCCCTGAAACAGTGAGATTAAATATAACATATGTGAGTTTAGTTACAGCAGCAGAGGCAGACTAACTGTTCTTACCCCGATGTCTCGGTCCTCAGATTGCTCTGTGTTTCTGTGTGATTGATATATTGATAACCGAGCCTCTGTGACAACACATCACAAAAACCAGCAACAAAAACACAATTTCAGGACTCCAAACGAGGCGATTGATTCAGCTGAAAGGCATGCGACACAAACCCAGATTAGCCCGACGAGTTCGGAGCTCTGTTTGTTTGCCTGACACAATCCCGTCTGCGTCGGAGTTTGATTTTCGGAGCGAGGCGTGAGCGCTAAGTGGTCACAACTGAAGCCAAATCATTGTTTCCCCAAACAAAAGCTGCATGTTCACGAAACACAGCTATTGATCTGCGCCGTGTTGCCCGGACTCCGCCGCACCGTCAATATTTATGCACCCGTGTCTGTTTATGTTCCAACTGTTGCATATTTGCATGTGTGTGTGCACGCGTGCCCCTCCCCCGCCGCCGGTCTGCACATTCAGTCCTCATGCGAGCGCTTGTGCGCGTCAGACGGGCCGTCAGTCCTAAAGAGGGCCGCGCCGCTGTCACGCCATGACACCTCTCATTTGCTGCTGTCCTGTGAAGCGGAGCTGAAGGCAGAGGTCAGGCCACCCTCGCAGAGACGCGCCACTCAGAGCACATCATGTCCGCCCGCCGCCGCGCTGCAGCACCAGGGCATCAGCACGCACGAATCAATCACAAATACATTTGCATACACACACACACACACACACACACACACACACAGACACACTAAACATTTATCTGAGCAACAAAACAGCATCATGCTTCCTTCATGCTTCCTTCTCTCCTTCCTCTTTCATGCATCAATCCTCCCTTCCTCCTGCCTGCATATTTAATTCCTTCCTTCCCTTAATGCATACTTCTTCCTTCCTTTCCTTCTTCCTCTCTGTATACTTCACATCATTAGTTCCTTCCTTCCTTCTTTCTGTCCTTCCTTCATCTTGTATGTCTTCTGCTGTCCATCCTTCTATTCTTCCTAACATTATGCATACATGCTTCCTTTCTCCCGAATCCTTAATAATACCTTCCTTCCTTGCAGACTTTTATTCTTCCTTCCTACAAGCTTCTCTTCTTTCTTTGATTGTTTATTTCTTTGCTCTGTGATTATTTCCTTTCTTCCAGGATCTCCTTTACTTCCTGTTTATTTCCTTTCCTCTTCCATACTTCCTGCCTTGCTTCCCCCCTTCCATAATTCCTTCCTACCTGAAAGCTTCCTTGCTTATGTCCTTTTATATTTCCTTCTTTCCTCCCTGTATCCATCCTTCCTATGCTGTATCCTTCCATTTCCCTGTCTGTTTACTTCTTTACTTCTTTCTTTTGCATGCTTCCTTCCCAGTTTCTCTGTACTTCATTCCTTTCTGTAAACATCCTTCACTCCTTAATGTATCCTTTCTTCCTTTTTTCCCCTGATACTTCCCTCTTCACTTCCTTCCTTCCTTAATCAGTCACAGATGTATTTCCTTTCCTTCACCTGCCTCCTGATCCACAGATCACTTATCCTCAGTTAAGAGAACATCGTGCCTCAAATGTAGAAAACAAAGTGAGGATGATGAAGGCGGGCTGTCTGTGACCTGCGCTGGATGCTGATTGGTTATTGGTCCGTAGTTGCACACGTCCTGATTTACATTAACACTTAAAAAAGGAGGAAGCAGGAGCACAGCGGCGTGTGAACCTGAATTATTCCTGCAAAGCTACTCAGAGTAATCAGCTCCTCTCCCGACACCTCCTCCTCCTCCTCCTCCTCCTCGCTCCTGCAGGCCGTCCATTCGTCTCGACCGGTGTCACATGCCGTCATCAATTACCCATTAGACAGTGTAATATTCACCCAATATTGCCCGCGTGTGACTGGGAGATTTTAGAGTGATCAAAACCGACAAATCTGATTTACAGCGCTGGCATAAATAAGGAGCGCGTGCCCTCCCTGATTGCCCTGCTGAATAATGGATGCCTGTTTGGTAATCATTTTCCAATATCTCGCCACGTTCCCATGGACTGCCCTGACACTTCCTTTTTAGCTTCTCCTCCTTCCTTTCTTCAATTCCTGCCTCCTTTTACTTCTGTATGTCCTTTCTATGTACATCCTTCCTTCCTTCTTTTCATATGCTCCCTATCCTTCCTTCACAGTTTCTGTTTGTGTTCCTTCATGCACACTGCCTTCCTCATTTCCTTCTTTTTCTAGATTTTTCTCTATGTATCCTTAATTCCTTCCTCCGTATATCCTTTTTCCTTAATGTCCTTCAATATCCATATTTCCTTTCTTCCCTAGCTATGTATTTCCTTCCTTTGTTATTGTATCATACATCCTTCCTTCCCTTCGTTCTTTATTTATGTATGCTTTCTTCTTTCCTTTCCTTAAGCTTATCTCTCCTTTTTTGTATATGTTCTTCCTTCATAATTCCTATTTCCTTGTTTCCTTCCTATGTCTCGTTCCTGTGTAACATCCTGACTTTCCTGCCTTCATGTACACTTCCTTCCTTCCGTTCTGGTTTGTGTGCTTTTGGTCTCCTTCCTTCCTTGGTTCCTTCCACCCTCCCCCTGACATGCGGCCTCCCTCGCAGCAGTGATGTAACCGCTCTGACCCGAAGACTCTGGCGTCTTGCTTGACTTTTCGGTAATGATGCTCTGGCAGCAGCGTCATTAGCGAGGAGGCGGGTGTTGCTGTGATTGAAACATTTCCTTTAATGATTCATCGTTTCATTGTTTAGAGAGAAACTAAATGTCAACAGGTGCCAGCGTGGCCGCTGATTCGCCTGTAAAAGATCTGCAAACTAAGCCGGAGCTGAAATAAATGCGTTTCCACGGCGAGGCGGGTAAAACGGGCAGATAGACACACAAACCGAGTGGCATCAACTTTGAACTGCAGCCGCGCACACAGAGATTCAATTACTCCCCCCGCCCTCCGTCCCGTCCTATCGCTGACACTAAACGTGGTGCTAAAGCTAATTGTAATTGCATGACAAAGACTCCAGCAGTCTGGAGGTCAGCGCTTTGATGATATCATAGCAGCGCTCTAAACAGCTGCTCCTCACCTCTTTGTAATATTCTTCAAGGCACCGTCGTGGCTCTAATGGGAAAAGGCCAAAGCAGGTTATGAAAATCCTTATTTACAGCTCGCTGCCGGGCTGTGTGAAGTAGGTCACAGCGGCTCCTGAAATGGAACCAGCTCGGCTCACACCGTTTAATACTTTCCTTTTGAATGCTCGCCGCCGTGCAACGGCACAAACACGGTGTTTGTGCCGGGTAAGAGCGTCCCGACCCCGCCGTTAGCGTGTCTGCAGCCTGTGGGAAAGTCCGGTTCTGACCCGCCGGAGCAACAAAAACACTAGAAGTGATTCCAGCTGTTCATCATGCTCGCACCGAGCACTGGAAGGCTCACGTTATTCTAACTAATACGTGAGAAATGCACGTTTAACACAAGCAGCTGATGTGTGAACACGGAAACGAGCTGCTGTAGCCGTGACGCCGCCGCCGTGGCCTGCTGATCAGGCAGGTTAACGCGGAGCTCCTGCAGCCTCATCAGGCACGTCGTCGCACGCTCGCACATCTCTTACAGCACGTCAGCCGGTCGGGATAGGTGTGGGGCCAGCGTCGTCCCCCGAGGTGATGGATGCCTGTGGCAGGCTGTTATGCCACAAGGTGAAAATGTCCATTAATCAGCCGCACTTCCTTCACTGCCTCGGCTTTCCCATTACCAGCGCACTCCAAGCAGCCTGATTGGTTTTTAATTGGCCTGCCCGCCAGGAGATAGATCGCGTTTTCCCCGAGGAAAGGCACGAAGGTGTGTGTGTGTCTCTGGAGGGATACCCACACTGAAACTCCCTGTACTCTGTTTTCTGTGGACCTTTTTCACACGGGGGGACGGACGACCACATCCAGGTGGTAACCGCCACGTGTAATATGATTTTTTATCCACTAACAAGCGGTTTAACCTTTTGCTGTCGGACTTCAGTCCTGACACGACAGCTAACAGTTACACGAGTGCTTCTCCCTGATATTCTAATTACACATCCAAAACCTCCCATTTCCTCAACGATTTCCTCCCAAAACATGCCTGCCTTCTTCCCGTTTTCTGCACGCCTCCTTACTTCCTGTCCAGTATCCTTCCCTACCTCCCATTTTCTTTGTTTATGTGTCCTTTCTTCCTAACTTCCTGTATACTTCCTTCTTTTCTATTTACATTGTCCTTCTTTCCTACCTTACTTCTTATAAGCTTTCTTCCATCATGTATACTTTTCCTTCCCATTTTCTTCCTGTATGCCGTACCTCCTTCCTTTCTACAGCATTCTTCCTTCTTTCCTTCCTCTTTCTCCTCCCCTTTATATCATTGTTCCCTGCATGCTTCCTTTCTTCGCTTCCCTGATATATCCTTTTTTCCTCACTTTCTGTGTTACTTCCTTCTTTTTCAGTTTGCTTCGTTACCGTCTTCTGTAACCTTCCTGTGTACTTCCTCTTTCCCTCTGTGTTCTTCCTGTTTAGTTTTCTGTGTGTCTTCCTTGTTTCATTCATTCTTTCCTGTATAACTGTAGATTTTTTGGATATGCACAAACACAGTTAGATTTGCATGTAAACGATGGGGCAGAGGAGGGAATGTAATGATCCCAGGTCTTGGAGCAGCGACTTTGTGATCATAATAACCTTCGATATGAATTGTTGTTGGCTCGAGTCACCTCGTCCCGTCACCATCACAGCCTGGAAACGCTGCTGATGTTTTACAGTATCTGCTGCAACTCGTGAATCCAGCTCTGACTGATGAGCGGCATAATTAATCAGCCACTGCAGGAGTGCATGTGCGAAGGACGCGGGAGCGGCCACATCCTACATAGAGTAGATGTTGGCATCGACGACGTGTCGGCTCGAATCGATCAATCTCCCCTCTGCCCGAGCCCGTCACGGAGACTGATTGGAAGACCGCATTGATTCCCACAAAGACACGCACAGCGAGCTCGGGATGATCCGAACGAGACCCGAAAAAGACCAAAAATCCACATCGTGATGAAATGTTTGAGCCGAGATCGGCCGCTGCCTAACCTGCGGGGGAACGAGAGCCCCGGCGGTGCAGACCAGGGTCACCTGATTTGTCCACACACTCTTTCATCAGACTTGTAAACTCATACACATGCACGGTCCACATCATCGTTTCCACTCCCAGATTTTGCCGAGTGTGGACGCAGACGTTCCATAATTTCATCGTTTGCACATAAAAATTTCAATTATGAAGAAACAAACACATCACATGAACTCTGGAGAACGTGAGAACAAAGGACGCGAGCCGAGGAGCCGCAGCTACTACAGCACCTCAAACACCTGTAACAACAATACTAATGATGATGATGATGATGATGATGATGAGAGCACTCCCGATCAGCTTCAGGATGAAGTAAATGGTAAATTCGACATTTGAATAAGAAATAAATCAGCTGTTTTGTTTTTCATGGTAAGCTGAATTAAAAAAACAGATTTTTTAACTGTTAACTTTATAAACAGGAGTGTGTGTGGGAGTCCACGGGTCCACAGTGAGTGGAACACTGACCGCTGTGCCGTCACAGCAGTGATTACTTTCTTCTACAGGAATCATTCTGTCATCTTCAGCATGTGTTGTATAATCAGGTTCATGTTAAAGGAACAGATGTGCTGCAGACGTGCGACGTGAAACTGCATCTCCCAGAAATGATTCACAGACGAGAATCACCGAGAATAATTTAGTTTTTCCAAACTTCGCCTCGGGGAACAAATATTTTTTCATTTTTAACTTCGGACGCCGTTTCCTGCTCTCGCTCACAGCAGCGGCAGCTCGTGCTGCAGTCGCCTCGTACGGAGCGTTTCACATTCCCACAGCCGTCAGCTGACCCTCGCCGCTGATCCATCTCTGCCTTTAAATGCACTTTACATCGTTTTATAATATGAAACAATAAAAGCATCAAACACACAGAAACGCTGCCTCATTATGAGTCGTTCATCAAACTTTCACTTTGTTTATTCTGTGATTTAGTTTGAGCGTAGAAAAAAAAGTGAGATGATAACAGAGAGATTATCTGCGTCGTTAACGTGTCACTGTTTCATTTTTTCTGCTTCCTGTATGAGAAAAACTTTATTTATCTCAGTAGGACACGCCTGCAGAAACATGCGCGTCACAGATGAACTGACAAATTAAAAAAACACCCGAGGTTAAACTCCAACCACAGAGCGCGTTTCACTTGAATCCATCGATCGCGCCCGCCAATAATCGGGTTTTAACCCTCCCTTTAACGAGCGGCTCTTTTGGTCTCCTTCCTTCCTTGGTTCCTTCCAGCCTCCCCCTGACATGCGGCCTCCCTCGCAGCAGTGATGTAACCGCTCTGACCCGAAGACTCTGGCATCTTGCTTGACTTTTCGGTAATGACGCTGCTGCCAGAGCGACGATGATGTCAGAGCGCCACAGGGGGCGCTCTGACATCATCGTCAGTAAGCAGGAGTGAATACGAATGGTTTTTCACTACAATAGAAACCTGCAAGACATCTGCAAATAGAATCTTTTCTACTGTCTTGAGCTCTCCTGTCAAAAACGTCCACACCGTGAGCTCGAGAGCACCCCCTGTGGAACAGGAAGTGAGCAGAGCTCTGATTGTACTAGAGGTTTTGTGGCTTTAATTCCCGCCTCACTCCCCTCGAAAGAGGTGCTGCCTCCTAGTGGTGAGTGGTGGTATAACATGCTGAAACCAACGAGTTTTTAAAAATTTTTAGTATTTTCCAAACGCCTAAGGAGGGCGAGTCGAGCACGTCCTCACTCGTGTCTTTAAATGCACGTCAGCGTGCGACCACACGGGCGGTCCAGCCTCAGCGCAGAGTCATGCTCTGTGTTACCGCACGCCGCAGTTCTGCTAAGCCTGCGTGTTCGTGTGGGATCCAGCCACTCAACATGGAGGCTAATATTAGCACGCAGCTGCCCCCACACCCCCACCCTGGCGGCTGCATGAAGGGGATCCCCGGGAGGCTTTTTCCTGCTCGTTCATTAGGCTGCCGAGCAATAAAGACCCCCACCCATGTCTTCGTCGATGCCGTGACTCGTTACACTGAGTCCACGTTCAGCATCAACACCTGACTTCCTCTCTGACGAGCCTCCCCGGGTTCTTTCACTTTCACACCACACAGAGGAGAAGATGGGAGGGGGGAGGAGGAGGGGGTTCCTGCAGTGTTGGTCTCAGTCAGACCAGGTAGCGTGCTTTCCCTCTATAATTTAATCACATTCAGCTGTCTCGCTGTCCTCGGCTCGCTCTGCAAAGCACATCAGCCACGCGCTCTCTCTCTAACAAGCACGCCGTCTCCTTCCTGCCACCGTTTCAGGAACATCCCGGAGAACACGGCTTCACCTCAGCTCGCCGAGCGGCTCGGCTCAGAGATGCACTTCTTACTGTAACTGTAGGAGCTTCAGTGAGAGCAGTTTCACAGGTTTGAGATGACTTCACACTAAAGTCAGGACTGAGAGACTGCTCCGGGCTTTTTAGGGGATTTATTAAGTTTTTGTTCCATTTTGTGCAGAAAACAAAGAAAGAAATCTTACTGAACTCATTTAGAGTCTCTCAGGTTGGCATCACTTTATCTCTGAATCACAGATTTACTCAACTAAATCTCAGATTTGAGGAACACAAAGGATAAACCTGCTGAACTACTGACACCGGCCGATAAATGAATTTATCCCAGCCTGCACACTTTCACTTTGAAAACACCGATGTGTCAGACGACGCAGGCTCAGTCTGGACTCCTCTCCAGATGTGTCCGAGCGACGCCTCCATCCTGCGCTCACAAACACTCACTGTGGAAGCAGCAGAGCTTTGTTTGTCATGACAGAATGAAACGTGTTGCAGTGCATCTGTGTGAGTGCATGCACACACACACGCACAACATCTGCATCAGGAGGAAGAGCAGACCGAAGGGACAGCATGTGACTGTGCTTGAAGTTTGAGCTGAACTTCAGATTGCCTCGCTCAGCCTCGTCCATGAAGACATCAGAGTGACAGCACACGTGCGTGCAAATCAAAGCACTCGAGAACAGAAACATGGAGGAAATCTTGCAATAATCCAGCATTCAGCAGCATAAAGATGAGACATGTTTCCAGCAAACACAGCGCGAGTGTGCAGAGCAGCACTCAGCACCAAACTTCCACAACAAACTTGTGAAGCATGCAAGTTTCTTCACGATACCTGACGCAACAACAGCCCGCCCGACTGCAGCAACATGACAGAAACAAAGCCCGACGATACGACACCGGAGCGACCGCGAGGCTCCGATTCAGCCGAAACGCTCGCTGTGCCGGGCAGCCGATCAACATCACACCGTCACGTCTACGGGCACGGCAGAAGCACGAGAAGCCGTTAACGGGCAGGAGTTACCTTCCAGCTGCAGTCTTCTCAGTAAACTTTTCCTCCCGCTCTCCCGGTTTCAGCCTCTCCTTTATTTCTCTCACTGCAAAGTTGCGCTCTCCTCCTGCATGCAAATCATTTTTACGACTTGAGAGATGTGACCGGCAATGAGGGAAGGAGGTGGAGAGAGCGCGGAGAGCGAGAAAGGATGACAGAGGGGTGGAGGAGTGGAGATAATGGTTGGAAGGCAGACAACCAATGGGGCCCAGAGCCTGATGGAAAAAAGGAATCAGGACACACCAATGAGGAGAGAGAGAGAGAGAAGCAGGTATGGCAAGAGCGCGGTCGGGAGGAGACGGCGTAACGCAGACCGAGAGAGACACTGAGGGAGAGAGAGAGCGAGCAGAGCAATAAGAGAGAGAGAGGGAGGGCGGGAGAGGGAGAGGAGGAGGAGAGAGGCGAGGATCCCAGGCGAGATGGAGAGAAACGCTCAAAAAAAAACCATGGAAGGAAGAGGCTGACTTACCCGGGCGCTGCTAGTGGTATCCTTCACACGCCGCCTCGCAAACTCACACACACACACACACACACACAGAAGCGGCGATAGAGGCGCACGCTGCTCCGCCGTCGCTGAGACCAACCAACAGAAAAACAACAAAGGAGAGAGAGGACTTCCAGAGCGGCTGGTGTACCCTGAAGGAGTGTGTGTGTGTGTGTGTGTGCGTACGTGTGTGTGCGTGTGTGTGTGTGTGTGTGTGCGTGTGAGGAAGCTCGGAGGAGATGCAGGGACCACTGAAGGAAGCTGAAAGCTCGTCTCTCTGCATGTATGTCCTCCAACACTCTCTCTACCCCCCCCCACATACATTTATTCAGACGGTCTGCTCCCAGAGCGAGTGCTTCCCACGGGCCCTGCACGGGCACACATGAAGGGAGGGGGAGGGGGAGGAGGAGGAGGAGGGGAGGGGGAGCACAGATACACGTTTGTGCCCTAAAAACGCTGGAATGAGCTCCACTCGTGGTTCAGTGCTCGTCTGACTGGAGACACAAACAGGAAGCAAACTTAAAGGAAGTCTCTGCCTCATCGCTGGCTTGCTGTTAATTAATCCTCCTCTTCCTCCTCCTCCTCCTCCTCCTCCTCCACCCATCGCAGGCTCCGAGGCTGGCTGAGCAGCAGAATTAAGAGAGGAGAAGAAGATGAATGAGCGTGGAAGCGGGCGAGCTGCAGCCGTGTGGAGTGCACAATAACCAGGGTGACATTCATGTGTGGGAATAACAACACGCTGATTTCCATATTTACACAGATATGCAAACACACACAATGTTAATTTGATCCCTGAGACATCGTCATAATTAGATTATAAATTAGCTTCGTTCCTTACTGGACAAGAGGTGCTAATTCATTGGCTCGGCCCGGTGGGGCGGCTGAATCGGGCCTCTCAGACGCTGCACACGAGCAATAACATTTCCAAATACATTCGTGTTTGCACATAAATATTCAGAGCATATATGAAGCTCCAACAGTAAACACATCAGAAGCATCCAGCAGCATTTTACACAACCAACAAGCTCTCTGCCTGCAGCAGCGCAGCAGGGCACGATAAGTACTCAGGGGGGCTGGGACTTCCGCTGCCCCCGGGGTGCTCCATATTACCTATGCTAATGCCAATCAGGCACAATTACTCTAGCACGCAGCCTTTATCAGGCAGACCGAGGCGCTGACCCGGCAGCCCTGCATCGCTGCGCTGTGATGTTTGAATCCTGTCGTGAATCTGCTGCTCACGGAGCCCCGGCACCGAGGATCGCTTCATTCAAACAAGAAATCCGCCGAACCGGAGGGAAGACGGGCGAGTCTCACCCAGAACGTCCCTCCATAAACCAACAAACATGCGAAGAAACAAATCCCGACAGGGACGCAAAAAGGGAAGGAAGGCAGGAGACGGAAACAGGAAGCAGTGACGGGATACGTTTCCCTTTTAGGCTTCGACTGGATTGTAATTTGTTGGTAATTATTCCATAATGAGGGATAACTCAGCCACGGGGTCAGTGAAAGATTAGCAGTGATTCTTCACGGGATCTTTGAATCTTAAACATCTGCAAACCAGATGTTGGTTCAGATTCAGTGTGAGGTAATAAAGATGGAGAGCCAGCCTGACTGTGATGACATCATGAATCAGACAGGTACAGGAAGGAAGACAGGATACCTGTCTTCCTTCTCTCACCCCAACCAATCACAGCAGATGGCCCCGCCCCTCCCTGAGCCTGGTTCTGCTGGAGGTTTCTTCCTGTTAAAAGGGAGTTTTTCCTTCCCACTGTCGCCAAAGTGCTTGTTCATAGGGGGTCATATGATTGTTGGGTTTTTCTCTGTATCTATTATTGTAGGGTCTACCTTACAGTATAAAGCGCCTTGAGGCGACTGTTGTTGTGATTTGGCGCTGTATAAATAAAATTGAATAAAGAACATTTTCAAAATCTTCAAATCAGTTTAAATTACATGTAAATATATTCTACATACATTTTCATATAAAATATTTGTAATCCATGTTAAACTCATTTCAGTGTCAGTTTTAGTTTGTTAGTCTTATAATTCAGGTCTCAGGAAACATCAGCACAAAAAGCTGAAACTGTTCTTATAAAAAGTTCAGCTTTATTTTATTTTTTGACTCTTTTTGCATGAAAATGACTGAAACTCACAATTAACGACGTGAACACTTCAGAATGTGTCACAGACGAAGAGAAAAGCGCCACAAACAGAGCCTGAGTATGTTTCAGAATTCAGGTGAGCCTCGAGCACTGAGACGGAACCACAGTGGGATTTATCTCCTGCTGTGAAACAGGAAGTCGGACGACACTTGAAGGCCATCCACGCCAGAGCGACTGAGACACCAAACAAAGCAGCACACACTGACCACAAAGGACTGACTTCTGTTCAACTTCATCACATTAGAGACGATCATACAAACACCTGAAGGCCCCGCATTAAACACTCCATGTGTATCCTGATGTTAACCTAAACCAGCTTTTCTTGGCCTACATGTTGCTAACTGCTTCATATGCACTGATGAAACAGACTGTATGATGTCATAAATATGGACTGAAGACAGACGCCTAAACCTGCAATCCTTCCCACGAACACCAGGGGGCGACGTCTGTGGACGCGTGTGAGGAGGACACAGACCGTCCCGATGACTGTATGAGCTCGGCCTCTTGTTTCAGCTCATACTGAGTAAAACATGGAGTTTGGCCACGCCAAGGCTCAGACAGGATGCACTCATTGGTTCCTGACCTGTGATTGACAAGTCATTAACCAATAGGTGAGTGCTTTCTGTTTGAGTGCCTCTGACGGCCCAAACCAACCACAGCTCACATTTATTACTGGGGGTCTAATAATGAAGTGACGTGCTTCACTGAAAGGACAGAGACTTTCTGTCCAAAGCAGACACAGGACAGATGTGTGTCCGTCAGCTGGGACGTGTGGGTGTAGTTTGTGAAAGGCTTAGTGGGATGTCCACAGTCCACTGCTAACATTTGCTCGTGCAAAGAAGCACTGCAGGTACAACAAACTGTAAAATCCACCAAATCAGAGCGTGTTTGTTTTCAGCTGTTTAATGAGCCGCTCTCGTCGCTCTCAAAGCTCATTCCCTCGTCACTTTGATTTAATTCAGACCGTAATGCCTCAGAGCAAAGGTTTATGGGAAAAATGTGCACCCTGAGTAATTCAAGTTTGTGTCTTTACTTTCATAAATCTCTTTGTCACTGGACATCAGCATAACTGATGCTCGCTGACTGTCACTTTAATGAGCTCTCGCGGGAGCACTCGGGCTCCCAGGTTGACTTTTCTGCACCTCATCATATCTAATATTGTCACAAATGAGAGTTATTATGACAAGGTTGTGTTTAAAGACATGCGACAGCACGGTTTCAGCTCCCAGCTCATCACACGTCCACACGCCAGACGAGCGTCATTCATCAGTGTGGAGAGCAATTTGGACTCAAACCACAACCGCTGGTGAAACCTCACCAAGTGTCCTTTAGAGCAGTAAAGTAGCCACGTGCTAGTTTGTACCAGGACCCTTAGACTGAGCCTTTCAGTGCACAAACCTAACATCAACCTCACCACTTCTGCATACCTGCATAACACTTACCGAGTGCTCCTCAGTCCTTCAGTCCAACCACATCGCCTTCATTCATGGACTGTCAGCATCGCACAATGATACTCAATAACATCCAATCAAAATCCCAGAATTTCACTGTGCACCAAAACTGGAGGTCAGCCTTCTAGTACGATAACCTCCCGGCTAGAGCAGCAGACAGATAACAGCTACAGCTGCCTGTGCCACCATGCACCTGCCAATCAAACAGGCCACACCCCTAAAAATGCATTTAAACAGGTGAGTCCTGACTCACTGCTGGAGCCACAGCTATGCGGCTGATTTTAGTGCTAAACTTTAGGAAGATGCAGATAAGTGAACTTTTTCTGTCAGCTGAGGATGAATTTAATACGAGGCTCAGCAGAAATGCCTTGAAAAGCAGAAGTGAAGGTTAATAATCATACTCGTCATGTTGCAAATCATTTTTCAAGTTCAAGGTTTTCTTCTCAGACGTAGCAGCCACTGAAGAAGAGTCTACTTAACATAAATACCGTCTTAAATTCATCTCCTCACCTGAAATGAAAAGCGCTTGAACTATTTAGAGGCCATTTTTTAAAATCACTTATTCACCGACTGCAGCGCATATACATCTGTAAATTTTAAAGAAAAAACTTCCCGAGTGAAAGAAAACGAAGGGAACCCCGGCGCTGCAGCAGGGATGGAGGGAGGCTGCTGAGGTTAGAGGTGCAGCTGCTGCAGAGTGGAAGCAAGTGAGCGCCAGGCAGCCAAAGGAGGGGGAGGAAGACAATCTGTGTGTTTGGGGACTTGAGATGATAGCGTGGGAGAAGGTGAAGGCTTGTTGTTCGCTGGGACCGAGGGAGAGGAGCGGGTGGGGTTGGGGGGGAGGCGAAGAGGAGGAGGAAGAAGAAAAGAATGAGCCGAGAGAGAGAAATGTATAAGGGAGGAGAGGTTGTATTGGTGGTGTACTGGGAGTAAGAAAGAGGAGGAATAACAAGCTTCAGCCTACTTATGTACAGTACAGAGTGTGTGTGTGTGTGTGTGTGTGTGTGTGTGTGTGTGTGTGTGTGTGTGTGTGTGCGATACTCGGGTCTTTGGAACAGGATGACAAATGTGCCAGACATGAAAGACCAGAGCACACACAAACCCACAGGGAGCCTCTTTACCTGCGCGCACGCACACACACAGACACACACACACACACACACACACACACACACACACACACAGCAGTAGCTTCAGGGGATAAACACACACACACACACACACAGTGTATACTGCTGTGTTTGTAAGGACTAGATTTGGCTCCTCATTGTTAAACCAGCACAGGGTTTTAAAATCACACCTCCCCTCGTTACTACTCACAGTTACAGACAAAAATCTGCTAATCAATATTTCCTCATACTGAAATCAGATTCATACCTGTGAGGTGAGGTGTGCTGCTCACCGAGACAAATCCACGGAGACGTGTCACCTGATTCAGCAGGAAGTCCCCTCAGCTTAGAGGGGATTTTTTCATCTTTACGATAAAAACTTGTCAGTAAAATCCACACGAACACTGCACATTTACACTTTTACAATTAAATATTAAAAATATGATATCCTGTAAAAATGTCTGTTGCACCTTATATTTCAGCTCAGTAAATATGCGATGGGTAATAATTTGGATACTCAGAGGTATTGTATTACACATTTTTCAACACTAAATGTGTTACATCTTACTTTTTTGTTACTTAATTGCTAGGTGGACAAAGTCATTCGTTACATTACTCGTTACATTACTTTCTCGGCAAAATGTCCTGAAACTTATTGTCTCATAATCACCATTTAAAGATATAAGCTGAGGCTACAGCCCCACACACCGCTCGCATCCCGACCCTAACGAGGACACAGGTGATCCTCCTCTTAGCATTTAGGTGTGAACGCAAACAAAAGATGAAACCAGCACAAAGACACTTCAAAGGCGTCGTCATGGTGATTCTGCTGTAGCGGTCTGTTACCTGTTGACGTGCACGCTCTGGCTGCAGGGCTGGAGTCTGCGTACGCTCAGCTTTGACGTCACTCTGGGCTCTTAGCTAGTTAGCTACTTAGCGTTAGCATGCTGTGCATCTGTTAGCAATGAGCCCACGTTATGTTAGCAGCTGGGCTGCAGAGAGCTAATGCTAGCAAGGACATAAGGTGTACAGCCTCACTCCAAAAATGAGTCCCTGAGAAACACGAAGCAATAAGTCTGAATAATAATAAATAATATTAATAATAAAATGTTCACTGAAATATATGAAATCAAAGGTTTATTTATAGAAATAATTAATCATCAAGTATATGTGCCTGGCATGAACTAAATGTATACCAACCAGATTGTATTAAATTTAATGTTTTATTACATTTACAGACCTGTGCAGAAACATTTCATGGAATATTTACAGGTGATCACATTACTTGAGGTCATCATTCTGAGCATTAATTTTTTTCAGTGCATAAAATATCACATAATTATCAAGGAAACAACCAAGTAACAATATCAGCCGGGGTTTTAGCAGATTAAATGATATTGATAAATGATGTTACAAACTATAGAATCAAAACATCAGTAACATGACAAATATATGTCTTTTTACATTACACCATTGTTCCCATGTTTGACCAAACAGTAAGATAAAGTGATGCTCACAATAGGTGTATTGTAATGAAAAAAAACAAATTATAATATTTAGTCTTTCCTCTACACTCATCTAGGCAGGACACTCAGGTATATTTACAGCAGCTAAAGTATATTTGGTTATTCATTTTAGCTTTTCTCTGTTTTATTTTTTATTTGTTCAACACAGTCATCCTGTAGTTTACCACTGGACAATCCCTGACTCTTATTTTGAAAGTTTAGCCACTGAGAATCCCTTCAGTGTTTTCACACAGGCAGGTGGACCAGGGCCACTCTGACTCTTACTGCTCCATGAGCCTCCCTGGAGAGACAGCTTTGCATAGAGCTGTGGTGATCTCCTGGGAGCAGAGCCTGAGACAGATCCGGAACTCGCTGGAGAGAATACATCTAATCTGATCCAGGATGGCCTCAGGACTCCCCCGGAAGAGCTGGACAAGGTGTCTGAGGAGGAGGTCTGGAATACCTTAAGAGTGTGCTGAAACCACAACCTCAGATAGGAAAAAAAGAATGGACGCGTGGATTGCAGATCCGGTATGTTAGAACGGCAGCGAGTGACAATGCTGTTCCTCGTGTTCCTCTTATTCGTGCAGTGGGAACAGGCCTTTACTCTGAGATCTGAAACCCAAAATACCAACAGATCCCACAAACACACACCCACAGCTACGAGAACACACACTCGCACGAGCAGTTTGCAAACAAAGTGACTACACGCAGCCATGACGGCGGGTACGTACACAAACACGCTCAGAGGCACGTGCTGATGGAAATTCAAAAGCATCGGCGTGAGAACAAAAGCATGGCAAGAGGGCATACATAAACATTACATGTGCATGCATTATGCAGACACATGCACACATCCCAGCACAAACACACAGCCCATTTACCTCACTCGCAGAGGTAAGAGCACGCATCATTTCACCCCCTCACTCCCTCTCTCCAGTCCCCAAATCCGTGGCATATGACCTTCTGTGGGACAGATAAAGAATGTGCTTATCAGTCATGCAAATGAGGCTGAATTCATTTTCCACAACAGATGGCCCCATAGATAATGATGATGGAGGAGAGAAAATTAAATGTCTCTCGCTCGGTGACCATGGCAACGGCGCCTCTGCGGCGTAATATCAATAATAAGTAAACCGCATAATAAGGTTGTCAGTCCTGTGAATCAAAACCTCCCATGATGGGATAGGCTACAGGGGGTACGGTGGGGGGGTGAAGTGTCTTAGAAAGTTTGGCTGACTCCGCAGGGCGCAGCGGGGGCCCGGGGCTGAACCGCCGCCGTGCTCACGTTAAAAGGAACCCCGACTATATCAGCTTGTTGGCTTTTGCTCTCAACGTCCTGTCCGTATGTTAAAAATCCAAGATGCACAAATCCTTAATCTCGCTGTGTGCAGTGCACTCTGGGTACATAAACTGGTTTCATACCAGTGCTACTGTTTCTAACAGGCCTGAAGCATGGCGTGATTCCCGTGGACACGAGGAGGAGTAAGGAGCGAGACCTCCCGCAGCCTCTCCGTAAGAGCCGCGGCTCTTTTCTGAGCCCTCTCCCTGATGATGGAGATGGAGCAGCATTTGTAAAGCTTTAAACACTTTAGCTCACATCCATGACCAGTTTAGAACCAGTTTGTTTAGTGTTAGGAGATGATGATGGGTTGAATTCAGACGCAGCCTTTTACAGCCGCTGTTCAACCCTGGGTCACTGCGGTCCTTCACCTGGTTTAACTGTTTCCTCTGATGGTTGGTTGTCATAGTTTCATTCTGGCTGGACTCAGAGTAAAGGTTCATTTATAAAGTGAACAGGCGGCTGTTTAACCATCAAGCAGTCCAACTTGGACTCCAGCAGCTAAGATGTTGCAGAGAACGTGCAGAAGTTAGCGCTGCTGGCATCATGATGTTTGAATCCCGTCCTGCTTGTGTCTTTGCCTGAGTGTAAACACACTGTCTGTGTTTCCTGCTGTTCCTGGATGTTTATGCTTTATTTGTGTCTTGACGTATTTTTGGATCATTCTCCTTACGGACGCGATTGTTCCTGCCTGTATCGAGCAGCTGGTCCAACACTGGTTGGAGATCACAGCACAACCTAAATTATTCTGTTTGCATAAACTTGTTTCCTTTAAAATGTTTCCTCAGAGACGGAGACCAGGTCTGCAACCACGCTGTCAGCTGCCATCTCCAAAGCCACTTTGCTCCATTAAGATGGTGTTATAACTGCAATGAAAGAGAGTCTGCAATCAGTCTGTGACCGAATGAGATCAAGGTGGCATTTCCATGCAGTCTGTTTGTGATGATAAAGTGATTAATGGAACCTCAGATATGTAACAGAAATTCTTCCACAAATAGAGACAACCAGAATAAAAGCAGCTGCGTCGAGCCCCTGCAGCAGGGAGACACGGTGCAGAGATCTGTGCTCAGTGCAGACTGACTCAGACGGACTGAAACATGTTGGCAGTCTGTGTTTCTTAGTTGGACGGCAGATATTTGCAAACCTTTGCCGATCTCTCTGAGAGTGACTCCAGTCAGTCTGAGTCAGACTGCAACTGTTTGCCTCCTCCAGGAGACCCGAGCAAAGGCTGAGTGTTGCATGCTCAACCTCCTGGCTGTATGTCTGTGAAGGTTCTCAGTCATCCAGGTCATCGTAGTCTAAGGAGCTTGGAAAGAAAAGCGTCTGGACTTCTTTAAGTTGCTTGGTGTCGTAAGCTTTGAACAGAGGCGGTGGTTTACGACACCAACTGTCTGCCATCTATAATCCAGTGTTGAGATCCTTCCCGGACGCCTTAACGCCCACTCACGCCCTGGGCCATCTGACCTCAGGAAATCACATGATAGGGTGGGGCCAGGTTTCACAATGAGCTCACCCTGGCTGATTGTGACCCACACCCTTTTTCACACCTTGGCTCGTGTGATTAGGTAGAGGATCATCAGGGGGTCCTTTTGTCCCTCTTTGGGGGGGACACTCCCACAGGGTTTAAATCTGGGACTCTCCACGATTTGACCCTAGAACTGAAGAAGCTTCTCGGATTAGAGGTGAAACGTCTTCAAGCAACTTAAAGAAGTCCAGACGCTTTTCTTTCCAAGCTCCTTAGACTACCTCCTGGCTGGTTGCTGCAACTACTTGCAGCTGCTGAATGCAGACACATGAATGCAATCACTGGACATGCACAGATTGCTTTAGAGGAGTTTGCTGTCGTGTTTTTGCTCTGGAGCTGCTGTAACTCAGATCCTCTGCTGTGTTGCATATGAGCTTTATTGAACTTAAACATGACGAGTCTGAGCCACTTATAATTATTAATGATAATTCACAGGCCTGGCTGTAACTAGTGACTTTATTTTGGTGGTTTAAACCACACTGCCGACACCGTGTGTCTGATTCTTTCATTTCTGAGCTCTCTAACGTTCCAGCAGGACGTGTGCAGCATCTCTGTGGTTCACACATGTAATAAGCCATTATTATTCACTCATTTTTGGTGACGTGATCGTTGCTTTCTTACTGAAAGCTCATGAGTTCTCGAGTCTGTGCAGTCAGCAGGTCTTCAGATTAGCGTAGCTTAGCATAATGACTGGAAACAAAGGGAAACTGCTAGCCAGGCTGTGCTTCAAATCCAAACAAAGCACCTGTTTCAGCAGGTGTTACCTTTGCTTTTAGAGCTCCTCGAGTGCTCGTAAACTTCCGCCTGACTGCACAGACGTGCCATCTTCCTGCATCACAAAGTCTGTGAACACTGCCTGTGATTGGCTGACAGGCCGAGGCGGCCGTCGGTGTGATGTCTGTTGGGATTCGAGCATAAACCAGCAGCTCTGCTTGTGACATATATCAGCTGAAATTAGAGCGATAGAGATTGGGCCTTGGACTTTTACGGTAAATGTCTGAAATATGAATTGATCCCAGCTCTCATTACTAAACTTAATAGCTACACACTCGTGGGAAAATTGAAAAATCTGAGTGATAAGGCTCTCAGATCAGCGTTTATCCTTTAAAGCAGATCAGATCCTCTTCTAGTATTCTGCATTTCTGTGCTCCGCTCTTCACTTTGCAGCTTTGTGCTCCACTTTTTAATTGAAACGCAGGTTTGACAGAGCAGGCGCTTATTTAACTTTAAACGTATGGAATTCAGTCTCTGCCCATATGGAAAAGATATATATAAATCTTATAAAGTTTGTATCTGTCTTGTGTGAAACTTGTATGAAAAGCATACAAGAGTGAAAACAGATATAAGATCCCTTGAAAAATTATATAAATGAAACTTGTATGTTTTGGATACTTACTAAAACCTGCGACCGTGGCTCAGGGGATTGGGAAGCTCATCTGTAACCGGAAGGCTGTCGGTTCGATCCCCCAGCTCTCTCTGTCCTGGTCGTTGTGTCCTTGGGCAAGACACTTCACCTACTGCCTACTGGTGATGGCCAGAGGGGCTGATGGCGCGATATGGCAGCCTCGCTTCTGTCAGTCTGCCCCAGGGCAGCTGTGGCTACAACTGTAGCTGCCTCCACCAGTGTGTGAATGTGAGAGTGAATGAATAATGGCATTGTAAAGTGCTTTGAGGGTCTTGAAAAGCACTATATAAATGCAATCCATTATTATTATTATTAAAACAATATATGAAAGTAATGAGAAAGTGGCCACTTTCATGAGTAAATCATATAAGCCTTATATGATTCATTATATGAAGTTGGCCACATCTGATGCAAGTCTTTTATAAGTTTTTTCTATTTCTTTTGCAGATGGGTGTGCTCAGACTAATGCTGCTGTTTCTCGGTGTGCCGTTGAGCAGCAGCAGAGATCTCGTGAAGAGCGGCATTAAATCTGTGAAAAGCATCTCATTTTGCAGCACGTACGTTTGCAGAGAGACGCGGAGCTCGACTCTCGTTTGCATCGCAGCTCGCCTAATTACAGATCTGATTTATTTGCTCCATTATTAAAACTCGAGCCTGAGCGTTCCCGATGAAAACAGAGATTATGGCTGAGTGTGGGACGGGATCTGGGATGGAAATGTCATTCCTGAGAAGTGGGAAAGACGGGAATTGTTCAAAACTGGTGCAGGGATCTTCAGAAACGATGTGATTCTGAATTTCCATGAAGTGACCTTGGGGGGCTGTTTCCTACATCATCTTTCTTTATTGACCAGTTGCTCAATCACATATGGTTGAGTACTCCTGCTCCCCCTCGCTTCAGCAAACACCTGCTCAAAGCACAAATACCACACGCCTGCTCCACTGCACACGAGTGTGCCTCACACACACACAGCCAATGACCCATCGCTGCAGGACTGCTCCTCCTGGATGTCTCCAGGCTGATTCTGTGAATTCTTCCTTTGACGTCTAACGACTAAGACGACGTGTCAGGGAGCAAAAACCCCACAAACGCTCAAATTCACAAGAAAAAACGTCAGATTTTAAAGAAATAAACTCTGTGTTTTGTCGTTTAACGGTCTGGTTAGAAGATGATGTTCTTCTATTAACATTTCTTATAAGCTGAGCATTTCCGACCTAACTGTGAAAAGTAATATTACTCTTATTAAACTGCTGCTTTTTTATTGTAAATTTCTTTTACTTCACAAACATCACTTCATCTGTTACTTCACTGTTTTTCTCTCAGACATTTTTTCATGTAAAGCTCTCAGTTTTTTCCTTCTGAATTTAACATTTTTATATTTATTCAAACTTTTAAATGTTAATCTGTGAAATTTAGAAATGCTTTTTCTCCCCAGAATCTTACCTCCGCCTCACCCACTCTCCCATCTCCTTTTTCACGCTCGTTCACGAACAGCACGCTGGTGTGGGGTCAGTTTCCTGTGCTGATGTCACTCTGCGGTCTGAACTCTGATGAATTTTTCAGTCGAAGAAAAAAAGCCTGCAGCTCTTTGAAGGATGAAGGAAGTGGAAATGTGATTCTGTGAAGCCTGAAGGATGTTTAGATCTGCTGACCATCATGGAGTGTCATGAAGCCAGGTACAAGCTCATCACCATCATCATCATCATCATCATGTCTCACCCAGTCACAAATCCTGTAACGCTCATGTTTGTCAGTACATGAGCTCCGCCGGCTCCTCTTTGTAATAAAACCACCAAACAACAAGTGTGATTCAGACCAGCATCATCTGTCTGATTAATCTGAACCCAGCCTCTGCTGTGCTGCCGGAGAAATTATTATTTAACCTTTATTTAACGAGGAAAACGACTCTTGAGATTAAAAATCTCATTTACAAGACTGTCCTGGCCGAGATGTGCAGCGGTTCAATCAGCACTGGTCACACCGACATGAACGCACACTGAATAAGTGACAGAGCCCCGACGACAAGCAGCCGGAAAACATCTGGATTTTGATTCAAAGCTCGGGAGACTCAGAGTAGGTGAGGTCCAGGCGGAGCGAGCGCAGCCTGCAGGTCAGTTAAAGTGACGCTGGATTCATTCGGTGACAGAAACTAAAGGTTTGATGTGTTTTTCAGAGGATTCCCAGCTAATGATGGAAGGAGTTGCACATCAGACTAAAGGAACGAAAACAAAGACTGGACACTTTTCTGAAGGAAACACAGCAGTGACAGAAGAGAGGACAACAGAGGCAGAAGCAGAACGATTCAGTGGAGGGTAAGAGCGATAAGATTATTGATGAATGTCAGCGGTCCATGGTGGACGGTAACAGGACAAGCATCCAGCATGTTCATAAAAGGTCTGTTTGTAGTTTGGTCTCAACTTTTTACCTCCTGCTGCTCAGTGTGAGGGTTTAAGAGCCCAAACATTTGAGCCTTTAGCTTTACTGATGCAGGCGAGAGGGTCGGAGATTCTGATCGTGCACCTGAGAGCATCATCAGTTTACTTTTGTCGGCATTCGGCAGACGTTTGCAATCACACAGGTCACACAGGGGGCCGAGAGCCGGGAGAGGAGCTGCACCACAGCCTGCACCAGCTCAGCCTCTGCTGCAGCACCACACCTGTCCTGGAACACAGGTAATGTGCACGTCCCCCTTCTCTGTTTAAAGTACAGCTGTCGGTCTGAGACCCAGAACAACCAGCAGATATGCAGCTGTTTCATCCATGCGTTCATTGTTCGTGAATGCAGATGCATTTAAAACGATCATCAAAGATGGATCTCCATCCCAACAGCCTGCAGTCTGACTGCAAACAGGAACCAGACAGTCCTTCCTGCAGATTCTTTATATTCATATACAGATTTGTGTTTACACAGATTACCGAGTGAACCTGAGCTGTGTGCAGGAAGCCTTTAAACAAATGCACATTACACCATTTAGTGGCCTCACTGCTGCCCTAAACTACACCCACTGTGATTTAAAGCTTAAGCCTCGTGCTCGTGCTGAGACCCAGCAGTGCTTTCAGACTCTTTACGACCTTATAAAGGTGATATTACAGATTTTATTGTAGAATTTTCAAAGATGTCTAAAGGTTCTGGTCTGGTCCAGTTCTCAGTCTGAGAGTTTGGTTTTGCACGTCCTCATTTTTCCATCTTCCAGCTATTGTAAGAGTTTGGTTGAAGAATCCGAGAGTCCGACTGGTGATCCTACAACTTTTGCTGGCAGATAAACAAAGAGCATTGGGGACATTTTGATCTGTGACTGTCGTATGAAACACTCAGTCTTCGGCTCTCTGTCGGGACTTTGGTCTCCTCTGGCTTTTGTTTGAGTTTGCAGATGTTCAGGAGAGCTCAGCAATAAGAGAAAAATGAAAGGAGAGCTGGATTTGCTGCAATAGGACGAAGCCGGTTTTGTAATATGGCCTCAGTTGTATTCTGCCTGTAGCGAGGAGCGCTTGCAGTAATCAAACGCAAACTTTCCAGCTAATGATTCACTTCAGCTGCTGCCATTACACACCCACCTCCATCTTTAATAGATACTCGGAGCTGGAGGCTTCTTTTTGTCTTCCTCCAAATATAAACCCAAGGATGGAGGGGAAAGACGGCATGACTCATCAGATGATTGTCTTTGCTCGGGGCTGCAGGTCTTCAGCTGGTTACACATCTCAGTGTTAGGACTTCAGACAGAAGCAGGAGTCAGAGAGCTAAGGCAGGAAACTGAAACTGATACCAGCACGCCTGCAATGATCCGGAAATTTGAGTCCTTTCAACCTGAGTTAGTGTTGCAGTCTTTCTGTTCCTCTTCACATGGGTGTAAACTATGGCTGCGTCCTGCTTCAGCTCCGGCTGATGTGAAACATCAGTGTAGTAGCGTGGGAACGTCACCGCAAACACGATATTTGAAACTCTGAAACTATAAAATGCATTTAAATGTGGGAACTCATCTATGAACATTTATTTATATGTAATAAAACCTCACTACAGATTTAAGTAATTGAGCAATGTAATTATTATTATTTTGAAAATGTTATACAGTAAAATCATAGTAGTTACTTTGTTTTGTACAGTCGTGTCCTAACTGATGGATAATACAGTAAAGTTTGTAATAAAGAAAGAGACAATTTTTAACAGATCAAATTATTAGCATTTAATATCTTCATTCATCTTCTGTTGCTTAGTCAGTGTTCACCCATCCATCCATTCATTAGCCTACTCCAGCTACCACAGGGTGGAGAGGTCGCCATCCTGTTGCACTCACATTCACACCTATCGGCAATTTAGGATCACCACGTCACCGAATCCCTTTGGACTGGCGAAAGTTAGCAGCCATCCAGGTCTTTATGTCTTTAAGACATTCCTGCAGTTTAACTAATTGGTGTGTGTTACCTGGCTTCATGGACAGATAGAGCTGGGTGTCATCTGCATAGCAGTGTAAATGTATGCTATGTCTTCTAATGATGCTGCCTAAGGGAAGCATGTATAATGTAAACAGAATTGGTCCTAGCACTGAACCCTGTGGAACTCCATAATTAACCTCAGTGTGTGAAGAGGACTCTCCATTTACATGCACAAATTGGAGTCTATTAGATAGATATGATACAAACCACTGCAGTGCAGTACCTGTAATACCTACAGCATGTTCTAATCACTCTAATAGGATATTATGGTCGACAGTATGGAACGCTGCACTGAGGTCTAGCAGGACAAGCACAGAGATGAGTCCACTGTCAGAGGCCATAAGAAGATCATTTGTAACCTTCACTAAAGCTGTTTCTGTGCTGTGATGAGCTCTGAAACCTGACTGAAACTCTTCAAATAAGCCATTCCTCTGCAGTTTTACTTTTACAACTGTTTGTTTTAAAAATGTTTGAAATGAGTCTATAATGAGGTCAGACAGCTGGATCAAGTATGAGGCCAGGAACACAGACCGAGCAGTAGATTACCAGCCACTGTGATTGGTTGAAACGCTGTCACTGACTTCAACAGACCAATCAACTTGCCCTTGATACTTTTTGACTGGTCATGTGATTTTTTTCTGAACAAGTCCAAGTCCAAGGCGGCAGCAGCAGCAAAGATGCGTCTCACAAATCCACACGTATACGTTTATAGCGTGCCTAATAAAACGGCTCTGTGGCGGATCAGAGGACCTTCCTGGACTATTAAAGCAAAACAAGTTAAAGATGATGAAATGTTCCTCTGAGGTGATCAGAACTGCAGAGTCAGGTACCTGATTCAGGTTAAATGTAGTCATATTGAATCAATAGCTGCGATGCTGATATGCAGATATCGATTCGCGCCACTCTGAGCAGCCATTGATTCCACTGAGCGTTTAATTTCTCTTCTGTGATGGCATTTGGCCACATTTAGATTATTTCTCCTCTATTCATTGTCTCGGATTGATCAGAAAACGCTTTATTGCTCCAGATGTAAAACGCATTGATCGGTCGCATGTATGCATGTATGTTTGAGCTCCATTATCTAACCCGCTTTCTATCTTGGTCGTGCCTGCCCTCCATCCCTCTCTCCTCTGGCTTCATCGTGCACTCTCGCCCCCTCTTTTCCTCTGTGTCTACCAGCCAGACGCTCTCAATATAGCTCTGCTCATAAACACAGAGACAAAGAGAGAGAGAGAAAGGCTCCTGTGGCAGTCATAAAAATGAGTGAGGGGCAGGGGAGAGGGGGAGACTGGGGTGAATGAGTGGGAGGAGAGAAGGAGGGAGGAGAGGACATACTCATGTAGAGCAGCAGGAACAGAGTGTGTGTGATGGAGAGAGCGAGGGGGAGAAGGAGATGAATCAAGCAAAGCAGAAAGATAAGTCAATGAGTGAGACAGTGGGGGTGAGGAGAGGAGGGAGGGAGGGAGGGAGGCAAGAAATGACGCAAGACAGCAGCAGAGAGAAAACGAGAGAGGAAAAAACAGGAAGGAGGACAGAGACGAGGAGATACCAGAGCTGATCGGTCAGTTTAGGCAGTCATGTAAGCAATAAATCCACAGCCTGGGGACCACGCACACACACACACACACACACGCACACACACACACGCACACACACACACACACACACACACACACACGCACACACACTCGCTAACATCACCTGACAGCACAATTACAAACACAGAACGCACTGCGATGCAGTGGACAGGTCATAAACCGAGCTGTGATTAATCCAAGATTCATGCGCCTCCAAGATCGCCTCATCAATATTTTCCACATCAACAATAAGACGAGGCGGCTGCGATAACGAAGCCGAGGAGGTTCATTCAGGCGTCGAGTCGAAGCAGATTTCATTAGAAAGAGCTGAAACTGTTTTTACAGAGAGACCAACACAGAGATGAAAGCTGGAGGACTTTTTCGTGCAATCGGCCGAAAGCACCAGCGGCTGCAGTACCTCTAATGTCCACTATGAGTCATGAGAGCAGGCCTGTCGAGACATGTTGTCTCTCCAGCGTGTCCTGGGTCTGTCCCAGGGCCTCCGCCTCCTCTAAGGACGTACAGGAACACCTCACCCAACAGGTACCTGGGAGGCAGCCTTTCCACCTGCCCAAACCAACTCAGCTACCTCCTTTCGATGTGGAGCAGCAGCAGCTCTGCATGCTTCACTGGGAGGGTGGGGGGTGGGGGGGGGCGGAGCTTATCTCAGGGCCGACACAGTATGGTCACAAACCCAGTATGGTCACAAACCCAAAACAACATGGCAGCAGCCACAAAGCCAAAGTCTGTGACTCAAAACTTCAGGAACAAATGCAGCTACTTCCACCTTTGACATACAGTCTTTGTTCCCGCTGCCTCATTAACTCACTTAATTATCTCATTACTACTAATATAACAACTTATTTATCTTAAAGCATGCATTTTTCTCACCTGCGTCACCCGACGGGGGCCACTGAAATGGTTTCTCTCAAACACTGTAAGAAACATCAGGCTCTTCAGCTGTAAAAGGCAGCAGTGACGATGAATGACACCTTCATCGTGCAGTACAGGAAAGGTTACGGCCAGTCGCATTCCCCGATAAATAAAAGCCAGAGTCTGAAAAAGTTGGGATACTTTTTTATTAATGAGCATTTGTTGCAGGTACCTGCAGACTCAGATCAGTGCTGCTTTTCTCCAGGTGTTACCATAAAGTTTAACATCCATGAAAAACAGAGTTTATGAGGCTGCGTTAGATGTAGCAGGAAGTTATTAGCTTCCATCGAAAGATTCATACCATGTTCTGACTGCAGGACTTTTACAGCTGACCAAGAATGATGAGTGAGCTGAAAGCCTCAGAGCAGAAACATGCTTTTTTAACACGTTTAACCAAAAACACAAAGAGGCATGTGACAGTCTGAAATCAAGTGTCCTGAAAGTCCGGTTTGTTCGTGTATGTCTTTATTTAGCCTTCCCTTACATTAACCTTGAGCACACGGGCATGTAAAGCAGGAAGGTGTGAATGCCTGCGAGCCTGAGAGCGAGAGAGGGAACACAACGTTGTAATTACCGGCTACACGCTGGCTGGCAATCATAGCCTCTCTGCTCCTCGCCTGTGCTTCCTCCCTCCATCCTCCTCTTATGCAGACCTCCGACATCTCTTCCTGCCTCTCTCTCTAACTGTCGCGCTCACAGGAGGGGTCTGAGCGGGCCGGTGCAGGTGGGGTGCAGCTCCAGCACGGCGGCCTGCTGGGCAGCTATCAAGGTAGATATTCACTTTAGCCATCAGACGTCTACTTACTGCTCTGGTGCATAAAATTGCAGACACTGAGGACGGCAGAGACTGGAATAATTAGTATACACATCTGTGCAGAGCTGCCCTCTGCAGGCCTGAGCATCATGTGAAGGTCCGTTCTGCACATTTTATGTCTGCGATGGAGAAAAGGTGGAATATAAGAGACAAGGGGTTTTTGTATCGACCTGCAAAAAGTTGGCAGTCTATGTGAACTGACTCGCTGCTGGAGCCCCTGCTGGACGGTAGAGGAACTGCAGATTTTGGCGATAGCTTCATGTTTTAGGCCCGATTGGTCCCAAATCTCCTGTACGGGTTCAGCTGGAGAGAGACAACCTCCATCACAACAAAGGTAACCACGCCCCTCACATTATAGAGCCACTGCATCTCCTCACTGTAAAGGTCAAGGGTTAATTTGTCCTTTGGTTTGCATGACTGGTCAACATTTTATACACAGTCTGTCATGTTGTCTATCATATTACATCCTTTACCAGAGTCCTCCTGTCAGGTAGCTCCTACAGGCGCTGCGTGGCATGGTTGTGTGCAGGTTATACGAGAAGCAGACGTATGTGTGCAGCTGCTCTGTGATGTGACCCTCACTCAGTCCTGCAGACAAAGCAGCGTGTTAGTGTGAGCAGGGCAAAGAAAAGGAGTCGTGCAATCAGAATCGTACATTGGAGCTCACTACATGCTGAATGCTTCAGGTGGTGCGTTTAGTTGTAGTTGTAGCTATGCCTCACAGGCTGCGCCCCGACCTCAGGATGCGGCGTCAGCACCCTCAGCAGGGGTGCTTCTAGCCTGTGACGTAGGAGGGGGCCTCAAATGTTAGAGCAGCTCATCGGTAGCCCACGTGGTCTGAGTGTGTGTTCAGCTCTGCAACACTGCAACCTGTGGTTCACACAGGGCCGATACTTCAGCCAGTAAAGGGCAGTGTGTCGGGATGATGAGAAGAATCTTCATCACGTTTCATGTATTTTATACATTAATATATATATTTTATATATTAAACATCAGCCATGACTGAAACATCACTTACACACCTGTGTGAGCTGCCTGCCTGTTCTTTCCCCCTCTGACAGGACTGTGACCTCTGACCTCTGTCTGAGGGATTTCCTTTGTCCTTATGTTGGTTAGCAGTGTTGCCGCAGCAGAGACGTTCCTTCCAGCACGCTTCATGTTTGCAGTTCTTTCCTTTAGAGCTGTTAAGAACGTCTGCACGATGACTCTGCTCGGTGCGGCTGAATCACGTGACCAAAGGTCAACTAATCACAGCAGAGCAGGGAGCAGGGGGCGGAGCGACAGGAGCAGCGTTTGCACAGACGGGTCAGCAAACTGAAATTACAGGAGAGGAACAAATGAAAGGATCGACCCTCTCACGCCGGCGCTGATCCAGTACGAGTGCCAGCGTGGTGTCGGCAGCGTCGATATTTGAATCGACACGCCCAGCCCGAGTGTTCACAGGCGGAGAGCTCGTCCCTCGGAGGTTTCTGTGCAAAGAAACACCAACAAACTGATATTCAGAACACTTACTGTTGCAGCTGTAGGAGTAAAGAACAGCAGGAAACATCTGCACATTTATTCTGTATTCTGTACACAAACACACACACACACACACACACACACACACACACACACACACACACACCAAACCTTTAGCTCTGCAGCTCTTTACACACTGTCAAAATATTAATTACAGCCACTGCTGTAATTAATGCCCACACAGCAGCTCGAGTGAAAGATGAAAATACTCGCAGGCTGATCTGAGCTAACGTCCACCGAAACAAAATACACCGTCTATAAGGTGTCCATCATTTATATACAGTGTATGGTCATTTGGATGTTGCCTCCATCGTCTGCGTTCTGCCCTTTGTCCAGGTCGGACTCTCGGGGGCGGGGGGACCACCTCCTGCATGCACATGAACACCAATCAGCTCAAAGAACAGATAAAGATTTAAATACAGAAACACAAACATACTACTTCACACGCAGCAGTGAGACTGCGTGGACATGGCGAGGGACAGAGGCGGGTCGCGTCCATCCTTGCCCAGCATGGAGGGAGCAGCGACCTGTGGCTCTTCAGCTCAGGGTGACAGCTTTCAGATATGGGCTTCAAAGACGGCCACGCTGCGCAGGAGCTCTGACTCGACCTGAACTCTTCTTACTTTCATGAACCCGTGTGCTGAAGCCCGGGCTGTGCTCAGGTGTGAGTGTGTTTGAGGTGCATCGTGAGGCTGTGCTGCAGCAAAGAGAAGTGAAGGCAGACCCACAGCTCGGCCTCATACAGGAGCTACTCAGCTATTCATTAGCAGAGCAGCCTCCTGTTCCCCCTCACCGAGAGCATGAGCTGAGACAGAAGGCTGGCGGGAGGAGGGTCGGACGCCGCTGCGCTTTCTGCTGCAGAGTTTGGAGGAAACGAAGGGCAAGTTTCCTCTTTGCAGCTGCGACGGAGGTTAGAGACGTCAGGTCTCTGTGTGGCGTTGGACACGATCAGCAGCGGGGATTTCTCCGAGGACAGATCAGGGGATCTGCAGCCCAGCGTGGGCGCGCACAGCAAACTGAGACTGCTAATGAGTTTATTGAACGTGGCCGTGTGTGAGCTCGCGGTGCTGAGAGCTCTGTGGAAAGTTGGGGATTAAACTGTATTTTTTATGAAGCTGGGGGTCAGTGTGACCTGTGAGGGATGAGACGGGGTCCTGGTGAAGCACCTGGGCCCCGCTGATCCATTTATCGATTGAGGTTTTAATCCATCGAGTTATTGGATCGGTCCCAACTGCAAGGTCAAAGATGCTCAAGAGCACGAATACGTACCAAACTTAAACCCGAGCATCGATATTTCGCCTGGACACAATGCGTGCAGCACGTCACGTACACGTCACGTACGGATTTGTGCTATCACGAAAAAAACCCCAAAATGCCGAGCAGGATTTCATCCACAGGCTGCGAAGAAAGCGAGGAAGGTCCGAGGTTTCTGTCTCTGTTTGTTTACAAACTGACTCTTTGTTCAGCCACCCAACGTCCATCTTTTATTTACAGCTGTAACGTGTGTCCTTATGTGCTGTGTTTCACCTCTCTGCGTGTGTGTGTGTGTGTGTGTGTGTGTGTCTGGGCCACAGACACGAGAGCCGATTGGCCGACTGTCCCCAGACATCTGACGAGGCATTCTGTCTGAGCGCGCTCACACACAGCGGGTCACCTCATTTCCACCGACATGTACACACAGAAATGAGAACACGCCAGCACATGTGGTCAAACACACACACACACGCACACACCCACACGCGCGCACACACACACATGCACACGCACACACACGCGTGCGGTGGAACATAAATCAGTGTCAGAGCTGCAGTTTTTCAGCTGCTCTGTAAATGGAAGCTTGTTGTTATTTACATCTCTGGGCTTGTTTACCTCTGCCATCGATCTCGGCTCTGCTGACTCGCAGCACATTCGACACGTCGCTCAGCCCCGCGTCCTCCAGCACGCTAACATACGAGTAAAGCTGTTTTTTCAAGGAGGCGAACATTTTGGGAAACAGAGAGGATCCAGATGTTCATTTTACAGCTGCAAACATCCTCCTGAAGCCCACAAACACACGTTCTACAGGACTGTTTCACTTTACCTTTGCATGTTGGAGTGTCAGGTAAAGGCAGGTGAAGGAGCAGATGTGGGCGGGGCAGTGGCGGACACCTCAGTGGAAACACCTCAGAGCGTCTCAGGACCTCCTCTCTGCTCGTTGCAGATCATGTTGCCCTCTGGCTTCATCAGTCGGTGACCTCCAGCTGTCACTGAGGTAGCGGGGCATTAGCACCTGCAGCTCTGAGGCCATGGTTGGAAAAGGGTGGAGCACCAACTTGGAGCTGCATGTATCTGGATAAAGGATAGATGTACTGGTTGGTCTGTTGAAGCGATAGAAGCTGTCGTCTTACTGGTAAAGTTGCACTTCTGCTCTGGGTGAGGAAGGAGCAGGAAGGAGCTTCCTCTGAAGGTGGAGGACACACGGTGAGGAGATCAGAGATCCAGTCATTCAGCTTCAGCTGCCCTCAGCAGCATCATTAAGCTCCTCCTCCATGTCTGACTGCTGGTGGCTGATTTGGTCTCAGGACACAGAATTGAGTTTTTGTGCAAACCTGAAGAATTTACCTGAACGAACACAGATGCAGCTGGATGAACTGATGTGTTTGCACCAGCACCGTAACCATCGACGCTTCACTTCTTCTGGTTATTTGCTCCGTGAATTGCTTTGAATTATGGCGTGGAGTGAAATTCTTACCTGTCACAAAGTGTCTGCTCTGCTCAGAGAGGTAAGAAGGAGGCACAGGAGCACATTTCTGCAATATTTAAAGAAGCGATCGAGCTCTCGTTGTGTCCAGAAGCAAGAGAAGCTCTCTTCCTTTGCAGATTGGAGAAACTTGTAAACTCTGTCGCAGCTTCGTTACAGCTGGACTGGTGCAGACGTTGTTGTTTTCTGTTTACTGTGAATCCAAATCGAAGACTTAACGGAATTTTCTCGTTTAACGACGGCGTTTGAGGCCGAGCATGCATCAGAA